>NC_083422.1:33669077-34274077 GCF_020745735.1 Hemiscyllium ocellatum | reverse complement strand
AGTAGTGTTGTCCCAGTCGAACTCATGTTGCTTGTCATCTGCGTGTGTAGCTGCTAAGGATAGCTAAGCGTGGTTTGCACACAAACGTGGACAGCACACAAAACCAACAGCCACTCTCAGACAACAACTCACCAGAATGAAGGACCATTACCCAGCATGAGCAAAACCAATGTAGTGTACAAAATCCCACGCAAAGACTGCACAAAACACTACATAGGACAAACAGGAAGACAGCTAACGATCCACATCCATGAACACCAACTAGCCACGAAACGATATGATCAGCTATCCTTACCACACGCAGATGACAAAGCAACATGAGTTTGACTGGGACAACAGGACAAGCCAAACAGAGAACAGCCAGGGAATTCCTAGAGGCATGGCACTCATCCACAGATTCAATCAATAAGCACATCGACCTGGACCCAATATACCGACCACTGCAGCGGACAGCGGAACTGACAACCGGAAGCGGCAGATTCAACCTACTACAGATGCCGGAGGAAAGATCACAGAAGCGCTTCACAGGAGGCTCCCAAGCACTGACGATGTTACCTAGACAGGGGACGAAACGTCTGCAGCACAAATTCCCAGCTCAGCGAACAGAACCACAACAACAAGCACCCGAGCTCCAAATCTTCTCACAAACTTTGAACTACCCTATATTTACCCATGACTAATGCACCTAATCTACACATGACTGAATACTATGGGCAACTTAGTACAGCCAATTCATCTAACCTGCACACCTTTGGACAGTGGGAGGAAACCAGAGCACCTGGAGGACAACCACACAGTCATGGGGAGAATGTGCAAACTCCACTCAGACAGTTGCCGGAGGCTAGAATTAAACTTGGGTTCCTGGCTCTGTGAGGCAGCAGTGCTAGCCACTGAGCCACCGTGCCACCCATTTAGTAAATTTTAGTAAAAAATACTAGGCCTATATGCTCTAAGTAATTTAGAAATTGTACCTGCATTTAATAAAAGAATTAAGGATATTAAACTGATTACTGCATCTGGGAGCTTTCACAGAATCAGACAATCCCTACAGTGTGGAAACAGGCCATTTGGCCCAACAAGTCCACACTGACCCTCCACCCACCCAGACCCATTCCCCTATCCTATTACTCTATATTTACCCCTAACTATTGTACCTAACTCACACATCCTTGAAGACTGTAGGGAATTTTGCATGTCCAATTTGCCTAACCTGCACCACTTTGTACTTTATTTACTATTTGCTGGTGTGAGTTTCATTCATTCATGCAATTTCATGAAAGTGTTGTTTTGTCAGTTAGTTTCTTAAAGGGATAACAGTCCAGTTAAAAGATATTTAACAAGTACGTACTAATTGGGGAAACTGGTTGCTAACTTATTTAGAGCATATAGGCCTAATATTTTTTATTAACATTTACTAACTTAAAAGACAAAAGGACTAACACCTCTTAATTGTGAAAACAATTTGGTAATCTGTAATTTATTCAGGTCTGAGAGACGATTTGCAAGGGCTGATTAATATTATAATGTTTTGTGGAGACTTGATGGAGATGATATTGTTTATGATATCGATATCTACTCAGAGGTAGCAAGGGCTGAGCAGGTGCAAAAATGCAGTAATGAGTTTGAAAGGATTGTTTAAATTAGAAAGGATTGTTTTAATTTGATCTATCCGTGATAGTAAAGTATACTTCCAAGCCATGGTTTTATGAATGAATGAATGAAACCATGCTAATGTAAATAATGGGTCAGGATTATGAGAGAACGAACAGGAACCAATTTTAATGAATGTAGCGTGTTGGTGAGTGAGTTGATAAAGATAACCAATAACAATATCTCACAGGCCCATTGTGTCTGCACCAACATTCTGAGAAGCATCCCACTCAGATCCATCCCCCTACCCTATTCTTGTAACCTTCTGTAACACTACTATTATAGGACAAGCCAAACAGAGAACAGCTAGGGAATTCTTAGAGGCATGGCACTCATCCACAGATTCTATCAACAAACACATCGGCCTGGACCCAATATACCGGCCACTGCAGCGGATAGCAAGAACTGACAACCGGAAGCAGCTGAGACAAACCATTATAAATGCCGGAAGAAGCATCACAGAAGCGCTTCACAGGAGGCTCCCAAGCACTGAGGATGTCACCTAGACAGGGGACGAAACACAAATTCCCAGCTCAGCGAACAGAACCACAACAACGAGCAGTCAAGCTACAAGTCTTCTCACAAACTTTGAACATCTTGTAACCTTCATTTAACATGGCTAATGTACCTAGCATGCACAACCCTTGACATTATGGACAATTTAGCATATCCAATCCACCTAACCTGCACATGGAATCATACTGCACAGAAATAGACCCTATGGTCCAACCAGAGCATGCCAAACATAATCCCAAACTAAACTGGCCCCACCTGCCTCCTCCTGGTGCATATCCCTCCAGAATGAACTTCCTAAGGAAGTGGTGGATGTGGGTATAATTACCACATTTAAAAGACATCTTCGGACCGAGGGAGGAAACCAGTGCACCCAGAGCAGGAAGTGCAAACTCCCCACAGACAGTTGCTTAAGGCTGGAACAAACCTGGTACCCTGTTGCTCTGAGGCAACAGTGCCAACCGCTGAGCCACTGTGCCACCTGGTGTGTGAATGTGAGAAGAATATAAAAACAAACATGTGCAATGAAAACATGACAACAGAAATTAAACTTTTCTGGATAGGAATAGCCAAGAGATTGGAGATCCTGATGGGCCTAGAGATTGATTTGTGCGTGGATCTATTTAAGTCAGTGAAATCCAATTTTGCACAATAATCTTCAAACACATCCTTACTAATGCATGCAAAGAATCTAATGTCTCTTCCAGACTCAGACCTTGGCCATGGATGTCTTTACTTTCAACCTATAACAATATACCAGCTGCAGTAATGCAACATTGAGTACAAACATCTTGTCCACCATACTGGTAGGTTAAACAATCATAAAATGGTATTACTGAGTTGCAAGGATCAGTTTTTTAAAAAGTTTCTTATAGATATGTAGCAGACAGAGATCTTCAAATGTAGTAATGACATAAATGCAGGTTATAAACTGATGAACTCAGTTAAGGAAATAATGGCAAGAAACCTTTTGGTTGTTATTCCATAAAATCATCCTTGCCTCTATATTCCAGTGTTGGAGATTGTGGGGGCAGAGGCAAATCTGATGTTTTTAGGGCAAGCGGGTAAACTACTTGATACAATATAGTGGCACAGTCCCTGGCTACTTTTGATTG
The DNA here is from genome assembly GCF_020745735.1 of Hemiscyllium ocellatum. Classification (NCBI taxonomy): domain Eukaryota; kingdom Metazoa; phylum Chordata; class Chondrichthyes; order Orectolobiformes; family Hemiscylliidae; genus Hemiscyllium; species Hemiscyllium ocellatum. Next base: position 34,270,799 of record NC_083422.1, on the reverse strand, counting down.
GAAAGGGAAAGCATTCCCTCAAAGGTCTAGACCACCTTGTTGCCTTTATACTGCTGATAAAATCTAGAGTGTGGTGCTGGAAAAGCACAGCAGGTCAGGCAGCATCCAAGGAACATGAAAGTCGATGTTTCAGGCAAAAGCTCTTCAGGAAGAGCCATTCCAGATGCAAAGCTTTTGCCGAAATGTTGACTCTCCTGCTCTTTGGATGTTGCCTGGCCTGGCTTTTCTCAATTCTGATCTCCAGCATCTGCAGTCCTCACTTTCTGCTCTATCACATGACTGCTCAAGCAGAGTCTAAAAGATTTTGCCCCACTCAGTGTACCAACCCTCCAATCTTTGTGTTCCAACTCCTTCAGGGAAATTAGAACACCTCGATAAGAAGACCTTTTCACTGACTGCCCTGATATTTGACTTGTGTGAAATAAACAATGGTACAACATAAGCTCAGTGTGGAAATGTGTTGCTGGAAAAGTGCAGCAGGTCAGACAGCATCCAAGAGCAGGAGAATCGACGTCTCGGGCATGAGCCCTTCTTCAGGAATGAGGAAAGTGTGTCCAGCAGGCTAAGATAAAAGGTAGGGAGGAGGGACTTGGGGGAGGGGTGTTGGAAATGCGATAGGTGGAAGGAGGTCAAGGTGAGGGTGATAAGCCGAAGTGGGGGTGGGGGCGGAGAGGTCAGGAAGAAGATTGCAGGTTAGGAAGTCAGTGCTGAGTTTGATGGATTTGACTGAGACAAGGTGGGGGGAGGGAAATGAGGAAACTGGAGAAATCTGAGTTCATCCATTGTGGTTGGAGGGTTCCTAGGCGGAAGATGAGGCGCTCTTCCTCCAGCTTTCGTGTTGCTATGGTCTGGCGATGGAGGAGGCCAAGGACCTGCATGTCCTTGGTGGAGTGGGAGGAGAGTTGAAGTGTTGAGCCACGGGGTGGTTGGGTTGGTTGGTCTGGGTGTCCCAGAGGTGTTCTCTGAAACGTTCCACAAGTAGGCAGCCTGTCTCCCCAATATAGAGGAGGCCACATCGAGTGCAGTGGATGCAGTAAATGATGAGTGTGGAGGTGCAGGTGAATTTGTGGCGGATATGGAAGGATCCCTTGGGGCCTTGGAGGGAAGTAAGGGGGGAGGTGTAGGTGCAGGTTTTGCATTTCTTGCGGTTGTAGGGGAAGGTGCCTGGAGTGGAGGTTGGGTTGGTGGGGGGTGTGGACCTGACGAGGGAGTCACAGAGGGAGTGGTCTTTCCGGAACGCTAATAGGGATGGGGAGGGAAATATATCCTTGGTGGTAGCGTCCGTTTGGAGGTGGCGGAAATGACGATGGATGATACGATGTATCTAGAGGTTGGTGGGATGGTAGGTGAGGACCAGTGAGGTTCTGTCCTGGTTGCAATTGGAGGGGCAGGGCTCAAGCGCGGAGGAGCGGGAAGTGGAGGAGATGCGGTGGAGGGCATCGTCGATCACGTCTGGGGGGAAATTGCAGTCTTTGAAGAAGGAGGCTATCTGGGTTGTACGGTATTGGAACTGGTCCTCCTGGGAGCAGATGCGGTGGAGACAAAGGAATTGGGAATATGGGATGGGTTTTTACAACGGGTAGGATGGGACGAGGTGTAGTCCAGGTAGCTGTGGGAGTCGGTCAGTTTATAGTAAATGTCCGTGTTGATTCAGTCGCCCGAGATAGAAATGGAAAGGTCTAGGAAGGGGTGGGAGGAGTCTGAGACGGTCCAGGTAAATTTGAGGTCAGGGTGGAAGGTGTAGTTGAAGTGGATGAACTGTTCAACTTCCTCATCGGAGCACAAGGCAGCGCCGATCCAGTCATCGATGTAGCGGAGGAAAAGGTGGGGGGTGGTGCCGGTGTAGCTGCAGAAGATGGACTGTTCCTCATATCCTACGAAGAGGCAGGCATAGCTGGGGCCCATGCGGGTGCCCATGGCTACTCCTGGCAGTGTGACTGAATTTATGCTATCTAGTGGAAAATTCTGCTACTTGGTGATGAATAGCAACACTTTCACACAAAATATATTTGTGGCAACTATATTTTGTAAAAATAATTTAATTACAATTGTGACTTGTAATGATTTATTCCAATTTGTTTATTTTCACAATGGCACAGAACTAATTATGAATATTTAAGTGGCCTTCGTAGAAAGTTTAAACAAAAAGTTTATTGTGATCTGAAATGCTTTAACATAAACAAGCTTTGGTGATACTGCTTCTGGCTATTAATACACATAACATACTTTTTGTCCTCATCAATGACTGGAGGAAAGCACATTCCACACTAGGCAGGCCTGACAGTAGAACTTCCTTTACTTTCTGATAATAACAGACTTTTTCAAATGCGAGTGAACATGAAAGTCAGCTAGATTATCAGAGTTTAATGTTGGGAACAATGTACTAAATAAAATAAAAGCAAAATATTGCAAAAGCTAGAGATCTGAAATGAAAACAAAGGTGCGAGAGAAACTTAGCAGGTCTGGTAGCATATGAGGAAAGACAAACAGAGTTGATGTTCCGAGTCTAAAATGACTTCTTCTATATCAAAGCAGTAATTGATGGTCAATTGTTATATGCTTTTGGGTTGTGAAAGTTTCACATGGAATGTAGCTGGCCTAGATTGAGCAATGAGAAAGGTGAGGTTTGCTCAACTTGAGAGAATCCAGGGACAGTGATTAAGCATTTTTAGGTCCTACGTAAAACTGTTACCTTCATATCTTCCAGAAATATCTGCCTTGAACATACATTGTGAAATTTAAAAAATGCAGTTTTATATTTTAGAAGTAGTTTCCTCCTGTTATTCAACTCAGTTGAGTGTGTGAGGGTATATTTGTGTGAATGCCTGTTTCTGTTTGTGTGTTTGCATGAACTCATTTCAAAATGACCAGCTATGCATCCAAAAATTGGTTCTGTGAGTCTGGCTCTCCGCTGATTTTGGTTTGGTTTATTATTGTCACATGTACCTAGGTACAGTGAAAAGTTTCATTTTTGTGTAGCAGGCAGATCATACCATACAAAGTATACATAAGAGTAATAGAACAGAGCAAGGCTGCAGAGGAGGTGCACAAAAGCAAGATCAACATTATATTTGAAATTTGAGATGTCCATTCTGAATTCTAACAACAGCAGGGAAGAAGCTATTCTTGAATCTGTTGATCTATGTGTTTAGGTTTTTGTATTTTCTGTTCGATCAAAGAGGTTGGAAGAGATTATAATGGGGTAGGAGGGGTCTTTGATTATGTTGGCTACCTTTCCGAGGTAGCGAAAAGAGTAGATGGTCTCTGGAAGCAAAGCATCATGGATATAATCTTTTAATGGTTCAATCACAGTAACTCAACAATATGTATTCTTTATCCTTGTGTATGTATTACAGAGGAATTATTTTGGTTGGTGAACAAAGTTTTGGAATTGAGCCATTGGAAAACTCACTTACCTTTGAACACCTAATTTATCGACTTGAGGACATGCAAACAGAACCCTTTGTATGTGGAGTACCTCACCACAAACAATCAACAAACCATGATGGTCATTCGAGCTATGGGAGCTTGGTGCAGCACCTGAGAGTAATTACAGCTTTATTTAATTGTTTCATTATCTAATAACAAAAAAATTAGAAACTTCATGTTACAAAATGAATCATAGGTTCCTGAGCAGCTTAGAAGCAGTTTTAATCCATGTTTAACTGGGTAAAATCACAAGTGATAGAAACTGGATATATATCTTTGAAGAATGCAGTGTATCCAAGTTAAGCAGAATACTGCACACAACCTGTTTTAACAAAAGCATAAAATTAGAACTGAATTTTCCCAGGGACAATCATAACCTGCAACTGGACCATAATGTAGGAGCCAAAACCAGGACTGGCACTTTAGCAGCAACGTCAAGTAAAAAGCCACAGCTTGGGACCACTGTACAATTGAGGTATGTACCCCATACCCCAAAGCTTCTGGCCAGAACACAGAACCAATAGTTTCACAGCTTTGCAACCATTGTTGTGGTTCTGTTCGCTGAGCTGGGAGTTTTTGTTGCAAACGTTTCGTCCCCTTTCTGGGTGACATCCTCAGTGCTTTGGAGCCTCCTGTGAAGCCACTGTTGAGACTGCAGGTTGAAGGAGATCAATGCCCTTGAGTTGCCTGTGAAAGTGTAAATAGCAGACACAAGGCAGGTCCCAGCAATCAGAGAAGAGGAGTCTCGTAACAGTGACCATATCCTATGTGAAGGAGCAGATATTGATGCTATAGGTCCCCCACCTTGGGCCACAGACCAGCCAATAAGGAAGATACACCCCTTGGAGACTGTCAGGGCAAAATACTGTTGGGACTGGGAGGCAGCACTTTACTAGTGATTCATGCTACCCAATTAACCTTCTGACAACAGTTGTATTATATTCCCACTGCTGGTAATTTATCATATTGGTAGAAAACATTGGGCTCCCCTCCTAATGTCTTGCATTTTACTAACCATCACATCTCATAGCCCATTATATATTTTTCTCACATTGATGCCATTTTATTGTGGTAACGTTTTGATCTAAAATATGTTCCAACTCAAGAATCTTCAAAGATACAGATCATCATATTAGAATTGTTGTGGTACATTTCTAAAATCGTGCACTACAATACTTTCTCAGTCAATACATCTAAAACATTTGAAATATGTGCCACTTTTCCAAAACTGATGTTTATTCATAGTCTATTATATTGGTCCAGGAACATTTGACCCTTCATATTCCCATGATTGTACAGCCAGTTTGATTGTCAATATCCTTGTCTAAACCATTAAATGATTTTAACCTTACCCACTTGGTGGCAATTTAGCCATTAATCAGTTAAATACTCTCAGGATTTAGCTGCCTCCCTCTTTCCTTACCTCTCCCTCACCTTTGATGGTCTACATTGCCCTTAACAGGCTTTGCAAGTAAATTAATCAATTGCAAAACACTAGTGGTGGTTAACAGATGAACATGTATCACAAATGATTTGGATTTGGGGAAAGAGATCATTCAGTTGCACTTCTGGACATAAAAGAAACAATAAGAAGAAAAAAATGCTCTCAGGAGCTCTTCTGAGCAAGTAGCCCTGGGTTCAAGTCCTCCTGCTCCAGAGGAATATAATAACATTCCTGAACAGATTGATTCAAAAATATCTTAAAAGCTCTCAGTTACCCGACTTGGTGTTGACTTTTTCAATTTTCACCAAATGAGGCCAGGACGTATTTCTTCATTGGTTTTGCATGTGAACATGTCCTTAACAATCCTTTATTGACAGTCTTACCATTTAAGCAAAGTCAACAAATGAATACTATTCAGAAGTATACATGTTTTGTATATTTGGGTTTATTATTTTATATATATATATATATATATATGCACAGCAAAGATTTTGTCCAACATTATATGATCCAATCATGTCTTAAACTTAGTGATGCTGCAGTCATCACCATTCTCATCAGTAATCACACGTAACCCAACTCACCTCCGAGTGCAAGTCCCTTCCATTTTTACGATGTTTGCACACACCCTCAAAAAAAATTCCACCCACGTAAAGAAATGCACTGATTTTCAATCCCATAAAAGCTCTTTGTTTTAAATTCCAAAGTCTCACAAGCTGACTGCAAAGGGATGATTGTGCAAGCAATAATTGCATGACCCTTACAGCCTAAATTAGTTTTGCTAGTGTTGCATTTCTATTCTTGAACAAAACCAATCCTTTTACAATGCAGTTCTCCTCTTAGCAATTGTGGGACAGACAAAGACCTGTTTTAAAAATACATTGAGTTTTTTTCTGATTGTTTTGTAAAATCACTTTTAGCAATTTCAGAGAAGTACATTTGTTGGGGTGTGCTCTAGTCAATAATGCATTGGATAATAAAAATGTATGTTCAAATCCATTTTCCATAATGCAAAAATAAGGGTATTCTGTTATATAACTGAGAGAACAAGAACTAGAAACATAGACAAAATGTATGTATAATTTTGTATGTACTCTGATATTGCAATCATAGAATAAAATATTTATTCTGTAAAGAGAATGCTGCATTATAAGTTATTGCATCTAATGTGCAAGCTACACAGAATTAGGTATATACAGAATTTAACAATACCAAGTTCATCTAATTCTATCTTTATGTTTAACCATTAGAAAAAGCGAGAAGTTTTACCAAGAACCAGATTTGTGGAGTTGGTTTTGGTTGTTGATAATGATAAAGTAAGTCACAATTTCTTCAAATAATTCAAAATTACATTAAAAGGATATCATTGTCATTAAATCTATTGACATTTGGTCGTGTTTTGTGTTTTTCAGTATAATTTGCACAACAGGAATGAAACTCTGATTCAGGAGCAAATGGTTGAACTGGCTCATATTGTAAACGGTGTATGTATGAGTTTTTTTGTGGGTCAATTTTCATTTATCTAATCTAGATGTAACACTCCTGACTCTCAACATTCTTATAGCTTTTATCACCTCAGAGAGACACGAGGTTCTATATGGTGTGGAATTGTAGCAAGCATGGTTAAAGGCATGAACCAGTGATTACAGACCTTGTGTGGTATCACACTATGTGGGATGAGGTTTATAGATGGGAAGGAAGCATGGTATGGTTTAAAGGAATAGACTTGGTATCATATAGATTGGAGGAACCAGGTGGGACGTTATTTAGGTTTGAGGATCAATGATCTTGTGGAAATACTACTTTAATGGTGATATGCATCATATCCCTTTATCCATTCTGTACCTCATTAGATATTAAGTCCTTTAAACATGTCTGCCAGGTTGACTGTGATTAATCACAATGTCATTTGTGAACTCCACCACTTTCCTCATTTCCCTTTCCCCCACCTTACTCCAGTTCCAACCTTCAAGCTCAGCACTGTCCTCATGGCCTGTCCCACCTGTCAATCTTGCTTCCCACCTACTTGCTCCACCCTCCTCTCCAACCTACCACCTTCACCCTCATCTCCACACACCTATTGCACTCTCAGCAATGCCAGCCTCAAGCCCCTCTCCCATTTATCTCTCCTCAAGGTTCCTGGCCTCATTCCTGATGAAGGGCTTTTGTCTGAAACGTCAATTTTCCTGGTCCTCGGATGCTGCCTAACCTGCTGTGCTTTTCTAGCACTATTCTAATCTTGATTGTGATTAATCAAGGCAATGCCCTAAAGAATGAACCATATAACTGCTGTCTCAAACAGGACTCTTCTTATACAATATATAACGTTTTTCCCCTTTAAGATTGGTGTCCTACTGAGTGCAAGATGACGATCTTTGACAAAATGTCTCTTTTTCTGATGATACTCAAGACCTGTGCTATTGAATGGCTATTTAGAAAAATAGTCATCAATCAAAAATACTAACTTTTTAAAATCACCTGTTAGATGTACAGCTCTCTGAATGTCCGTGTCATACTGACTGGGCTCGTGCTCTGGAAAGATAAAGATCAGATTGTTATCAATGGAACTGCTGGACAGGTTTTGGATGCGTTTGTAAGATGGCGAGAACGCGTCCTGATTCCTGAGAAGCAACATGACAGTGGGCATCTTATTCTGTAAGTTTTTTAATGGGAAGTTCATCCAGGCTTCTTCAACTCCGTTTTAATAAAATTGATGGAAACCCCTTTAAGCACATCAACATGTGTTTAAACTTAAAATAAGTCAAAACTATTAATTTAACCTGGGACAGTGTTCTTTAGAGGAATAAATGGCCTTTAGTAAAGTGATATGCTCTTCTTGTCAGATGTGTGAGTTTAAGGAGAATTTACAGGTTACTGCAGATTATATCTGCAATAAATGCCATTGATTGCGAAACCTATCAGATCGAATAGATCGGTTGGAGATACAGTTAGAGGCAATGAGGAATTTGCAACAGCAAGGGGATGTGATGGATGGCAATTATGGGAAGGAGGAAAAGTCACTGATAGAGTCACATAGATGGTTAACTCCAGATAAGGTAAGAGAGGTAGATAGGTACTATAGGAGTCTTCTGTGGCTATCTCCATTTCAAATAAGTATGCTGTTTTGGAAAATGTAGGGGGTGATGGTTTCTCAGGTGAACGTAGCATGAACAGCCAGGTTTCTGGTATTGAGACTGGCTCTAATGCAATGAGTGGGTACGTCGGGTTCCAAGAGATCAATTGTGTTAGGGGATTCTCCAGTCTAAGGTACAGACAGTCGGTTCTGTGGCCAGCATCGAAAAATCAGAATGGTGTGTTGCTTCCCTGATGCCAGGATCAAGGATGTCTCAGAGAGGGTGCAGAATGTTCTCACGGGGGGGGGGGGGGGTGCAGCAACAGGTCATTGTCCACATTGGAACCAAGGACATAGGAAGGGAAAAGGTTGAGATCCTGAAGGGAGATTACAGAGAGTTAGACAGGAATTTAAAAAGGAGGACCTCGAGAGTAGTAATATCTGGATTACTCCTGGTGTACGAGCTAGTGGGGTCAGGAATAGGAGAATGGAGCAGATGAATTCATGGCTGAGGAGCTGGTGAATGGGAGAAGGATTCACATTTTTGGATCATTGGAATCTCTCTTGGGGTAGAAGTGACCTGTACAAGAAGGACGGATTGCATCCAAATTGGAAGGGGATTAATATCCTGGCAGGGAGATTTGCTAGAGCTGCTCGGGAGGATCTAAACTAGTAAGGTTGGGGGGGGGCGGGGAAAGAGATCAATCTGAGACTGGTACATTTGAGAACAAAAGTGAATCAAACAATCAGGGACAAGGTATTTATTTCAATGCAAGGGGCCTAACAGAGAAGGCAGATGAACTTAGAGCATGGTTAGGAACATGGGACTGGGATAACATAGCAATTACAGATACATGGCTCAAGGATGGGCAGGACTGGCAGCTTAATGTTCCAGGTCACAAATGCTACAGGAAGGATAGAAAGGGAGGAAAGAGAGGAGGGGGGAGTGGCGTTTTTGATAAGGGATGGCATTACAGCTGTGCTGAGGGAGGATATTCCCACAAATACATCCAGGCAAGTTATTTGGGTGGAACTGAAAGATAAGAAAGTGATTGTATTGGGATTGTATTACAAACTCCCTAATAGTCAGAGGGAAATTGAGAAACAAATTTGTGAGGAGATTTCAGCTATCTGTAAGAATAATAGGGTGGTTATGGGAGGTGATTTTAACTTTCCAAACATAATCTGGAAGTGCCATTGTGTTAAGGGTTTAGATGGAGAGGAACTTGTTAAATGTGTACAAGATAATTGTCTGTTTCAGGAAAAAGTGAGGACTGCAGATGCTGGAGATCAGAGCTTAAAAATGTATTGCTGGAAAAGCGTAGCAGGTCAGGCAGCATCAAAGGAACAGGAGAATCGACGTTTCGGGCATAAGCCCTTCTTCAGGAATGAGGAGGGTGTTCCAAGCAGGCTAAGATAAAAGGTAGGGAGGAGGGATTTGGGGGAGGGGCGTTGGGAATACGATAGGTGGAAGGAGGTTAAGGTGAGGATGATAGGCCGGAGAGGGGGTGGAGGCGGAGAGGTCGGGAAGAAGATTGCCAGTCAAGAAGGCGGTGCTGAGTCTGAGGGTTGGGACTGAGAAAAAGTGGGGGGAGGGGAAATGAGAAAGCTGGAGAAATCTGCACTCATCCCTTGTGGTTGGAGGGTTCCTAGGCAGAAGATGAGGCGCTCTTTTTCCAGGCGTCATGTTGCCATGGTCTGGCGATGGAGGAGGCCAAGGACTTGCACGTCCTTGGTGGAGTGAAAGGGGGAGTTAAAGTATTCAGCCACAGGGCGGTTGGGTTGGTTGGTGCGGGTGTCCCAGAGTTCAAGGGCGGCACGGTGGCACAGTGGTTAGCACTGCTGCCTCACAGCGCCTGTAGACCTGGGTTCAATTCCCGACTCAGGCGACTGACTGTGTGGAGTTTGCACGTTCTCCCCGTGTCTGCGTGGGTTTCCTCCGGGTGCTCCGGTTTCCTCCCACAGTCCAAAGATGTGCGGGTCAGGTGAATTGGCCAAGCTAAATTGCCCGTAGTGATAGGTAAGGGGTAAATGTAGGGGCATGGGTGGGTTGCGCTTCGGCGGGTCGGTGTGGACTTGTTGGGCCGAAGGGCCTGTTTCCACACTGTAAGTCTAAGTCTAAGTGTTCTCTGAAACGTTCCGCAAGTAGGCGGCCTGTCTCCCCAGTGTATAGGAGGCCACATCAGGTACAGCAGATGCAGTAAATGATGTGCATGGAGGTGCAGGTGAATTTCTGATGGATATGGAGGATCCCTTGGGGCCTTGGAGGGAAGTGAGGGGGGAGGTGTGGGCGCAAGTTTTGCATTTCTTGCGGTTACAGGGGAAGGTGCCGAAAGTGGAGGTTGGGTTGGTGGGTGGTGTGGATCTGACGAGGAAGTTGTGGAGGGAGTGGTCTTTCCAGATTGCTGATGGGGATGGGAGGGAAATATATCCTTGGTGGTGGGGTCTGTTTGGAGGTGGCGGAAATGACGAAGGATGATACGATGTATCTGGAGGTTGGTGGGATGGCGGTCTTTGATGAAGGAGGCCATCTGGGTTGTTAGGTATTGGAATTGGTCCTACTGGGAGCAGATGCGGCGATGCCGAAGGAATTGGGAATATGGGATGGCATATGGGAGGCCTGCTTGGAACACCGTCCTCATTCCTGAAGAAGGGTTTATGCCCAAAACATCGATTTTCCTGTTCCTTTGATGCTGCCTGACCTGTTGCGCTTTTCCAGCAACACATTTTTAAGCTCTAATTTTCTGTTTCAGTATGTGGATGTACCTACTAGAGAAGGTGCAAAACTTGATCTGCTCTTGGGAAATAAGGCAGGGCAGGTGACTGAGGTGTCAGTGGGGAGCACTTTGATGCCAGTGACCATAATTCTATTATATTTAAAACAGTGATGGAAAAGGATAGACCAGATATAAAAGTTGAAGTTCTAAATTTGAGAAAGGCCAATTTTGACAGTATTAGGCAAGAACTTTCCAAAGCTGATTGGGGGCAGATGTTCACAGGTAAGGGACGGCTGGAAAATGGGAAGCCTTTAGAAATGAGATAACGAGAATCCAGAGAAAGCATATTCCTGTTAGGGTGAAATGAAAGGCTGGTAGATGTAGGGAATGCTGGATGACTAAAGAAATTGAGGGTTTGGTTCAGAAAAAAAAGGAAGCATATGTCAGGTATAGACAGGATAGTTCAAGTGAATCCTGAGAGTGTAAAGGTAGTGGGAGTATACTTAAGAGGGAAATCAGGAGGGCAAAAAGGGGACATGAGATAGCTTTGGCAAATAGAGATAAGGAGAATCCAAAGGGTTTTTACTATACCTTAAGGACAAAAGGATAATCAGGGGAGAGAATAGGGCCCCTCAAAGATCAGCAATGTGGCCTTTTTGTGGAGCCACAGAAAATGGGGGAGATAATAAATGAGTATTTTGCATCAGTATTTATTGTGGAAAAGGACATGGAAGATGTAGAATGTAGGGAAATAGATGGTGACGTCTTGAAAAATATCCATATTACAGAGGAGGAAGTGCTGGATGTCTTGAAATGCATAAAGATGGATAAATCCCCAGGACTTGATCGAGTGCACCTTCGAACTTTGTGGGAGGCTAGAGAAGTGATTGCTGGGCCTCTTGCTAAGATATTTGTATCATTGATAGTCACAGGTGAGGTGCCAGAAGACTGGAGTATGGCTAACGTGGTGCTACTGTTTAAGAAGGGTGGTAAGGACAAGCCAGGGAACTACAGACTGGTGAGCCTGACGTCGGTGGTGGGCAAGTTGCTGGAGGAAATCCTGAGGGATAGGATGTACATGTATTTGGAAAGGCAAGGACTGGTTAGGGTTAGTCAACATGGCTTTGTGCGTGGGAAATCATGTCTCACAAACTTGATTGAGTTTTTTGAAGAAATAACAGAGAAGATTGATGAGGGAAGAGCGGTAGATGTGATCTATATGGACTTCAGTAAAATGTTCAACAAGGTTCCCCGTGGGAGACTGGTGAGCAAGGTTAGATCCCATGGAATACCAGGAGAAATAGCCATTTGGATACAGAACTGGCTCAAAGGTAGAAGACAGAGGGTGGTGGTGGAGGGTTGTTTTTCAGACTGGAGGCCTGTGACCAGTGGTGTGCCACAATGTTCTGTGTAGGGTCATCTACTTTTCATCATTTATATAAATGATTTGGATGTAAACATAAGAGGTATAGTTAGTAAGTTTGCAGATAACACCAAAATTGGAGGTGTAGTGGACAGCGAAGAGAGTTATCTCAGATTACAACAGGATGTTGATCAGATGGACCAATGGGCTGAGAAGTGGCAGATGGAGTTTAATTCAGATAAATGCGAGGTGCTGTATTTTGGGAAAGCAAATCTTAGCAGGACTAATACACTTGATGGTAAGGTCCTAGGGAGTGTTGCTGAATAAAGAGACCTTGGTGTGCAGGTTTATAGCTCCTTGAAAGTAGAATCACAGATAGATAGGATAGTGAAGAAGGCATTTGGTATGCTTTCCTATATTGGTCAGAGTATTGAGTACAGGAGTTGGGAAGTCATGTTGCGACTTTACAGGACATAGATTAGGCCACTGTTGGAATTGCATACAATTCTGGTCTCCTTCGTATTGGAAAGATATTGTGAAACTTGAAAGGGTTCAGAAAAGATTTACAAGGATGTTGCCAGGGTTGGAGGATTTGAGTTATAGGGAGAGGCTGTACAGGCTGGGGCTGTTTTCCCTGGAGTGTCGGAGGCTGAGGGGTGACCTTATAGAGGTTTACAAAATTATGAGGGGCATGGATAGGATAAATAGACAAAGTCTTTTCCCTGGGGTGGGGGAGCCCAGAACTAGAGGGCATAGGTTTAGGATGAGAGGGGAAAGATACAAAAGAGATCTGAGGGGCAACTTTTTCACACAGAGGATGGTACGTGTATGGAATGAGCTGCCAGAGGAAGTGGTAGAGGCTGGTACAATGGCAACATTTAAAAGGCATTTGGATGGGTATATGAATAGGAAGGGTTTGGAGGGATATGGGCCGGGTGCTGGTAGGTGGGATTAGATTGGGATTGAGATACCTGGTCGGCATGGATGAGTTGGACTGAAGGGTCTGTTTCTGTGCTGTACATCTCTATGACTATGGTTGTAACCCATGTTTACAAAAACTTCAAGGTTGTATTATGAAACCACAGTAAGAAGTAACTTACCAAATGTGCTAATTAATACTAATTGGTGGAATAGAAATGAACCTAAACTGTTTACAATGTATCAAACTTTTTTTTTGCCTTGTAAAGTTAAAAAGATAATGGAATAATTGAGGCTTGGATGAGGATGACACAGAGAGAACTGTCCTTTCAGAATGCCGAAGGGGGAGTTTGGTAATGTTTAATCAGCGTTTGGATATGGCTTCATGTTGGAAGAAACAGGTTTTAAAAAATCATTCATTCATGGAAGTTCGGCATCGCCAGCTCGGTCAGCATTTATTACCCATCCATATTTGCCCAGAGGGCAGTTAAGAGTCAAACACATTGCTGTGGGTCTGGCATCACATGAAGGCCACACCAAGTAATGGAGGTAGCTTCCTTCCCTAAAGCACATTTGTGAACCAGATGAGCTTTTCCCAACAATCGACAATGGATTCATGGTCATTAATAGACTCTTATTACATTCAATTTTCACCATCTGCCATGGTGGGATTTAAACCTGCAACCCCAGAACATTACCTGGGTCTCTGGTTAACAATCCAACAACAATACCAAAAGGGAATCACTTCCCTTATCAGAGAATAATTTGTTGAATACAGAGGTTGATGGAATGCACTGAATGCATGGGAAACCTGGGAGGAGAGTGATAGATTGAGAACAAAAGCATGAGAAATACAGCACACCCAGTCATGGGCAACCTTGATAACATCGTGTTGGAGAACCCTCATGTATTGGATTACATATTGGAAGTGCTGGCTGTTTTTGTTCCTGATCTAAAACATGGTTATCCAACCAGTGCAATATCTAATATAAACAGAAGTTAGTTCAGATATCTTTCTAGTATTACTTTAATATCATGTTAATATTAATTAATATATTTATGCTGCAGAGAATGTCAGTGTTTAAGATTGTAGCCCATAAGACCATCCATGGATTATCTTTAATGTGAATCGAATATATGTATTGAAGGAAGTTATAATAGATTTAAATCTTGCAAACAGCCTTTGTGCATTAACAAGGAGCTACAACTGATAGCGAGTAGGTGCAACCTTAGTATTTCTGATTTTCACATCCTCAGCACAACAAGAATGCAGCAACAATCTTGATATGGTGACTATTATTTCATTCGGGATCTTCAGACAGACAGTTCAAACTGAATTATTTCTAAACTTAATTTTTATCTTAGTTTTTTTTAAGAGAAATATTGCTGGACTTTGAATAATTTATACTGATATTTTGTTTTAAATTATCACCTTCCTCTCCTGGTGGTACTGGATAATGTTAAAGTGCCCATTTTTGGGATTTGGTAGCTCTTTCACTCTAAGAATAATCATTCTTTTTAAGTGAATCTACACTAATGTTACCTGTTTATTCAGCATGGTGACCTATTCGTAAAGTTATTGAGTAAACAACACAGAAAGAGAACCTTCGTTCCAACCAAACCATAATCCCAAACTAAACCAGTCCTACCTGCCTGCATTTAGTCCATAATCCCTCCAAGCCATTCCTATTTGGGTACTAATCTAAATGTCTTTTAAATGTTATAACTGTACCCACGTTCATCACTTCCCATGGAAGTTCATTCCACATACGAACCACTTTGTGTAAAAGAATTGTGCCTCATATCTCTTTTACATTTTTCTCCTCTCACCTTAAAAATGAGCTCTCTAGTCTTGAAATCCCACTCCCTAGGGAAAAAAAATACTTGCCATTTACCTTATCTATACCCCTCATTATTTTGTAATCCTGTCTTCAGCATTTTCAGCAGGAGTCACTGGATGGCAAAGTTTTAATAAAAAAGAGGCCAGATTTTCACAGATATATTGTGTTCCTGATGTTAAGCTCAATTCTGCCCTGAGAATGCCATCTAATTAAAGACAGTGGATGGACCAGGAAAGAAGGAGGGCCAGTTGGAGGGTCCATAGAGATTTATAAACAGTATCCCAACAGGAATAGTGTGAGCTGCCGGACAGGGAAGGGCAGGGTGTTCATTAATACCATTGCTCCTTGTGGTATTGTGAAAAGTTTTAAATTCCACATGTCCACAGGTGTCATGCTCGTGGTTTGGAGAGGAATTCATGTGAGTCCATGGTAGGGTGAGTAACAGTGAGTAAAAAATGAGGTCTGCAGATGCTGGAGATCACAGCTGCAAATGTGTTGCTGGTCAAAGCACAGCAGGCCAGGCAGCATCTCAGGAACAGAGAATTCGACGTTTCGAGCATGAGCCCTTCATCAGGAATAAGAGAGAGAGAGAGCCAAGCAGGCTAAGATAAAGGGTAGGGAGGAGGGACCAGGGGGAGGGGCGATGGAGTTGGGATAGGTGGAAGGAGGTCAAGGTGAGGGTGATAGGCCGGAGGGGGGTGGGGGCGGAGAGGTCAGGAAGAGGATTGCAGGTTAGGAGGGCGGTGCTGAGTTGAGGGAACCGACTGAGACAAGGTGGGGGGAGGGGAAATGAGGAAACTGGAGAAATCTGAATTCATACCTTGTGGTTGGAGGGTTCCCAGGCGGAAGATGAGGCGCTCCTCCTCCAGCCGTCGTGTTGTTGTGTTCTGCCGGTGGAGGAGTCCAAGGACCTGCATGTCCTCGGTGGAGTGGGAGGGAGAGTTAAAGTGTTGAGCCACGGGGTGATTGGGTTGGTTGGTTCGGGCGGCCCGGAGGTGTTCTCTGAAGCGTTCCGCAAGTAAGCGGCCTGTTTCACCAATATAGAGGAGGCCACATCGGGTGCAGCGGATGCAATAGATGATGTGTGTGGAGGTACAGGTGAACTTGTGGCGGATATGGAAGGATCCCTTGGGGCCTTGGAGGGAAGTGAGTGTGGAGGTGTGGGCGCAAGTTTTACATTTCCTGCGGTTGCAGGGGAAGGTGCCAGGGGTGGAGGTTGGGTTGGTGGGGGGTGTGGATCTGACGAGGGAGTCACGAAGGGAGTGGTCCTTGCGGAACGCTGATAGGGGAGGGGAGGGAAATATATTCTTGGTGGTGGGGTCCGTTTGGAGGTGGCGGAAATGGCGGCGGATGATACGTTGTATGCGGAGGTTGGTGGGGTGGTAGGTGAGAACCAGTGGGGTTCTGTCTTGGTGGCGGTTGGAGGAGCGGGGCTCAAGGGCGGAGGAGCGGGAAGTGGAGGAGATGCGGTGGAGGGCATCGTCGATCACGTCTGGGGGGAATCTGCGGTCCTTGAAGAAGGAGGCCATCTGGGCTGTGCGGTGTTGGAATTGGTCCTCCTGGGAGCAGATGCGGCGGAGATGAAGGAATTGGGAATATGGGATGGCATTTTTACAGGGGGCAGGGTGGGAGGAGGTGTAGTCCAGGTAGCTGTGGGAGTCAGTCGGTTTATAATAGATGTCTGTGTTGAGTCGGTCGCCCGAGATAGAAATGGAGAGGTCTAGGAAGGGGAGGGAGGAGTCTGAGATGGTCCAGGTGAATTTCAGGTCGGGATGGAAGGTGTTAGTAAAGTTGATGAACTGTTCAACCTCCTCGTGGGAGCACGAGGCAGCGCCGATACAGTCATCGATGTAGCGGAGGAAAAGGTGGGGGGTGGTGCCAGTGTAGTTGCGGAAGATGGACTGTTCCACATATCCTACGAAGAGGCAGGCATAGCTGGGGCCCATGCGGGTGCCCATGGCAACTCCTTTAGTTTGGAGGAAGTGGGAGGATTGAAAAGAGAAGTTATTCAGGGTGAGGACCAGTTCAGTCAGTCGAAGGAGGGTGTCAGTGGAAGGGTACTGGTTGGTGCGGCGGGAAAGGAAGAAGCGGAGGGCTTTGAGTCCTTCGTGATGGGGGATGGAGGTGTACAGGGACTGGATGTCCATAGTGAAAATAAGGCGTTGGGGACCGGGGAAGCGAAAATCCTGGAGGAGGTGGAGGGCGTGGGTGGTGTCCCGAACGTAACACGGTCCTGTCCCCTTTAGTCCAAGAACTCCCCACCTACGTTCGGGACACCACCCACGCCCTCCACCTCCTCCAGGATTTTCGCTTCCCCGGTCCCCAACGCCTTATTTTCACTATGGACATCCAGTCCCTGTACACCTCCATCCCCCATCACGAAGGACTCAAAGCCCTCCGCTTCTTCCTTTCCCGCCGCACCAACCAGTACCCTTCCACTGACACCCTCCTTCGACTGACTGAACTGGTCCTCACCCTGAATAACTTCTCTTTTCAATCCTCCCACTTCCTCCAAACTAAAGGAGTTGCCATGGGCACCCGCATGGGCCCCAGCTATGCCTGCCTCTTCGTAGGATATGTGGAACAGTCCATCTTCCGCAACTACACTGGCACCACCCCCCACCTTTTCCTCCGCTACATCGATGACTGTATCGGCGCTGCCTCGTGCTCCCACGAGGAGGTTGAACAGTTCATCAACTTTACTAACACCTTCCATCCCGACCTGAAATTCACCTGGACCATCTCAGACTCCTCCCTCCCCTTCCTAGACCTCTCCATTTCTATCTCGGGCGACCGACTCAACACAGACATCTATTATAAACCGACTGACTCCCACAGCTACCTGGACTACACCTCCTCCCACCCTGCCCCCTGTAAAAATGCCATCCCATATTCCCAATTCCTTCATCTCCGCCGCATCTGCTCCCAGGAGGACCAATTCCAACACCGCACAGCCCAGATGGCCTCCTTCTTCAAGGACCGCAGATTCCCCCCAGACGTGATCGACGATGCCCTCCACCGCATCTCCTCCACTTCCCGCTCCTCCGCCCTTGAGCCCCGCTCCTCCAACCGCCACCAAGACAGAACCCCACTGGTTCTCACCTACCACCCCACCAACCTCCGCATACAACGTATCATCCGCCGCCATTTCCGCCACCTCCAAACGGACCCCACCACCAAGAATATATTTCCCTCCCCTCCCCTATCAGCGTTCCGCAAGGACCACTCCCTTCGTGACTCCCTCGTCAGATCCACACCCCCCACCAACCCAACCTCCACCCCTGGCACCTTCCCCTGCAACCGCAGGAAATGTAAAACTTGCGCCCACACCTCCACACTCACTTCCCTCCAAGGCCCCAAGGGATCCTTCCATATCCGCCACAAGTTCACCTGTACCTCCACACACATCATCTATTGCATCCGCTGCACCCGATGTGGCCTCCTCTATATTGGTGAAACAGGCCGCTTACTTGCGGAACGCTTCAGAGAACACCTCCGGGCCGCCCGAACCAACCAACCCAATCACCCCGTGGCTCAACACTTTAACTCTCCCTCCCACTCCACCGAGGACATGCAGGTCCTTGGACTCCTCCACCGGCAGAACACAACAACACGACGGCTGGAGGAGGAGCGCCTCATCTTCCGCCTGGGAACCCTCCAACCACAAGGTATGAATTCAGATTTCTCCAGTTTCCTCATTTCCCCTCCCCCCACCTTGTCTCAGTCGGTTCCCTCAACTCAGCACCGCCCTCCTAACCTGCAATCCTCTTCCTGACCTCTCCGCCCCCACCCCCCTCCGGCCTATCACCCTCACCTTGACCTCCTTCCACCTATCCCAACTCCATCGCCCCTCCCCCTGGTCCCTCCTCCCTACCCTTTATCTTAGCCTGCTTGGCTCTCTCTCTCTCTTATTCCTGATGAAGGGCTCATGCTCGAAACGTCGAATTCTCTGTTCCTGAGATGCTGCCTGGCCTGCTGTGCTTTGACCAGCAACACATTTGCAGCTGAGTAACAGTGAGTGTTAGTTCCCCAACTAGCTGCTTGGAGGCAATCTCCAGCTCAATGTTGGGCTCCGACCTCAGCAAAAGGGTCATCCAGCTGTCAGTAAGATCCTTTCAATGAGTCCATTAATGGACCAACAGGGCCTTCCTTGTCTCTGCCAAGTGGGTGGCCTGTACTACATTGACCCCAAGATTGCTCCAAGGTGGGCACACACCAGGTACTTGATCCAATGTGTTATTTCAAACTTTGGTCCTGGTTCCAATCCCTTACCCACCTATGTGGTCCTGAAAAAGAAGAACAGTTTCAGTGTTGTCATCATCACCTAGATTGAGATCAGTCAACTCAATATAAAACAAACATTGATCATGGTCATTATCACATTTGACTGAACATATAAAATTAAGCAATTTGTAATACAAAACAAGTGTGTTCTTGTCAGGTTTACTTTACTTTAAAATATGTCAGCCTTAAGAAACAAAGACGTATTTTGTATTGACATAATAGAATGAGTTGACCTGGCCAAAGAAGAAAAATAAATGCAGTTTTATTTGCCAATTATACCAACACACCTTTTATTCAGACCTATTGAAGACAATAGAGTTAAATGTTAGACAGAACATGTAACAGTCAATTGACGTAACACAAAAACTTACATCCTGGATCTCTACCTTAATTATCAATATCTTCTAATATCTTTCACTACAAACAGGCGTTTAGATTATTCACTTGGAGAGTCAACAGAAATGTATTTTTAACTTTGAACAGTCAGGTAGCCTGTGAGCTAAACCAGTTTGTTCAGGTATATTAACAGTGACATCCTTGTTTCATTGTTTTCTCTCTGTTTCAGAGGTAAAGCTCAGTTCAGTGGAATTCTAGGCTTGGCCTTTGTAAGCACAGTCTGCTCCACCAGGCTTGGAGGTGGAATTAATGTTGTAAGTGATCTGCATTATTGCTTCAGAACAGCCATTGACTAAATTGGACTTTGAGGGCTGGTTCAAAAGGCTCAAGGTGGGAAGCAGAAATGGGGAAATGACCAGACTCTGCACAGCTACCTCAGGAAACAGTACCCCAAAAGGCAGGATCTTAATTTGAATGGGATAAGGTGGGGGAAATTGAGTAAGTGATGCAATCAGATCATCAGCCTCAGGCACAGATCTAATGTGATTGCATGGATGGCCATGTGGCAAGGTAGCATCTTTAAAAGATCTTCTCTGGAACTTAGTCCCCATTATTTTCTGAAATATTGGGCCCTCTTAACCTCATTCCTCAGCCCCTCCACTCACTTCCCATTGCCACTCAATATCTCCCATTATGTTGCCTCTTATAGCCCTCTTGCCAACTCATGACATGATCTGAATCTTTCACCAGTATGCACTGAGCACAGATCCAATAAACCCTGCAGAAACAATGGCATAGACAGAACTGCTTAAAAAGGAACAACCCCTTCCTAACATTTGTGGGAAAAAAAAACTGCTTTTATTATAATCCTAAGAAAGCATCAATCAAGCAGATCATGCCAATAATGGAAACTGTACGCTCCTGATACCTCTCTAATCTGTACAATAAAAACTTCAATAAAAAATTGAACCGTTGACAAGATAGATCAAATAAGGAAGGCTTGCAACTATGTTAACAAAACCCTGAGTGATCTTGATGGAGTTCAACCAGTATCTGATGGTGACCTTCACTTAGGACAATCACTTTTGCTCCACATAATAATATACTACTCCCTTGTGTGCCCTGGCTTCTCCACATCCAAAAAATTTCAATTCTTTGGTTTTCTTCATCACTACCAGCTGTTTCATGTTTGCCAGGACCAGGTCTTTCTGCATCCAAAGTCTGACATTATCAGCTGTGACTGGATGTGTGTCCAGAAAATATAAAGCCATTCTTCCAGTAGTGGTACCACCAGTGAAGTATCTGTGGGAGGCAGCTCAATGCATCCGGATTTGTTTCTTGGCCTTCTGACAGTGTTTCAACTTGTAATTATATGCACTTAGTATTAGAGCTCACTGCTGAATTAGACCTGGAGCAATGCGGTGGCACTGCCATTTCCTCTTTAAGTGGATCTAGCAGGGGTGTGTGGTCATTATTATTACAAATTTATATCCATAAAGATATTGGTGGAACTTCCTAACTCCACATAAGACTGCCAAACCTCCCTTCTCTATCTGGCCGTACTTTCGCCGTGCATATGCTATTGGGTGTTACTCACAACTGGGCCAACTATGTGCTAATATGGCACACTGCCATATGGGGAGGCATTGCATGTCAATATCAGATCTCACCTGGGATTATAGTGTGCCAACACCTTAGAGGATGACAGCTGTTTCTCCACTTCCCTGAAAGCTATGGTTTACCCTGCAACTTATACACTCCACTTGCCTCATTTTCAAATGATAAAGCCAGTTGTGCTTGTTTAAAGTCCAGTTGGGCTTCAGCTGGTAGGCACTTTTGCACGGTTGCATCATTAATCCCATATAGCAAATGATCCCTTAGCTTCTCATTTAGGGTACAACTAAAGTAAAATGCCTCTGCAAATCATCCTAACCCTGTCCAAAATCCTGATATGGATTCCCCTGGTTCTCTAATTGCCAAGCGAAACCAATAGTATCTTAGAATTACAGGAGGCTTGAGGTCATAATATTCCTTAACTAATTCTATCAACTCTTGAAAGGGTTTAGTATTAGGGGTCTCAGGGAAGTTTGGGATCTGGATATCCAAAAAAGCTATGGGTCCACTAGCAGTCAGGAGAATTAGTAGTTGCTTTTCATCTGCCCCAGTGCAGTAATGCCTGGTAAAAGTAATGCATTCTTTCTACATACTGGGCTCAATCTTTGACAGCAGGATTGAATGAGTCAAGCTCCCTAAATAACAGCAAGATGCCAGAAATGCTTACCCCAACTCAAAGACGATTGTTGTAAGCACATTTCCTCAAGAGCATTCTTTTCTCTTGTTGCCAATGAAATAGCTCCACAGCAGTTGGTATCACATCCCCAGGCTACCATTTATTTACATGTGGTGAGTGCTTGGCAGTGACCCTGCTCCCTCAAAGCCGTCTGTCAGAGTGAACAGGATGCTTGACACTCCTGTTATTATCTGTCAGTCACAGCTCCATGATTGGACCAGCTTAACGTTCCCAAACAGGGAATTCATATTCTATGAGGTCCATCTGGCTGACCTTGTTACAATCACTACACATTACCTTATTAAGCAATACCTTGATTTAAGCATTATCTTCCTTGTTTCCAACCCCTCATAACTTGGTCCTACTTTGAAATATGTATGCTCCTCTAATTCTGGCCCCTTGAATATTCCCAATTTTAATTATTTCACTATTGGTGGTCATACTTTAATTGTTTGTGCTTCAAGTTATAGAATTACCTCACAAAAACTATCAGACTCTCTTCCTCACTTTTTTCCTTTGAAGAGACTTCTGAAAAGCTGCCCTTCTTTTACCAAGCTTTTGGCTATCTGACCTAACTGATTATGATTTCAGATCTGGGTTGGAGTTCCTATTTCCAAACCAGGTCACATGAAAAGTTACCCGCTTACAAACTTAAAATCTATGTCTGACCGAACATTTGTCCTAAAGTTACCGACATTGTTCACAGGTCAAATTTTGTTTGAGAAACTTCTGTGAAATGCCTGATACATTTTATTACATTAACAATGCTATAACAGTGTAAGTCGTTCTTGTTCTAAAGGGTTTTTTCCTCTAATCAACCAAATCTATTTCTTTTTCAACTAGTTTGCCAACAGTAATGTGCCAACAGCAGCAACAATTCTTGCTCATGAATTAGGACATAACATGGGCCTCAACCATGATGATCCACGAACATGTGATTGCCCAACTAGCCGCTGCATAATGTTCAGTTCAATTACGTAAGTAGGAAACCAGTTTATTATGTGAAAAAAGGAAATTATTTTCCACTGTTCTTCTATAATTTTAAGATTTAATTTCAAATAAATATCAATTACAACTTACAGGAATATAGCACAAAGTAAAAGGATAAGGAAAATTCCATGGTGACATGTTACAGTGCACTCAGACATAGAGGCAAACTATTTTCTCCACCTCAATACCTTTCCCAAGAAAGAAGTTGAATTGTTCTCTTACAGGGAAAAAGATGGAACTGATTTAGTAATATTGATGCTTTCAAGATTACAGATGAAATTGGCAAGCTATCCAGACAAATTATCTGGTCGGTTGAAGGATTTAAATTTCAAGGGCACATCAAAATAAGAAAGTCAAGGAGAGAAACGTGGAAAATGTCAAAAAGCCATAGAAACAATTACCACAATTAAGTTTGATATACAGTTGATTGACTTGGGAAAGAAAAGGGATAACAGGTATGTTAACAGGGGTCAGAAATGATAAAGGACAGACATGATAGAATTCTTTCGGATTAGTAAAATCTCACCATAGATTGATGAAATGCTTTGCCATAGAAAGAGGCCATTGTGTTGATGTTTAGAAAGAGCTATCAAATGAATAATTTTCACCACAAGGTTTCTGCTTCAAATATTTTCTAAATACCTTACCAAAGTTATTACCAAATCTGCTGCCACCTAAATTCAGGCTTTTCAGAGCATAACAAGATGAGTAGGTCATATTTCATGGGAAATGTCACTGGGTGAGTAATCCAGAAGCCAAGGCTCACGCTGTGAAACATGAGTTCAGATCCAGAGAATTGAACTTCAATTAGTATATCTGGAATTAAAAGCTAATCTCAGTAATGGCAACCAAGAAACTATTGTTGATTGTCAAGAAAACACAACTGTTTCATTGCTATTCTATAAGGAAAGAAATCTGCCATCCTTACTTGCTCTGCCCTGCATGTGACACCAGACCTGCAGAAAGGTGGTTGGCTTTTAACTGGCCTTTAAGAGCACCTAACTGCCATTCAGTTCAAAGTAAATAGGAATGAACAACAAAGGCTGGACCTGCCAGCAACACCACATCACCTGCAAGAATAAAGGGAAACAAGTTAACTGACCAGTTCTGTCACTGGTCCTTAACTACACTATCAAAATTCTTCATGTTTTTGAGCATCTGTACAAATCCCCTGAACATTTTCTACTCTTATGATAATCAATCTCTGCACATACAAGGAAGAATTTATTCTCTCACAGTGTTGTAAGTCTTTGCAACTTCTTGCCAAAGAAAACTGTGGAGGCAGAGTTCTTGTGTATACTGATGGTTGAGATAGTCAGACTCTTGACCTGCAGGGGAATCAAGCTTTGTAGGAAAGGGATAGGAAAGTGGGTGTGAAGAGCACTTGATCAGCAATGGTCCTATTGAATGCTAGAGCAGGCTCGAGGGTCTGACCTGCCTACTTATTCCTGTAATGGTCTTATAACTAATCCACCGTATTAATTTAATACACAATCCAAATAGCAACGTAATTACAGCTTTCCTTTAAAGAACTAAGATGATCAATATCTTGAGTATCATTGTTCAAGATAACTGTTTGACCAACATTAGTTTAGCAACTAACAGGCTAACAATTAGTTGGAATAAATTACATATATCCATTAAACATTTTCTCTTTATTATAGAAATTCAAGGAATTTCAGTGACTGCAGTCAGAGTGATTTTGTAAGGTTCATCAAGAGAGGAGGTGGACTATGTCTTCAAAATGAACCAAACTTAGAAGATCAGTATTCCTTACCATCCTGTGGCAATAACATTGTTGATGAGGGAGAAGAATGTGATTGCGGTAAACCACAGGTTAAACATCAAACCTCATTACATTTTTTCCAATTTTTAGAAATCTCTCATTTTAGTTAAAATAAAGATAGACGCTCTGATCATTTTGATTCTTCCAATACTCACCTGTCTGACCTCTCATTCTTGATCATTCACAAACTTAAATTCATCCAAACCTCAGCTGCTCATAATTCCTTCTGCACCCCTCACTCATCTTCTTGATGAATAATATTGGATTCTAAACACTAGTGCACTAAACTTAAAATTTTTCAGTCTATTAAAAAAGCTTAATGAACCTGTCTAATCCTGTAAGAACACCTTTGGGGCATCTCTGAAATGAATCTGGACCCTCTGGTCCAGGCTAAGGGATACTATCACCTTGTCACTAATGTTCCTTCTGAGCTGTTCAATTGCACATTTGTGCAGGACTGCTCCAATATTCCATGCACTATGATTGCTATCAGCATACCATTGACTTTTGGTTCCGGGGCCTGTGTTGCCAAAAGAAAATGATTGGGACTAACTGCAGGTCATAAGACCCTAAATGATGAATGCTAAATAATGTAATCATCAGAATTTGAATGTGTATTGGGAGACCCCACTGGAATTCGAGTCTATCATCGTAATCAGCCAGCCACTATGACCACCCATGCAGGGTTTGCTGTACCAGTGCTTAGGTGGGTTCATAGTGATAGCAATCCATGTAAACCTCTCCATGGTCTTGTCAACCCACCCCCCACAACTGTGCAACCTTCAGCAGCCCTGTCCTATGCTCAACTTCTTGGAAATTCCCTCCTCACTTTGCCTCATTCTCATCAGCCACAGCTTAAGCCACGGAGGACAACATCATTCTTATTCTAAATTTTTCTGCCTCCCTCATTGCTCTCATCCTTTTATTCTATCTTCAAACTGATTTCTTTTATCAAGGTTTTGGCCAATCTCCTTAAGATCTATGTCTCTCTTCCTTATATCTTTAAGTTTCGTGGGACAACTTTCTGTTTCAAATTCACTCTCTGATTATAGGCATTAATTGTCATTGTAACAATGATAAAACCTAATGATGATTGACAGCTTGGTCAATCATCAAAAAAAAACACAGAGCAATAGGACCTCAACAAATCGTCTCAAAGAAATTAAACTGATAACTCAATGAATCATCAAACAGAACATGTCATGTAGTTAAAATGTCATTTATAATTTAACAATTGATACTTTCAATGAATGGAATTCTAATTGTGTAATCCATTCGTGTTGCCTTTTTCTCCCCTAGTGCATTATTAAGTTTGACAGTTATGATGGTAGGTGTAGTGGACTACACTGTACAATTACAGAAAAAAATCTGCTAAGATCAAACACAAAAATGGGATTAACAACTGGTTCAAATTTTAGAAATTCTATAAGTAAATTTGTTCATTTTATGTTGTTATCTTTCACTTCTGCTTTTCTAGAAATGCTCTAATCCTTGTTGCAATGCAGCCACTTGTACCCTAACGTCAGGGTCACAATGTGCACATGGGAAGTGTTGTGAGAACTGCAGAGTAAGTAAACAAGCTCTTCTGTTAAAGTCAACAGGATCGGAATTGTCAAGTTATTAGTAAAAAATAACTTTTCATATTTTAATAGAGAATAAGGCATTCACCAAATTTCACTCATGATTCAACTGTCTTTCATCACAATACATTTATCAACAATGTTCACAACAGCGCATTAATGTCCTTTAGCAAAATGTAGGTACCAAATGAATTGGCACTACGAGGGCAAGCTAAGACCTATGGCAGACCCTATTCTGATGCTTGAGACATGTGGCTGCCACTGTCCACAAAATGTTCTTGCAGCAGCATTGAAATGAAATGTATTGGTGCACTCCAAACTGCAGTATTTAGATAGTAAATTGTGTATAAATGAGGTCAGAGATGTGCCACAATGATGTGGTAAGGTTGGTGTGTGTTCAATGCCAACCACCTTGGGTGATAGATGTAGGTAGAAATTAAGATGTTGGGGAACATTAGTCAAGATGGAGACCCAGAGGAACTTGTGGAAACTCATAGCTGCCAGCTATCCACTCAAACTTTTATCGATAGTTAATAGGGCTGTTAAGAAGGCAGACAGGACTCCTGCCTTTATTATAAGAATAGGAATGTTATGGTGGAGTTGTACAAAACTTTGGTTAGGCCACAGTTGGAGAACTGTTTGCAGTTCTGGTCGCCACACTATAGGAAAGATATGATTGCTCCAGAAGGGATTGCAACGGCGATTCACCAGGATGTTGCCTGGGATGGAGCAACTTAGCTATGAAGAGAGGCTAGATAAGGTTGAGTTGTTTACCTTAGAGCAGAAAAGGTTGAGAGGGAACTTGATTAAGGTGTGTAAGATTTTAAGGGGCATGGATTGTCATGATTGTAATGAAGTCAGTCAGGTGGACTTCATACAATATGAGTTCCCTAATTGGTGCTGTTAATCTGATCCAACAAGGGAGCACTGGCTGACAGATTAAAAAGGGGAGTATCAGAAGTACTGACACTCTGAGAGCTGATTTTGAATGAGGCAGCACTAAATTAAGGACTATTTATGTGTAAATAAAGGGTGACTTGGTGATGGATACCAGCCTCTGTAGAGTTATTTCAGAAAGGTTAGATAGAAAGCAGCTGTCCTCTTAGAGGAAATGCCAATAACAAGAGGGGATAATTTTAAGGTTTAGAGAGGTTTTGAGAATTTTTTTTCACATTGAAGGCGGTGTCTGCAATTCAATACCTGAGATTGAAGTTGAAGTAAGAAACCTTTGTACAGTACTTGGATGAGTACTGGAAATGTCATAATTTCCAAAGCTATGGGCCAGGTACTAGAAAGTGGGAATAGTGTAGATTTAAAGTAGATTTTTGTTGGTGTAAACTCAATGGCCTCAAGGGTCTTTCCTTGCTATATGATTCCAAATCTCTCTACTCATCAAATCGCAAACTGTAAATAACTAGGTTGCAGTATAAAATCATGAGATGTTAATGCATAAAGTTAGGCTTCTTGCTGCATACCACCATGGTTCTTGTCCAAAGTTAAAACCTTGAGTGGAGAATTCGATTTCTTTTCCTCAATGTTAAGAATTTTATTTTTCCATTCTTGCTACATTTTAACAACTGACTTGCCATTGACCAGAATGTTCTGGGGTTGTGAAGATTCCACCCAACATTCTGAGTCCTAAGTGACTCTTAGAACATAGAACATTACAGGGCAGTACAAACCCTTAGAACTCTCTGCATGGACACAATACATTATTCCTGATATTCATGTGACTGTCTCTCTTTCACATTCCTGTTGGACAGCTTGTCTGTGGGTCCTGCTCTACTCCATTACCATTGAAGAAATGAGGCATTGTGTGACCTGCAGCTGGCCTTTAAATTATATAACAGGATAATTTATCACTGGGAGAGCATCCATAGCAGGCATTTTCTGCTTTAGAGTTCCATGCGTGTATACAAACATAACGGAGCCTTGAAATATATGTGAGGTTGTTGCAATATAGGTTGGAAAAGTATTCTGCTCATATTACCCATTAACATCCTTTTCACTCCTATTCATACCTAAATGATAAAGTGATGATAAATTGTTTCTTTGCCATATCAAATAGGAACAAATGTAAATAGACTTGCTTTTTAGTTATTTGTTGCTTTATTATGACTCTATTGTCTTATAAACTGAAAATGTGTTGCTGGAAAAGCGCAGCAGGTCAGGCAGCATCCAAGGAGCAGGAGAATCGACGTTTCGGGTATAAGCCCTTCTTCAGGAATGAGGAATGATCTCCAGCATCTGCAGTCCTCACTTTCTCCTATAGTCTTATAAAGCCTTTTACATTTCATTTTATTAAGCACTATTAAAGTTTTGAAAGCTTATAAATAGAATTATCTATTTTTGTAAGACTTTGAAAAAGCAATATTAATAAACATTGTTTAATTCTCAGATTTATTATTCTATATAGTTCCGTGTTGCAGGGACTTTGTGCAGAGGAGCAGTGAATGTTTGTGATCTTCCAGAGTACTGCAATGGCTCCTCACAGTTTTGCCAGCCTGATGTCTTTATCCAAAATGGTTATCCATGTGCAAATGGTATGACATACTGCTTTGATGGTTTGTGTCAGACCTATGATGCACAATGCAAGGTACTCTTTGGCTCTAGTAAGTATGACAGTTATCATTGGAAATATAAATCTTTATTCAAATTTATTTTAAGTTTATATCAGAAAAAAATGCCATTATAACCTAAAGTCATGGGGCTGAAGTATCCCTGGAGATATGGCTCAGTACTAACCTTCTGAGTCCAGTAAATTTGACCATACCTGCCTTAGTTAAATCCCAAGAACAAGTATGCTGCATTTCCATGCCATTGTTCGTGTGAAACATCTAACTGTTGGATAAGATTTTCAATTATTTAGGTGATAATAAAGTGCTTAATACTGGGATTTGCGCATATTTATTTGATTACAAGAAATGTTATTTCACAAACAAATTTGTCACACTGTTTCTGTGATATGTTAACAGCTTCAGAGCGTGCACCAGATGTGTGTTTTGAACATGCAAATCTACAAGGGGACAGATTCGGGAACTGTGGATTCCAAAACCAGCAATTTAAGAAATGTACGCTAAGGTATGGTATTGCTTGTAAAATAATTAAACACAAAAAAGATATCACTCTATTTTTAATTTGAAAAGTTGCCATGTTTTCTTCCTCCTTTCAGTAATGCTGGATGTGGCAAAATTCAATGTATAAAAGTGACAGAGAGACCTTTTGGTGTTGATACGAGCACTTCGAATGTTAATGGCATTGATTGTGTGAATGCTGACTTCCACGTGGGTACAGATGTCACTGATCCTTCTTATGTAAACACAGGCACTGGCTGTAACGAAGGCAAGGTAATATAGTCAATGTACAGGAATAGAATGAAAGTGGAATGATCAGAGAATTTATTTAAATTTAAAGTTATGAACTGAATTGTTTTACAGTCAATATGCTACAGATGGGACTGCTGGTTATGTAACTAATTACACAATTTTTCACTTTTACATTTCTCTATTATTATTCACTTCGATGGAGATTGTATGGCTTTCAGAAGTTTTGACCTATTTTGGGGTCACTACTAGGCCCATTCATTTCAAACAATTAATCTTAAATATAAGTTGAGCATAATATTTTTGCATACTTTATATTGTTTGTAAGCAGTGACAATGGGTGCATAGTTCTCCAGTTCCATTTATCTTGTACAGTTTTCCTAGTGTCCTTCTTTAGTAACTCCTTGATCTCATGGTGCCTCTTTGTTCTTTGTCCTCCTCCAACACCAGTATCCATTTAGTTTGCCATTATTCCTTCATTACCTTTTTGAGTCAAGCTTTCTGTTCACAATCATACTGCTCTTAAAGCCACAATTCATTCTAGAGTAAACATACTAGGACCAATGTTCTACGGCAGCCTACTGTTTCTCACCTAAACAATGGGCAGCCAATAACCAAAGATTAAAGGCTATTTTGGCTACACAATGCTGCTAATAGCTAATCTAATGTAATTGATAGGTCATGTACAAATGGGAGGGTAATCTATCCATCTGCTTCCTGCAGGTTTCTGCCTAAATATGCCAGTTGAGGTCGAAGGTAGGTTGTAGGGTTTTGATTACAACTATTGAACTATAAAGGGATAAAACATATATGCTTTATTCCTTTGTATGTGGTGGAGCCTAACCATGAGTTTTCAGCAAACTGCTTGTGGCCACATAAAAAATGACCCATAAAGCAAGTTGAACGCTCTGCCATCACATTGAGGCCCATGCACTGACTGCAGGATTATGCCCTTTCTGCACCCCTAACAACCCATAAATCTGATCTGCTGGCTAACTTACTGTGATAGCCAGCCAGTATTTTGCTTTCCCATAGCTAGTGAGCTGTAGCAAGGCACCCATTTTGGAGCTAATGCTTGTCAGCATTAAAATGCGATAAAATATAGTTCTTATTGCTTCAGTATTTAGTATTTAAATACTTTATATTATTGTTATTAAAAAATAATCTCCTCAAAACTCAAGCCTCCCAATTTCAACTGTTCACCATTTTATTTTGTTTGAAATTTTGATTGAAATCGTTTTTAATCTATTTTATTTGAAGCCTATCAAGTTGTGGATTTTTTTGTGCAAATGGAATACTGTTAGAGGATTTTAAACATATGAGACTACAAATCTGTGCAAGTGGATAATTTTTAAATGAATTGAATTCTCGCTCAGGTGAAAACGCAAAGTTTCATTTGTTAGTGACAGGACCCCTGAAAATCTACAGTCTAATGCCTGGACACTCAATCAGGACCCAGATGTACCAAATCCTTGCATAGCACAAAAGAGTTGCAGAGGCTCCCCAAAGCTAAAACGTGGCAATTCATTTCAACGTGTAGGAACTCCTAACTGAAGGTTCCTGTGCTCATCTTGATGGTACATAACTTATAGGTTAAGGCAAACATGGTCATAACAACAGAACACATTGGAAACATCTAATGCTCCAGACCAGGATCACGACCAAACTACTGAACATTTTTCAACATATTTTATTTCTGAGGCAGCTTCCTCAGCAAAAGTGTTGATAGGAGCCCATGTGGCACTTTTGAATATCTACATTCTTGATCCAACTCCACCCCACTGATGTACAATATTAAATACTCTATTTCTGCCCAAATGAGAAAAGGTATTCTCAATTGTGGTACAGGTAATGTGGTATACAAATGAAAATTTAAGTATCTGTAAATTTGTTATATATTAATTTGTCTAATTAATTATCTATACTCTTTCAGGCCTGCATAAATTTTGAATGTGTAAACGCCAGCAACCTAGGATTTGATTGTGATATCAAAGGGAAATGCAACAACCATGGTGTAAGAATTATTCTCTTCCTCGTCACAGGTTTTCCTATTATCATGGTTGTTTACTTAATGCTTCACGTTTGTTATGAAGATATAATATGTTGTTTTATTTTGAAAATTAACAACAAGCAGATGCTGGAATTGGATTTATTTTCTCAAACAGCCAAAATTATTTTATTTAGTTGTTATTTAGTGAGACTATATTGCAATCCAAATTATTTTCCTTTAACAATGGTGGGATTATTAACAATTTTTGTTAAAGCAGTAAAGTACATATTGGCATCATTTTCATTAAAAAAAACTACCTTTTGTCAAAGTTAAGCATCCCAGTTTTCAGTCTTTTATTTAGCTTGAAACTATTTTGAATTCATGTTATTTGAAATTTACCACTATACAGCTCCATCATTAATAGTAAAAATCTATCTGCATTTAGCCCTTGACATTTTCATGGGCTCAGTTTTATTATAGTAGTACCACTGTTTGATAGATATTGTTAGTTTATTCCAGTGGTCCTTAATAGTGCTTTGTAGAGGATGCAGTTCTGAATGGTAACATCATCTTAGAAGATGTAGTGAATTATTAAAGTCAATTCAGCAGAAGAATTTGGATAAATGTCATTAGTTGCAGTAGAAATATAGGCTGACATGACCAAAATATTAGAATGACCACTGTTACATCATATGTTAAACCCTCTAGCTTAATTTAAACCAGCAACACAGGAAAGATATATCCCATGCAGTAATCTGTGAAACTTTGAGAAGCCAAGAACTATTTAAAGTAAAAATTAACAACTTTACTTCTTAAAGTATAACAGAGAATAACTAACTAACAACCATTTACAACTCCTTCTTCTAACCTTTAATTTACTTTCCCTTCTATAATAGTACTCTGCTAAAACTCCCAATTAAGATTTATCAAAAATTCAAATTTTCATAACCAGCCAAATGCCAAATCTTCTCGTTACATCTTCCTCTGTCTTCTTCTTCTTAGGGATTTCTGTTTCATAGATTACTTATTGATAAAGGTACCTTTAAGAGAACTATTCTCTGAGCAGTCTGCAGATGCTGGTGACTTGGCAGTTCTCCTCTCAACTGTTCAATTTTCCTCAGTCTTATACCCCCCAAAGCATTGGATTGTGTCATTGGGTTTTAAGATTGTCAATGCACTAAATTCAGATTTGATTGGAGTTTGGTATTTTTCGGGGTATAATTTAAACTGATTGGCCTAATTCAAATCTGTTTTGTCAACCAGTTAATCAAATTGTTTGACCAAATGTTACATTATATCTGAACATTTGGTGCTGTGTCAGGTAGTTATTAACTCTCTTAAAGGTATAGTACACCGCGTCTTCATAACACTGCAATCAGGGTAAATTACCTTTAGTACTTTTGTAGCTGCAATCTTTTATTGAAATACTATTTGCATCTTATTAGATTTGTAACAGTAACAAGAACTGTCATTGTGAAGACGGATGGGCACCACCTAATTGTGACACTGGTGGTTTTGGAGGAAGCATAGATAGTGGACCCACTCGCATAGGTATTTTTTAAAAAGATGCATTATTGTACAAGAGGTGTATTCTCACATTTTTGCATAATAACTGCAATTGAAATGCAACTGTTATGATTGCTGATGATATGTGTCAATAGATAATCCAAATAATTGATTATTTATATTAATGTATTAAATTAGATTATGAGCATAGTTCTCCATTAAATTTTGCTTTTTTCATAAAGGAAACAAAAACCCTTTATTGAACTTCCAAATACCCTTTCATTGTTAGGGATTTTTACAAAGAACACATTAATTCTTTAAAACCCAATAGGTCGATGTGAATCAGTTTCTAGGCCCTTGAATATAACATAGATTGGACTTTGGGTGTATTTAATCATGAGTTTCAAAACAATTTAATCATTCATTGCCAAGGTAAATTTTCCAATACCTCTCCCACTCTTTTTTTGTTTGACAATTGAATGTCCATGAGGAATTAATTTATTATCCAGAAAACTATATACATAACAATCTAATTTCTAAAGAATAGCCAACATTTAACTTATATAAATCCAGGTTTCCAAAGAGGACAGGGACCGAGCCAACTAACCCACTCTAAACTACCTAAAGGCACATTCACAGACACAAATTAATATATTTTCAGCAATAACAGTTAAAAGATATTATTGAGTAAACCAGACTTTTCTACCAGCAAGTTCCTTGGATCATCTCCTACTCCCTAAAAGTAATTTTGGTAGAGCTTCTTCAGAAATTCCTTTTACATGTTGAAATAGAGTTTCTGCTGACGTCAAGATGGAGGAACGGGAGTAGCCTTGAGGAAATTCTCAATGCAGATATCATGAAACACACATCTGGCAATTGTTCAGATCACAAATACAGTAACTCAGCCTACACTTAATTGATTAGAGATGCAACCTTCCCAATTTATTTCATTTAATGTAAAGTCTTCCTAAAACCTGGATAGTTTTAAAACAGCTTCTTTCAAATTTTCAAGATTACCAACAATATAAATATAAGATAATAAGTAGTGAATCTTAATCTTCTATTTGCATGCCATGGAATTGATCATTAATAGTATGCAAATTGATTTATTGTAGGAAAACCATTTAAGGAGTCTTTTCTGTTTTTTTCCCTTTAGATACTTCACTTCGAGATGGCTTGCTAATATTTTTCCTTTTGGTGGTCCCAATACTAATTTTCATTGGTTTAATAATTTTTTTCAACCGTAATGCAATAAAACAACACTGGAGAAAGAGGAAAACTCCACACACAACGTATGTGACATTGGAGTTCACCTCCAACTTTTCATTAGAAATGTGGTTACTTATTTATTGTGTCTCTATTAGTTTGATTTATTTCCTGTCCACAGGTATTTTATTTTGATTTCATTCTACTGTGTGGTTTCTCCCTATTTATCCTGAAGGCGGTATCTCCTAAAGATGTTCAGGTTGTATGGGCATTGGCCACTCTCAAGTGTGCTGCCTAATTACTATTCATGAGTGAAGTCAGACGGCAAATATTGGAATTTTTCTTTGAGGCATCCAAAGCCAAGCTCGATCCTGATTTCACTAGATGGCCAATTCTGCATTTGCGATTAGAACTCATTGGACAACAGTCAGGAATGGGAACCCAGGCTGATGTTTCTCTACCTTAGCTGTAAACTGCATACGAACTAAGCTGAACATGTACATGATGAAGGTGACAGGATTGCATGAATGACGTTTATTGCAACCAGTTATGTAGAATAATGAATACACTGTTCATTAGCTGGGGAGGTGTTCAAAAGATAAAACATTTACAAAACCTACTATTTGCTCAGGATTAAAATCTGAATTGGGAAAACTATATAACCTTGTTAACATTGGAAAATCTGAGGCTATTCATTACTAGCTTTGGGTTTCTTATGCACATAACTGTTTTATCTTACAGGACACAGACCAGAACACAATCAGAGAACAATTTGTCAAACCATGGTAATCAGAGGAATAATCAAGTAAGAATCACTATGATTTCAATATCTCTTCTATACCATAAAGTTAAAATCATAATATTCCAGGTTAACAGTATGTTCTTAACCATATTATCATACATGTGCGAGTACTTTCCTATTAATGCTGCTAAACTATCAATCGAATCAAGTGATAATGGAGCTGACATTCTTTTGGATTTTAGAATTAGAATCCCCACAGTGTGGAAACAGCCCTTCGACCCAACAAGTCCACACCAACCCTCTGATAAGTACTCCACCCATTATCCTACATTTTGCCCTGACTAATGCATCTAACCGACACATCCCTGAACACTATGGGCAATTTAGAATAGCCAGTTCACCTGACTTGCATATCTTTGGACTGTGGGAGGAAACTGGCGCACCCAGAAGACACCCATGCAGACACAAGGAGAATGTGCAAACTCCATACAGACAGTTGCTCAAGGCTGGAATCGACCCCAGGTCCCTAGCACTGTGAGGCAGCAGTGTTAACCACTGAGCCACTGTGCTGCCCCAAATATTTTGCAAAGTTACAACTTAGATATTAATGAAGGTTGATTCCAATTTGAACAAAATTATATCTTCTCAAACTGCATTTGTTATTACATAGATGATTTTTGCCTTCCCTGTACTCCATTCCATTTCTGTTTCACTCAGAAAGGTAAAAGGCTTTGGTAAGTACATTTCATTACAGATAAAATTATTGGCAATGGCTTTCACAAGAAACAATTTTCTTCAGTAGCAACTGTCCTGACATCCACTCAAGGTGAAATTGTCTGTGGTCTCAGTATTCCCCATAGCTTCAGTCTTTTCTATTCAAAGAAATAGGTTAATATATCCATTAAAACACAAAAATTTCATGCAAACACATTAACATGTTTATTTCTCCGATTACATTAATCAGAAGTCTCATGGTGTAGTATGTTTTTAACATTACAAGGGTAAGGGATGAAATATTAATACATTGGATTTTTTTTTGTATTTAAGGTTATTTCTACTGCAAATTCAAATATCTATGCAGACATTACTTCACACAGGTATGTTCATTTAATGTAAAACTCACTGTAGTCATTTTTTTCACTGTGCTTAGATGAATCTCACTGAAATGGAAATAATATTCAATACATTAAAATACAGGCCATGCAGCCCCCATGATGGAATTGATAATTGTATAATATTTCCAAGATTTATGCTTTTTCAATTGTACAATCATAGAATGAGCAGGAGAGTAGGATTATTTCAGCTGTGTGATTGTCTTCTCAGCTATGAATCAAAGGGTCATGGGTTCAAGTCTGCTACAGGACTGGAGAACATAATCTGGACTGATCCTTCTATACAGTGCAAACAGGCAGTCAGTCTTTCTGCTGAAACTTTAAACCAAGCTCCTGTCAGCTTATTCAGTTGGATGCAAAAGACAACATAGCATTTTTTCCAAAGTGGAGCAGGGACTTCGGATGAGTCTTTTCAACCAATGACACCAAAAAAAAAACAAATTAACTGGTCAAGCATCTCATTTTTTATGAGATTTCTCTGCTGTGTTTTTCTATCTAAGAAATGAGACTTTGGGTAGAATCAGTGAATCCTGCATGAGGATTTGGGAGGCCTTCTATCCAACCCTTAAGGCTATCCAACATTTAGTGGAATATGGGCTAAAGTGGGAGGTATATCTGCAGATAGAAGGAAAACAAAGAAACTAGCAATGGGTCATTTAAAAGGCTCCATGATATTGCATAACCTTCTCAAAGAAAAATTGTAAACACAAAATGTTTTGGAGGGGTTTGGGACAGCAAACGTTATTTAGCTGAGTAGAAAGTGTCAAATCAAGATGAAATAAACAATGTGCAGTAGAGAATTCTTCTCCAGGGTTATGTTTCCATTCATCCCATCCTGTTCAGAAGGTTTCCCTTTGATCTTGATGCTAGTGTTACAGGAAATTTCCCTCAGCAGATTTTAAATCTGACACTATTTAGGAGGCATAGTAAATCAAACAGACAGCAGCAGGAATTTATAAAGGATATAAAGATTTATAAGAGTGCATTATGGGTTGAGATCATCCAATTTGGATTCTAGAGAGACAACTTGGGTTATTTTACAAATTATGAGAAACTAAACTGAGGAAGATCTGGACATTTGGGTATTTATGTGCATAAATCATTAAAATTGAGTGGACACATAAAACAATCAAAAGCCTAATATTTCTTTATCTCAAGGTGACTGGAATATAATTGGGTTGAAGTTATGCTATAACATTATAGAGTCTTGGTCAGACTGCATCAAGAATACTGCATTCAGTTCTGAGCACTGCACTTCTCGGAGGACATATTGACCTTGTATTGACTGCAGTACATGTTCATTAGATATGTCGGGAATGGGAACTATAAGGACAGTAGTATAAACTTTACTTATTTTTCTTTCAGTAGATAATTTAAGAATGATTTTATTATGTTGTTTAAATTAACATCAGAATCTGTCTTTTGCCATTCCTTTTGAGTTATTAGTCAAACTCTATTGTTACATTTCAATGGTTTTAAAGATGTCTTTACAACAAATGTATCTGCCACAGGAATACTGCTGGTTGTCAAAGCTATGCTTTGTTAAATGTTACTTTATTATTAATTGCTTAACAAGACTTCCTGACCGGTAGTTTTGTCTTGTTATTTAACAACACATTGAAATTGTCCAACTTGTTGAGTTCCATGAGACCCCATATTTCTTATTGGTGTATAAAAGAATTGGCTTCATTTTTACATGCATCACACCATTCAGCTTGGTCACTAAGAATAAATGCTTGCAAGCATATCATTACCATGATAATTTTAATAAAACAGTGAAAATTGCATTTTTATGTTATTATTATCAAAAGTCATATTTTTTCTTTGTTTTTAGGCAATATGCTTCAAATGAAAATCCAGTACCTTACATAGCCTATGCACCAAACTATCAAAATCCTGTTCCACCTCCTAAACCTACTGTAACTCCTCAACCAAATGAGCCTCCTAGACAAGCTGTGCCTCCTAGACCAGCTGTGCCTCCTAGACCTACTGCATCCCACCAGTCTTAAGTTTGACCTCAGCACTAAATGATCATAAATTGTGTCTTATGTTCAGTAATATTAGTGATCACAAGGATACCTCAGGAAAGTATTAAGAAGTACAGTATATTATTTCTCTTTTATCATTATCTTTAATTATTCTTGCAACAATTAGATTCACCACACATTTTTCGAAGCCTTGCTCAATATCAATGAAGTTTTAATGGTATTGCAGCACCTTAATACCACAGCTGCTTTTATACCAGGCTCTGAATGCTTCACAAATGTAAATTCTCAGGGTTTTTTTAAAAATTGGACTTGGCAGAGGAAAGTGCAATTATTCAAAGAAGATCTTTACAGAGGATAAATTCAGTTCATGGTTGCTTGATTTTCACACACAAAATATGCATGTGACTTCCCAAATTTGGATTGCAAGTTGCTATGCCCAAGGTGTGCCAGAAGTGCACCATATTGTCTGGGTAACTTTTAATCACCCTGAAAATAAAAATAGGTGTTTCAGAAAGCAAATTAGGAAGACATCAGATTTAGGACACTGATCTGCAAAACTGAAAAATAAATAAGTATAGTTTACAGACACTTTCTCTGCTTGATAATATCAGGTGTTGAGTGCCTTAACCAGTGACCTTTAAAAGTAAATCATTGGAGGCCACTTGGGAAAGATCAAGGGAAGTTAAGTTTTAGTTTTTGAAAGGATAGGAAAAACAAGCGTAAAAATCACAGTCCTTGAAAGAACTCAAGGCCGTTGATGACATGTTCAAGATATCCCCAAGACATTCACTTTCAACTGGACCAGAATAAAAGCCTGGCCTCTGCAAATGTGTGCCCACTGCATCCCAAAACCAAATTTGACTCAATACTCAGGCATCTGTGGACTGATGCACAAATCTATTGTTCTATTGATACTACTTTGGGTACATCTGAATTTCCTCATTTACATAACTAATATTTGTTTCTGTTTAAGTTAATACTATAATAAATTGTTTTATGTTTATTTCTTTTTTGCACAGTATAAATTTGCATGTCTCTTCTTGATGTACATAGATTTGACTGTTCTAGTTACATGGACCTATGGGGTGTTAATCTGTTTTCAGCTTAACTATGAACAGTATATGTTTGAGATGCATCAATTCAGAGTAATTTCAAATCACCAACTCAAAAATGTTGTTAATACTTTGACATAATTGCAGACACTGAGGGAATAATCAACAACAGAAAACTTTAGTGGGAAGTTGTTTTGGGTAGGATCGTGAAAGAATAAGATTAAATTGGTTTGCATCTTACATGATGACATGATCTAAAAACAGAAAATAGCAATGTAATGTTGATTATGTGTTTGAATATTTTAGAAAGGAAACTGATTACTAGATTAAGTTTCACTATTCACCAGCTAAATTGTTAACATTTTGCACTACAGTGGACGCACAACGCAAAAAAAAACTAACAGTTCTATGAAATCTTGCTGTCCAAACATAAGAAAATGTAAATTTTTCTAAACTATTTAATTTTAAATTAATTAGTGCTCACATCATCACTTTCCAATTTATTTGAACTACCTGAGTAAAGATTACTGCTATAATTAATTGAGAAGTTAAATTGCACTTTAATCTATTACATCAGTAATAAATCAGTAGCCTAAACAATAGGCTGTGATTATAAATTTTGTACTCTGAGAGTGGGCTGGGCATGTTATGCGCAACTGATTCACTGTCCCCATCATTGATAATGTTTGCTGGTTAGCAGTTAGCAGTTAGGTACTTAAGTGTGAGTTTCTTGGTATACTGTACCTGGACACACCATGACAAAAACTAGTAATCAATCTGAGACCAGCAACCACAATTCTGAGTTGCTGAGTCCACTTTTGAGGATCCCATGCAAAGTATGGATGTGTAGGATTGGAGGCACCAGCCATGGTAGTTTCAGAGCCTACACTCTTGCCTCCCATCTGTGTTTCTGCCACCAAATTGGGAGCAAATAGAACCCCCCTCCCACTCCTCCTAAGTCCAGTAGGCAGGTTGTCTTGGCTTGCTGCCAAAGATTTTTCTCGTCTGCCAAAAAGGCATATTAATGGGGTAACAACGAATTTAGTTCCTTCAATGATCATTGACCACCTCTATGGGGGGGACCTTTCCATCCATTCCGGGTGTTCAGAGGTTTTTCTTCAATATTTTGAGCGTTGAAAAAAAATACTTGAGACACATTGAAAGGAATGTCCTTAGTACCTAGACCAAGTATTACTTTATCTGTAATTGTCTGTGATTACTATGGAATTGATTGCTAGTGATCATATTCCCAGTGATTCAATTGACAAGCTATGAGAAAATGAACAAAATGGACTGAACTTAAATTACATTGTACTCCAGACTTTCACATTTTCCATCTTAAGTAGGTTTGACTTGATTGAATTGATTTTGACTGTGATTTTAAGCTCCAGTCAATCACAACAGCTTTTGCTCTTGAACCAGTTAAGAGAGGTGAGTCAGCTGAATCAAATATTGGAAAAAATGTAGAGAACTATGTTAAAATAAAATTAGCTAGGCTTTACCAGTTTGGTATGAATTGCAAATTTTTCTACATGTGTTTAGTTTTGATTAGTAATTATACATTCAGGATTCTTTAAATTCTGTACCTAATCTAACCAACATCAAGGGTGCAAGAGAATGTTTCCATGTTATTCCAGATTATCAAATCACTACTTTGCCCTGAATACACTGTCAGAATTTTATGTATAATGCTGATTTTTTTGAGAAAATATTGTTTAGAAATCTGAATAATTTTTAAAATATAGATAAAAAATTGTTTTATGTATTGAATTACCTGTGAATGATGATTGTTAAATGAAGGAAATGAAAAAACACCTAAGAAGGATTTATAAATGTACCATCGAAGGAATCCCTGATTTATTAAACATTAACAATTTACGTTGGATCTGGACTGGTGATTGTTTTTGCAACATTTATTCCGACTGATTTTAACTGTTTTAGTTATGTGTCACTCTGTTTCTACAACCTAAAGAAACAAACATTTTAAAATATTTTAGATGTGTTTTTTGGCTTCACAAAGTGAAGGTGTTAACAATGAGAATTAAATACACTGGGAAACTAATATTAATTGATCTTGAGCCAAAAAAAATTACACCCATCAGCATGACATTTCTTCTATTCTGTCTTCAGCAATGCACTTTGTGCAAAGCCTTTGTGATCATATTAAACAATTTTCAGATTTATGTACTTGCATTCACTTAATGAGATGTAGTAGTTAAAGTGGGAGATGGCACGGGGCAGGGTGACACAAGGCACACAAGATGGTTGCTGAGCTATCAGTTGGTCACTTGACACCTAAGGGAGCTGCCGGACCAGAATATGGAAAGAAACAGCAGAGCAAATACAGACACTGCCTGAGGCCACCAGAATGCCAGCACAATGCGCTCACAACCCAGTTGATTAGTTTAATGCAGGTGAGGGAGAGAATACACATGAGTAACCTGCACTGTTCGCCAAAGTCTCTGGGTCCAGCCAACACCTTTGACAGAAATGCTAACAGCTTGATATGGACTCAATACAAAGTGCTAATAACTAGGGCTGCAGTAATCATCTTTCTCAGGAAGAGCGATTAGCACCCATTACTACAGCAACAGACCTCCGCGCAGACATTGAACTGACAATGACTGTATCGAGACTATCAACAATTCTGCAATGATCGCCATAAACAAATCATGTTAGCAAAACAATAATCTCATCACTGACCTATTGTATCACAAGGTGTATAAAAGTATCTTGACATGTGCTCTGGGTCAAGAGAAGAATCTCAGCTGACCACTGTGCTGTTGGTGTCTTTCTCTCCCCCGGGGGTACGGTATTTCCTTGTACAATACACTCTGTTATTGAACCCCAACTCTGACTCCAAGACTGGTGATTTTCCCCATAACAAGTGGCATAGCGAGCAGGGTTCATATTACTGGTCCCCTGTTGGAAGGTCATGATTGGGTGGCTGGGGTAAGAACCAATTTGTACCTGAGTCAGACTGGGCCAAGGACACCGTTTAAAAGGTATACCGAATGTTTTGTCTGATTTGCTACAGCACTGAGTTAAAAATGTTTGTGTATGTCTGTGGAGAATAAGTGTTAACTGTACTAACAGTAGTAAGAACCTACTGCTTGTGCTGAAACAGCCAGAGGACAAGGTTGTGCATGTCTCAAAAGCCCATCCCTAAACCAGTCATTAAGAGGGTAGCCCCCCCCACCCCACAAGCAAAGGTTGGGATTTGAAGTGGGAATTTGAGGCACCGAGGGCACTAGGAGTTATGAAGCACAAGTGGCCAAGTCAGGTAACATTGGACTCTGTAGGGGCAAACAACACAGAGTTCAGTTAGAGTTTAAATTAAAAGTTGGGTGCTGTTTGTACTTGTAATTTCCAATGTGGTGAGGAAGAGGAGTTGTCACTCTGATCAACGTGGAAAGCTGAGTAACTGTGATACCCTGTCAGTCCTTTGTAGAATGACAGAGGTCGAATAGTGGAGGTGGCCGTGAGGGTAAAGAATCCCCACCGGTCAAGAGCACACTGGGTCTATCTGGAGGCTTTGGGTCAGTAGAGGTGGCCAGGAGGGTAGAGAAGTCCCACTGGTGGACAGCACACCTTGCTAGGAGACGGCTATGGCCATACGAGGGTGCTAGGACAATATTATTTGCCAGGGGTAGAGAAGTCCCCATTTAGGAACACGTTTCTGTTGGTGGTATCTAGGGGTAACAATCTGTTAAATGGCAGATCAAAGTTTTAAAGGGGACCTGCAGGTTCCCTTATTGAGAAATACAAGGCTGACAGACAGGGTTGACAGAGCAAATGAAGAAAAGTGGTTGGGATCCATCCCAGACATTAGCACAACAGAGAGTGTGGATACATAAGCAGAAATGGAATAAAACTAAAGATATGGGTAATGTTGGTATACCAATTAGCCAGCCTAATTGAGCAAGTGAGTGCCTCCACGAGTAAGTGGAGAAAGGACCAAGAACAAGTCAAAGAGCTGGAGAGCAGGATAAAGGATCTAGAATTCACATTAGAAAGAATACAAGAGGAAAGAGAAATTGACATTCTCCCCTCCTGCGAAACGGTCCAGCAGGGACCAACTGCTCCCTCTGTTGGACGAACCGTGCAAGAGTTCAATTCAGCACCTGTTACCAGAGAAGGGACAGAATCACAACCTAAATCAAATTATGATTTGGAGATGCCGGTGTTGGACTGGGGTGCACAAAGTTAAAAATCACATAACACCAGGTTATAGACCAACAGGTTTAATTGGAAGCACACTAGCTTTCGGAGCGACGCTCCTTCATCAGGTGAAGGTGGAGGAGCTTGATCGTAACAGAATTTATAGCAAAAATTTGCATGTGATGTAACTGAAACTATACATTGAAAAATTGATTGTCTGTTAAGCCTTTCTTCTATTAGAATACAGTGATAGTTTCACTTCTTTCATGTGTAAATCACAAAACCTTTTCTTAAAGTTGCATTCTCGGGTTAGCTGTTAACAATGGTGTTAGCTAGACAATATGTTGAAGGTGTTAGCCCCCTGTGTTCTCTGTCTATGATCTGATGTTTAGATCAGGTCATAGACAGAGAACACAGGGGGCCAACACCTTCAACATATTGTCTAGCTATCACCATTGTTAGCAGCTAACCCGAGAATGCAACTTTTTAAAAAAAGGTTTTGTGATTTACACATGAAAGAAGTGAAATTATCACTGTATTCTAACAGATGAAAGGCTTAACAGACAACCAATTTTTCAATGTATAATTTCAGTTACATCACACTGCAAATTTTTGCTATAAATTCTGTGTTACGATCAAGCCCTCCACTATCACCTGCTGAAGGAGCGTCGCTCCGAAAGCTAGTGTGCTTCCAATTAAACCTGTTGGACTATAACATGGTGTTGTGTGATTTTTAACTAAATCAAATTAGAAGCCATTCCCCCAGGGGAGAGGCAGCAGATTATGGCCTCCCTGGGCAAATTACAGCCCTGGAGTGCAAACACCCGGTTCTGGAAAGAGCTGGACAGTATATAGCAAAAGGCAAAAGTGAGGACTGCAGATGCTGGAGATCAGAGTCGACATTAGAGCGGTGCTGGAAAAGCACAGCAGGTCAGGCAGCATCAGAGGAGCAGGGAAATTGACGATTCAGGCAAAAGCCCTTTATTAGGAATTCTAATCTGGATAGTGTATGGGTAGGGCACCAACTACACCTGAGGGACATAGACAAGCTGGTCCGGTCAGCTTGCCCAGCAGACAAGTGGAGGCAGGTAGCTGGTGGACCCGATGCCACAGCAGCCCGAGATTATAGGGGAGGATGATGGACACATGCCGGCACCTTCACAGCTGAGATAGATGCCCAGCAGGCACCCTTCACTGACTTTAAAGAAGAAATCCAGAGGATGCTAGGAAATTCCCCCACGCACTGGAACAAGATCACAACCACTAAACAATTTAAAGGGGAAGGAGCCTCTGAATACAGGGAACAATTATTTAGGCTCTATCGGGAATGCTCAGGGCAAGCAAACCCAGATCGGGGGGAACCAGGCATTTATCCAAGCTTTTAAAGATGGTCTCTCTAGCACACACCAAACCATCCTGAAAATGAGACTAATATTGTCGTCCCAGGATTATCTTCGAGTAAAAAATGAGGTCTGCAGATGCTGGAAATCACAGCTGCAAATGTGTTGCTGGTCAAAGCACAGCAGGTTAGGCAGCATCTCAGGATTATGATAACCTAGTCAAGTGGGCTAGCGGGTTGCAGGAGGCAGAAGCTCCTGCAATAAAGGCAAGACCTGACAAAGCAGCCTACTGGAATGGAGGCGAGAATAACAATCCTGCCACAATTGTGACTGGCATGGTCACTATGCTAGAGAGTGTAGGGTCCCACGAGCAGGGAA
Organism: Hemiscyllium ocellatum; assembly: GCF_020745735.1. Lineage (NCBI taxonomy): Eukaryota > Metazoa > Chordata > Chondrichthyes > Orectolobiformes > Hemiscylliidae > Hemiscyllium > Hemiscyllium ocellatum. The sequence goes on along the minus strand of NC_083422.1, from coordinate 34,225,950 downwards.
TAGACCAGAGAACAATGTAAAATACTGTGGCCACTGCAAAAGAACAGGACACACAGAAGCAGGATGCTGGGAAAAGCTTGGGGTGCCTCCAAACACCACCAGGAACACCGCGGGAGTCCCGAGGTCAGCAGAGCTGACAACCAAGCTGCCCCTATTTGTGAGGGCAAGGGAGAGGGGAGAATTTATGTACCCGCAGTAATAGGAAGGAGGAGACATGAAATGCTAGTAGACACAGGAGCAGCTGTATCTACCACAAACTTACCCTTACCCCATGCAAATAAAAAATTCACTTAACTAAGGTAGGAGGGGATGAAACACCATCTTACCTAAGCGAAACTACCCTCGTATAAATAAACATTGTATATAACCCCATGAAATTCTACGCATACCAAAATAACAGGGGCACCATAATGGGCAACGATCTCGTGAAAGAATATGATGTTCTAATAATTGTGCAAAACGGAAATTGATTTGGCCCAGACAGGACAATCGGAAGACTGAGACTGGGAAACTTACAAGTCACCTTGAAACTATTAAAGTGGCTACAGGCACCAGTATGGACTGGAACCTCTAAAAGGGGGGGATTCGGAGCCATCTACGCCTCCATCCCCAGAACATGGGCAGAAACAAAGTTAGATACAGGTCTAGTTAACATAGGTGTGATAAGGGTTTCCGGGCTGAAGCATAAGCCCCACCGGCAATATCCAATAAAACCTGAAGCAGAAAAGGCAGTTGTAGAGATAATGCAAGGACTAGTGAAGCAGGGAATCCTGAAAGAAACCACAAGTACAACTAATTCTCCAAAGTGGCCAGTACTAAAGTCTGATGGGAGCGACAGGCTCACCATTGATGATACAGGACTAAATAAGGTCACCCCCAAATTGCACCCATTGTAGCAGACCCCTCCACCATCTTAAACAGCTTGGCCCCTGAGCAAAAGAGTTTTACTGTTTTCGACATAGCCAACAGGTTTTGGTCTATCCTGTTACACTCTGAGGCCCAACAAATTCGCTTTTACAGTGAGGAACAGGCAGTACAAGTGGACTCGTCTGCCACAAGGGTTCCATAACAGCCCCACTATTTTTCACAGAGTGATGAGCGACATTCTGAAGAGAGTAAATTTATCAGAGGGTTGCACTGCCCTCCAATATGTAGGTGATATCCTAATTGACTCAGAGTCCGGGCCAGGACACCAAGAAGCTTTGTGTCTCGTATTACATGAATTGGCACCCGCAGGTTAAAAATCAGCCCCACAAAGGCATAGAAATTACAAGTCTTATACCTGGGACACCTTATATCCCAGGGACTCAAAGAAATGCCCAACGACCGCAAGAAGGCAATCCAACAAAAACCACGACCTGCCCCCTCAAGGGATTCTGAAAAGTCTTGGGGCTATTCAACTATAGTCGGAGCTTTATACCAGAGTTCGCAAAATTGGCTGAACCGATCCAGAGATTAACTAAAGGAAGCAAGCCCGCCTTGGAACCTGTACCTGGGGGACAGAACAGGAAAAGGCATACAGTCAGCTTAAAACTCAGCTCACATTGGCTCCCGGGCTAGGGCTGCCAGATCTCAGTAAGGATTTTCACATCCGCTGTAATAATGAGGGAGTGTTTTACTCTGCAGTGGTCACCCAAGACCATGATAGCAGGATAAGGCCCATAGGGTACTAGTTAACTACAGAAGGGCCAGGAGTCACCGCGTTGCCCAGGTGCATAGCAGCCTTAGACTGCACTGCTTGGGCCGTTGGGGTTAGCGAGTCCATAGTAATGACAGGGAATGTCATCCTCCACACTAAACACACCCTAGTAGAGATGCTAACACAGGGAAACTGAGGGTCATCTCCAGTATGAGAAGGGCAAAGTGGGAGGCAGTTCTTTTACCACCAAGTTGGCCCATGATAATATTTAGGGATACAGGAGAAATCCCAGCTGAGGCAATTCTGGACGCAGGGGAACTGCGCAACTGTAGGGATATAAATGGGGATAAGGATAGGAAGTAAGTAAAAGATACCCTCCTCGTCAAAGCCGAGGAGATCCTCTTCATGTACAAGTCACTAAAATACGTAGCAGGGTGGCCCCAAACAGGATGGAGTGTGATAAATTATAAGTTAGAAACAGTTATGTCCGGAACGATTGATGGGAGTCAGTCCACACAGGTAGCAGAACTGGTAGCACTCACTAAAGCACTGGAACTAGCAAAAGGAAAATCCATGAAAATTCAAAGTTTGTGAGAAGATTTGTAGCTCAGGTGCTCGTTGTTGTGGTTCTGTTCGCCAAGCTGGAATTTGGTGTTGCAGACGTTTCGTCCCCTGTCTAGGTGACATCCTCAGTGCTTGGGAGCCTCCTGTGAAGTGCTTTTGTGATCTTTCCTCCAGCATTTGTAGTGGTTTGAATCTGATGCTTCCAGTTGTCAGTTCCAGCTGTCCGCTGCAGTGGTCGGTATATTGGGTCCAGATCGGTGTGCTTATTGATCGAATCTGTGGATGAGTGCCATGCCTCTAGGAATTCCCTGGCTGTTCTCTGTTTGGCTTGTCCTATAATAGCAGTGTTGTCCTAGTCGAACTCATGTTGCTTGTCAGCTGCGTGTGTGGCGACTAAGGATAGCTGGTCGTGTCATTTCATGGCTAGTTGGTGTTCATGGATGCGGATCGTTAGCTGTCTTCCTGTTTGTCCTATGTAGTATTTTGTGCAGTCCTTGCATGGGATTTTGTACACTACATTGGTTTTGCTCATGCTGGGTATCGGGTCCTTCGTTCTGGTGAGTTGTTATCTGGGAGTGGCTGTTGATTTGTGTGCTGTTATGAGCCCTAGTGGTCGCAGTAGAGTGGCTGTCAGTTGGGAAATGCTCTTGACGTATGGTAGTGTGGCTAGTCCTTTGGTATGCGGCATGTCCTCGTTGTGTTGTCTTTCCCTTAAGCATCTGTTGATGAAATTGCAAGGGTATCCGTTTTTGGCGAATACATTGTATAGATGTTCTTCTTCCTCTTTTTGCAGTTCTGGTGTGCTGCAGTGTGTTGTGGCCCTTTTGAACAGTGCCTTGATGCAACTTCTTTTGTGTGTGTTGGGGTGGTTGCTTTTGTAGTTCAGGACTTGGTCTGTGTGTGTGGCTTTCCTGTATACCTTTGTGGTGAATTTTCCGTTCGGTGTTCTCTGTACCATCACGTCTAGGTTTGGGAGTTGGTTGTCCTTTTCTTCCTCTCTAGTGAATCGGATTCCTGTGAGTGTGGCGTTGATGATCCGGTGTGTGTTCTCTATTTCTGTGTTTTTAATGATTGTGGGGTAAAAAATGAGGTCTGCAGATACTGGAGATCACAGCTGAAAATGTGTTGCTGGTTAAAGCACAGCAGGTTAGGCAGCATCCAAGGAATAGGAAATTCGACGTTTCGGGCATAAGCCCTTCATCAGGAATGAGGAGAGTGTGCCAAGCAGGCTAAGATAAAAGGTAGGGAGGAGGGACTTGGGGGAGGGGCGATGGAGATGTGATAGGTAACATGGCTGAAGAGTTTCTGTGCAGAGGAGATGACCTGGGGGGTGCAGTGAGAGAGAGACTCACTGAAATCCTTGTAGAGGGAGGAAGAGAGCTTCTTCAAGGAAGGCATCCTTGCAAGAGGATTCGCAGTAGGTTAAAATCTTCGGGTAAAAAATGAGGTCTGCAGATGCCCGAAACGTCGAATTTCCTATTCCTTGGATGCTGCCTAACCTGCTGTGCTTTAACCAGCAACACATTTTCAGCTGTGATCTCCAGCATCTGCAGACCTCATTTTTTACCCGAAGATTTTAACCTACTGCGAATCCTCTTGTAAGGATGCCTTCCTTGAAGAAGCTCTCTTCCTCCCTCTACAAGGATTTCAGTGAGTCTCTCTCTCACTGCACCCCCCCAGGTCATCTCCTCTGCACAGAAACTCTTCAGCCACGTTACCTATCACATCTCCATCACCCCTCCCCCAAGTCCCTCCTCCCTACCTTTTATCTTAGCCTGTTTGGCACACTCTCCTCATTCCTGATGAAGGGCTTATGCCCGAAACGTCGAATTTCCTATTCCTTGGATGCTGCCTAACCTGCTGCGCTTTAACCAGCAACACTTTTCAGTTTTAATGATTGTGGCCTGACTATCTTTGGCAATAGTACCTCAAAAGCTCTGGAAGCAAATAATAGAGCTGGCTAAAGTCAGACTCGATACACAGCAGACATGTTACATGGTGGATTATCAATTAGCACAGCAAGGGGGAGTTTGTACCATTACAGGTGACAATTGTATCACCCATGTTATTGATGCCTCTTATAACATTACAGAAGCAATCAACAATATCCGAGACCAGCTAGATCACTTTTGACAAGGAGCCACAATTACACTCAGCTGGTAAATCTTGGGGACCCTATTTGGCACACAGAATGGTTCTCCTCATTGCACTCATGCTGGCATGCTGTGTGGGCCATGGGTGTTTAAAGCTCTGCTGTAAGATGCTACCTATGAGAACTGTACCAGCAGCAAGTGTCACCACAGCAGAGCCCCCAAATAAATTGGTACTCCATGATACCCCTTGGGAAGAGGAGCTCCTAGAGATGACCTACTTCTACATGTAAATTGGGTGGTCTGCTGGAGATCTCTGATGTTGCCTCCTTGACCACAAAGGGGTGAGTGAAGTGGTAGATGGCACGGGGCAGGGTGACACTAGGCACACAGATACACAAGATGGCCACGGAGCCATGAGTTGGCCACTTGAAATATAAGATGGCCACCGGACCAAAAAATGGGGGAGACAGTAGAGCAAATACAGGCACTGCCTGCAGCCACCAGAATGCCAGCGCAATGCACTCACAACCTAGTTGATTACTTTAAGGCTGTTGAGGGAGAGAATACACATGAGTAACATACACTGCCCGCTGAAGTGTCTGAGTCCAGTCAACACTTTTGATACAAATGCTAATAGCTTGATATGGACTCAATACAAAGTGCTAATAGCTAGGGCTGCAGTAATCGTCCTTTTCAGAAAGAGCAATTAGAGTCCATTACTACAGCAACGGACTTCCACACACATTAAAACTGACAATGTCTGCATTGAAACTAACAACAATCGTGCTGAAATTAACAAAGGCTGCGTTGGAACTGACAAAGACTGTATCGAAACTATCAATAATTTTGCAATGATTGCCATAAACAAATCATGTTACAAAGAGAATAATCTCATCACTGACCTATGGTGTCAAAAGATGTAAAGAAGTATCTTGACATGTGTTCCGGGTTGAGAGAAGAATCACAGCTGACCATTGTGCTGTTGGTGTCTTTCTCTCCCTGGAGCTCTGGTATTTCCTTGTTTAATTAACTCTGTCATTGAACCCCGATTCTGACTCCAAGACTGGTGATTTTCCCCATAGCATAGCCATTGTGACATTTCATGAGACAGACGAATCGGCAAATAGCAACTAAACCCAAGTTTCAAAGACATAACATGTAAATATGTGGGTAGAATTTCCTTCATTGTTGCTAGGTCAAAATCCTGGATTTCCCTCCCCAATGCATTGTGGGTCAACTCAGCAGGTGGACTGCAGCGGTTCAAGAAGGCAGCTCAACACCACCTTTGCTGGACAGACAGTGATGTCCACAGCCCACAAAATGAATATGAAAAAAAATTGGAAAATGTCACAGCTTGGGACTGAATTAACTGGCAGTGTTGATAGACAAATTAAAGGAGTAATCACTAGAGGTAATGCCAAGGATGCAAACCATTAAGGAGAAGCAGTGAAGGTTGATAGCATAGGAAGTCACATCGTAAAGCATTAAAAAGTAAATAATATTAATGTCACTTAGTCATGGCAGGCATTCCCATTGTTGTGAGCAGAATTGAAATCAGATTGAAAGCAATTGACCAGGTTACTGCAGTGGAAAATTGGAGTAGAGAATTCTGAGAATTTTGAGATAAAGTCGGTTTTAGTGAAAAATGATAGCTTGAGCAAAGAAAGGTTTTCAAAGTTAGGTCTAATTGCAGTAGTTTTGAAGACAGAAATCAATCATTGCTTATAGAAGAAGAGCTATTATTAACCTAATGAAATGTAGTACAAGATTCAGGAGCTGAATGGGGTAAAGAGAAGAACAATAAGTAAAATTATGACATTAGTGTTTCCTCATACTACATGATGAGGAAGGAAATTAGAAAAGATTTTGATTGAACAGGCTGTGGTAGCAACATACTGAATTGGTTTCCTTCCATAGCCTGAACAAAATTAAATTTATTTTCATAGTTCTCCATGGATGTTCTCTATTGTCAGGAACTGGATACTCCACACAGGGTGGCAAGAAAAATAGGTGCCTCCATCTGCAGTAGATCAGCCACAGCTACTCAGCTATGTAAGAATATCCATTTTCTGTTTAACAGCAAGAAACTTGTCAGTTTCATGCCAACTTGACAAAGAATTGCTATCTAGGCAGAAGTGAGTAATGTAGATGCTGGAGATTAGAGTCAGGATTTGAATGGTGCTGGAAAAGCACAGCAGGCCAGGCAGCATCCAAGGAGCAGAAAAATCGATGTTTCAGGCAAAAGCCCTTCATCAGGGGCTAATGCTTTGGTGAACTGTAGTATTTTAGTAAGAAGATCTAATTCATAACCTATTTATTTCTTGGAAATTACTGCATTTGACAGTGCCACATGAAAGTACTCAAGAATCCCATTCCATTTTTAAATGGTGGACGTCTGGAATTATGAAATGCATAAAAATATCAAAATAAGGTCCCATGTTGGACATTGTAAATTTAGGTGAAGATCTCCCCAAATCAGACATCTCACACAAATTAAATGAGTGTATGTGGAATTTTGGGACTGGCTTCCTCAGTGAACATACAGGAGGCTGAAAGAACACAGCAAACTAGGTAGCATCAGGAGCTGTAGAAGTTGCCATTTTGGGTGTAACCCTTCTTCAGGACTCTTCAGGAATATAATCCCAAACTGGCAGCACGGTTGCTCATGGTTAGCATTGCTGCCTAACAGCACCAGGATCCCAGGCTTGATTCCAGCCTTGGGTGGAGTCTGTGTGGAGTTTGCACATTCTCCTTGTGTCTGCGTGGATTTCCTCTGGCTGATCTGGTTTCCTCCCACAGTCCAAGATGTGCAAGTTAGGTGAATTGGCCATGCTAAATTGCCCATAGTGTTATGGGTATTAGTCAGACGGAAATGGGTCTGGGTGGGTTACTCTTCAGAGGGTCAGTGTGGACTGGTTGGGCCAAAGGGCCTGTTTCCACACTGTGGGGAAACTAATCTAAACTAGTGCCACCTGCCTGTTCATGGCTCATATGCCTCCAAGCATTTATTATTCTTCAGGGTCCTGAAGAAGGGCAACAGGCGAAATGTCAACTTCTACACTTATTGATGCTGCCTGTTTGCTGTGTTCTTCCAACCTCCTGCCTGTCTACTTAGGGTTACAGCATCTACAACTTTTTTGTCTCCTTCCTCATTGAACATGACAGTTGAAGTTAATGTTTTTGTGCGGTTTAAATTACATTTGATTCCTTGCATCAATGGATTTCGTTAGTGATCGATCTTATATGAATTTTCATCTTCTCAATATATAATTCTTGCTTGTAAGTATTTTCTTCAGGTCGTCTCAATGCCGTCGCTGATTATATGAAGGGGGTACAAAGTTAAAAATTACACAACACCAGGTTATAGTCCAACAGGTTGAATTGGAAGCACACTAGCTATCGGAGTGGCGTTCCTTCATCAGGTGATTGTGGAGGGCTCGATCGTAACACAGAATCTATAGCAAAAATTTGCAGTGTGATGTAATTGAAATTATACATTGAAAAATTGATTGTCTGTTGAGCCTTTCATCTGTTAGAATACAGTGATAGTTTCACTTCTTTCATGTGTAAATCATAAAACCCTTCTTTTTAAAGTTGCATTCTTGGGTTAGCTGCTAACAATGGTGATAGCTAGACAATATGTTGAAGGTGTTAGCCCCCTGTGTTCTCTGTCTATGACCTGATGTTTAGATTGATTCTAATCTAATAAGTGAGATAACAGTGTTTTACATAAATTCCTGCAGTTTTTGAGCTCAGAGTTCTACATGAATGTATGCAGTTTTTGAGCAAAGTGCAATGTAACTCTGCAATACAAATTCACCACACAAAGTATATGTGTGCATGTGGGTCTTTGTCAGTCTGTGTCTGTCTGGGGTGGGGGTTGTGAGCGTGAGAAAGTGTGTGTGTGTGTAGTGGGTGCAGAGTGTCTTAAGTCTGCAAGGGGGTGCATGTGTGAGTGTGGGAATGTGTGTCTATAAGGGTGTGTGGGTGTCTGTGTGCGCATCTGTGTGTACCTGTGTCCATGTGTATGTGAGAGTGTGTATGTGTAGGAATATCTCTGTGTGTGTGTGTCGTGCAATGGTGATCACTTGTAAAGTGATATGAATCCAAGGTCCCGGTTGAGGACCTCCCTATGGGTACCGAACTTAGCTATCAGCCTCTGCTCGGCCACTTTCCTCTGCTGCCTGTCCCGAAGTCCACTTTGGAGGATGGTCACCCGAAGGTCCAAGGCTGAATGTCCTGGACCACTGAAGTTCCCCAACTGGGAGGGAACCCTGCTGTCTGTTGATTGTTGCGCGGTGCCCATTCATCCGTTGTCGTGGCCTTTGCTCGGTTTCCCCAATGTACCATGCCTCCGGGCATCCTTGCCTGCAATGTATAAGATAGACAACGTTGACTCAGTCACCTGAGTTACTGCCATGTACAAGGTGGGAGGTGTTCCCACGCATAATAGTGGTATCTATGTCCACAATCTGACACGTCTTGCAGCATCCACCGTGACAGGGTTGTATGAAGTTGTCCTGAGAGCCGGGCAGTTTGCTACGAACAATGATCTGTTTGAGGTTTGGCGGTTGTTTAAAGGCAAGTAGTGGAGGTGTGGGGAAGGTCTTGGTGAGGTGCTCATCCTCATTGATAATGTGTTGCAGGTCACAAAGAACATGGCGTAATTTTTCAGCCCCTGGGAAGTACTGAACAACTAAGAGTACCCTGTCAGTTGCAGCATGTGTCTGTCTCCTGAGGAGGTCATTACGGTTCCTTGCTGTGGCACGTCGGAACTGGCGGTCGATGAGTTGAGCATCGTACCCCGCTCTTGTGAGGGCATCCTTGAGTACTTCCAGGTATCCGTCACGTTTCTCCTCATCTGAGCAGATCCGGTGTATGCTTGTCCATAGGGAATGGCTGTTTTAATATGTTTTGGGTGGAAGCTGGAGAAGTACAGCATTGTGAGGTTGTCTGTGGGTTTGCAGTAAAGCGTGGTGCTGAGGTGTCCATCCTTGATGGAGACGTACGTGTCAAGAATGAGAGGGGCAGTCAAGAGTAGACCATGGTGAGTTTGATGGTGGGATGAAACTTGTTGATGTCACTGTGTAGTTTTATCAGTGACTCCTCGCCATGGTCCAGAGGAAGAAAATGTCATCAATGTACCTGGTGTACAATGTTGGTTGGAGATTCTGCACAGAAAAGAAATCTTGTTGGAACCTGTGCATAAAAATGTTGGCATATTGGGGTGCAAACTTGAAGAGGAGATGGCTCCTGAGGTGATTTCCCCCCACAATTTAGCGTATTTAAATATTTTTGAAAACCTGTTCAGGCACACCTCTTGGGCAATGTCACACTTGAACCCAAGAACCTCATACTCAAAGTGACGGCGGACTTGGCCATAACAACCTTCCCTCGGGGCTTCAGAGAGCCCCCTCCTCACCTGGAGGCTCAACGATTAGTCCCGCCCACGCGCCGCTGAATTGGTGGGCTCCAGACCGCAGCCGATCCCTGACTGGTCACCCTCTAGTGTCGATCAGGAGGCTCCGACTTCCGGCGGCTGCGCGTGGAGCGCTGACGGTTATGGCGTGTTCGAACAGCGGAGGTTGAAACGTTCCGGAAGTTGGAGCCGCGGGCTCTTAACGCCGATCGGCAGCGCTGGAGCAGCGAGGGGGGCTACAGGGTCCCCGGGAGACCCGTCGGTCTGTGTCTTTATGTCTGGTTGCCGGCCTACCGGGAGCTGGGAAGTCCACGTTCGCACGACGCCTGCTGAAGGCCTTGCAGCCGAAGAGGCAATCGTTGCTGCTCTGTTACGATGAACTCATCCCGGGAGAAGCTTTTTCGCTTTTGGGACAAACTGATGGGAATCGGTTAACGGATAATCCTGCAGCGACGGTCAGGCTTCTACCAGCAGCATCTGAAATAACACTTGTAACCTCCCTTCGAATCACAGATCAATGGTGTATTAGAGTCATACAGCGTGGAAACAGACCTTTTAGTCTAACCAGGCTATGCTAACCATAATCCCAAACTAAGCTAGTGCCACCTGCCTGACCATGGCCCATCTGCTTCCCAATATTTATTATTCATGTACTGATCCAAATGTCTCTTAAACTTTGTAACTGTACCTGCATCCACCACTTCCAGTGGAAGTTCATTTCACACACTAACCACTGTGTAAAAAAAATCATTTGACCCTGCTGTTTTTAAATCTTTCTCCTCACCTTAAAAATTGGGCAGCACAGTGGTTAGTACTCCTGCCTCACAGCGCCAGAGACCTGGGTTCAATTCCTGCCTCAGGTGACTGTGTGGAGTTTGTGCATTCTCCCTGTGTCTGCGTGGGTTTCCTCCAGGTGCTCTGGTTTCTTCCCACAGTCCAAAAATGTGCAGGTGAGGTGAATTGGCTATGCTAAATTGCCCCTAGTGTTAGGTGAAGGGGTAAATGTAGGGGAATGGGTCTGGGTGGGTTGTGCTTCGGTGGGTCAGTGTGGACTTGTTGGGCCGAAGGACCTGTTTCCACACTAAGTAATCTAATGTAAACTTCATCTGCCAGTCCTCAGCCTTTTGACCCAATTGATCAAGATCCTTTTGTAATTTTAGATAACCTTCTTCACTGTCCATTATATCAACAATTTTGGTACCATCTGCAAACTTACTAATCATGCTTTCCATATTTTCATTTACATTATTTTATATAAATGACATACAAAAGTAGACCTCACACAAATCCCTGTGAAACACTGCGGGTCACAGGCCTCTTGCCAGAAAACAACCCACCACCATCACTCAGTCTCCTGCCATTTAGCCACTTTTGTATCCAATTGACAAACTCCTCTTGAATTCTATGTGATTTATCTTTATTAATTAGTCTACCATGTGGAACCTTGTCAAATGCTTTACTTAAGTCCAAGTAAACAATGTCTACCACTCTGTGGTATCAATCTTCTTAATTACTTCCTCAAAAAACTCATCAAGTGTGTGAGACACAATTTCCCCCTCACAAAACCATACTGACTATCCCTAATCATTCTCTTGCGTCTAATTATTTCTGTGGCTTTTAACCATGATTGTCTGCAAGGATATCTCCCACTTTACAGTTGTGCATTTGATGGAAAAACTTTTTTTTTCCCTCTTTCTTGATTTTGCTGGAGTTAGACTATCCAATATCTCTCTCCTGAGGGGCAGTTGGTTGTTTAGAGTCATTTTCACATCAAGGATGCAGACAGGACAAGGAGACAAGCCTCTATGAACTGCCAAAGCCAGTGTGAGGATTGAATCAGCAATATTGGTGCTATTCTGCATCATACTCTGGCTGACTGAGCTAATGCAAACTCCCCTGAGAGAGCAGGAGAATGATCCTTGGAATTTCAATTATCCTGGCCACAGTAAATGCTTTAATGAGAGGAAGGTGATGGCCTCGTGGTATTGTTGCTAGACTCTATCCAGAGATGTAGGTAATCTTCTGGGGAACTGGGTTTGAATTCCACTGTGGCAGATGGTGGAATTTCAATTCAATTAAAAGAAAATCTTGAATGAAGAGTCTAATTATGATCATGTTGATTGCCAGGGAAAACCCATCTGGTTAACTAATGTCCTTTAGGGAAGGAAACTGCTTACCCTTGTTTGGACTTCATGTGATGCCAGACCTACAACAATTTGGTTGAGTCTTAACTGCCCTCTGGGATGGGTAATAAATGTTGGTCTAGCCAGTGATGCCCTCATCCCATGAACAAAATAAAAGGGATAGTCTTGCAGTGCTGAATAGATTATTTTTGATGCTGTCATGTCAGGGGATGGTCATGAAACTGGGTCATGATTGCTAGCAGACATTGGAGCAAAAAGCTCCAATATATTCGGATGTTTCTTCTCTTGAGAATGAGCCACCACTATGGTACTGCAGGTCACTATTTTCTGTGTTGTGGTTTGGGGAAGGGTGGCTATTCACTTTATCTATAAAGACCCAACATCGGGGGTTCCTGAACATTTCCCATTGAGATCTAATTTAATGCCAGAAAGTTGTTTTGACCTGCAAGGCAGTGGATAGGGAAACCTTTAAAAGTGGGGATGCAGCAGTGAGACTTTAAGTGGGAGGATGGTGGTGTAGTACAGATGGTTGTGAGCAGGTTTTGTTGTTTTATAGAGGTATATAAAGTCTGCATTTCTACTTCTCGAGAAATCATGATTTAAGGTTAACTTTGAAAAATTGCAAGGATATGAAGCTGTCTCACAGTTGTTCACTTGTTGGAGCTTCATGGCAGCCATTATTGTCTTTGACTTCATAACTCCAAAATTTTGACCCTACTTGAGTTGCAAAGCCGACTGTGGGAAGCTCTGTCTTAATCCTTGAATAATAAAGATAATTTGTTTCCAAAACAGTGTATCAATCTTTCATTCAACAGTCTCACCAGACTTATTGTCAGTCACTGGGATTAGAGATGCCCTGATTTCCTTCAGCAGCTCCTCCCTCTTGTTAATTTTTCACTGGTGGAAGGCCTCCTATTATTGGCCTTTCAGACATTGGAGTCCATCTGCTTGCTGGAATTTGATATTTCGTCTAGCACTCTCTAGGTCCTGAGACCAGGGGGATTGAGACCTAAAAATTAAAAGTCAACCCAGTTGCTTCATTCACATGAAAGTAAAAATATCACAAACATCATACTCTTTTTGCAGATAGATGCTAATAATGCTCTTGCTGTTAATAGCAATAACAATGAAATATACAGAGGATATGCAGATGATGTAGTAGTTTTGCAAATACCATAACATTAAATGAAATGCACAGTACAGTATTCAATTTGAGAAGCTCAGGTCCATTCACTCACTGGTGATCCAGACCCTAATCCTGCTACCTACTGCGAGAAAGAAAGAACATTGAGGGAAGCTTTTAGAAATTCCTTTTTAACTTCCTAAAGTAATGAAGCAAGTTCATGGAAATCATGTTAGTCTGTGCACACCTTAAAGTCAACAAACATAAATTATGTCTAAATTATCAGATTATGGATTCAAGTCTCAGTTCAGATACTTGAGTGTATCAATTTGACAATAAATGTCAATCTATATTTATCTGCATTTATTTGAGTGGAATATCTTTCATGCAGGTATCATGTAGAGTAAAGCAGGAATCTATCAAAGAATAGTTTCTTAAAATTTCCTGGGTAGTACGTTATTTAATTGGAGATAATGTTTGTTTATTATCAATTTACTCTATAAATGGGTCAAACTGAGTCAAATGTGAATTTGTATTAATAAAAATAAAATAAATAGGAGCAGGAGTTGTCCAGCCAGCCCTTTTGAGTTTGCCCTTCCATTCTATAAAATGATGGCTAATCATCTACTTGACATGCACCCTCTCAACGTGACCTTTGATGCCCTTTGTGACCGAAAATCTATTAATCTTTGTCTAGAATATACTCAATGACAGCGTTCAAGCTCTGAAAGGTCGAGAGTTCCAAATGCTGAATGAAATAATTTCTCCACAGCTTAGTTCTAAATGGCTAACACTTAGTTATGAGACTTTTATCTTCTAGTTTTAGACTCCATAGCCAGGGGAAACTCCTCCCAACATCTACACTGACAAAACAATAAAATTTGATATATTTAAGTCTCGTCTACTTGATGACTCTCATGGGACAATCCTCCATTCCAAAAATAAGTCTAGTAAATCTTTGTTACACTCCCTTTATGGTAAGTATTATTAAGTGAGGACATCAAAATTATAGTCTAAATATATCTTTTGTTTAATGTATTTATTTATTTTCATCAATTCAGTGCATTACATTTATATTCAGGTTGCGATGAATGGCACAATTTTTAAGTTTTAATTTTTAAAAAACTTTTATATTTTTAAATCCACAGGGTTCCCTCTGGAAGTTGTACAGGCATAAGCTGCTGGTTTACATTGAACACTTAATACAGGCTATTCATGGGAATGGCTGCCTTTCTGTTTCTGGCATCGAAAATGATTCAACATGGGAATGTTTCATTCAGTCACTGAAACAGCAGCATATTATCTCTGGAGAAACTCAGCTTGAAGTGCAGCAGTACACAGTTTTCAACATGCATTTGAGACCCTTGGTTATAATTTTAGATGACAACTTCTACTATCAAAGCATGAGATATGAAGTTTTCCAGATAGCAAGGCGAAGTAAGTCTCCTGTAACAAACAGTATATAGTAATATATCTAGAATAAGCAGTCTACCATTGTGTGTAAATAACTACACAAATATTGGCCTATTTTCTTCATAACAAGAATAACCTGTCCTTTTTATTTCTGCTTCACTGAAATGATACGAGTATCCAGAGTCCGTATTCTTGTTTTTCAGCTTTCTTGTGGATCATCTTATTGTAAATTGAGAGCATTTGCATTTTCAGTGTCAAGAAGCATAGCCTAAACTTGTTTTGAAATAGTTTCTTTTGGTATTAACATTAGTGCCTCAAAGATGACAACAAAGATACAAAAACAATAAATTGCAAAGTAGTAGCTAGTTTTCAAAGAATGCAATATTGTCATTACTAACTTATCTACATACTAGAGAATAAAGTATGCCAAAGTAAGGCTATCATCTAAATTTTCACTTTAGAATTGGAAGTGCAGAGTGAAAATACCTCCAGGTTTGTAAGCACAATACTTGGGAAAGTGGTCCTAACAATAAAGTTTTCACTCTGGGCTTTGAATGGGGATGGCAGGTTTGTTAGGTGTTGGGCTTACCAATTCTGGAAGCTGAGTGAGACAGGCTGTCTGAAAGGCTGGCCTTTGTGCTTCTGTTCTTTGTCCCAGCTGTAAAAATTTTTTTTAGCTCTCCCCATGCCAAATCATGCCCCTTACCCATATACCCATGGCCTAACATTGCTTTCTGTGCCAACCTATGTCTCCCTACTCATCCCTGATCCATTTTAACCCTGTGTCTCCTCTCCCATAGTCCCTCATAGCCTCCATACCAACCTATTCTTCTTTATCCAACCCCATATAGCCCTTTATAGCTTTTTGCCAACTTACACTAAGCTATGCTGCTCAACCATCAACCTTTGTCATAACTCTATGCCAGTTCAATCAGTATCCACAAGGGGCAGAAGAGCCATTTTGAGATGAAATAAAATAAAGCTGTAAGGATATCTTGATGTCTTCACTATTTAAAATAAAATCCTCTTGTACAGTAAAAACCCATTCAACAAATCTAAATTCTTTCAATAACAATCTTGCAAAACATACAATTATATTCATTGTCCACATCAAAAACTTAATTGTATGGAGCTGTCAATCAAACTGTAAAGTGACAGGATTAATTTGATAGTTTGTCAATCATGCAGTTGTAATCCGATAATAACTTTCAGGGTTATATCAAAGGACAGTGAAATGGCAAGCTTCACAGTTCCAATGAGCTTGAAAATTACAATGAGTTTATCCACTTTTCATATATTTTTATATCTACATATAACAACCCCAAAAGGCATTTGACTCCTTCCAAAAGAGTCCCTGAACCTATCCAAAAGGATTTCCTACCTCTCCAAAGAAGTTTGATAAAGTACAATTTTTTTCTCAAAACATAAAGTCCACAAATTGAGTTTTGGACAGTTAACAAAAATGGCAGTAACAAAAATTTCTCTTTTGTTGAAAATGTTGGGTACTAGGTTCAGGGGTGGAACTTCTGGATTTGGGGCTCTGACGCCATTCTGGCTAAGTTGGAGACCTGCTCCTTTGTTGTGGAAATTCAGATAAATCTTCTCCAAAATCGCATTCAGACCTGTGTTTTGTCATGAGTAATAACTTGGATTC
This sequence comes from Hemiscyllium ocellatum, assembly GCF_020745735.1. Classification (NCBI taxonomy): domain Eukaryota; kingdom Metazoa; phylum Chordata; class Chondrichthyes; order Orectolobiformes; family Hemiscylliidae; genus Hemiscyllium; species Hemiscyllium ocellatum. Next base: position 34,209,901 of record NC_083422.1, on the reverse strand, counting down.
TTTATGGTCAGAGACATTGTAGACTGTATAGAATCATTTACAGTACATAAAGGGATCATTTGCCTCATGACTTTATTCGTGGAGAGAGAGCAATAGAGCTAATCCTATTTTTCAACTATTCAGTCAATAGTTTTAGGTCATGGCACTTTTGTAGGAGTGCATATTTAAGTAATTTTTAAATATGATGAGAGTTTTTGCTTCTGCCATCTTTTCAGTCAAAATTTTAGATCTCCACTACTCTTTGGGTTTAAAAAAGAATCCTCAAATTACTGATAAACTATGTGCTGATGTCTCCTGGTTATTGACTTCTCTGCTAAGGGAAATAGGACTTTCCTATCCACTCTATCTAATCTGCTAATAATTTTATACACTAAATTTCTTTTTACTTCCTCTGTTACAAAGGAAATAAATCCACTCTATCTAACCTTGCCTCATAACTAATATTCACCAGTCTTGGTTACATTCTTTGCTTCCTGACAAATGCAGTTACATCTTTCTTGTCATTTGGTGACCAGACTGCATGTGATGCTTCACTTTTAATTTTACCAGTGTTTTATACAGTTCCAGCATAATGTCTTGCTCTTATGTACTATGCTTCAGTTAGTAAAAGTATAATTTGCATGCATTCTTAATCAGTTGATGTTCTTATCCTTCAGCCTTCAGGGATCTGTGTTCATACTCTCCAGGGATCCTACACACTTGTTATTATTCTGAAATTTCTTGTGTATAACCTTTGCTTGTTTGTCCTTATCAGTAATTGATAGGTTGGAGAAAGTTCCAGTAAGATTTACTGTTCTATTGAAATGATTAGGAATACAGGAATTCTGAATCCTTCCTGGTCAAGTTGCTAGCTATAGTTTAGTTTGTGCTTACTCTTATTTCAAGATTGCTTCAAAATTATGGCTGAAACGTTTGGGAGTTAGTTAACAGTTCTAAACTGAACATCTGATTCACTGAAATGAAAAGCTTTGTGAGAAATTCAGAATTCATAACAATACAGTGCAGTAATTCACATTTATTGGTTGGATAGGGTAAATTTGATGTTTAATGGGTGCTGTGCCTGCTTAGTGTTGGTGCTACTGTCTGTCTTGATGCTACTACTATCACTACCAATAATTTAAATTGTTCTTTATGAGAAACTCAAAATTAAGATGTATTGGGGTAGAAATTCTGCTTATACAATTGCCACTTAGGCATGTTCAACTCATTCGTTTTTGTGGAACCAAAGTTCCAAGCTGGTAAGAGTGGAATTTCTGACTAATTGTCTCCTTTAAAAAAATGTTTTATTATAATTTTAGAAATTATTTTTCAGAAAAGTTGTTCACCAACAACTTATCTCTTTAAAAAGATTCCCTAGGTTTCCTTCAGCTGTTTCTGGAGTGCCCCCTTGAACTATGTTTACAGAGAAATCATGAGAGAAGCTGTCCGGTAAATGATGAAACAATAGTACTGATGTCAACAAAAATACAGCTGCCTGATCCTGTGAGAAATATATGGGAAAAGAGCAGTCTGATACTGAAAAGCACAGAAAATGTGTTGGAAATAGATAGGTAAGTATTTTAAATAAACAATTACCATGAACTTACTTTTAATACTTATTTTTTAATTAAGAAGAAGACAGTTGATGTACCAGTTCTTTTTAAAGCTTTTTTTCTCAATAAATTATTGCAGTTTGATTACTTTCTGATATTTCAGAATGCAGGATGCTTGCCAGTGACATTCACAAGCCATAATATAATAAAACAAATATCAGTGTACTATTGTCATAGTTTAACCAAAACGCCATAATAATTCATAAATGTCTATTTGCATGTTTCATGATATTAGAATTATCAGTTTGTAAGTTGGTTCGCTGAACTGGTAGATTTGTTCTCAGGCGTTTCATCACCATGCTAGGTAACATCATCAGTGAGCCTCTGATGTAGTGCTGGTATTCTGTTCTGCTTGCTGTTTATGTGTCTTGGTCTGTTGTGATGGGTGTTATCACTTTTGAGACTTTTTCTGAGAGGTTGGTAAATGGGGTCCAAATTGATATGTTTGTTAATGGAGTTCTGGTTTGAATGCCACGTGTCTAGGAATTCCTGTGCGTGTCTTTGTTTAGCCTGTCCTAGGATGGATGTGTTGTCCCAGTCGAACTGGTATCCCTCTTCGTCTGTGTGTATGGATGCTAGTGATAGTTGGTCATGTCTTTTGGTGATTAGTTGGTACTCATGTATCCTGGTGGCTAGTTTCTGGCTCATCTGTCCAATATAATGTTTATTGCAGTCCTTGCAGGGTATTTTATATATATGATGTTTGTTCTACCAGTTGTTGGCACGGGATCCTTTAAATTCATCAGGAGCTGTTTCAGTGTGATGGTAAGTTTGTGAGCTATCATGATGCCTAGGAGCTGGAGTAGTCTGGTCGTCAACTCTGAGATGTCTTTGATGTATGGCAGGGTGGCTAGGGTCTCTAGGCATGTTGTCTCTTCATGTTTAGGTCTATTGTGTAGGCATCAGCGGAGTGCGCTTAGCGGGTACCTGTTGTTTCTGAATACATTATATAGGTATATTTCCTCGGCTTCTCCTAATTCCTGGATGCTGCAATGTTTTGTGGCTCGTTTAAGTAATGTCCTGATGCAGCTCCGTTTGTGGATGTTGGGATGTTTGTTCCTGTAGTTGAGTATCTGGTCAGTGCATGTGGCTTTTATGTTGACATTATTCAGCAGCTCTCCATTTGCATTTCGTTCTTGTGTGATGTCTAGGAAGGAAGGCTGTTGCTGGTCTCTTCCTTTTTGGTGAACTTTATACCAGTAAAGATGTTGTTTATGTGTTTGTGGGTTACTTCTAATTAGTTGCGTTTCGTGATGACAAAGGTGTTTCATGATGGACCCAAAACATGGTGTGGATCGTCGGAAGGGCTGAACATTCTAACCTCTGCCCAACTGCTTTTGCTAAAAGTCCTGATATTGGTGATCCCGTAGGCTTCCCATTAATTTGTTTGTGGATCTTGACATTGAAGGTGAAGTGGGTTGTGAGACACAAGTTTATTAATTTGAGGATTCTGTCCTTGCTGGTTGAGTTGGTGTTGTCAGGTGTTTGTGTCCTTGGTTCGTTTAGTAGTGAGGTCAGTGTTTCTTTGGCTAGGGTAATGTTTATTGATGTGAATAGGGCTGTCACGTTGAAGCAAACCATGACCTCGTTGTTCTCTACCTTAGTGTCTTTGATGATGTTAAGGAATCCCTGGATGGAGTGGCTTGAATCTTCTACTAGGTATTTCAGTTTGCATTGAAGTCCTTTGCTAGTCTGCATGTCAGAATGCCTGGACGTGAGACTATGGGTCGGGAGAGGGCCCTTGTTTACGTACCTTTGGTAATCTGTAGAAACGGGTTGTGTTGGATCCTTTGGGTTTCATTCTTTTGGAGGTCTGTTTTGTTAATTTCATCTATCATGTGAAGTTTCCTCAGAGATGCTGTAATTCAGTTTTCTAGCTGTGGAGTCAGGTCCATCGCCACCTGTTGGTAGGTGTCCATATCTGCGAATAGTGTTTGCTGGATGTAGGTTTGCTCGCTGAGCTGGAAGGTTTATTTTCACATTGACAGCTGTGCTGGCCCCACTGCCGCGACACACAGACACCACGCCGCTCCCCAGTGGGGGGCGTTGAGCCTGTTAAGCAGAATGTGCAGGGTGCAGGGAAGGTCAAGTGCTCCCATGCCGGAAGACTTCAGAATCTGAACTTAGGGGGACAAAGAGGACAGGTCTTCTGTGACACCACAGGCATGCTCTCGCCAGCGAAGGCAAGTGCAATTGATTGCCAAGCCAAGTGTTGTTGGCTTTTTTCAATGTATGGTATTCTGTTTAGGTTGACGATCATGTGCCCTTTGTCTGCCGATAGAATTACGATTTTTCTGGCTTTTCTGAGTCCTTCCAGGGCTTTCCTTTCCAGTGTGTCGAGGGTGTTCCTTTCTTTCTTTCTTCTTAGTGTTGGTGTTAATGTCTGTCTGATGGCCTGCTGGATTTCTTCCGCAAGTCCGTAGTCTTTCAGGGAGGATTTCAGTGCTGCTAGAAAGTCGTTTTTGTCTGCATTCCTGTGATTGAAGTTCATCCCTCGTACTTGGATGGCTTTTTCTGTGTCTGAGTGGTCGGTCTTTATCCAAGTCTCTGAATTGACCGTGTTATTGCTGTGCATGAGCTTAGCCAGTTTTTCTTATGGGGCTAGTCTTTTTTTTGTCTTGGTCCACTGTTGTTTAATGTTGATGGCTCATTTTAGCATACTTGTCCATTCATGGTCAGTCGTGTTAGTGTACGGAGTTTATTGGCGTGAAAATTCTCTGTTCATATTGGTTGTGGCTTCATTTATCATTTCTCGTACAATCCTGTGATTGTTCTGTTCTGCTGTTCTTCTGACTTGTGGGGTGTTGAGATTAGATCTATATTGATTCAGTTGTCAAGTGGAGTTTGTTAGCTCAGTTAGCTAAGTGCAGAGTGAATGTCAACAGCATAGATTCAATTCCTGCACAAGTAGCTGTTACTATGAAGGTTCTCCCCCCACCTGATGCGTAGTGACCTACTTTAAACTTCATTTTTATTAGCAATCCTGTCCATCTTGCCACTGGCACTTTGTTACATCTAATGGGACTTACGGTGTCTTATTGAAGTGTGCTGGAGAGCTCCAGCTTTAACAGCAACCTGGAGAGAATCATAACTTTGTAATCTTAAAAAGTCTGTATTGCAGAATTGAAGTAATTCTGTTTTGAGTTTTGTCCTCAGAAATTGACTCGATGTTAATTCTGTTAATGGAGATTTGTGGTTGTGATGTGTATTGCTCAAAATTGCACTATTTGTTGACCTTGTTTAAATGCCTTTGAGAAAGTGATGGTGAGTTGCTTTCTTATACCATGCAGTTCATGTCATGTGGGTACATCTGTGTTAGGAAGGGAGTTCCAGATTTTTGACCCAGCATTAGAGACAGTTCAGAGAAAGTTGGTTAACATATTTGGGACAGGTGATCATCTTATGAGCAAAGGTTGCACAGATCCTGAGAGGACTTGACAGGATGAAGGGATGTTTCCGTTTTGTGGGAGAGATTAGAGAAAAATGACAGAGAAAAGAGATAAGTCTGAGGGTGGTACAGTTGAGAAGAGGAGCAAATCAAATAGTCCAGGCAGAGTACAAGGTAAGACTGATAAATTAAACTGCATTTATTTCAATGCAAGAGGCATGACAGGTATGGCAGACGAACTCAGGGCATGGTTGGGAATATGGGACTGGAATATCATTCCTGTTATAGAAATGTGGCTCAGGGAAGGGCAGGTCTGGCAGCTTAATGTTCCAGGATGCAAAGGAAGGACAGAAAGGTGGGCAAGAGAAGAGGGGGAATGGGATTTTTGGTTAGGGAGAACATTACAGCTGTACTAAGGGAGGATAATCCTGGGAGTGCGTCCAGTGAAGTTATTTGGGAAACTAAGAAATGATCACCTTATTGGAATTGTACTGCAGGTTTAAGGTGAGAGGGGAAAGATTTAAAAGGGACTCAAGGAGCAAGGTTTTCATGCAGAGTGTAGTCCATGTATGGAATGAGCTGCCAGAGGAAGTGGTGGAGGCTGGTATAACATTTAAAAAGCATTGGATGGATATATAAGTAGGGAAGGTTTAGAGGGGTATGGGCCAAATGCTGACACGTAGGACTAGATTCATTTAGGATATCTGGACGTCATGGACAAGTTGGACCATAGGGTCTGTTTCCATTATGTATGAATCTAATTCCCATTAACTGAATTTAGGTAGTTTACCTTGAAGCCATTGTAGGTCAAATGCTGTGTCATGTTCAGTGCATTTACTCTCACTTCATCTCTTGAATTCAACTCCTTTGTCTTTGTTTAATCCAAGGATGTACTGAATTTAGAAGCTAAGAGGCCATGGTAGAGTCCAAACTGAGCATTTGTAAATAGTCCATTGTTATTTAAGTGTTTATTGCTAGCACTGTTGACGTCACGTAGTGTCACTGTTCTGATGATCAAGCGTAGACTGTTGGGGTGGTAATTAGCTGGATTAGATTTGTCCTGCTTTTTGTCGTCATGGCAGTACTTGAATAATTGAGGAGAAAGTGAGGTCTGCAGATGCTGGAAATCAGAGCTGAAAATGTGTTGCTGGAAAAGCGCAGCAGGTCAGGATGCATCCAAGGAACAGGAAATTCGAAGTTTCAGGCATAAGCCCTTCATCAGGAATTTTTTTTTAAAAGGAAGAAGCGGAGGGCTTTGAGTCCTTCGTGATGGGGGATGGAGGTGTACAGGGACTGGATGTCCATCGTGAAGATAAGGCGCTGGGGACCGGGGAAGCGAAAATCCGGGAGGAGGTGGAGGGCGTGGGTGGTGTCCCGAACGTAGGTGGGGAGTTCTTGGACTAAGGGGGACAGGACCGTGTCGAGGTATGCGGAGATGAGTTCGGTGGGGCAGGAGCAGGCTGAGACAATGGGTCGGCCGGGGCAGTCAGGTTTGTGGATTTTGGGCAGGAGGTAGAAACGGGCGGTGCGGGGTTGTGGGACTATGAGGTTGGAGGCGGTGGATGGGAGATCCCCTGAGGTGATGAGGTTATGGATGGTCTGGGAGATGATGGTTTGGTGGTGGGAGGTGGGGTCATGGTCAAGGGGACAGTAGGAAGATGAAGGGCTTATGCCTGAAACGTCGAATTTCCTGTTCCTTGGATGCTGCCTGACCTGACCTGCTGCGCTTTTCCAGCAACACATTTTCAGTACTTGAATAATTGTCCACATTGTCAGGTTGATGTCAGTATTGCAGCTTTACTAATCCAGGTTGGCTGGAGGCGTGGCTAGTTCTGAAGTACGAATCTTCAGAAGTATTACTGGATGTTGTCATGACCTATAGCCTTTGTTATGTCCAGTGTTTTCAGACATTTCATGATATCACATCGAATGAATTGAATTGACTTGACTTGCGATTCTGGGAATCTCAGCAGGAAACTGAGATCATTTATCCAGTTGATCCTGAAGATGGCTTCTTCAGCTTTTTTTTTGGTGCTACCTCTAATAGATTCATAGTTATTGAGAAGAGTGTAGGGTAGATCTTCAATTATTTAGTGAACTTATGAAATTATAGAGCAGGAATGTTCCATTCCTTCTTCACACTGAAATGTTTCATCTCACTGTCATTGGCACTGTAATTTATGTCAGGTCATTCTGGGTTAAGGATTGAAGAGCTGGCTGAGGTTTTCACTGCTGATCCAGAATTTCCAACATCACAGTCATAGAGTTGCACAGCATGGAAACAGACTAAAAGTCAGCATAATGAGGCCTTACTGCAGTGATGCTTAATATCTAGGCATTTGGGTGTGGTACAGAAGGGCAGCAAGTGTAGTGCAATCAGAAATAAGCAAGGATTCTGTACTTTTGTGAAATCAAGATAAAATTGTCATATTTATAAAAAAGAAAACTGAAACTATTGGAAAATTTTAGAGATTTCTATAGATGCTTTAGACTTGCTGAGTATTTGCAATGTTTCTATTTTTCTTTACAAAGCTAGTTCCTTCTCTGCCATTTTTGAGAGTAAATATTGGCCAAGGAATAACAATTCTAGTAAGATACCAAAATATAGCCAATTTCTTTTGTGCCAAGCTAAAATTAAAAGTAGTGTTAGATACACCATTGCATTCACTAGTGAATTCCATATCCATTCATGTTTTACAGCCAGAAGGTGTTTCAATTACTTGATGTTTCTTTAGAAAATCCAGAAAAACCGTTTGAAGAAAACATTGAACAAAAGGTAAATGCAGTGGATTATATAATTAAATGCGTTTTCTAAATAAAGCTATTTTTAAATGTTGATCTGGTACACAAATGAGAATGTAGATAGAATTAAAGAATGTTTCTTATGTTATTGCTTTCAGCAGTAACCTTTTGAAGGGCTTCACTCGGGATTCGGTTTTTTTCTAAATTTGTTCATGGGATGTGGGCATTGCTGGTTAGGCCAGCATTTAATGCACGTTCATATTTGCCCAGAGGGCATTTAAGAGTCATTATTGTGGCTCTGGAGTTATATATAGATCGGAACATGTTAAACACAACAGATTTTCTTCCCTAAAAGCCATTTGTGAACCAGTTAGGCTTTATGACAGTTGACTATTGCCATTAGACTAGCTTTTGTTGAAATCCAAGTCATGCAAATTGATTCTGATTGATCAAGGCATTGCCAAGGAGAATGTGCCAGGTTTATCTTCTAAGATTTTCTTCAGTTAAAAAAAACATAATGTCTGGATGCATTCTTTCTGTTTGCAAAGGATGCATTCTTTCTGTTTGAGTGGTGGCTGTGTGGAATGCTCTGCCCCAGAGGGCAGTGGAGGCCCAGTCTCTGGATTCATTTAAGAAAGAGTTGGATAGAGCTCTCAAAGGTAGTGGAATCAAGGGTTATGGAGATAAGGCAGGAAGAGGATACCAATTAGGAATGATCAGCCATGATCATATTGAATGGCGGTGCAGGCTCGAAGGGCTGACTGGCCTACTTCTGCACCTATTGTCTATTGGATAGGTGCAGTGCTTATGAATATGTGTTTCTTCTAGCACATTTCTTGTAATTCTATCCTGATAAGTCGAAAATAAAAGCTTCAACAGGATATCTTTTCATTTTATCAAAACTCAAATTGAATGTATTACTTGTCTTCAATGCTGGTCTTCATTACAACTCAAATCAATAAATGTCTGAAAGATGAATATACAAATAAAAGGAGTGCACTAACATTTTAGGGCCCACCGACAATTTTGGTTTAATTTAAATGTCAAGCATACAACTAGTCCAGTAATTACTATTTGCATAGATTTCTGCAAACTGTTATGATTTAGTGGCCCCAATTGTTATAGGTAATGCCATATGATGTTAGTATAAAACAACTCCGATCTTCAGCAGGAACATTGTGGGTAGATCATTTTTTAAATCTTTGCTACCAAAGAGATCTTTTAATAAACATAAGCACACAATGTTGTGATCTTTGTTTAACAATAAAGCAAAACAAATATTCATTAACAACACAAACGAATATAAACTAGGAATAAATCATTATTCCCTTATAACACCAAGTCAAACAGTAGACATAACTTAAGCACTCTTTATAGAGCAGAAAGAACTATTTTATATTTCATCAGTACATGCTAGTACAGCTTACAAATATTGTTGCAATTCTAAGAATATCTCGTGCTGTCCCTCTAACTCAGCATGAACAAGACCCAGTCCAGTTTCCAAGGAAGATAGACTATTTCTAAACTACTTTTATGGGATCAAAATAATTAAAATTTCAACTCATCTGTTCCTAGAGATAGCTGTTCCAAAATTATTATTATGCTCGTGACTTATTTTCCAGTGCTGTACTTCCTTTACGCAACTTCAGTTCCTTTTTTTAAACTTCAAAAGCATAACTTTTCTTCTTTTCCACTGTCTGTATCCCAACACTCCAGTCTGAGATTAACAATAACTTACTATTCGGAGGTAATTTCATTACTTTTAAACTCCTTTTCATAGGAATGCTGCTTAGTGCATTGAAGACTTCTTAGCACTTAGGAGTTTGATAGACACTTCTCTCGAATTCTAAGAATCCAAACTTACAATTGACAATATTTAAGTGTATACATATAACTTTCACAGTTTCATCACAAAATGTTTAAAATGTCTACTTTTGACTGTCACGCAGGCAATAGATCGTGCCATTTGCGCAGCTAGTGTTCTTCATCAGGCTGATCAAACCATCCGTCGTTTGGTATCCCAATCTATGAAAACTGCAAAAGGTATAACTAATACAATTCATGTACATGACCTGTAATTTATGTACTTTTGGTTTATCATGACTTCTTCTGATATAATTTTAAAAGCAAAATTAAAATCATGGTTATTATATAGATATCCCAAAAGTAAATGTCATACATTTGGATTTCCAGAAGACCTTTAAAATTAATGCATAATGAGGTCAGAGCATGTGGTGTTGGGGGACAAGTAGTAGAATGAATAACAAGATACAGAAAACTGAAAGAAAATGTTTCGGTGACCTCTGAAGACTGTTGTGAAGTAGACATGCTCCGATCACAGTTATCACAATTTACAATTTGGATTCAGGAAATAAAGTACAATTTAAAAACTAACAAATGATGCTAAATTGAAGGACACTTAATACTGATCAGGAATGTGACATAATACAAGATATGTTAACAACCTTTAAGAATTAATTTCAGTGCATTGCATAGTGGTGCATTTTGTGCAAATATTAAGGAGACAACTCTTACAACATGGGTTAAACTCTCCTGCTTAATTTAAAACCAGCAACACAGAAGATTTATGCCGTGCACTAATTGTAAAAGTTCGAGTGGCCAAGAACTATGTAAATTAAAAATTAACAAGTTTATTTCTTAAAGTATAACGGAGAATAATTAACTAATCACTATTTACAATTTCTTTCTCTAACCTTCCCTTCCATAATTCTAGTCCAATAAAACTCCCAATTAAGATTTACAAAACAACACTTCTTATCTCAAAATAAGGCTCTTGTCTTTGGGTTTTTAGATTAGATTAGATTACTTACAGTGTGGAAACAGGACCTTTGGCCCAACAAATCCACACCGACCCACCGAAGCGCAACCCACCCAGACCCATTTCCCTACATGACCCCTTCACCTAACACTATGGGCAATTTAGCATGGCCAGTTCACCTAACCTGCACATTGTTGGATTGTGGGAAGAAATCGGAGCACCCGGAGGAAACCCACGCAGACACGGGGAGAATGTGAAAACTCTACAAAGAGAGTCGCCTGAGGTGGGAATTGAACCCGGGTCTTTAGCACTGTGAGGCAGCAGTGCTAACCACTGTGCCACCGTGCCGTTTTCCTGTGTCTTCTTTTCTCCTTGTTAGAAATCTCTGCATTACAGGTTACTGATCAAAAAGGGACTTTTAAGAGATTTTTTTCAAGTAGTCTGTTACATTCTAGGGCTTGGCAGTTCTACTCTCAACTGTTCAATTTTCCCCCGGTCTTAGACTCCAGAGCATCAGATTGTGTCAATGGCTCTTAAGATTATCAATATGCTCGATTCAAACTTGATTGGAAATTGGTATTTTTTCGGGGTATAATTTAAACTGATTGGCCGAATTTGAATTTGTTTTTGTCTTTAGGCAGCGAGCTAATCAAGTGTTACATGCATTGTTGCCGTGATGAGAACACTTGGTGCTTTGTCCTGTAGTTCTGCTGTTTTAAACTCTCTTAAAGTACATCCACATCTTCATAACACCACAAACAACTGGATCATAAGTCTAAAGGGGGTGAAACAAAGGTGCACAATTCATTGAAAGTAGCAACATTGATTAATAAAGAGAAAAAAAGCAAAGCAGGCACCTTTTCTTTTGTCGAGGGATAGATTGATGAGCTAGGAAGTTACACTTGTTTAGAACATTGGTTAAACCACATCTGAAGTACTATGCACAGTGATTATATTTGAAAAAAGGGCACAGTGATACTGTGGAAGATTCTAAAATGATTCACAAGATATCAGGACTGAAAGGATGCACTTATGAGGAAAGATGCTTGGACTTTTCTTTATAAAAGTCTTGAGCATGGTGATGATTGTGAATGGTGATAATGCTGGTAGTGACCTGATACAAATCCTTATGATAACAAAATGGTTTGATAAGCTAGAGTTATAAAGCACAGAAACAGACCCTTCGTTCCAACTTGGATGTGCTGACCAGACATCCCTATCTGACCAGGTCCCATTTGCTAGCATTTGGCCCTATCCCTCTAAGCCTTCCTATTAATATACCCATCCAGATACCTTTTAAGTGTTGTAATTTTACCAGCCTCCACACTACTTCTGGCAGCTCAAAAATACACACACTGCCCTCTGCGTGAAAACATTCCCCATCAGGTCCTTTTTAAATCTTTCCACTCTCATCTTAAGCCTATGCCCTCTAGATTTGGACTCGCCGCCTAAGGAAAAAGACCTGGCTATTTGCCCTATCCATGCCCCTCGTGATTTTGTAAATCTCTATAAGGTACCCCTCAGCCTCTGATGCTGAAGGGTAAAAAGCCCCATTCTATTCAGCTTCTCCATATAACTCAAGTCCTTCAGTCCTGGCAATGTCCTTGTAAATCTTTTCTGCACTCTCTCAAGTTTAACAACATCCTTAATAAAGAAGGGTGACCAGAATATTTGATTTGTTAAAACTCTCTTACACTTATGACCATTAGCTTTGCATTTTCCCAACAGATGAAACATCTCCACTTGTTGGGAGAGTTAAAACTAATCATTGTAAATAGAAGAAACTTTTAACAAATAAATTAGCCAGAGAATAAAATAAAATTTGGGAGAACCTTCAGTATCCAAAAAGTATCAGCAATGTGAAATGTGGTCGCTGAGGTAAATGACATTGATGTATTTAAGAAGAAGTTAGATAAGCGTGAAGGAGATTGCAGCAGAAGGATACCTTGGTAGGGGTAGATGAAGAGACATGGCAAGGAGCCTCATGTGATCCCAATAGACTTTTTTTTTCTGCTGTAGATGCTTGTGTAACTAAACTTCAAAAATAATTATATTGCATTCTAACAAAGTGCTTTTGCAAATGTTAGACTGCACACTTTAGAGACTGAAACACTTTTTTTGTGAAATGCCTTTATTTTAATCAAATAGGAATTACAGAGGATTTGCTTCTCTGGACATATTTTTAAGCTAAGCAGTGCAATTTCAATCTCATTAGGGATCTTCTCTTCTACATAACCATGACCCAGTAAACACCAGCCAAATAGAATTTACTGGAACTCCATGACAAGTCATTCAATCTGTACTGGGAAAGAGTAACACCTTGTCAGAATTAAAAATTAAAAGATAAGCAGGCATGATAATATCACTCTACTCTTGATCATCACTAATGTCCTTCCTTTCATCATAAAATTGGAAGTGGGGATGTTCACCAATGTTCAGCACCGTTTATGATCATCAACTACTGAAGCAGTTCATGTTCATATGCAATAATATCTGAAGAATATCCAGGCTTGGGCTGACAAGTGGCAAGTAGCATTCATGTCATGCAAGTGCCAGGCAATGACCATTTCCAATAAGAGCTGATCTAATTACCACACCTTGACATTCAATGCTGTTATCATCACTAAATCCCCTGTTTATCAACATCCTGGGGAATACCATTAACCAGAAACTGAACTAGACTCACCACATAAACACAGTAGCTCTAAGGGCAAGTCAAAGGCTGGGAATATTGTGAGTAACTCACCAGAATCTGTCCAACAATCTGCAAGGCATAAGTCAGGAGTGTGATGGTGTACTCTCCACTCGCCTGGATGGGTGCCATGCCAATAACACTCAATATACTTGATCCATCCAGAACAAAGCAGCCCAATCAATTGGCATCACATCCACAAGTATCCATTCCCTCTTCCTCCTGCTTAGTAGTAACGATGTATACTACCTATAAGATGCACTGCAAAAATTCACAAAAGATTCTTAGGCAGTCACCTTCCAAACCCACAACCACTTCCATTTAGAAGGACAAGGGCTGAAGATATAAGGGAACACCACCGTCTGCAAATTCCCCTCCAAGCCATTTACCATCTGACTTCAAAATATATTATCGTTCCTTCACTGTTGAAAATCTTGGATTTCTCTCTCTAAAGATCTATGTATAGCACATGGACTAGAGTGGTTCAAGAAGGCAGTTCACCACCACCTTCTCAAGGACAGCTAGGCATGGGCAATAAATGTTGGCCAGGCAGCAACACTAAACGTCCCATGAGTGAATTGAAAAAAGAACTGGAGAAATTAGAGCACAGAAGAAGAGAAGCAACAGATTGGCAATCACAGGGAGGAATTTACAGGTTGAAATATTGAATAATTAATGTGCCTATCAAAAATATTCTCGATATAAAATGTCGTTTCAGATAAGGAAAACAACAAAAATGGCCAAAATAGTGAAAATTCATGGGAGTCATTCACAAAAGAAGTGTAATAGGGGAGGCTTGAGAAAGAAATAAACTCCAGAAACAGGCATGTGAAACTATAGACAATAGGTGCAGGAATAGGCCATTCTGCCCTTCGAGCCTGCACCACCATTCAATATGATCATGGCTGATCATCCTTAATCAGTATCTTGTTCCTGCCTTATCTCCATAACCTTTGATTCCACAATCCTTGAGAGTTCTATCCAACTCTTTCTTCAATGAATCCAGAGACTGGGCCTCCACTGCCCTCTGGGGCAGAGCATTCCACACAGCCACCACTCTCTGGATGAAGAAGTTTCTCCTCATCTCTATCCTAAATGGTCTACCCCGTATTTTTAGCTGTGCCCTCTGGTTCAGACTCACCCAGCAGCGGAAACATGTGTCCTGCCTCCAGAGTGTCCAATCCTTTAATAATCTTATATATCTCAATCAGATCCCCTCTCAGTCTTCTAAACTCAAGGGTATACAAGCCCAGTCGCTCCAGTCTTTCAATGAAAGGTAATCCCGCCATTCCAGGAATTGACCTCGTGAACCAACACTGCACTCCCTCAATAGCCAGAATGTCTTTCCTCAAATTTGGAGACCAGAACTGCACAAAGTACTCCAGGTGTGGTCTCACCAGGGCCCTGTACAGCTGCAGAAGAACCTCTTTGCTTCTATACTCAATCCCTCGTTATGAAGGCCAGCATGCTATTAGCCTTCTTCACTACCTGCTGTACCTGCATGCTTACCTTCATTGACTGATGTGCAAGAACACCCGGATCTCTCTGTACTGCCCCTTTACCTAAATTGATTCCAGGTAGTGATCTGCCTTCCTGTTCTTGCCACCAAAGTGGATAACCATACATTTATCCACATTAAACTGTATCTGCCATGCATCTGACCACTCACCTAACTTGTCCAGGTCACTCTGTAATCTCCTAACATCCTCATCACATTTCACCCTGCCACCCAGCTTAGTATCATCAGCAAATTTGCTAATGCTATTGCTAATGCCATCTTCTATATCATTAACATATATTGTAAAAAGCTGCGGTCCCAGTACTGATCCCAGCGGTACCCCACTGGTCACTGCCTGCCATTCCGAAATGGAGCCGTTTATCACTAATCTTTGTTTCCTGTCAGCCAACCAACTTTCAATCCAAGTTAGTACTTTGCCCCCAAAACCATGTGCCCTAATTTTGCTCACTAACATCCTATGTGGGACTTTATCAAAAGCTTTCTGAAAGTCCAGGTACACTACATCTACTAGATCTCCCTCGTCCATCTTCAGAGTTACATCCTCAAAAAATTCCAGAAGATTAGTCGAGCATGATTTCCCCTTCATAAATCCATGCTGACTCTGACCTATCCTGTTATTACTATCCAGATCTGTCGTAATTTCATCCTTTATGATAAACTCCAGCATTTTTCCCACCACTGAGGCCAGACTAACTGGTCTATAATTTCCTGTTTTCTCTCTCCCACCTTTCTTAAAAAGTGGCACAACATTAGCCACCCTCCAATCCGCAGGAACTGATCCCGAATCTATCGAACTCTGGAAAATAATCACCAACACATCCACGATTTCTCGAGCCACCTTCTTCAGTACCCTGGGATGTAGACCATCAGGCCCTGGGGACTTATCAACCTTCAGACCTAACAGTCTCTCCAACACCAATTCCTGGCAAATATGAATTCCCTTAAGTTCAGGTCCTTCAGCCACTTTACCTCAGGGAGATTGCTTATGTCTTCCCCAGTGAACACAGATCTGAAGTACAAATTCAATTCTTCTGCCATTTCTTTGTTCCCCATAATATATCCCCCTGTTTCTGTCTTCAAGGGCCCAATTTTAGTCTTAACCATTTTTTTGCCTTTCACATACCTAAAAAAACTTTTACTATCCTCCTTTATATTATTGGCCAGTTTAGCTTCGTACCTCATTTTTTCTCTTCTTACTATTTCCTTCTTAGTAATCCTCTGTTGTACTTTTAAAGCTTCCCAGTCCTCCGTTTTCCCACTTATCTTTGCTATGTTATACTTTTTCTCTTTTAACTTTATATGTTTCTTAACTTCCCCTGTCAGCCACGGCCACCCATGCCTCCTCCTAGGATCTTTCTTCCTTTTTGGTATGAACTGATCCTGCAACTTCTGCACTATACACAGAAATATCTGCCATTGTTCCTCCACTGTCATCCCTGCTAAGGTATTGCACCATTGAACTTTGGTCAGCTCCTCCCTCATAGCGCCATAGTTCCCTTTATTCAACAAAAATATTGTCACTTCCGACTGTACCCTCTCCCTCTCAAATTGCAGAGTGAAGCTTATTGTATTATGGTCACTACTTCCCAATGGCTCCTTTACTTCGAGGTCCCTGACCAATTCTGGTTTGTTGCACAATACTAGATCCAGAATTGCCTTCTCCCTGGTTGGTTCCAGCACCAGCTGTTCTAGGAATCCATCTCTGAGGCACTCCACAAAGTCTCTTTCTTGAGGTCCAATACCATCCTGATTCTCCCAGTCTACCTGCATTTTGAAATCCCCCATAACAACTGTAGTAACATCTTTGCAATAGGCCAGTTTCAGCTCCTGATTTAATTTACATCCGATAACCAGACTACTGTTTGGGGGCCTGTAGACAACTCCCAAGAGGATCTTTTTACCCTTAGTATTTCTCAGCTCTATCCATACTGACTCCACATCCCCTGATTCTAGGTCCCCGCGCAAGGGACTGAATATCATCCCTTACCAACATGGCCACCTCACCTCCTCTCCCTGTCAGTCTGTCCTTACGATAGCACATGTAGCCTTGAATATTCATTTCCCAGGCCCTGTCCACATGAAGCCACATCTCAGTTATCCCCACAATATCGTATCTGCCAATTTCCAAAAGAGCCTCAAGCTCATCCATTTTATTTCTAATGCTTCGTGCATTCATGTATAGTATTTTTAATTTGTTACTGCCCTCACCCTTCCCATCAACTCCTATTTCACTCAACCTTACAGCATGATCCCTTTGAGTTTTCTGCCTCATTGATACAGTTGTCTTTCTTGACTTCCCTTGTTCTAACTTTCCCTCCAATTTCCTTCTTAAACATCCAGTTTGTCTCCTCCCCCCCACTACTTAGTTTAAATGTAGCTGTGTTGCAGTAGCAAACCTGCCTGCCAGAATGCTGGTCTCTAACCTATTCAGGTGCATACCGTCTCTTAAATTAAAACAGGAATTTTTTTCAACACACATTGCCATTCGTTCATTGTCATTTTAGTCCCTAATTAAAGTGCCGTGGGAGTGCCTTCACAACATGGATTTTAAGAAGGTCATCCACCACTACTTTGTCAAAGGCAAACAAAGTTGGGAAATAAGTACTTACAACCCAAGTCTCTTTTTTTAATAAAAAGATTAGGGATTAAGTTGCCATATTTCTGGTCTGCACTGCCCATACTGTACATTTATTTTTTGAACTATATGGAGACCCTGGAGATATTCCTGTTCCAAGTAACTAGCTTTTTTTTTAAAGAGAAATTTTTGTGTACCACACTTAGATTCTGATGTAATGCTTTATAATGTGAATGGGCAGAATAAAAAGAAAAGCACTTGTGGAATATTCATTGTGGCACAGAAGAAAACCATTCAAGTTGTTGTGGTTCTGTTCGCCGAGCTGGGAATTTGTGTTGCAGACGTTTCGTCCCCTGTCTAGGTGACATCCTCAGTGCTTGGGAGCCTCCTGTGAAGCGCTTCTGTGATCTTTCCTCCGGCATTTGTAGTGGTTTGAATCTGACGCTTCCGGTTGTCAGTTCCAGCTGTCCGTTGCAATGGGCGGTATATTGGGTCCAGATCAATGTGCTTATTGATTGAATCTGTGGCTGAGTCCCATGTCTCTAGGAATTCCCTGGCTGTTCTCTGTTTGGCTCGTCCAATAATAGTATTGTTGTCCCAGTCGAATTCATGTTGCTTGTCATCTGCATGTGTGGCTACTAAGGATAGCTGGTCGTGTCGTTTTGTGGCTAGTTGGTGTTCATGGATGTGGATCGTTAGCCGTCTTCCTGTTTGTCCTATGTAGTGTTTTGTGCAATCCACGAACACCAACTAGCCACGAAACGACACAACCAGCTATCCTTAGTAGCCACACATGCAGATGACAAGCAACATGAATTCGACTGGCTCAACACTACTATTATAGGACAAGCCAAACCGAGAACAGCCAGGGAATTCCTAGAGGCATGGCACTCATCCACAGATTCAATCAATAAGCACATTGATCTGGACCCACTATACCGGCCACTGCAACGGACAGCTGGAACTGACAACCGGAAGCGTCCAATTCAAACCACTACAAATGCTGGAGGAAAGATCACAGAAGCGCTTCACAGGAGGCTCCCAAGCACTGAGGATGTCACCTAGACAGGGGACGAAATGTCTGCAACACAAATTCCCAGCTCGGCGAACAGAACCACAACAACGAGCACCCGAGCTACAAATCTTCTCACAAACTTTGAACCATTCAAGTGCATGAATGGTTCTCTGTGGAGAAATCCAGTCAAACTCAGCTCTATCACTGCACTCCTGCAAGTTTTGTTTTCTCTCCAGTATTTATCCAGTTTTCTTTTGAAATTATTGATAATCCCACTTCCACCATCCTAGTAGGAACATATTCCAGCTTATTTTTACTTGCTGCATAAGAAAAGTTTTTCTTGCTGCCTCCAGTATCCCTTGCTTTAGATAATATTTTTACGGATAGATATAAATCCAGAAACAATCTCTCTAACAGGACTGCGGATGTAACTAATCTCATGGATTGCAGCTTTTAAGAAGGTGGCTCACCATTACCTTTTCAAGGGCAATTAGGAATAGCAATACATTTGGTTGTTTAAAGCACTTAATGGCAGATGAAGAACAAAAAGAAAATGCGTTTGCTAGCTATTATCAGAATTCTTATTCACTTTTATTAGTAATAAATTATGCCAGGAATTTGAGATATGTTTTAAGCATGTAGCATTTTTTTGAATGTTGGAATGGTGTGTTGGTATTTTTTATTTTCACAAAACATCTCACATTAAATTATATTTGTCTAGATAAGAAACTGTCTACATGCAATATGAAATTGCTATCAGAAGAACTTAATAAGCTTAAGACTGTGCTTTTGGAGGATCTTCGACATGTTACTTTCCAGGATAATTCTAAAAAGCTGTGTGCTGATGTTAATGCAGTTGCGGAAGAAGTTGCATTCAAGTTTGATCAGAAAAAGGAAGAAATTCTAATGAATTTTCTAAAATTCTAGACTTGATAGTTCTTAATACAAAAGACCTGTGGCTAATGCATGATATTTTATGCCTCAGTGCTTAAGTTTATTTATGAGATCTTGAAGTTTACAATTCAAATTATTCTACTGGGAAATTATGGGATCTTATGCATGAGACTTGCAAAACTAGTATGACCTTTCTGTTGTTAAGGTACACTGAGGAACAAACGTGGCACAACAGTTGTGTAATATGTAACAGCCGTAAATCTGCTGCCATACATATAAATACACAAATATAGCTCAGATATTCAAAGATTGCTGCTTTTTACTTTTTGGGAACTTGAGGATTTTGTCACGTTATAGTCCATAAAATATATATATATTATACTTTACATTAAATAAAATATTTTAAATTCCTTTCCACGCACCAATTTCCTTTTTCCTTTTCTGCACGTACTATTATTTACTTGGCTTCTTCATAACGTGGCAATTTAATCTCAGCTTAGACAGTGAAGTATCAGCTCTCTCTTTTCAAATGTGAGGCATTCCTGCTGAGTTTGAATTGTCCCTTATCTAATTTTCAAACACAGTTCATTGGGGTACTAAGTAGCAGTCAGTTGTAGGTGTCTTTATAAATTTTGATTTGCCCCACCCCAGCTAATAATGTTGAAGCTAGTTGTATCAACCGAACTGTTACCACATAAGAAGGCCTTGTATGGAAAAAAAATTAGTAAATGTGGAGGATCAAATTTATTATCTTGATAATCTTGTCATTTTTAGGAACCTTGGTAGTTCATCTCCATATACCCTTTTGAAGAAATCAGTGTCTTTTGTTTTGCAGGTGGTTTCTTACTGCCACTCTAACTATTACTCTGTTCCGAGATTGAAAAGTTGTAATAACATTTATTTAGAGAACTTAGATAAAGATATTACTTTAAGATGATTGCGTGAGAAGAGTCATGAATTTTTATCTTTGCTGTCGAGCATATTTCTTTCTGTTCATGGTATTTTTCTGTTCAGAGTAATAAAACATATTTTTGCATTAAAAATTCACTATTTGGATAGTTTATGCTGTCTTTCAAAGACTGAATTGAGGGACCCAGTGTGTGTCAGTACTTGAAAGAGATTCCTGCACTTTGAACTTTGCAGTTGAGATAAGTTTAGAATAGCATCATGGGAAATGCAGACATGGTGGGCTGAGGGACCTGTTCCTTGTGCTGAATTGTTCTATATTTTATGCCACTTACAGTTGGCATGATAAGTACAGGGCAGAATGAGGATTATTTGATAATTCTCCCATTAATCACTTACTACTGTTAATTGGTGAATATCTGGTAAATGATTAAGGTTTGTTCTATTCCTAAGGTTCAAAGTAATATAGCGGCTTATGCAAGATCAGTAAAATGTATAAGAGCATAACTAGATATAAAGTTGAATGCAATAATTAATTAGTTCTTTAAAACTCATTATGATGGCAAGACAGGTGATGTGTCACAGTTGCAGCATATGAGAGTTCCTGAGTATCAGTTTGGTCCAAAGCAAACATATCTGTGACAAGTGTTTAAAATTTGAGGAATTTTGGCTCAGACTTGAATTTGGAAGCTGACTTACAAACAGTGCGACACATTAGAGGGTACTTGAGTTCTTTCTACCAGAAGGCTTTCACACCCCTTAGGGTTGGATCATTGAATTTGGTCAATGTCCAGGGACAAGAACCTGTGACTGTGAGTGAGGCAAGTAAGGGGATCCAGAAGATGGGAGCCTCAGCCTCAATTGTTCAACAAGTTAAGGTTCTTTCAGCTTCTTTAGATGAGAGTGTAGGTTGCAGGGGGATAAGTTGACTGTGACACCATGGTACAGGTGTCACAGGGAGTGAGACAGACTGTAATGATAGTATGGGACAGCATTGTGAGGCAGGGTTAACACCATTCTTTATGGCAGAGGGAGTGAGTCTGGAGGCTCTGTTTTCTGCCTAGTGCCAGGATGTGGCTTAGGGCTAGGGAGGAACTTAGATTCAAATGGAGGAGGATCCATTTATTCTAGTAACCTTCGCCCAGTCAGGAAGGAGAGATCACATCCAGAGCGAGACACAGCCTGAGTGAGTAAATAGTTTGTGGAATTGGGGTCCAACATGGGAATATAACTGGTTAATCTTTCTTTTCTTCATTTTAAAAGTTTAAAATTCAGTAGTCAAGTGAAAAGATAACTGACTCAGTTGACTGAGGAACAGTTATCAATCATTCTGAAGTTATGAAAAGGGCCTGAAAGGTGTTAGTTACTATTGAAGCTTAACTAGTGTGAATGATCTCAGCTCACCTTAGCTCTTTTTAAGAAAGGGCTTGTTGAAAGTGCACGATCAGTAAATTTTGCATGGTTAGGAAGAAGAGATCACGTTTTAATAGAGTCAAACTCCAATGATTGCTTGTTTCCTTGATCTGCTACTGTACAGAACCAAATTGCATTTGTAACTATGCACATAAATAAAGTTTTTTAATGAATCAATTATATTTTTGAAATAAAAAGACTGAGTATACAGTTGAGGGAATTTGGAGGCAACATGGGAGGTCAGTGCAGAGGGGAAGCGCTGCTTTTTGCTTGGTGTTTGTGCTCATTGTTTTTTTTTAAACAGGATAAATCGCCACGGGTGGCACAGTGGTTAGCTGGGCACCCGGGTTCAAATCCTTGGCCAACTGTTTGTGTGGAGCTTGCATGTTCTCCCTGTGTCTGTGTAGATTTCCTATGGGTGATATGGTTTCCTCCACAGTTCAAAGATGTGCAGGTTAGGTGGCCTAGCTGTACTAAATTGTACATAGTGTCCAGGGATGTGCAGGCAAGGTGGATTAGTCATGGGAAATGCTGGGGTACAGGGAAGGGTAGGTCTGGATTGGATGCTCTTCGGAGGTGGTGCTGACTCGATGGGCTGAATAGCCAATCTCTACACTGTAGAGATTCTAGGAAAGTGAAGCTCGGGATCAAGGGCCCAGCATTATAGAGTAACATCACAGGTAAACCGTACATTCTTTGGTTAGTGATAGCTACTAATGTCCAAAAATGTGGTGCTGGAAAAGCACAGCCAGTCAGGCAGCATCCAAGGAATACAAGAGTCAACCGTTCAAGCATAAGCTCTTCATGAGGAATGGGGGTGACATTCCTGATGAAGAACTTATGCTCAAAACATTGACTCTCATGCTCCTCGGATGCTGCCTGACTGGCTGTGCTTTTCCAGCACCGTACTTTTTGACCCTGATCTCCAGCATCTGCAGTCTTCACTTTCTCATAGCTACTAACATGACTATCTATTGTAGGTTCCTTTCAGATTGAAGACATATAGAGGAAATACAGTTTACAAATTAAAAGGCCTGTACAGAATTTTGAAGAATCAAACAGAGATGCCAAACCAGGCAATCTCTTGTACCTACATTGTGGTTCATAGCGACTGCACCTGTGGGAAGGGTTGGTTGCTTGAGGAACCCTGGCACAGAGTTGATGAGCTGGAGTCTCAGCTTCAAACACCTTGACACACCAGGAAGGGGAAAATTACCTGGATTACCTGTGTTTCAGGAGGCAGTCACACCTCTTAGCTTAATGATCTCACATTCAATCAGTAGGACAGAAGGGTATGATTACCAGTGAGGTTGTCAGAGGGATCCAGAGTACTATTGAAGGAGCCTTATCCTATAAGCTTGTTGAACAGGGGTGTTGAGATTCTTCTTCCCTCTATGGTGGAGAGTGGGGACTGTGGCGAGGATGAGCAAACTTACCATAGCACTGTGATGCAGAGAGCCATTGAAGAGGGGGGAGAAAAGAGAAATATAGTAGCAATTGGGGATAGTATAGTTGGGAGAATAGACTATGGCCAAGATTGAGAGTCCCAAAGGCTGTGATGCCTGTCTGGGTTCACGATATCTCATCTGGGCTGCAGAGGAACTTGAGTGGGAATGGAAAGATCAAGTTGTCATGGTCCATTTAGATGCAAGTGAGGATTGCAAAATCCCCGTATACGTTTGGGACACCACCCATGCCCTCCATCTCCTCCAACACCTCCGTTTCCTCCGGCCCCCAATGCCTCATCTTCACCATGAACATCCAGTCCCTATACACTTCCATCAACAATGACCAGGGTCTCCAAGCCCTCCGTTTGTTTCTTTCCTGACATCCCTACCAGTACCCTTCCACTGATGCTCTAATTTGTTTGGCTGAACTGGTCCTCATCCTCAATAATTTCTCCTTTGAATCTCCCACTTCCTCCAGATGAAAGGGGTAGCCATGGGCACTTGCATGGGCCCCAGCTATGACCGTCTCTTTGTTAGCCAAGTGGAACAATCGTATCTTTTGCAGTTACACCGACACCATTCCCCACCTTTTCCTCCGCTACATTGATGACTGCATTGGCAGCACTTGGTGTTCCACGAGGAGGTTGAACAGTTCATCAACTTCACCAACACGTTCCACCCTGACCTTAAATTCACCTGGGCCATCTCTGACACCTCCCTCCCCTTCCTGGACCTCTCCATCAACGGTGACCAACTCAACACTGACATCTTCTACAAACCCACCAACCCCCACAGCTACCTGGACAGCATCTCTTCCCACTCTGCCTTCTGTAAAAATGCTATCCCTTATTCCCAATTCCTCCGCCTCCAATGCATCTGCTCCCAAAAGGACTAGTTCCACCACAGAGCACACCAGATGGCGTCCTTCTTTAAAGACCGCAATTTCCCCTCTCACGTGATTGATGATGCCCTCCAGCGCAACTCATCCATTTCCTGCACCTCTGCCCTCGCAAGCACAACGACAGACTCCCCTGGTCTTCACCTTCCACCCCACCAACTTCTGTATACATCGCCTCGTCGTCCGCCATTTTCAACACCTACAAGCGGACCCCACCACCAGAGATATATTTCCCTCCCTACCCTTTTCTGTTCCCATAAAAAAACATTCCCTCTGCGACTACCTCATCAGGTCTACGCCCCCCTAACAGCCCACCCTCCCCACCTGGCACCTTCCCCTGCCACCGCAAGAATTGCAAAACCAGTGCCCACGCCTCCCCCCTCACCTCTGTCCAAGGCCCCCAAATGAGCCTTCCACATCCATCAAAGTTTCACCAGCACTTCCACACGTCATTTACTGTATCCATTGCTCCCAATGCGGTCTCCTCTCCATTAGGGAAACAGACAACATTTCTGGGACACCCGCACCAACCAACCCCACTGTCTCGAGGCCGAACACACTCTTCCCCACCCCCCAACTCCGCCAAAGTCATGCAGGTCCTGGGCCTCCTCCATCGTCACTCCATAACCACCCAATGCCTGGAGAAAGAATGCCTCATCTTCCACCTTGGGACCCTCCAACCCCATGGCATCATTGTGGATTTCCCCAGTTTCCTCATTTCCCCTCCCCCAACGTATCCCAGATCCCCTTGCAACTCGCTACCATCCTCATGACCTGTCCTACTGTCCATCTTCCTTCCCGCCAATCTCTCCATCTTCCCATCTGACCATCATCTACTTATGGCACTTTCAGCTGCCTCCCCCACACCCCCTCACCTCAAGCCCCATGCCCATCCCCTCCCATTTATCTCACTACCCCCTCGGATTACAGCCTCATTACCGATGAAGGGCTTTTGCTCAAAACATCAACTCTCCTGTTCCTCGAATGCTGCTGTGCTACATGGTCCATGTAGGTAGAAAGAAGAAAAAGATGGTGCTGAGAGAATGTGAGCAGCTAGGGGCTAAATTAGCAAACAGAACCAAAAATATAACATTTCTCTGGATTACTACCTGAGCCATGAACAAATTGATATAGGGTCAATAAGATTAAAGAATTAAATGGATGGCTTAAAGATTTGTTTTGGGAGAAATGGGTTTGAATTCATGGGACATTGATACCAGTACTAAGAAAGGATGGAGCTGTTTTGATGGGATCAGATTTCAAACTAAATAATTTTAGCAGCGGGGGTTTTGGTTTAGTTGAATGGAAAATTATGAAAACAGTCAAACAGGTGGGGGACACAGGCTCAGCAGAGTTAAAGTTTCCAGAACAAGTAATAGGACAGGAAGTATGGAAAGAGTCCGGAATCTAACTTCAGGCATAGCAGGTAATGGGACAACTGAGTTTGGGGCTAGTTAAAGCAGGACTGACAGTGTTGTATCTAAGTGCATGCAACATACGAATCAAAATTCATGACAGTAGTGCAGATTGAAATTTATAGGTATGATGTTGTGGGCATCACAGAGATACGACTGCAAGGAGATCAGGGCCAGGAACTAACAAACAAGGGTACGAGTCCAATTGAAAGAACAGGCAGATAAGCAGAGGGGTCAGGGTTGTCTTGGTAGTGAGAAATGAAATTAAGATAAAGCGAGGATTACGGATGCTGGGGACTCTGAGTCAAAAAGTGTGTCATTGGAAAAAGCAGAATAGGTCAGACAGCATCTGAGAGGGAGGAGTGTTGATGTTTCAGGCATTAGCCTTTCATCAGGAATGTGGAAGGGGAAGGCGACAGAGATAAATAGGAGGGTAGGAATGGGGCAGGGGGAAAAGGTAGGTGGGATGGCGATAGGTGGTTGGTGGTGATTGTGATTGTGGTGACTGTTGGTGGGGGAGGGTGGAGTGGATTGCTGGAAAGGAAGATGGACAGGTAGGTCAGGTCAAGAGAGCGGTTCTGAGTTGGGGGTGCGGGCAGATTTGGAAATTGGTGAAGTCAGTGTTGATGCTGTGGGGCTTAAAGGTCCCAAGGTGGAAGATGAAGTGTTTTTCTTCCAGTTGATAGGTGGCTTTGATTTGGTGGTGGAGGAGGACCAAAATTTGCATGTCCTTGGGGAAGTGGAAGTGGAAGTGGAAGTGGGAGTGGGAGTTGGAGTTGAAGTGGTTGGCCACAAGGCAGTGGGATTGGTTGGTGTGCGCAAACCAGAGATGTTCCCTGAACCGCTTCACGAGTTGGTGCTCGGTCTCCTCGATGTAAAGGAAATCACATCGAGCAACGGATGCAGTAAATAAGATGGGAGAATATGCAGAAAATTCTGCCAGATTTGAAATGATCATTTAGGGCCTTGGATGAAGGTGAGGTGGGAAGGTGTGGGCCTAGGCTTTGCACCTTGTATGGCAGCAGGGAACGATGCCGTGTGTGGAGGGCCGTTTAATGGGGAGTGTGAACCTAATGTGGAAGTCATGGAGGGAATTGTCTCTGCAGAATGCAGATAGGGATGAATAGGGAAATATATTTTTGGTGGTGGCATCTCATTGTAGGGTGGCGAAAACAGCGGAGGATAATGCGCTGTATCTGGAGATTTGTGGGGTGGAATGTGAGGACTTGGGGGAGTGGGGTTTGAGGGCTGAGGTGCAGGAAATGAGGAGATGCGATGGAGGACATTGATCATGTGGGAGAGGAAACTGTGGTCCTCGAAATAGGAGGACATGCGATGGAGGACATTGATCATGTGGGAGAGGAAACTGTGGTCCTTGAAATAGGAGGACATGCAAATCCTCATCACCAAATTAAAGCCACCCGCCGACTGGAGGAAGAACACATCATCATCTGCCTCAGGACCCTATAACCACACAGCATCAACATTGACTTTATCAGTTTCCAAATCTCCCCATCCTCAACCTCATCCTAGATCCAGCCCTCCAGTTCAGCACCACTGTCTTGACCTGACATACCTGTCCATCTTCCTTCCCAACTATTTCCCCAACCTCCCACAGACCTATCACAATCACCTATCTGCATCCACCAATCACCATCCCAAACCCCCACATTTATCTCTCAGCCCCCTTCCCCCTCCAAAGAAATTAAATTAAATCAATACCAACAAATGATAAAAAGTCAGAAGATGCAGAATTTGTGTGGGCAGAGTTGAAGAATTGCAAAGCAAAAATTATCCTAATGGGAGTTGTGTACAGGACTTCTAACAGTAGTCAGGATGTGGGTAAGAAAAAAAAAATCATGGATAAGAATGACATTAGAGTAATCATAGGGGAAGTTCAAATATACTGGGAAAATCAGGTTGAAAGCAGATCTCAAAAAAATGAATTTGTGGCAAGTCCACGAGATAATGTTTTTGGGAGCAGCTCGAGGTAGAGATTCCTGATGAAGGGCTCATGCCCAAAACATTGATTCTCCTGCTCCTTGGATGCTGCCGGACCGGCTGTGCTATTCCAGCACCACACTTTCGACTCCACTATGGAATAGGCAATTCTGGATGTTGTATTGGGAAGACTATGTTAGGGAGCGTAAGGTGAAGGAACCCCAAGGAGGCGGTGACCATAATCTGATAGAATTCACCCTGTGGTTTGAAGGGAGAAGCTGAAATCAGATGTAACAGTTTTACTTTTGAGTAAAAGTAATTGCAAAGACATAAGGGAGGAGCCGGCCAGAGTTAAATTGAAGGGGAGCATAGCAAAGAGTTTCTGAGGTGAACTAGGAAGGCACAGCAGAAATTCATCCCAAGGAAGAAGTACCATACTAAGGGACAGCATAAAGCAAAAGAAAAAAGTAATGAGAGGGAAAAGATGAAATAAGAGAGAGAGTTGTTGGTATTTTAAAAAGATATACTCCACAACCACCTGATGAAGGAGCAGCGCTCCAAAAGCTAGTGATTCCAAATAAACCTGTTGGACTATAACCTGGTGTTGTGTGTTTTTTAATAATATAAAAGAAGATTTTAGATATTTAAAAAATAATTTTGCAAAGTAAGAGAGAGGCGAGGGTGACCACTGGGAAAATGGAACTGGAGTAGTAGTGATGGGGAACAAAGAAATGGCAGAGGATGTGAAGAGCTACATTGCATCAGTTTTCACAATGTAAGACACCAGCAGCATACCAGAACTTCAAGGGAGTTGGGGGCACAGCTGAGTGTAGTGGCCATCACTAAGAAGAAGGTGCTGGGAAGCTAAAAGTTCTGAAGGTGGATAAATCACCCAGACCAGATGGATAACACCTAGAGTTCTGAAAGAGATGACTGAGGACATTGGAGAGGCACTGGGGTGATCTTTCAGGAATCACTGGAGTCAGGGAGGGTGCCAGAGGACTGGAAAATGGCTGAGGCTAAAATCGAACCTGGGTCCTTAGCACTGTGAGACAGTAGTACTCACCACCATACGACTCAGATTTGTACTTAGATCCTACTTCAAATATTATTTCTCTCAGAAATTTCTTCCCATAATATAAGTACCTTCATGTTCGGCTACGTGGGAGTAGCTTATTAAAATGTGATCCAAAGACGGTTCCTCCATTTTATGTATTATAACATTAGAAAAGTATTTGTGTAAATGTGTGGGAAAACAAAAAAAAACAACTTTTAGGAAAATGTAAACTTTTACTTTTATTGTACAAAGAGCAACCAACACCTTCAGTTACACTTCATACTATATTTAAAACAATGTATTATACAAAATGCAACTCAAAAACAACCAAATTTGCCAGCTCTGCTTTATTTTACACAATCAAACTCAAAAACAGGAAACAATGTTTAAACTGCTCATATCACAGTACAGTGCATTTTGCCACTGCAACTTGTAGGGGCATGTAGTTTAGATAATCTCACATGAAATATCAAGGAACTTCACTTTTATAATTTTTGAAGTACAAACACTAGCTAGTTTAAACACTGTTAGCATTTTTCTATCAAGCACTTGTACCAATGTTAGCATTAGATAAATTAAATGGCTATTTAACAGTCACGTTAACAATTTATTCACAATTTTACAGCACCTAAATTTAAATGTGTATTGAATTATATGCACATTAATGTGTATACATATATACAAATGCATTGCTGAAAGACAACACAATGCAAACAAAAAAAACACTTTACATTAGTTACTAATATGTAACAAAACTTTCACTTTACAGCATACAAAATGAACTTGGACTTATAAAACTTAATTAGACAAAGCATTATTAATCACAAAGGCTTGGAATAATCAAGCCAAAAGCTCAACCACCTCCACCACCCACTTAGTAAATTCCTCAGTGTTCTACTTAATAAAGTGCTATCTCAGTGGTGTCTGCCATCATATTAATAATAGACATTTCCGTATATAATTATATACAATAAATCAATGATGGAATGTTGGACTCAGCTCAGAATTTCTAAAGGATACTGCTTTTCATTTGGTCAGAAACACTAAAGGATGATTTTAAGGAAGAGAAAAGTTATTACAATTAAAATCCAGTTAAACTGCTATTATCGAAGATTTTATACATAAACTAAACATTGATATTTAAAATTATAAAACAGAAATTTAGTTTTGATACATGGGATAATTGTATTTTTTTCAAGTAACTGAATTAGTAAAATGTGATTTACTGAATGGCATTCCAGAATTTTACAGGTGTTAAGATTAATTTAGGATATCTGGTCAGCATGGACAAGTTGAATCGAAGGGTCTGTTTCCGTGCTGTACATCTCTATGACTTTATAAACATAATTTTGTCCATTTGTAATTAGGCTTATTTTTATGATGACTGAATCAAATTCCACTTTTAATAGCCTAAAATGCTAGATATTCCAGAACTTTTATTGGTGTACATTCTGCAAAAACAAAATTGATATCAGTGGCTTTGTTGGCAATGTGATTGTCTCAAGTCTATTAATATAAATAGCAAACAGACCAAGAATGATTCTTTTGAAAATTCAAGCTTAGTCAAACCCTCCATAAAATTCAACTGATGCAAAGCTCTGTTGTCCATATCCTAACTCTCACTAAATCCTGTTCATCCATCTGCCCTGTGCTCACTGTGCCATATTAGCTCCCATTCAGCTGCAGTAAAAATAAAATTCTCATCGATATATTCAACTCTCACTGTGGCTTTGTATTCTCTGTCTTTGTAACCTCCTCAAATATTGTAAATTTTCAACATGTCTTGTCACTGTTGGCCTTTAGTAAACCCTCAATTTTCTTCATCTCTCCACTGGCTGCATTTAGTTGTCTAGGCCCTAAGCTCTGGAATTCCCTCCATAAACCTGTGTTTTTCTGGTTTCCATCAAAATGCTCCTTAAAATGGACTTCTTCCCAAAACCCTTTGTTTTTTGTGTGTCACATTTTGTCTAAGAATGATAGGTAAGTTCATTACGTTAAAAGGAGCTATAAAATGCAGGTGATTGTTTGACTAATCTCAGCCTGAATTATTCTAGGGATTCTAAAATTCACCTAACTACACTTTGTTTTTCTCTAAAATCTGTCAGATCATCTGACTTTAATTGTAAGAGGCACCCCTTTCAAACCATGTATGTGAACAATGAATTAGGTTTCATCCGATCAGCTATGACAATCTTACAATTAACGTGTGCTACATAGGTTCATATGTTGCCATCATCATTGGATTGAGGTATCAAGAGGACTTTGGAAATTTGGAACAAGAAAGATTAATATCTTAGGAACAGTTTGGATAAGCTGATGAGCTGCCATACGTTTTCCTGTTTGTTAAAACACCTTACCCTGAAAAAAAGGATGAACTGAATTTTCAAACTAAATAGAATTGCTTTTGTACTGCTAAGTGCAAGAAGGGTACAAGTTTAAAAAAAAACGATAAATCAGCTCCACTGGATATCAGTTGTTCTCGATTGATACATAATATGTTTGTTTATATAGAGGCCTAAAAAGAGTTGGCTATTTCAAGGCATGGTTCTCAGGAGCATAAAAAGAACTTTTACTTCAATAATGTTTTGTCTGTCAAAACTCTTCATATTAAAAAAAATAGAATTTCAGTGACTTGTATAGGCATGAATGCTTCAATTAAAACTAATAGCTTTTTGATGGGAAAACCTCTGTAGTTGAGGACAGGCAGTGAGACAAAGCTTTCCAAAGGTTCCATTTTGTTAACTCACTGTCTGTTTGCACACACTTTGCTAACATTGGATGGAACACTGGTAATAAAGAACTTAAATTGATGATGGGAACACAGTTCAGTGAAGTAATACTTGCATTAGCAATGAAATAAATGACTAGTTAAAATCATTTTGGTGTCATTGACTGAATGATGTACTATGGTTCACACACTTGGAAGAATTCCTTGTCCAATTAGTGCCATTTGATATTCGTTCTCAGGGAATGGAGAGATGTTGAACATCTCATCTAAAGGTCTGCATCTCCAAAGATTACACAAACCTTCAGTACCAAAATACATAAGTTATACATTCAACTCCTGGCACTTGTTTAATGTGCAACATTCTGACCAAGACATGAGCTTATTCACAGGCAAAGTGACACATAGTTGCAATCACCTTGTAAAGTCAGTATCTCTACTTAAAAAGAATCCAATATTCCATCATGAAAACCTCATATCTAAAATGAATTAGATTCATCTACTGTGTAAATGCATTATAACAACATATGCAGTTACTTGACATAACTTCATTTAAACCATGCTGTACCTATTATATTCTGACTTAATATGTATACTGAACCCTGAAAATGACATTTTTGGATCTTCGATGTATTTATTTGTTAGGCACTGCTGGTTATTAATTTAGAATTTAATCAGAAATTAAGGCTAAAGCTTATGCTTATTTAAATTCTGTACCAATAGCCAGTAATGCAGATCAGAAAAACATGGACTTGCTCAACATAAAACAAATGACGCTTCTTCCTCACTGACCACTAAAATTCAACTTTTGTCAATATCAATTTAGAATCAATAAAAGGAGAATTCAGCAGACAATATAACTTTATCTTTACACAATCACCACTTCCAAAGTGACATGAGAAAGATGATTGTTTTGCCAAACAAGACCAAACAAGCATTTTGTGCTAAATGCTAACCAAATGTATTGAAATCAAGTAATCAGAAATAAAAAACCTTGTTAAATCCAATCAGTTTTCAACCTTGAAGGCACAAAAGGTGTGTAACTTTTATTTGTTTTGGTGAAAAGCATATTTAATGGAGTTAGTTAAAAAACAATCTATCATTTATAATCTAAATCAATGATTCACCCTTGCCACCTAGCAATTGGTGGGGTTTGTGACGGACAGATGCTGTAAAAAATAATGTTGACTAATTGAGCTGTAATAGAAACTTTCTTAATACAGTCTCTTGCGTGTGTTACAATGGAGATGCATTTGCATTTTCATTTCTACACTTTTGCAAATGTTGAGAATTCACTCGATACTTCCTTTGCAAGCAACGAGATAATTCCTACCGGATCTCAATGCAAGGTCTTGGTATTCCCAGAACATGAACAGCCACAAACTTCAGGTACACACAAATGAAGCGCCTTGCATTTATTTGACTCCAAAAGCTGAACTTTAATCCAACAACAGATTAGCATATCCATATTTTTGTGGAATTTGTAATGCCGCTAGTTACCACAGCAGATTATTTACATTATGGATATTAGCCTTGGAGGAAAAACTGTACATCTACAGTGTGTTCCAACATTATTTTGTTAAAAAGTGCTTAAAGTATTCCAAAACCTAACTGTAAAAGAGTATGTTTGAAGATTATACATTGAACTCAGGTTTAGAATATGTATTTTGCATGAAGTGCTGACATAAAGCAATCTAATTTGCTACCTAAAATTCAATAGTTCTAATCTACCTTGATATTCAAAAGAAATCATTACATCTATTGGTTACAATGTATCATGGAGGGGAAAATTCCTGAACTAAACTTCAAGCAAAGCTCAACTTTTAAAATCCACAAAAAATGTTTGAAAATCAAGGAGTAAAATTTAAGGATGGTTCTCCAGCATATCTGCCATAACTTTGGTGTAGAAGCTGCGCAGGTCACAGAAAACATTTTATACCATGTTCCCAAGATTTCTGCAACTTTCTTCAAAGTTATGGTTGTTAAGTGGAAGCCCTTCTATATAAATCCAATTTTCTGCAGTGTAAAAGATACAGGTTATGAAGAGTTGCAAGCAAAGTAAAATAGTATCAGTAGTAACAAAGGACATTCAGTGCTGGAAGTTAAAAGCTGGAATTAGAATCCTGAGAGAGAAAATTAAGTGCCAACATATCTATGAAGGTAGCTAAAATTCAGAGACAAGCAAATTCTGGAGTGTGAGAAATGCACAAGAAAGGTCTGATCCAAATTCTAGCTTAACTCTTAAAGCATGTGAAATGCCCAGAGATCAATAAGCAGATTAAGCTGATGCACATACGTGAGAAGGGGGATTTGTCTATATGATGGCTCAAAGCTCATGATCTCACATACTGGAAGTGATTAAAAAGTGGAACATATCAAGAAATCATCGAACTCAAAAAATAATTGTGCTGTAAGAAGTCAGAGTTTAGTTCATTAAAATAACAAAATTGCTTAATTTCATCAGTACTAAATGTGTTGACTTTATATTGATATCCAATAAATAAAGATTATTATTGGACAACTTTTTTGAGTTCTTTTAAGTAAAAAGATGAGAATTGTCCTAACGTAGACCACAATAGGAACGGTTTTGCTGTTGTCACATCATCCACTTACACTGCCCACTTGTAAATTAAAGAATGTTATTAAATATAGATATAGTAATTAGAGCTAGACAGATTTAGTAATTTTGGAAATGCAAACCATTACCAAAGCATTTTACATTTTTGTACCTTTGATGCAGAAATGTTTCTTTGATCCGCAGAATTGGCATAGAGACATGTGTGAAGATTTTAAGGGACAACTGCTTAGTTTGACAGACTTGAAGCAGATAAATTCGACTCTACAATGGAAAGCTGTTAACTGTTGAATAATAAAATGTGAATGCTTACCAGATCTAGTGGGCTATTTTCATACATTTGACAAATAATTTATTTATTAATTTCTTGATAAACCTTTTGTTGTTCATGTCAAAACATAAAACTTTTTGTCTCAGTATTTTTAATGCAGAAAGGAAGTTTAATGTACAAAAATGCATTCAAATAATATAATTTATACAGCTAAATGCTATTTAACGTACTGTAGAATATCAAAAAATATATTGGGGCAATAATTGAAGTTGATAGCTTTTCTGTTATTTCTGCAGTAATGTTCTTCTCTCACTCGTGACAGATACTTGTCAAGATCAGCACTTGATATTCAAGTATAAGCCATGGTTCACTCAGATCACTGAAGTCTTCATGGAGATAAGAAGTGATGCTATTGCTGAATTTACACTGTAGGAGATATATCAAATTGTGCTGCAAACCAATATGCTTTAAAATGGTTTAATTCTAGATCATAACTACTTCAAAAGACTTAAAAAGCATTTTAAAGTATCCACAAAAGGAAAAAAAAGTGAGGCAAGTAAATCATTCCCTCTTATTACATATTTAATATTCTCAATATGAAGCAACATTAGTCTAATACGTATTGAAATTGAATACCAGCTCTTAATTAGGTGCTGTAATGTTAATTCTGCTTATGTTGACCCCGAGCAAAATGACAAGCAAAGTCATATTTGTCTCTACATTTACATCCACATATGTTACATTGGAATGGGTTCTTGTAACCATGGCACCCCATATGAATAGTGTAAAGGATATTGTCTGCAAAATACATGTCACAGTGTTGGCAATGATGCAGAAGTTGGGGATCCTGGACCTGAAGTGCAGGAGCAGGGGTGCTAGGCTGGCTGTTCGTCACGCTAGGTGTACTTGTATGAGCACTATGCTCACTACTGGGGCCAGCCACAGGACTGAAGTTCCGCTGATTTTGCATGGGACATGCATCTGGACTGACAGGAGATGAGCTTTGGGCCACACTGGAAGCTACCGTGGAAACGACTGGAGCTGTAGACTGTGAGATCACATATGGTTTTTCATCCCTGCAGGCTACCACCTCAGGAGATGCTGGAGCTTGGTTTTCAGGTGGAATGCTGGACAATTGGCCTGCTAAGGTAGAAAGCTGGTTTAATGGATTATCCACCATAATATCTTGCGTGTCCCTTGAGATCCCAACAGACTGTACTTTTTGCAAACCCTCATAGGAGTTAGCTGACATATCATGAGAAAAGTCATTGAGGTAATCTGGCTTCGGTACCATCATGGAAGAAGGACTTAGATTAATCAGAAGTCTTGTCCCATAACTCAGGGAGTTGTTAGTTTTTTTCTGCAAAATGCCCAACATTTTCTTATTGGTCAAGCAGGTCCTAGCACCTTTCAAGGGAAGAAGTTTGTGCCTACGTCTACGGTGATGGGATAGGTTACTTCGATCACTGCAGCAGAAAGAGCAAAGCTCACATTTGTATGGTTTTTCACCTGTGTGTGAGCGCATGTGTGCTTCGAGGTGCCGCTCATACGCTGAAGCAAACGGGCATAGGTGACATCTGTGGGGCTTCTCACCTGTATCAGAAAGAATAGATCAGCAAACCTTGCCATTTTCTCTCCCTTTTCGCATTTTTCTCATTTTTCCTCCACCAAGTAGCTTGTCCTTTAGCTAGGAATGCGACAGAGTGGTGGAACTCTTAAGATCATTGTCAACAATCCCATCTGGTTGTCAACATAGTTGCCATGTAAGAAATCTGGACAGTTTTGTTTTTCTTTCCTCGTGGTGAGACAGTTCAGATTCGTGGATTATTTTCTGTAGTGGGTCAATTAAAAACTGATGAAACTCCACCAACATAGCTGATGGATGTGTGTCAGTTGGATGTTTGCACCCTACTCACTATCACATTAAGGGCTGGAATTTTAGCTAACATGAAATATGATGAGGTAACTTGAAATTATCTCAACTTCTTAGCTACTTGGTTATCTGCCATCTGTTTTTGAATGAAATCTCATTAAAAACGTTGAAGATGAAATATGTTTTCAATTGAAAAATCAGCAGAAAATAACTTGCCTCTTACAGGATGCATTTTGAAAATCACAAGTGACAGCAGTTCCTGCACTGCCACATCATAATACATTGTATATTATGGGTGCCAT
Organism: Hemiscyllium ocellatum; assembly: GCF_020745735.1. Taxonomy (NCBI): domain Eukaryota; kingdom Metazoa; phylum Chordata; class Chondrichthyes; order Orectolobiformes; family Hemiscylliidae; genus Hemiscyllium; species Hemiscyllium ocellatum. The sequence goes on along the minus strand of NC_083422.1, from coordinate 34,173,881 downwards.
TCTCTAATTACAAAGAAAAACTCTCAAATATAATTATAAGAAAGAACTGTAGCCGTTATATGCTGATTTTACAGCATTATATATCCTACTTAGAGGAGCAGTACTGTACTATGCTATCGTAGGCTTAACCAGATGGTTACTGAATACATTGATCCTTACCTGCTTTTTCGTTAGTCGAGGCCCTTTTCACTTTAAACTGGGGAGACTCACCATCGGTACTCCTTTTAAAAAAAATCAAACTGTTACAAAGAATTGTGATCAAATTTAACATCCTTTAGCTTATTTGTTCTGAGAAAATTGGTATTTAAAAAGGGAGAACGATAGTTGCTGGGGAAATCCTGCAAGAAGTCTATGTTCCTAAGTGACAGAACCTAACCGTGTGGAGAAACTGAATCAATACTAATACCGTAAAAACAACAGGAACATTAATTGATCTAAACTGAGTTAATTAATGTATCAGCAAATGTCAAACTAACTGCCTTACAATGCCAAACAACAAATGATCATAAACTACTTCCAACAATGAAGTTAGCAACACAACTTTAACCAAAGTAATCCAATACGACATGGCAGAAAATAAAAATTAACTGTATTTTAAGGGGACTTTGATGGTGAGACTCCATTTAAGTCAATTTATGTCAAGAAATAATTTTACACGTCACACTCATAATCAATACCACAAACTTAATATCAACCTGGACGCTAAATGTTATCTAAATACCCCAGTTTGGTCTCAGTTAGAATTTAATAATTTTGTATAAAGTATTCTCTTCATTAAATCAACAACATTTGTCAAGAGAAGAGCTTGTCCTCTATCATATAACCTACCATCTCTCTACCAACCTAATTATCAAAATGAATCAAAAGGTTGTTTACCTCATTTTCAATTGACATTCCAGAAATTTGGATTTTATACAACTGAGCATGTTTATTAAATTAGTATGTTTTCACCTTATTGTACAGTACTGCTCCTTTAGGTAGTTAGAATAGAAATAAACATCTGATAATAACTTCTATTTTAGATCACGTACAAGTCAATGTACAGTTGTTACCTGTGTGCATTCTGATATGCTCCATCAGACGTGCGGTCCCTTTACTAGCATAGTTGCAATATCGGCACTTTAGTTTTCCATCATATGTTCTTTCAAGCCCATCAGCCATTAGCCCAGAGCCATCATCCAATGAAACTTCAACTGAAGCATGATGCATTCCATTTTGATCATTTTCTGATCCTGCAGTAATAAATCCCAGAAAAGTAGAAAAAATTAAAAATTCTCTGCAATTTGAAGTACAGACAGCTATTAGAGAAGAAAATCATTTTACAATGCAGGTGACATAAATATATTGTCATTCATAAAATAAGTTCTGTGATCAAAGACATTTCTAAAACGTTTTGTATTTCTGCAAATATTCATTGATTTTCTATGGTAATTCTTGTTGACAGTAAAAGATCTACTATTTTGTAATAAATATGAATATGTAAATCAATGATTTACAGGTGCTAAAGTCAAATTTCATTTTTATTGAATGGTTTTCTGACTAAGTCTTACATTCTCAGGCATTGCAATATGCATTCAGCTAACACAAACAGGTAACAGCGGAAATGAGTAAAGTCCCATTACAACACAGGAACCACAGATGATAAAATATACAGAGTTTTTATTTCTAATGAAAAGATTTCCCTTTACGAAGGAGCATGAATTTATATAGTAACTTCCTTGACCTCTGGACATCCTAAAGTAATCCAACCAATTAAGTACTCACAGTATGGTAATCGTTATAATGTAGAGAAAACTAATTCAATTTGTGTGCAGCAAAATCCAACAGAAATTAATTTATCTTAGTGAACTTATCACCTATGGTGGCTAGATTACCATGATAGTCAGGGAACTGTTCTGCTCTTAAAATAGTGTGCTAGAAAATTTATGGGCGTCTGAAAGAACAGATGAGCCTTTAGTTTAATATTTCATCTGAACGATGGCACCAATGACCTAGCAGCACTTCCTCAATACTGGATTAGTACTGATTAATGGGCTTAATTCTGGAGTGGGGTTTAAGTTCATGATGTAATACAGAGGGACTAATATAACTATTTGAAGAGCGAAGAAGGTTACCTCAAGATTACAACGTGATCTTGATCAGATGGGCCAATGGGCTGAGAAGTGGCAGATAGAGTTTAACTTAGATAAATGTGAGGTGCTGCATTTTGGGAAAGCAAATCTTAGCTGGACTGATACACTTAATGGTAAGGTCCTAGGGAGTGTTGCTGAACAAAGAGACCTTGGAGTGCAGATTCATAGCTCCTTGAAAGTGGAGTCGCAGGTAGATAGAATAGTGAAGAAGGCATTTGGTATGTTTCCTTTATTGGTCAGAGTATTGAGTACAGGAGTTGGGAGATCATGTTGCCGCTGTACAGGACATTGGTTAGGCCACTTTTGGAAGATTGCGTGCAAATCTGGTCTCCTTCCTATCGGGAGGATGTTGTGAAACTTGAAAAGGTTCAGAAAAGATTTACAAGGATGTTGCCACGGTTGGAGGATTTGAGCTATTGGGAGAGGTTGAATAGGCTGGGTCTGTTTTCCTTGGAGAGTCGGAGGCTTAGGAGTGAAGAGCATTAATAGAATAAATAGACAAAGTACCTTCCCTGGGGTGGGGAAGTCCAAAACTAGAGGGCATAGGTTTAGGGTGAGAGGGGAAAGATAAAAGAGACCTGAGGGGCAAGTTTCTCGTCCAGAGGGTGGTACGTGTATGGAATGAGCCGCCAGAGGAAGTGGTGGATTGCAACATTTAAAAGGTATCTGGATGAGTATATGAATAGGAAGAGGTTTGGAGGGTTATGGACTGGGTACTGGCAGGTGGGATATCTGGTCGGTATGGATGGGTTGGACCGAATGGTCTGTTTCTGTGTTGTACATCTCTATGATTCTACTGAGATAAGGCTAATAATATAAAATTAGTTTAGACAGCAGCTTTCAACAAAACATATCACCTATGTATCAAATCTCCTATGGTAGTCTATATAATAAGACAGAACCATTTCTTTTACCAAGATCTGTTTTGTTTTCATTGTTGGTTGTCTCCTTGTCTATCTTTTTCACTTCTGTTTCTTTCTCCTTAACACTTTTTGTTTCTCACTTTAATTTCTTGTTCCTTTCTGGAAGTGGGTGGCATGGAGGGATGTAGTGGGATAATGCATCAAAAGCCTTTACATAATTACAGGAAAAATTAGGCTCTTGTAACTTTCTTTTCCAAACCTTCCCTTTCTCCCCTTGACCCACAATTATCCATGCTCACATTTTCATATACAATTTATTCCCTGGCCCTTTATCTTTCCATCCCTCCACAACTTAACCACCACTTATTCTATGATCGTCTACTTCATCTATAACACTCTGATCTATTGTTGCCCTTTTCCTGCATCCCAGGATAGTTTGTATTGCCCTCAAATTCATCTCTTCCATATTTTCCTCAAAGAGGCATCTTTTAATACTTTGAAAAAACAGATTCAAATGGAGAAACTTTTGTCTATTTAACCTAAGAGAAGAATCACCTTTTCCAACTGTTAACAACACACAACGACATAATGATTTGGCTTCAGAATTCACCTGGAGTTGTTTTTGTTGAAAGCTCAACTACTAACATGAGGAAGGATGAAAACAACAGCTACAACAGATGTATATTAAATACATTACATGAACTAGTTAAATAAAGATTTTGAAGTTTGTCTGCTAGGATTTCTTAATAAATTAGAAAAAAACTGCAAGAAGCTAAAGAAAAATGCAATGTAGGAGAATGAATTGGCCAGAATTGATAAACAGGTGTATGGAGTGATAACAGGAAAGAGACGGGTCAAATTGGGGAATAACACACTGGGGAAAGAGTGCTGCAAATGATCAATGACAACCCTTTCTAATCATATATCCATCCAACGTGTTTTAAATGTTGCAATTGTACTACTTGCTCTGACAACTCATTCCATTCACATGCCATCCTCTGACATTAAAATACAACCATTAACAATGTTGTTAATGAATAAATTTATTGAAAAGATCACTGACCAATGGCATTCAAATCTTCAGATTACTTTCTGCCAGCTTTTAAGATAAACTTTCATATAACCAGATACATTTTTAAATATACAATTTATAATCTATTGTACATCACTGCCTAGTTTGCAACATTTTTGTTCAGAAAGCATTTAGTTTATTGAAAAGAAAACAGTTTCAGCCAATATTAACGCTCCTTGCTTCGGCCCCTCTAGACAGACATTTAATTCAGTCAAGTGGAGATTTTAATTTGTCAGCTGCAAATGTGTTGCTCGAAGATTTTAATTTGTCAGTCCTGATTTGGGACTTCCTCCTTCTATGAATCTAAGTAACCATAGCGGACAAGTTAGCCTCAGAGTAGCATGCCAGTATTCACTATGCACAAAACATAATTTTTGCAGACAAAAATGTCCTTACCAGTTTGTAGAGATTCTGGGTCCTTCTCCACACCAACAGAGCCAGATATCATGTTCACATGTTGGGTTTGTTGAGTGAGATACTCCTGGAAATCCTTGACGAAATCTACAGAAGCAGCTCTCTTCTCCTCCATGATCTCTCAAATGTTTAAAAAAATTGGTTTATTTCCTTGAAAAAAGAAAATATAACTTTATGAGGAATACATTGTGAAGAACTACACTTATTTAAATTTGAATGTTGTAGCAATAGGCATTTGTCAAAGTATGTTATTCTCTATTAATATTTCAAATGAGGTGATCAAATACTTACATTTAATCATCAGAGCAGTACAACAAAGTTGCTGTGACTGAACAGTGAGGAGTTTTAAGTGTTCAGTAGGAACCCTTAGCGCTACATAATAGCATATATTTAATTTAGAGACCTGTTTCTTAAAAGTTTTGTGAAATGATACTGAAATGCCAACTCCTAAATCTTTTGCAAAAGCACATTTATAACACCACAGAATCACATCCAACAAAACCAAACATGACAGCAGCCATTTAGCATTGCAACTGGCGCTATTTTTATAGGTATCTGAGAAGGAAGGTTCTACTGTTCCAGCAGTTTGAATTTCTCAGAATTAAAACTAGAAAAATGCAGCAAGAATAGAATGGCAGTTTGATTAGAAAAATTAATTATGTCTCCTTCATGTTGCCAGGTTATAAAAATAAAAAAGAAACAATAAGTATAAAGGTGGGATATGTTTATCATGCTAACATTGGGCTGATGCTATCAGTGACATAAACAAGCATTGAGATATTGCATATATGTAAAAATTGTAGGGAATCAAGATCCCTCACAGGACCTGAAGTGTTGATCTACATGTACCTTTGATGTTGCCCAACACGTATGGGATGTTGTGTTCCATTATGAAAGCTGCATGAACTCTGCAATTTTGTTTCTCATGTTTTCTGTAGCACAATATACATCATGATATACTGAAAAGATGCATCTTGTGCATGTAGATGGTGCAGTACTTCATTACAACAGCACAATTTTGAAATATTGAGGGAGCTTCTGGCTTTCATCTGTAAAGAGCCCTGGCTGAGACACATTGAGCTTGAGCTGCTTCTTAATTGACGAGACATATAGATTTAAACAGATACAGCTTTACTTTAGCACAAGTAGTTATAAATTCTTGATATAATATTTTTATTCAAGTGACTACAACCAAAGCCAATGAAATTAGATGAGTATAACACACTGGTTCATTGATTAGTAATATCAGCAGATTCTGTTTAACACTTTCAGAAGTACAGGATTTCTGAAAAGGGTGGTAACCATGTCATGTATGATATAATAGGAGAATAGAAGGTAATTGAATGAATCATCTCATAGCTTAGCATTTGTGATTCTTACTACTATTCTGAGGACTAATTGTCATGATAGCTTAATTTATTCCTTTGTACTGTATATCTGTTGCAAATTTTAAAGCTGAGGATACAAACAGACATGTTTGTAGTACTAAAGGGCAAGGACTGTACAAAATCAGAGACTTATTTTAAGGTGGAGTCCATTTGGCCCTTTATAACTACATTCTTTGTTATTGCAATCCAAAAATAATTGTGTCGTACTTTTTCGTTGTATCACTTTATCTCCGTTGGCCTCAGATGACAACGTACTGCTTTCAGAAGACACATGATGAATGGTCTGTGCCCAAACTTTACCAGCAGCAGTGAACTATCAACATTTTTCGACAGCAGCATCCTCCAAGATATCAAAGCTCCTTTTAACTTTTCATAGAATTGGTACAGTATGGAAACAGGCCCTTCGGCCCATTAAGTCCACACCGACCCTCCGAAAGGTAACCCACCCAGACCCACTCTACATTTCCCCATGACTAATGCACCTAACCTACACATCCCTGAACACTATGGGCAATTTAGCATGGCCAGTTCACCTAACCTGGATTGTGGGAGGAAACCAGAGAACCCGGAGGAAATTCACACAGACACAGGGAGAATGTGCAAACTCCACACAGCTGGAATCGAACCTGGATCCCTGGCGCTGCGAGTCTGCAGTACTAACCACTGAGCTACCGTGCCGCCTTTGACTTTTTGACTTCATGACTGATTGTGCAGTTCGTCAGTTGTTAAGTTTCTAAGCATCACGGATTCCTTTCCTAAGCCTCTCTTTCCATTTTTAAGCTGTTTGTTAAAACCTCTCTCTTTGAGCGCTTAATCATCTTCCCTAAGATTTTTGTATGTGATTTAGGGACAAATTTTGGTTTAGATTATTACTTCATAAAGACATTACATTATGTTAAAACTGTTTTATAAATATAACATTGTTGTGCTTCCTAGAATCAGACTCAGTTTTTGAAAACAAACTACTCCTCATCACATAATTGATGGAAAGGGCTATTTCTTCATTATGGTGAGGAGCATGCAGTAGACTATGACAGATCATGACTTACATTCTGCCAAATACTGCACCAGAGCAGTTCAAGCAATTTTTGTTCAGCATTTCATTCCATCAATGCTCTGTTCTATCTACAGTACAAGTGGCAGTGTGACTACCAAAGATTTCAGTATGTGGTCATCAGAAGGATCTTATTGTCTACTGACCACACTTTGGTTTGCCGTCATGTTCAAATGCAACTAACATAGGAGAATGCCACATGAGGAATCCACCATCAATGCTGCCAGTATATCTGGCACTGACCTGAGTATTTGTTGTGGATCATCACACCAGTTAGATGTTCTGATCCAGGGTTCACATATGTTTCTTGAACAGGGTGGTGTGACTGAATTTTGTGTATCTGGTTTCGGTACCATCACTGTCATCTTGACAACCACTGGCAATGTGGTCCTTGTTATATTCAAAGACTGCAATTGTGGCCTTAATGGGTTAGATTTCAGTGAAAATATTCTTACTGAAGCGCAGATGCCCCACATATACTTTTCTTACTAAGGTGCAAGAGAAATACCCCCCAATCATTCCGAGTGCATAAAGCCTCTTGCTGAAGTCCTTCTGTCCTTCTCCTCTTCCATCCTTCCCTGCTCTGTCTGGCCTTTGTTATTTTCCATGTCATGCTGCATTCCAGAGCAATTCTGCCTTGCGTATATATGGAGGCAACTGATTGATTCAGAAGTTTTGAAGTCAGTAAAAACTCACTCAGCTGCTGCCACCTCATTCCTTATAGATTTTTATGACTTCACGGACTTGTACATGGAATTGAAGATTTGTAGAGTCCAAACAACAGGACTCAATTTGTAAGAAATGGGTGCACCCTTTAAATAGCACTGATGGAAGGGGTCTTCCTTCAAGCTGCTGAATGCATGTTCAGTTTGTGAGGTTAACAGAGGATAGTAGCTGCACTGTAGAGACTCAAAATAGCTGGGGATGCTGACTAAAGTCTAATGAAAAAATCCAAAGTCTGCCAGCTCTAGATGCATCTGGTGGCTGCCCAATGTGTGCATACATCTAATACCTGGTGTAACATGACTGAAATGTTTACAAGTCTCAGATGCCAATTTGAAGTTCTAAGGGTACCTTTAGATGACATTAAAGCTGCAATGCTTACTGAACTGCATGTTCACTTTAAAATTGCTACACAGCTAAGCAAACATGCATCTAAAGGGAATAAAATTAAGAACAATGGATGCTGGAAATATGAAAAACAAGTTACTTTCAGCACAACTAACTTATTTTCATTCATTCATAATGCTCATTATTACCTATCTAGTTTCTCTTCTTCCATAGCTTTCTACCTTTCTTTTTCTCTCTCTCTCTGGGCCCTGCCTCCACCTGTCAGAGCATTCCTTTTCCCTTGCCCTACCCTTGTCATCAAGATAAATACCACTTTTATTCCCAGATGTTATCAGTTCCAAACAATGCCCCTGGACTTAAAGGTTAACGCTGTTTTCTCTTCACAGACGATACCTTACCTGAGTTTCTCTAAAAGGGAATAGTGCTTGTACAGAAGTGGTTATTCACTGTGTAGTACATTCCCAATATCTATGCAGTCAAGCTGTTTCTCGCAAAAGGAAGACAGACATTATTTGCAACAGCCTAAATGAGATGCAATTGGTCTCAATTATTAGTTCAGAAACAAGAGTGAATCATAAGATATTTATAACTTGTCTACAGATCAAGAATAGGCTCGCTTTTAAAAACAAATTGCCAGATAGAGACTATCTGTTTCAACAGCAATCTGTGCAGTGAATCAGTGATACAAGGAAGTAACTCAAACCCTTTAAATACTTGTTGTTAACAGTGAAATTACACTGTCTGATAAAGCCATTTTATATATTTGTACTGAATCTTACAATGTCTGATTGTACATCATATGTCATTCAGCATTATGGCATTAGTCCTGTACAACTGAGGTTACAGTTAATAGTAATGATAATAGGAACATTCTAGATATTTATCTCCCTCAATTTATTATGTAAATAGGTAGTAGACAACTTTATCCAAAGGTTAGTTTGGACTACATACACTCTTGTGTCTCACTCAAGTATTCCACCACACGAACTTAAATTAGAGTATATATTCTAGGACATTTTTACTTCAAACCAGACCATGAGCATTCATAGTATTTTGTTTTTATTGTTCTGGGGACATTGATACTTCCCAGGAAAACATGTGCAGTTTGGGTCTCTAAGGAGGAACATACTTGTCACAGAGGGAGTGCTACAAAGGGTCAGCAGATTAATCCTTGGGATAGCAGGATTGTTTAATGAAGAGATTCAATATACCATATATACGCATAAGAGTTGAATTTTTTTTTAATATGTTTTAAGGTTGAATTTATGGCATCGACTATTAGATGGATACTACTTTTGAGGGGCTGAAATTCATGCCCATCAAAATTCATACTGTATCATTAGAAGCCCAGTTGATCTTGAAACAAATAAAGAAAAAGACACAATGAATTACAGTAATTATCAGATAAAGAAAATAGAAGATAAAATGAATTAGTGATAAACCTTGGAGCGACAATGACATCATCGGTGCAGCTGAAGGCTAGACTGGAATCCCAGACCGGAGCTGGACGGTCGGCAGACTGGAATCCCAGACCGGAGCTGGACGGCCGGCAGACTGGAATCCCAGAACGGTGCCAGACGGCTGGCAGACTGGAATGCAGGAACAGAGTGGTACGGCCGGAAGACTGGAGTCCCGGAAAGGAGTGGAATGGCTGGCAGAACAGAGAGGGATGGCCAACAGACCGGAGTCCTGGGGTGCAGCAGGACGGCCGGTGACTGGAATCCCAGAACAGAGCAGGAATGGCTGGCAGACTGGAATCCTGGAGCGGAGCAGGAACAGCCAGAGACTACAATCCTGGAATGGAGCAGGAATGGCAAGCAAGCTGGAATCCCGGAATGAAGCGGGAACAGCTGGCAGACTAGAATCCTGAAACTGAGCGGGAACTGTTGGCAGAACAGAGCTCCGGAACAGTGGGACGGCTAGCAGAACAGAGCGCTAGAGCAGAGCAGAACAGCCGTACAAAAAGTGAATACTAATTATAGTGTTTGCTCAATAATGAACTTAAGAAATCCGAAACCTAATGTCAGTATGAATTGTGTGAAGAACTAGGGTCGACTTTACACGAGATATATGGAAAATTCAAGATTTTTTGGCCAAGAACAGTGCTTTGACCTTTACATGGGATCAAGATTTACTTGAGTATATACAGTATACTCCCTAGAATTTCAAAGAATGAGGGTGAAACTCAAAACATTCTTAATAAGGGGTGTAATAGGGTGTATGCAGATATTTGCCTTGGCTGATGAATCTAAAATCAGGGAAGAAAGGAAGATGATGGCCTAGTGGTATTATTGCTAGTCTATTAATTCAGAAACTTAGCTCATGCTCTGGAGACCCAGGTTCGAATCCTGCTGTGGCAGGTGGTGGAATAAAATATATTGGGAATTAAAATTCTATTGAAGTCCATGAAACCATTGTCAATTGTCAGGAAAATTCCATCTGGCTTAGGGAAGCAAATCTGCCATCCTCATTGTTTCTGGCTACATGTAACCAGACCCACAGAAATGTGGTTGACTCCCAACTGCCCTCTGAAATGACCTAGCAAGCCACTCAATTTTTGTCAATCTCTACAAAGTCTCAAGGATGAGATGAAACCTTATGGACTATGCAGCAACAACCTAAGCTTCAGAAGCGACACTAGCACAAACAGCCCTGACAACCTTGCAAAGTGTTCATTACTAACTTCTGGGGTCTACTGTCAAAACTGGGAGAACTGTCTCACAGACTAGTCAAGCACCAGACAGACATACTCATACTTGTGGAATCATACCTAATAGACAATGTCTCAGATGCTACCATCAACATCCCTGAATATGTCCTGTCCCACCAGCAGGGCAGACTTGCGCATGAGGTGCTGGCTCAGTGGTATACTGTCGGGAAGGAATTGCCCTCAGAGTACTTAATATTGACTCCGAACCAACAAGAGGGAAAAACATACTTGACCTCATCCTTACCAATCTGCCAGTTGCAGATGCATCACTAGGAGTGACCATTGTACAGTCTTTGTCAAGACAAAGGCCTGTCTTCACATTGAGAATACCCTCCAGCATTCTGTGTGGTACTAACTGTGCTAAATGGACAAACTTCAGACAAATCTAGCAACTCAAGACTGGACATTGATGAGGTGCTGTACTCCGTCAACAGCAGCAGAATTGTACTCCAACACAACCTGCAACCTCATGGCCCAGCATATTTCCCACTTAACCATTACCATCAATGGGTCAATGGACAACGCAGGAGGGCATGCCAGTAGCAGCACTAGGCATACCTGAAAATGACATGCCAACCAGGTGAAGCTATCAAACAGGACTACTGCATGCCAAACAGCACAAGCAGCAAGTGATATACAGAGCTAAGCAATCCTACAACCAATGAATCAGATCTAAGCTATACAGTGCTGCCATATCCAGTCGTAAATGGTGGTGGACAAATACACAATTCACTGGAGGATAAGGTTCCACAAAGATCCCCAAATTCAATGACAGAAGAGCAAACTCTTAAGTGCAAAGGTTGAAGTATTTGCAGCAATCTTCAGCTAGAAGTGCCAAGTGGATGATCCATTTTGACCTCTTCTAGTGGTCCACAGCATTACAGATACCAGTCTTCAGCCAATTCAATTCACCCCATTTGATATCAAGAAACAGTTGGTGGCACTGGATTCTGCAAAGGCCATGAGCCTGACAACATTCCAGTAATAGTACAGAACTTGCTGTTTTCTTAACCAAGCAGTTCCAGTATAATTACAAGACTGCTATCTACCCAGTAATATGGAAAATTGCCCAAGTATGTTCCATCCACAAAAAGCAGGACAAATCCAGCCCAACCAATTATCGTCCCGTCAGTCTACTTTTAATCATTAGTGAAGTGATGGAAAGTGTAATCAACAGTACTATTAAGCAGCACCTGCTCACTGACACCCAGTTTGGGTACCAATTTTGATACAAAATTGGCTTGAAGGTGAGAGACAAAGGACAGTAGTAGAGGGTTGATTTTTACTGCAGGCTTGTGACCAGTGATGTGCTGCAAGGATTTGGGTCCACTACTTTTCATCATTTATATAAATGATTTGAATGTGAATATAGGAGGTATGGTTAGTAAGTTTGCAGATGTCACCAAAATTGGTGGTGTGATGGACAATGAAGAAAGTAATCTCAGAGTACAACAGGACCTTGATCAGATGGGCAAATAGGCCGAGGAGTGGCAGATGACATTTAATTTTGATAAACGTAAGGTGTTGCAGTTTGGTAAGGCTTATACAATAGTGGGGCCCTGGGGAGTGTTGCGAAACAAAAAGACCTAGATGTGAAGGTGCATAGTTCCTTGAAAATGGGGTCACAGGTAGACAGGGTGGTGAAGAAGGCATTTGGCACACTTGCCTTCATTAGTCGGTGCACTGGGTACAGGATTGGTTAGGGAAGTGGCAAATTCGGTACTATTGCTGGAATGGTGTCAAGGCTCATAGCCTTTGCAAGGTGCACTTGTAAAAGACATTGGTGAGGTCACTTTTACAATACTGTATTCAGTTCTGGTCTCCCTGCTACAGGAAAGGAATTATTAAACTTGAGAGGGTTCAGAAAATATTTACAAGGATGTTGCCAAATTGGAGAGTTTGAGCTATAGGGAAAAGTGGAATAGGCTGACGGGTGACCTTATGGAGGTTTACAAAATCATGAGGAGCATGAATAGGCTGAATAGTCAAGGTCTTTTTCACAGGGTAGAGGAGTCCAAACCTGGAGGGCATCTGGATGGATATGTGAATAGGAAAGATTGAGAGGGATGTGGGCCAAATTATGGCAAATGGGACTAGATCAGTTTACGATATATAGTTCGTGCAGGTGATTTGGACTGAAGGGTCTATTTCCATGCTTTATAACTCTTTGACCGAGTGCAGCATCATGGAGCCCTAGCAGAACTGGAATCAATGGGTATGCGTGGGAAAACTCTCTGCTGGTTGGAGTCATACAAGGCAAATAGAAAAATGCTTGTGATTGTTGGAGTTCAGTCTCCTCAGCTCCTGGACATCTCTGCGGGTCCTCAGTCGTGTCCTCGGCCCAACCAACTTCATCTATGATCTTCGCTCCATCATAAAGTCAGAGGTGGGGACACTTCCTGATATTCCATAGTGTTCAGTACCATTTGTGACTCCCCAGGTATTGAACCAGTCCAAGTTCAAATGCAACAAAATCTGGACAATATCTAGGCTGTAGCTGAAAAATGGCAAGCAACATTTGTGCCACACAAATGCCAGGCAATGATCATCTCCAATAAGAGACAGTTTAATCACTGTCCCTTGACTATCAAAATACTTGGGGTTACTACTGGCCAGAAACTCAACTGGACCTGTCACATAAACACAGTAGTAATGATTAGCTCAGAGGCTAGGTATACTGTGGCGAGTAACTCATCTCCTGACTCCCCAGTGTCTTTTGACTATCTACAAGGCACAAGTCACTTGCCTGGATGGCTGTAGCTCCAACAGCACTCAAGAAGCATGACACCATCCAAGGAAAAACATCCTGCTTGACTGGTAGTACATCCACTCCCTCCATCACGATCCACAGTAGCAGCTATGTATACTGCCTATAAGATGCACTACAGAAATCCAAAGATTCTTAGACAGCATCTCCCAAACCAATGAACACTTCAATCTAGAAGAACAATAGCAGCAGATACATGGGAACACCACATCATTTTTGTGCAAGTGGCAGAAGTGTCAAAATGAACTTAAATGGTGATTGCCATTGATTTCAATGAGAAAGCAAAGCTTTGATTTCAATGGGAAAACAAACATGTCTTCACCTGGAACAACAGTGGAACATATGTCTTGGGGGGAACAATATGGAGCAGTAATTATTGGTGCAAATCACTTCTTTCATAATTTCCTCTTTTTTACACTGTTCAAAAATTCCCATGTAACAGATGTGTTTAGAGGAAAATCTGTTGATAAATAGTGGCAAACAAATATTGCGTGTTGCTGCTCAACACACAGATGGGAAATGTTAAGGGCAGAATCTGTATGTATTATATTTATTTCATACTGTGTGCATACACACAAATACCACATATTTTAATGTATACTGGAATATTTCATTCTGTATTGTTTGCTAAGATGTTTCTTTACAGCCACAGTGCAACCAACCACAGGATATAAGAACATAAGAAATGGTACAGACATGGATCTTTTGGCCTCTTGAACCTGCCCTGCCATTCAACATGATCATGGCTAATCTTCCACCACAATTCCACTTTCCTGCATGAGCTTGACATCCCAATGTTCATAAGTCTATTGGTTACTTTTGAAGATAAGCACTGACTCAGCATGCAAAGTTCACTGACGTGGAAACTTCCAAAGATCCAAGATTCAATGAAGAGGTGTCTTCTGGTCGCAATCCTAAATGACCAATCCCTTATTGTGAGAGTGCACCCCAAAAGGAGAAAACATCCCATCAGCGCCTACCCTGTCTTGTCCCTTAGAAATTTTGTATGCTTCATTGAGATCGTCCCTCCTTTTAAATACAAGAGTCTATTTAATCAATTTTCATTAGACAGTCCCTTGAAACCACAAACCTAATGAACCTCTATTGTACTCAAAGGGTGGCATGGGATTCTAAACTATTCATTAGGGCAATTGCGAATCACGTCATGCTATAATAGTTTCAACATTATAAGAAAATAACCCTGAACTCAAGGTGATCATCAATGGTAGCTTATCCTTTGAAGAATAAACTTATTTCCAAGATGTTCCATAATTACAATTCCATTTGTAATTGGTTTTATGTGGAGGGAGAGCGACTGGACTCTGGACACCCTGATAAGTCGGTGATTGACACGCACTCCCACCTTGTTCCCATTCACTTCTCAAGGGACCTTGCTGATGGAGGGGCGGCACCGCTGCCTGGCCTGCTCGAGCCGATTGGTCAGTCACAACGGCCGCCGGTTCCCATTGAGCCAACCCCGATGTCAATCACGGACAGTCCATCAGCAGGTTAGGCTGCGCCGCTCAGGCCGTGTTGTGGATCTGGAAATGGGGGAGGGGATGTGGGATATTAAAACTGTCTCCCGAAAGGGATGGGGGTTAGTACAGACAGACGTCAGATAATTCAAGGAGCTGGAGACAGATATGTCCGGGGAGCGTTAGGTCGTCGCGTCAATCGATCGACCCGGACTCCCTAACTGTATATAACATACAGCTCCTTCGTCCTTAAAAGAACACTAACGCTGCATCCGACCTACCTACCAGCATTTTAAACATTGTATTTGTTCACTTACCCTCTAATTAACGTCTGCCCTGGAAACGCCGTTTCACCAGAGTAGCATCCCAATCGGGCTGGCGGAGGGGAGACGATCTTTTGCACGCGACCAACGGCATTGTCGTCGACAGGGGCTGCCAGCTAATTTAACGGATTTCTAATTTAAATTATTTTCTTTTCCGCCGAATCCTTGCTGGAAGATTGAAGCGAGCAACCGAACAAAAGCCAGGGGGGGGGAGGGGGGTCAGAGTTCGGGAGGGAGGAATCGGTGCGACAGCTTAACGAGTCCCCACGGAAACTGTCACCCTAGAAACCACAGCGCTAACAGAAGACAGCAATCATGGCAATGACTGACATCCTCATTTGTCAAACAGCAGAGAGAACCTTTGTATCACCAGGAAGGGTGAAGTACCGAACGAAGGACCTGACCCCTGTGCAATCGGTTTTATATTAATACACTACTCCTCGATATGGTTCTGGTGTGACGACAGAACCAGACCTATGATCTTAGCGTTGTCAAAGAGGGCAAAAGATTTGTTGAGAGTAAAGACAACTTTACACCTTTGTGAGAAAACTTTAGGTGCTGTTGTCTCCTTGGGGCCGGTGTAAAACATTTTGGAAAACAAGTGTGTAGGATTTGAACAAATTTTTAAAAGTTAAGGACATTCCAGCAATTAAAAGATGACATTCTAAGAATTATTCTCAAAGCCAAGGAACATTTAGCGTCAAACACCTTCCCTCTAGCCCAGGCATTGGAAATAAACTATCTGGGGTATTTTGTAATCAACCTGTTTCAGAGATGATACTACACATCTTTGGAACAGGTGGGACTTGAACCCAAGAATCCTGGTTCATAGATAGGAATGCTAACATGAGACTGGGGTTCATGAAATGGATGAGAGAAACAAATGGAGTACAAATATTAGAATAGATCTTCAAGGCAACCTGTTTCTAAAGTTGAATATTGGAGTTTAAAGATAGATAAATAAAGGGAAAGTAACTGATTACAAGAGAAACCTTAAAATCGAGAGCTGGAAACCTAATGAAAGATTTATTCCAAAGAGCCATCCAGTGGTTTTAATATGCAATTGCATTGTGATAATATCAAGAAAAACAGACAAGGAATCCATGTGGACACTGGATTTCTAATGGAAATTCCAACAAGTATACCTGATAAAATAAATGTACTTTCATCCTAAGACACTCATTCTTAGTCAAAAACCACAACATTTATAGCAAACTATTCAAATGTTTAATTTGCCTCCTGCTGATACAAAGAAATGATCGTTTGCCAACACCATTACAACTGCATTTAGTAGAAATATGTATTTGAAGAAATCCTTGCCTGTTCGATAAATGGAAGTAGTCACTTTTGTCACCTAAATATTTTCTTGGTCCAATTTACTTGAAATATAGGTAATACAGTCTAACAAAGCATGTTATTTTTTAAAAAAAACATCTGTTCAGCTGTGTTATGACAGTGCTGGAGCAAGTGTGACTTGAAACTGAGTCTTCTGGCCCAGAGATGTGGACAATACCAATACACTAGAGGCCTCTCATCTTATAGAACATTAAAAGGAAGTCTTAAGACAACCAGTAATTAGATTACTTAGTGTGGAAGCAGGCCCTTTGGTCCAACAAGTCCACACACCCTCTGAAAAGCAACCCACCCAGACCCATTCCCCTGCATTTACCCCGTCACCTAACAGAAATATTTCTGCGTAGACCAAGTAGAGGCAGGTGAGATTAGTTCAGTTTGGAATTACGGTCGACATGGATTGGTTGGACCACAGGGTCTGTTTCCATGCTGTATAAATGCAGAAAGCACGTGGATGTCTGTATTCAATTCTGCTGTAATACCACCATGTATCAGTCTACAATTTATTGCCGGCTTACTTAGTTAGTGATTCATCTCCTATTAAGGTGTCCATGTCTCAGGGTTGGTACCACTGAAACAGGTTATTTTAACCAACTCTTAAATTATTTTGCTGTGAGTTTAATACGTCAAGTCAAACACGTAAAAAAAATTCATTTTTGTCCTTTCTCATGCAATTAGGTTTTTCTTTTGGCTAACCATATTGGAGGTTATCTTGGAGAAAAATGTTGATTCCACAAGTTTCTACTTTAAAATTCAGTCAAGTCCACAAATGTATATAAGAGTGGGAAATTATATAATTTTGCAATATATCAGACATTTAAGTGCATCTTGCAAACAAGAAATTTCACATTACCACTAATTTGTCAGCAAAATGGTTGTATATACCAGCTAGGTTCTGCAAACTCACTCCTGACAGCAAAGACAGAACCACAGAATGTTTAGCAACAACATACAGTCCCCTCATTGACAAGATCTTCTGGTGCAATATATTAAATAGATTTTTTAATATCCTCCTGCTTTTAAAGGTTCTCATTAACTATGAATCCAAACATATTTTTTCCAATTTAACATGCAATGGTAATAACGTTAACAGCAGAACCACTTTATATACAAAACCACGTGATAATTAAGTGTAGAGGCACCTACGTAAAATCTTAAATTTCAGTTAGAGTATTAAGGCTTTTGTAAGGATACATGGTAGTAAATAATACCACAGGGTAGATAAAGGAACAGCCTTTTCTAGTAGTTGTATATGAATTGAGGCCATAAATTTAAAAAAAAAGCACTTCATTTCTGAATTTACTTTCAGAACTAAATGGTTGAGGCAAAACTGTCAACATTAAACATTACACTGGACAGATTGCTGAAGAACCAATTTCCATGTTGTAACTTAATGTATTTTTCTAATTTAGTTTGAAGGAATAAACTAGGATTTTTGCATACTTCAACCTTCTACTCCATTGTCAAAACCACATTAAATCTCACATCAACTTAAATTCTCAAAACTCCACGACCTAGGTTTTATCCTTGTATATCCATTTCTTCCAGCTCACCATTAAGCAGACAGAATTTTCTATTTTGTAGCTAACACCAGAAAATAAATTTGAAGTTTGCATTAAAGTGGTTCAAATTTTGAAAAAAAAACCTTTAAAAGCAACGTTCCTCATGAAGAAAAACCTAATAATTATGCTAATAGTATTTACAAATCCTCTATTTTAGGGCTGGTGAGCAACTTGTCTCAGGCTGACTTGAGACATTCACAAGACTGATATTTCCCTTATGAAGTACATGACTTGTGCTCATCAACCACCAGCTCTTTCCTCACCCCAATCTAACCCAGCCCAGCCCTAAAACAACATGATGATCTTCTGTCATTCAGCATATTTTGTTGAGATTTAATAAATGTACAGTTCTGCTATAATGCAGTAGTTTTGATCTTGCGCAATCCCTTGTTACAACAAAATTGTCTAATAGCACCACCATTATATGCTTTAAAACTTCTTGCTTTAGAAACAGTATCCCAATTCGTCAATTGTGTTACAGCAAATTTGTTGATGAAACACACACTATAGCAGAATAACCTGTATCTACTATATAATACTTGCCCACCTCTTAACTAATTCTCCTCTTTCCACTCTCCAATCACCACACATCAAGATAACACCTCTCCCTGATCTTCATGCTATCAATAGATTTGATTCCTTAGCAGTCTGGAATTCTCAATTTCCAAACCCTTCTTCATAGTTTCCAAAGCTCTTAATACTGTAGCTGACTCCAACATTGACCTCCATTGCCTCCCATCATCCAGTTTGATGGAATTGCCTTGTACAAATTTAATTCCCATTTTCTGAACACATTCAGTACGTGCTGAACAATTGCATCTCTACCTTCTCTATTTGAGATCTCCCCCATTTGACTTCAGCATCATTATTCAATATTTATCTGAACTCCTAAATGGCCTTTGTCTGGCAGCAAGTCCTGAATGAAGCATAGCCCACTTTAGTCCAAGTTAAGGACAACAGTTTAAGAATCTGTCACAAGCTTTACTCTCTTGACACCAACTCCATCCATTTCTGCTATTCTCAATCTAAACCAGTCAACTTGTAACCATGATGTCTCATCTGACCCAGACTAAGGTTTAGAAATGTCATTCATCCATCATGAACTCTTTATCTCCATACATCAAGACCAGTAACTCCTTTGCATACTTTTTCTACCCATATTTAAACACTGTTCTTGCTCTTCTTCCATTATTCATCTATAATCAACATTTCCAAAACTTATCATCCCATCCATAACTTGCAATGGTTCATCACCTCCAAATTAAAAAACTTAAAATCTTTGTTTATTACATCCACAGTTAGCTTTAGTCAATCTCATTTATGCTGTCACCTCCAATTTTGTAACCTCTCAAGATGGTTAACAATGGGATAGTCTGACGTTCTGTGGATGATAGCAGGTCAGGCAGATTTTACATGGGGTACAACGATACTTTTCATAACTCTACAGATGCTGAGTCTCTCCAGCATTTTCTCTTTTCATTTCAGATTTTCAATACTGCACTATTTATCTTTGACTAGGATCAACAGAATTTTACTTCAGGCCAAGACTTCTTTCAATGCTTGTCATCCTACCCTTCTTGACCTGAAGTTTATTTACTTACATGCAGATTTTGAAACATCCTAGGATGTTTCTCCATCATAAAGGGCACAAACTGCAAATTGTTGTTTGGTACATGCATAGAAAGGACGAACAGGTGATTCCAGTTCAAGCCTGACCCAAACAAGATGACTCCATTAGATTTTTAAATTTCAAAGCATTAAGGTTACAGGGAATATAAAACTGCACTACAACCTCAAAAGTGTTGCCAGTTTTGTATTCAGAGAGCAACTATTATAGATTCTGATCAGAAGGTACCTATAATTGCTGCACATGACAAACTCCATCCTATAATTTTAAGTTCTTACAACTTTTAACATTTTAAACGCACATATGAAAATGTAATTTATTTTGGAGGAACACATGAAATGGGAGGAACGCATGTAATGAGAAAATAGTTCAGTAGTTGCACTTATAATTAGTGGTACTGTTTCAGTTTAAACTACAGTAATATAAATAACAATAGTGCTGATTTTGCTGAGACCAGTTTACTCCAATGGCAAGTTCAGCTGATAAATAATGTTATGCATACAAACAATACCAGCAGAGATAACAAGCTGCTGGCAAAACAGACTCATATGAATATGTTCCACACCCTTCCTCATTTAACCCAATTAACATTTTCTTATACTCCTTTCTTTGCATGCACTTAGCTAGCTCCTATTTTATTACATCTATGTAATTATATTACCTCTGCGCAAGCAAGTCCCACAATCTAACCATTTTCTGTGTAAACAATTTTATTTTGAGTTTGTTTTAATACATCCAATGTCTATTTTGCATTTATGATTTATAAATTTGGTTTTGCACTTGGAACTATCTTCTTTGCCTACCCTATTGGATAGTTCACAATAAGACCACTAGTAGGCGACTACTCAACTCTTCACTTTTCAATAGAAAGGCCCAGCCCTTTGGATTTTTCCTGATTGATGTAACTTCAGTTCAGTATCACTGTACTAAGTTCTCTTTTGCACTTTCTGCAGTATCTCTATTTCCTTTTTATATTAAGACCAGAACAATTTACAATACACCAAAAGTTGTGTACAAGTTTATGCAAAGTATCTTTTCAATTCTACCCCTCTAGAAGTGAACCCCAGCATTTGATTGAATATACAAAGCCATAAAAGTTAATTTGTATATCTGCATCACTAGATTCCTCTTGCACTTATCTTTAAAGCACATTTGTTAATAACACACCCATTAAAATTTATTCATATCTTTCTATATTTTCATTTTTTCACAAAACTACAAACCTCAACCTCTTACTCAATATTTGAAATTGTACTTCTAATTCAAGAATCAAAATAGTTTATTTAAATTAAGTAGACACAACACCAATTCTTGGTAGAAAATTATTATACAGTACTGCTAGACAAATCTAACTTAAAAAGCTAAATCTTACAAAGACTTGAGCAATATGTGCACACTTGACATTAATATGCATCCTCCCCTTTCCAAAGGAGTTAGTATACAGGGCAACCTCAATTATTCGAACGACACAGGCGGGGAGTATTTTGTTCGGATAATCAAAAGGTCGGACAACAGTTTACCAGAGCATCGGGACCTTGAGATCTTGTTTGTATAATCTGAAATTTGGATAATCGAGGTTGTACTGTAATTTACATCTGCTGTATACAACACTCAGGCAAGGAACAGACAAGTAGAGTAGAATAATTAGAATAATAACAAGGATTTAGTTTATTCAGTATGGAAGGGAAATTAAAATTAAATCAAGCAGACCTAGGATGAACTCATTGGGTCAGGTGATAGGGTACAAGAGTTTCTTCAATTCTTTACTTGAAATCCTGTTCTTCACCAGCAACAGCTAAAATAGATCAGACATTTCCTAAGGAATAAGTACAAATTTCCATTTTTCTATTGAAACCTGGTTGCCAAGTGATAACATTGGCAAATCAAGAAAATAGCCCTCAGTAAAGACATGGTAGAAACCAGAACCCATAATACCAGCAAAAATAAGTAACTTTACAGGGAGAAAGAAGTATGGCTGTCATGAATCTTCTGAGAATGTTCAGCAGATTCATTCTAATGCTCCAGCCAAGAATTCTTCAATATATTTCTTTAAAAAACAAAACACTGATTTCTGAACAGAACCTTATCAATGGAACTTTAAAATCAACTATATTATTAAAATTAAAATATACACGTTTAAAATCAATTCCTAAGAGATTAGCAACAGAATGTTGTAACTACTTCACCATTCCTTGGCTAGAATTTAAGTGGATTCAGAGAAAGATAAATTTTGACTCAAGTGAGGATTAATTGCAACCATGTTCAATGCAGTCCACATTACACGCTTTCAATGATAAATAACTGCACAAACAGATTTGTAATTAAGCCACTTGAAGTAGGAACAAGGCACCTTAGGCAATCATATTGCCACTCAAGCTCATTCTACCATTTTGTGATCTAACTCTGCCTAACTACCTTTCTCCAGAAAATCCCTCAGAATCTGTGATTTTTGTTTCCAAATGGATTTCGGTTTTAAGATTTACAATGAATTTTAACATTAATTTCTGAAAAGGTCAGCCTGCAATTTTTAAGATTTTGTTTCTTAGTTCTAGATACTCCAATTTAAAAAAAAAATTCCCTTACTTCTTCCTTTAATATCTTAAAGACCTTCTATCAAATCATCCTATAAACTACCTAAATTCCAAAGAATGCAACCCCAGTTGATATCCTACCTTACTTTAACCCTGGAAATCCACATTACCATTCAAATAAATATAAGATGTACCCTTCCAAGGTCTTTCAAGAGAAATGAATTGAAGTAAATTATTTCCTTGTTTTCTTGCTTGATTCACCTTTCCCAACTTTTAAAATATGTTTAATAGCCTGTTCATGGTTTTTAAATACATATATGGTAGACAAGCAGTGACGAAGTTATTAGGTCATTGGCAGCCTGGAAAATATCTTAAGTTTCCTTGAAACAAATTGACAATTGATTAATCTAGTTTTTATTATAGTTTTACAAAAGATTGAAATAAATTTACCATTTAATAAAACAAGATTAATTTTGATTAATTTTAATAACTTTATTAATACAAATAACATTAAGTTTGCTTATGTTGACCCCTGGCAAAATGACAAGCAAAATCATATTGGTTTTTACATTTACAACCACATATATTACACTGAAATGGATTTTCATAACCATGGCACCCCATGTGAATAGTGTAAAGTATATTGTCTGCAAAATACATGTCGCAGTGTTGGCAGTGATGCAGAAGCTGTGGATCCTGGACTTGAATTGGAGGTGCAGGAGTGCTAGGTTGGCTGTTCGTCATGCAGGGTGAACTCATGTGAGCACTGCGCTCACTGTTGGGGCCTGGCACTGGACTGAATGTTCTTTGATTGTGCACAGGATGTCTATCAGGGCTAGCATTGGATGAGCTTTGAGCCACGCTGGAAACTACAGTGGTAACTATTGGCGCTACAGACTGTGGTATCAGATAAGGCTTTTCATCTCTGCATGTCACATCAGAAGATGCTGGAGTTTGGTCTTCTTGTGAAAGGCTGGAAAGCTGGCCAGCTAAGGCAGAAAGCTGGTTTAATGGATTATCTACCATCATTTCCTGTACATCCCTTGAGATACCACTAGTTTGTGCTTTTGTCAGGCCCTCATAAGATTCAGCTGAGATGTTATGAGAATATTCATCAAGGTAATCTGTTGTCTTCTGTGTCAACATGGAAGGTCCAAAGTTATTTAGAGGTCTTCTTCCATAGTTCAGGGAGTAGCTGGATTTTTTCTGCAAAATTCCCATCATTCTCTTATTGGTCAATGATGTCCTGCGTCCTTTCAGAGGAAGTAGTTTATGCCTGCGCCTACGATGGTGGGATAAATTACTTTGATCACTGCAGCGAAACGAGCAAAGCTCACATTTATATGGTTTTTCACCTCTATGTGAGCGCATATGTGCTTCAAGATGACGCTCATAAGCTGAAGCAAATGGACATAGATGGCATCTGTGGGGCTTTTCACCTACATGACAAAGAACAAATCAGCCAAGTTATTATATTTTTTCTCCTAAAGAATTAATATCTAAGCCAAATGTGAAAAGGATTTCTCTCCTTCCAACTGTAAGTTAATATAAATATTACTCAAATCTCCAGATGATTCACGGAATCTGATACTGATTGAAGCAGCGGAAAGCTTCAAGACTGGTCCTGTTTCTATGCTGAGTTAGCGGATCTCAGTTCTCACAATATTTGAAAAGCCTGTGGTTCCAGGGATGGAGTCCAGAATTATCTTTAATATAATTCAAGGACTCATGTTGGGAAATTAATGTATATGGGCCAGTCAGCATGACCTGACATTTGAAAAAAATTATAAATATGGACTATTTAGTTTCAATAGCATTGTCCCACTTAATACTTAGGAGTTCCATGGTTGGAACTGGCTTCAATAAAAAAGCATCAAAAACAGACTTAACATGAACAGTGACAACTTGGTCCACAGGTTAGCTTTGTTTAAATGAAACTAATATAGACTAAACAACAAACATCTTATGCTAAAATTAATAATTACCTTAAAGGCAATAAACAAGCAGCAATCCCCCTGGGGAGGTGTGAAAAGGCCTAATCTATTTTGAATGACACTGTTGTAAGAATATTCACATGTTGGACATGGAACTTCACCAAAGAAAAAAAAAAGCCTAAAAATATGCTTCTGTTAGCATGGAATACATAATTAAGTTTGTATTTCAACAAGATAAGTTTGTCAGGAGATAAAACTAAATATGCATGTCTGATCTGAGGCTTAGGACTCTGTCTCCCAGGAAGAACAAGCAACCAATGACAATACTAAATGAAAAAGTATGCGTGCCACTCAGTATTTGTCCATGATTTTCCAGAGGCCCTATGCTCAATGTCACATCGTTGTTATTTCTCTTAAAAGAAGTCCAATAACAGCAAAAGAATAACGTACAATTGCAGATCTAGAAAGGCTATTTCTCCCCCTACTTCTCCATTGAGGTTTTAATTTCCTATTCAAAGAAAGAGTTCTCAGATACATCATACTGTGAACTTTACACCAATATTAGGAAGCCAGACATACCAAAATGATACCATTTCAGTCCAGAGTGCCTGCACAGATGTTGTTACTGAAGAGAGACACATAGTAGCAATTTAATAAACATTAAAAGTAACTGCATAATGGCCAAAGGTTTGCTAACTCTATTCATGTGATCTAAATTAGAAAATAAATTTCTGGCGATTATGCATGCACATTTAAACAACAAAATCCAAAAGATTCCATCAGGCTACTTGACTCCTCTATTGTTGCACTGCAACTACCTTGCAGAGAGGCTTGGCATCATCAATGGTACCAAATTGTAGAAGTCACTCAATAAACTTGCCAGGAAAAATTAAAATCAGTACATCAAGATCAAGTGAAATTTTAATAACACAGTGAATGGTAATCACTACCAAACTTGAAATTCAAATCCCATTTTTGGAACCTTTGCTGTAAATGCCAAAACTGGTGGCTATAAAGATGCAGGTATACATGGAGGATAATGAATGTTGAGGAACAGAGGTTATTTTTACTTTTAATCACTGTAACTGACATGGAGTGTCAGAGCATTAAGATGGGCTTTAAATACCAGCCTCAGCACCCGGTGAACTTGCAGCTGCCTCTGAACTTTTTCTTGGATCAGCATCCTGAAATCAAAATCTAAAAATTTAGTTTCTCCAGAGTCAGATTCTAATAGTAAGGAATCTTTCTGATTTTGAGCTCCAAATTGAGAATGAAAAAGAATCATAAGTCAGTTAGGATTCTTCAGTCGGATTTGAACAGGCTTGCTGTTTAGACATCAAGCTCCTGTGTAAACTGCCTCAAAAACTTTCCAAAGGTTTGTGGTCAGCTATCAGGAAAATGAATGGCAAACACCATTACTGTCAACTAAATAAAAATCCAGATTAATATAATCAAGAAAAATGTACCCCCTAAGGTTTCTATTTTTTGGAATCTTTCATCAACATTGATTCAATAGTCATCTTTGGAAAAACTGTGTATACATTATTACTCTCCAGTAACCCCAAATTATAAAACTGTTCTGGACATAAGATTACGTTCCAGGATACATTTGAGTTTCAAAGCAAACAATGTTAGGAAGCATAAACCAAAGGACCCGTTACAAATTGTGCAAAAGCAAAATTAGCAAAAAAGATAACAAACAAGAACTGTGCAATGCTGTATACTGTCTTTTCAAACCTCAAAGTAGATTAAAACCAGATTATGTAAGCGGTGTGAAATGCTGAGGTGAAGAGAAATTAGACAATCACTGAAGGGATTTTTTTTCTTTAAAACCTTTCATGTGCCCTCTAAGTTGTGCTGGCAAGTTTCCTTTATTATCCAGTGCAGTCTATCTGGTGGACTTGCACTCAATACAGTTAAAAAGTGAGTTCCAGATTTTTGAACCAGGGACAGTGAAGCAACAGTGATGTACAGAGGAACCTCTATTATCCGAAGGACCCGAAGAAAACATTACATGAAAGAGATGTTTAAACCCTGAAAGCATCTTTTGTTTACACTGATTAAAAATCTCTGCTGAGACCAGTCCTAAACATAACCCAGGTACCGTCTCCAAATGACTGACCTCCCACCCTCTCCCTGGAGTTCTACATAGGCGTGAACCATAAACCTCCTTTCCCCAGATATTCTCTCTAACATTGTCCTGTACAAGGCAGAGGCGGAAGTTGTCAAAATGTTGCCGCAAAACATTGTTTATGGCTCTGTGTGCACATGCACATGCTATTTAGAGACTTACTCCAGAAAGGAGCACCTATCTTACTGTTGGCATCCAGTCCGGCTGCCTTGTGGTAGGAGAGGGGCGCGGTTTGGACAGTGCTGGAGGACTGGGCTAGGGGCTGTGTTGGATTGGTTTGGGAGGGCGGGTGGAGGGCGGTGTTGGTAGGGTGGTGTTGGATGGCAAGCAGGCAGGCAGAGCAGAGTCTATTCTCCTGAACAAGGAGCCGACTTAATAGAAAACCCCCGAGCCCCAGAGGAAAGGCATTTCATCAATTAACTGAATAATCAATTATCCAAACGAAATAGTGCCCAACCATCTCATTTGAATAATCAAGGTTCCTCTGTACATCCAACTCAGGATGTGTGTAACTTGAAGAACATTTAGGCAATGGTGTTCCCTGGTACCTGTTTTCATTGTTCTTTCAGCAATAAAGGTTGCTAATTTGGAAAATGCTTTAGAAGTAATTCTGGCAAGTTGCTGGAGAGAATCTTTTATGTTGCACACAAGGCTATCATGTGTAGCTGTGGTGGAAAAAGTGAATGTTTAACATGGCAGAAAGAGCGCCATTCAAGCAACTGGTTAGTCCTGATAGACACTGAACTTTGAATGTTGTTAGGCATGTACTTAGCCAGGCAAATGGAGGGTATTGGATTATACCCCTCATTTATCCTTCTTTTCCCCTGTGGGGGTATAGGGGAGAATACACTTTTTGAGGAGTCCACCCTCTGACCTGACCTTGTAGCCACAGAACTGATATGGCTGCTTCAGGTTAATATTAATGCCTAGGATATAGATAGTGGGGGCAATTCAAAAATGATAGTGAATTGAATGACATGGGAAAATTGGCAGATTCTGTTGTTGAAGATGGTTATTACCTGACACGTGTGGCACAAATGTTATTTGCCACTTATCATCCAAAGCCAGAATGTCGTCCGGAACTCGCTGAACTCAAAAAAAAACTTTCACGGAGTCATTAAAAATACTAAATATTTTGCAGTCAAACACCTGCATTTCTGATATTATGATGGAAGATGTTCATTGACAAAACAACTGATGATTAACACCAGGGCATTATCAAGGAAAGCTTATAGCACAGTGATAATGTCCTTACATTTGAGCTGGGAGACCTGGTTCTAGTCTCACTTGCTCCAGAAGTGTGCAATTAATATCTCTAATATATATTAATAGATTGATTAGTGAACTTTGGGGCTCTTGTGAGGTTGCGACAGTGGTCCTACCTTTGTGCGAGGAGAGCTGGCTCAAATCCCATCTGTTCCAGTGGCATATCACATGTCTGAACAGGTTAATAAAAGTAACTATTGAGGAGCTTAATTGCATTGATAGTGTCCCTATCTCTGGGCCAGGAAATTCAGGTTCAAGTTTCACCTGGTTTTGGGGCAAGGCATTATATGCCTGAACAGGCTGAGTAAAAAATATCTCCCTGAGGAGCTTCTGCATCAATGTCCTCAGAATGAAAATATTTTCCTCCTAGAAGCTTCATTTGTGTCAGGTATGATTTTACTTCCCAATTTCCATTAAATTTCTCTTTTGCTAGGACTCCTTGATGCCACAGATAAATGGTCCCTGGATATCAAAGCAGTCATTTTCACTTCCAGTATTTAAATCAGAGTTTGAGACCAAAAAAAAAGTGAAATGTAAATGAAATTCAGTAACATTAAAAATAAATTAATATAGAAATTTGGTTAACAAAACTTTAGTTTCCAAAATAAAAAGGAATTGAGCTCCAAAAGAATTCCAAATTTAATAATGTGATGAAACTGAGATGATCGTTTCAAAAACATTTTATCGATAATACAGAGGACTGGTTAGGTCAGTTAGCTAGCATGTAATTCAGAACACCACCAACAACATGGGTTTGTTTACAATTCTAGTTGAGGTACATTTGGAACCTTCTCACCCTACTCATGAGCGAGAAAGGCAATAGCAAACCAGTGACCAAACAAACAAGGCTCAGGATGAAGCAACAGATGAGTCAAGAACCTGCCTTTTTCAGGGCACAAATGAAGCAATGGCCTGTGGATAGACTCAATTTCACCAAATCAGTTCTTTGATTAATTCAAAAGCAGCTACTTGATTGTTGTTGTTTAATACAAGATAATCTGCTTTGTAGTCTATTACCTGTGTGCATTCTGGTATGCTCCATCAGTCGTGCTATCCCTTTGCTGGCATAGTTACAATACTGACACTTTAATTTTCCATCAACTGTCCTTTCTGGCCCTTCTCCTATCAATCCAGAGCCATCATCAAGAGAAACTTCAACTGAAGCATGGTGGATTCCATTTTGATGATTTTCTGTCCCAGCTGCCAATTAAATTGGAAGCATTCATTAAGACAACTGCACAAATTTTTAAAAATCTACCTAAAGTATGAATACAAACCAAATACTAAATTCACTTAACATGAATGCTCATACATACATATGTACACAAAAATACAAGACAATAAATAGATTAAAGTCAGAGGCAAGGTTCTTCTGAAAAGTAATTGTTGAAAATACAGGGTACAAATTGTGTTCTAAGGTAAGAGTATCATAAGACTTATGTAAAAAATGAAATGTGAACCCAAAGTTATACAAGACTGAATGTATGTGAAAAAGGTGAAGCAGCGTGCAGTACACTAGAGCTAGATGATCCCACAATCAACAGATTAAAGCTCTTCAGTCCTGCCACATTCAGTTATAAAAAGGTATTGGACAACCAAATAAGGTTTTTTTCCTTTATTCACTCATTCACGGGATGAGGGTGTCACCAACTGGGCCAGCATTTATTGCCCATCCCTAATATACCCAGAGGGGTGTTAAAGAGCCAACCACATTGCCGTAGTTTGGGATTCACACATAGGCTAGACTAGGTAAGGGTGCCAGTTTCCTTCCCTGAAGAACATTAGTGAATCAGATAGGCTTTTCCAGTAATCGATAATGGATTTGTAGTCATCATTAGACTCTTAATTCCAGATTTTCTTTTAAATGAATTCAAATTCTATCATCTGCCATGTTGGGATTCAAACCTAGGTCCCCAGAACAATATCTTGATCTTTGGACTAACAGTCCAGATTAATACCACTCAGCCATCGCCCTCCCCTTAAATAATTAATAAATGCATTGTACAACACTAAGTTGAAATATTCTAGTTCAACTTCAGACAGCTAACAGGGATGGATAGAGTCAGCAACAAGGGAATGAAATTTACAGAGTGACTGAAGACAATATTCAGCTGGAGGAAATCTTTGTTCATGTACTACTGAATTTGAAACCACAAGCAACATGACAAGTTAGTGTTAGAATTAGTGGAACAGATAAGAGAGATAGTGGTGGTGAGAACAAAATATGCGTGAACAGCTTACATATTGAACCAGAAGTGTTTTGAATGATGCTGGGTACAGCACATGTGTAAAAAAATAGAAGAGATAGCCAAGAATTGATTATATAGGCAAGAACGGCATGTGGAATCATCTAAGCTGACTTCCTGGACTTGACTAGATGGTTAAGAAACTAAGGAACAAAGTGAGTGTAGTAAGATATCGGAGAAGATTTGTACAGAAGGATGTTAGTGTCAAGCATTACAAGTACTGAGATAAATGAAATAGGATAGTTTACCAGGATCACAGTCACTTAGGATGAAAGTTTGACTGAGCTAGAAGCTGATTTGGACTACGACTGATTCAAACACGAGATTTCAAGAATGATGTGCAAAGATTTGGAAGGCATCATATGTTTGGTGATGTGAAAAGGTGAGGATGGAGATGGGGAGGTACTTTCACTGAAGTTTCAAAATAGAAATGTTTTTAAACATTATCCTCCCATATTGCTTCGACTTCAACGCACTTAGTGCTTTTGATTTGTTTTAGTTATACACTGCTCTAATAACTTAGTGGATAAAGGCAACAAACAAAATGTAATTTGGATAAGACAGGTGTTAGTTTCAATTAATCTAGAAGCGGGATGCAATAACTAGATCACACTGAATTTGTGATCAGTGTTCAATAATCCTTGTAGGAATCTGCATAGCAATACTGTACAGCACAGTTTGGAATTTGGCTACAGTTGAACAGCTGACCTCATGTCCTGATTCAACGTAGAAAGTAGTCACACATTACATACTGAAAAACTGTTAGAACTTCGAATTAAAGATATTACATCTGAAGCAAGAGAAACTTGGAAAAAAATGTACAAATTCATCTTTGCATCATACATGACACTTCATAATGTACTTCAGAGAAATACAAGTTCAATTTCATGTGAAACCCTCAGATTTCTTCACAAGAGATGTTTTTATCTGCAGATCTATTGACTATATACAAACAAAAAAATTCCTGATGAAGGGCTTATGCTCGAAACGTCGAATTCTCTATTCCTGAGATGCTGCCTAACCTGCTGTGCTTTGACCAGCAACACATTTGCAGCTGTGATCTCCAGCATCTGCAGACCTCATTTTTTAAACTAATTAACTGCTAATCCTTCTGAACTGTGAAAACTCATGGATGGGCTGTAATATGATATCAACGGGAAATTGACAGGATAATATAGCCCATCAAACATGGTAGAATTGCACCAACTAGGAACGTTGGGCTTTTTAAGTCAGAAAACTCTTGTCAGCATGATATGACAACCACTTTTAAAAATGTTTACTTCAAATATTAATTCCAAGAATCACAAAAATACACGATGATTGCCTACACACTGCACATTTGCGTAAACGTGACAAAAACACAAATATATTGATTTTTAAAAATTGTATGCATAGCATACACAGAAACCAAAAACCAAGGTTTTCTTAGTTTTGGGGACTAGTAAACCTTTGTACATGTATTTAGCTCAATGGTTGTCACATTCTCAAGAACCGTATTATTTCCAGAATTCTTTTCGTTGTTTTCAAACTGATACTTACCTTGGTATTTCAGTCAACCTTTTACAGTCTAAATAATCTTTAAGGCATAATAGTAGACAATTGTTTTAACAGATAAGGAATACTAACTAATAAGGAAATTTGAGTTAGTACGATGAATATTTTCCTTACTTACCAGGCTGAAGTAATTCTGGGTCCTTATCATTACACACTGAACCAGAAATCATGTTTACATGCTGTGTTTGCTGAGTGAGATACTCTTGAAAGTCCTTGACAAAGTCTACAGAATCATTTCTCTTTTCTCGCATATTCTTACACTTGATTGAAGCTTCTTTAATTCCTTAAGAAAGAAATACAATTAACTATTTTATATCCATAAGTGTTACAAAATACTTTAAATAATTCACTATGTGCTTGTATTATTCAGATTTGAACATCTTTTCAACAATGGTCTATTTTATTCAACAAGCAGAGTCTGGAGTAAATTGTTTCTTCATTCAACCATTTTCTGGTTCTATTGCAAATATTTATCCATCTCCTTCCATATCCCTACCTCACACCATTAACCCATTCCTCCAAATTTGACCAAATTCTGACATCGAAAATATAAAGTATCAAGCTCCAAGTACAGCTTATCTTTTATTAAAAATAAAGAAGTTTGCAGTTGTTACATTGTACTGCTGCATGTAAATCAAACAGCCCTGATTTATTAACATCTGACCTACGAATGTTCGTATTATAAACACAATGTTATGCAGGGTGTATTAATATTAATTTCACAGATTCAACATGCAAATGCTTTCCTCATACTTACACAGGTGTTTCATATAGTAATTTAGTGTGTTCCAAGTTGTGTACAAACTGACTTATGAATAGACTCAAGAACCTGTTTGCAATTCAGGGACTGCCTTTACCAGAAATTACATCAAACAGATAATGCTGGAATTACTCAGATCAGATCCGCTGAATACTTCCAGGATTTCTTGATTTCATTTCAGATTTCCAGTGTCTGTCTTATTTTGCTCTCTAATGTTCACTGCCTCTTCACAAATTTTGGCTTATTTTACTCCTTGGTACATTTAAATACTTATAGGGATTGGAACATCGCCATTAACAATGCATTGTTTTTAAGAAAGGCACAGATTTCAAAGTCCCCAAACGAGTGAATGGATTTTCTCGTTGCCAGAAATTTTATTTACGATCAGGTTTACCAAAATTTAGAGCTATACCTAAGTGGTATCACACCAAAGCATCATTGAAAATTTCTTGCACAATATTTAAGTAAATACTGTAATCTAGAATGTAAACTGCGTGGCAAATATATAATAAATGAAGAACACTGATTAGCTCTAGGAAATCATGTTACAGAAAACTAAAGTATGCTACAGCTTCTAGTTACATTAATTTTAATTAGGAAGTATCTTATTCCTTTGCAATTACCCAGCTTTCAAATAATAATCAAAACATTAAAAGAAAGTATATTAAGTTAGCTGCAGAAATTTGGATGCCTTCCTAGGAGTACCTTAGAAATAGTTTAAGTCTATGCTGCAGACAGCCAGGAATTATATTATTTGATTTATTTCTCTTCTTAGCCTAAACACGTGTAACATCTCTTCCACTGCCACTTTCACCTCAATTAACAATGCATCAACAAGAAAAAATTTATAATGTGGTTAATATCACCACCTCGTTAGATTGCCCCTCTCCTCTTTAATCACATACTGAAAATATATACTAGTTACAACCATCTTTTTTCCCCTCCGATATCAGGAAAGTCACAAGTAAAATCCAGTGAATATATTGTGTGGTCCAAAATGTGTTTGATATCCTTTAGATTATGAATCAAGTTAAGGAATCCTTGTGTCTCCAAAATTTAAAAACACTTTTATTCCAATTCAATTAATTGTTTACCATTAGAGTTAAGTTGATTACACGCATGTGTAATCACAAAAGAAAATCTGCTTCAAGTTCAGTAATGAGTACCAAAAACAAATGAGGCTCTCTTTTAGGGCAAAAATCTCCCCAAACATTATCTACAAGTGCCAGAAATAAAACTAACCCTCCACAAACATGATTCTCTCCCTTCTGGATAAGCAACTACACCTACAAATAGCTTTATTCCTCAGCTCCCTTTATGTAATCAGTAGCTATAGTGTCAGTTTCCGTCACAGCATAATCAACTCTCAACATATTAATTGTAATGAGCTAGAACACTCAGGTAGAACTTTGAAAAGATGTGTTGTTGTTCCCTCTGGCTTGAGACTCCATAGCTTCATCAATTTCGCCAACTCCAGCTTTGGTCAAGTTTAACTGAGTTTTACACCATCTAGACCTAGTTCAAAATGACTTGCAAATTCTATTTGAATCCAATAATAATTTGTTTCCATATTCACCTCTGGCCCCTTTCAGGAGGAGATGGTGGCAGTGTGGTAATGTTACCGGACTAGTAATTCAGAAGCTGAGGCTAACGCTCTGGGGACATAGTTTCAAATCCCACCTTAACGGCTTGTGGAATTTAAATTCAAATGCCAATCTCAGTAATAGTGGCAACAAAACCAGTCTTAAAAGAACCAGCTGGATCACTAACATCCTTTAGAAAAGGAGCTCTATCTTTACATGATCCAGACCCACAGCAATGTGCTTGACTCAACTGCCAGTTGAGATGGCCTAGTAAGCCACACAATCCAAACGCAATTTGAGATGTGCAACCAATGCTGGCTTTGACAGTGACAAACATCCCATGAACAAAATAAACAACCAATACTGAAGCTGCAAATAACATTGATACTTGAGTTACCACTAGATTTAACTTCTCCAAAAATCCTCTGCAACCTATTGCAAGCATTAGTTGTTCTACCTATTGTTTGCTCCAGCCCAATTACTATATTCAATCATTCAGTATGGTGTTTGACAAGGTTCCCCATGTAGATTGGTTAGCAAGGTCAGATCACATGGAATACAGAGAGTACTAGCCATTTGGATACAAAACTAGCTTGAAGGTAGGAGACAGAGGGTGGTGGTGGAGGGTTGCTTTTCAGATTGGAGACCTGTGACCAGTGGTGTGCCACAAAGATTGGTGTTGGGTCAACTGCTTTTTGTCATTTACATAAATAATTTGGATGTGAACATAGAAGGTTGGTTAGTAGGTTTGCAGATAACATCCAAATTGGTAGTGTAGTGGACAGTCAAAGTTTCATCAGAGTACAACAGTACCTTGATCAGATGGACAGATGGGCCAAGGAGTGGCAGAAGGAGTTTAATTTAGATAAATGTGAAGTACTGATTTTTGGAAAGGGAAAAATCAGAGCAGGACTTAATGGTAAGGTCCTAGAGAATGTTACTGAACAAAGAGACCTTGGAAGGCAGGGTCATAGTTCTCAAAAGTAGAGTCGCAGGGAGACAGGATCATGAAGGTGGCATTTGGTCTGCTTGGCTTTATGTGTCAGTGCATTGAATGTTGGACTTGGGAGGTCATGTTGCACCTATACTGGAGATTGGTGAGGCCACGTTTGGAATACTACATTCAGTTCTGGTCTTCCTACTGTTGGAAGAACATTGTGAAACCTGAAAGATTTGCTAGGATATTGCCAGGGTTGGAGGGTTAGGGCTATAGGGAAAGGTTGAATTGGCTGGGGCCTATTTTCCCTAGAGCATTGGAAGCTGAGTGGTAACCTTATAGAAGTTTATAAAATCATGAGGGGCACAAATAGGGTGAACAGCTATGGTGTTTGTTTCTCCCATGGTAGTGGAGTCCAAAACTAGAGAGCACAGGTTTAAGCCACAGGGATATGGGCTAAATGTCAGCAAGATTTATTTAGGAGATCTGGTTGGCATGGATGAGTTGGACCAAAGGGTCTGTTTCCATTCTGTACATCTGACTCCATTCGTCAAATCCTTGCACAACCTCACTTGATCCTACTTCTTCAGATTCCTCAGTTACATGTCCTAGCCTGCAGCTATTGACTTTTCAGTGCATCTTCCCTGAGTGTTCATAGCGCAGCCTTCCTCATTACAGTCCTACTGTCTGGAATTTCCCCTCCAAACCACATCTGTTTACTACTTCTAAACTAGCTATCCACATTCAAAAGCATCAGCAAACCCAATTTTTACACCATATGATGAAGTGCAACATTTACAATTTTATACGTGCACTCAACAGCATTACAATTGCTAGAACATGCACCAAAATGCTGGGGATTACCAACCAGATGCTTAAATGGACTAATAAATTAAATGCTGAGACTACAATAGTATGTCAGACTTTGGGAATTCTGTAATTATTGTGTCACTTCCCAACTCCCCTAAGTATTTCCATCATCAACAAGTCATAAGTCAAAGTGTGATGAAATATTTTCCACTTGTGGAGTACAACAGAGAAGAAATTCAACATGTTCAAGAGGAAAGCAGCCCGTGGGATCAACATTCCACCTAACAAACATTTACTCTATTCACCACAAGTTCATGATAGCTGCACATCTACGAGCTTGCCAAAACTCCACTGACAGCACTATCAACTGCATAACCTCCATCATCCAAAACCAGGAAGTGCAAGAAACACCACCGGCTGCAAGCTCCTCTCCAAGACATACACCAATCTGAACAAGTTGTATATCGCTGTTCCTTTACTGTCACTGAGTCAATCATGTAACTTCCTTTCCAATAACACTTCACATACAGGCAGCAGCAATTCAAGAAGACAGCTCACCAAATTCAAGGGCAATGAGGAATGGGCAATATGCGCTGGCTTTGCCAGCAACACCTCTATTCCATGAAAGGAAATAAAAGCTGTAGTATTTAACAAGCACTGTAAAGTTTTGGCAAGTACCTTAAAAAAAATAGATCGGCCTTTTTGGGCTATTTATTTGAGCTAACCTTTGACAGGAGGACCTTGACACCAGCATTTTTTTGTTTCCTTCACAGCCCGCTAAATACAAAGTAGCTAGATGCACACCGACAGTCTACACTTAGCAGTCAGTCAATGAGCAATTTTCCATCTGTGCTGAATAACCATTTCAACACTCTTGAGGAAGAGGGCTATCCATCCTTTATTAAATTATAGTTCTCTTTGTAATCATTTTATATTTTAGCCTCAACATGGATTCAACTCATTTCTCGGCTATCAACACTATTATTAGGTACTTGCTTTGTGGTCACTTTTGTAGAAAAAGTGACCTACGTTAGGCTCTCTCTTTCACTAAACTGAGTAGGATAATAAGGTTAGAGAGGTGCTGGAAAAGTACAGCAGGTCAGGCAGCTTGATTAAGGGCTTTTGCCCGAAATGTCAATATTCCTGCTCCTCAGATGCTGACTGACCTGCTACACTTTTCCAACACTACTTGAATCTTGACTCTAATTTCCAGCATCTGCAGTACTCA
Source organism: Hemiscyllium ocellatum (assembly GCF_020745735.1). Taxonomy (NCBI): domain Eukaryota; kingdom Metazoa; phylum Chordata; class Chondrichthyes; order Orectolobiformes; family Hemiscylliidae; genus Hemiscyllium; species Hemiscyllium ocellatum. Next base: position 34,137,090 of record NC_083422.1, on the reverse strand, counting down.
CTGTCGCCTCGGATAATGTTCAGTCTTTTCAATACATAAGAGTGCTAACGGGATTAACTGCTGCACTTTTTGCCTTCTCCAAGGTAAAAGTGTCCTCTGCCAGTCACTCCTTAAACTCTCCGAAACCAATCATCCTCGGCATGAGAGGCTTCGTCTAACCACTTAAAAAGTACGTTTGTGTTTAAAATGCGACAAAGGTAGCTCACGATCAACTATGTAAGGTTAATTTGCCATTGCAGCCGCCCCTCCTGTCGGACTGAGGGAGAGCTTCGTTCCCGTTTACAAATGGCTGTTGCGGCCGACTCTCTCGGAGAGCCCACCCCTCCCTCACGCCCATTGGTGCAACGAGGGGAGACGTCCCCGAGCGCCGCCCCCCTATTGGCCGACTGGACCATCACTCATAACGGACCAGGCTCAAAGTTAACATCGGAGCGGCCCACGCTTATTTTTGAACATCGACAGACGCAGAATAAAACAGGCACAACGAATTAAAGAAGCACATCGATGGTTAAAAGAAACACAGGATCAGGTGTGGGTGGGAGAAGGTCGGAAGCAGTCTATCCGCAAAATCCCCATCAACGTATCTTACAAGTTTTACTTTCGGCCGAAAGCTGAGGGGGCTCGAGCCGTTTCGGTTATTTTTTTCAAACGCTCCATCCGGGAGCTGCGGGATTGTTAAAGCGGATCAGACCACTGCCCCCATCCCCACCCCCCGCTCGAGGGGGTGGGGGGGGGGGAACGATCACCAACCCCCCCAAATACCTTTAGCTTAATTCCACACACTGGTGAGAGGCTTCGAAACAGCAAAACATAACAGCACTCCCCACCGAGGAGAGAAAAGATGAGCGAGCCAGCTCGTCCGGACGCTCGCTTGGTGACTGTCCCCGTGATTGGTGGAGCGGGGATGGAAGAGACAAGGAGGCCGCTTTCCTTGAGCTCGTTTCCTGAGCCGCCGCAATCCCCGAAGGCGAAAGGAACAAAAGGCCGGCGTCGATGTCACAGTTGAATCGGGATACACAAACAGACAGGCCGCCAGAGGGAAGTGACATCAGCGGGGAGGGGCTACAGCACTTCCGCCAATGACAGGCCCCGGGACCGTCCGGAAGTGGAGCACAACCCCGCAGCCCAGAGCCAATCGTTGTTGCCGCCCGCTGTGACGTTTGAATTTTGCCCTTCCGTTTTCACACGCTTTTCAGATTACCCTAAAAAAAGAGGGTTGACGTCTCCGAATAGGTTGAGCGATTGATTTTATGTGTCTGAACTCTGGAGATGTGTAAGCTGCAGTAACCCCACTTCCAAGCAACAAAATCAAATACCACTAATTTATCCAAATTTTTCTTGTATTCCGTTAGTCGTTGCAAAGGATACAATGGCGACTTGGTTATTGCTTTCTCGGGTGAGTGGTGGTTCTGAATTGGTTCTATTCATATATACCTGAGGGGTACTTAGTTAATTGGATGTTTACCGTTTGGTTAACTGTAAACGTTGGTGTGTGCTCCAATAGTGCATAGTGCCCTTGATGTAATAAAACGCTCTTTGAGGCTTTTACTTTGATCATTACAGAATGAAATTTGACACCAAGGACAAATTCGAAACACACAGAAAGAAGTTGCTGGGAAATTTCAGCAGGTCTGGCAGAACCGGACCCGAAACATTAACGCTATTTTTTTCTTCACAGCTGCTGTCAGACCTGCTGAGCTTTTTTCGAGCAACTTTTCATTTCTGATTTAAAGCATTTAGTTCTTTCGACTCTTATACAAGGACAAATTGCCTAAATCTTGATGAACAGTGAGGTCCAAGGACATATTTAATGGAGGAGAGTTAGAGGTGATGAGATGTGTTTCAAGGGTTCTGCTGTTCAGTCTTTTATAATGGACTCTAGCATTTTCCCTATACCGATATTAGGTTGACTAGCCTATAATTCCCTGTTTCATTCCTCTACCTCCTTGTTTTAAATAGCTAATAATAAAGCTAAATACATTAGCTACCCTCCCATCCATGACAATTGTTTCAGTCTATAGGGTGATAATATAGTATTTTATATTGAGTTTGAGAGATTTGGCGAAGTTCAAAACTAGAGCCTGTGTTAGGTCCTTTTTTTTCTGAGATTCTTACACACTTGATGTGACTGCAATACACAAACTTCTGTGAACAACAACCAAAATTTTACTAAGCACTGTTCCGTAAAAACTTTGGAGAAACTCTTAGCACTCTGCCATGCTTGCGAAGTGTGTCGAGAGGTCTCTCTGAACAAAGGAGACAGTCCTTCCTTTATACAAAATCTTTACATCACAGTCAACAATGCCCACAATACAACTGCTCAGTCACTCCCCCACAGTTACATGCCACTCAAGATACAATGCAGTGACTGCATCATTTCCAGAAACAATATAATGTAAATCATCCCTTCTGTTGTGAATTTTTTTAAACTATAGGGAGTAGTCAAACAAGAGCAATGTTCTTATTGATTTTGAATAGGATGATGATGCAATTGTAAATTATCTCTGAATAATAGGAAATGGCCATGTAAATGGCTCTGAATGGCAAGGTAGGGGAATGTAAATTTACTGACATTCTACCTGTAGAACAGAGATGTCCCACCCTGCCCCAGGGCATTCAATTTCTTGCAGGTCAGCAGAGCAAATTAACTGTTTAATTTCATGCCTAGAGTCTGAGCAAATCAAATTTTGTTGCATATAGTATTAGATTAAAGGATAATATATTTTGGTGTTGCCTGAGATTGAGAATTGACAGGAGTTTAGCATTTACTTGCTCTAAAAATGTTTCTGTATCAAGAATATCATCTATGGTGGGAGAAAGTGAGGACTGCAGATGATGAAGATCAGCGCTGAAAATGTGATTCTGGAAAAGCGCAGCAGGTCAGGCAGCATCCAAGGAGCAGGAGAATCAATGTTTCGGGCATGAGCCCTTCCTGAAGAAGGCATATGTCAGCCAATTTCTAATTTCTCCCAGGTGCAAGAATCAATGTTTTAATGCCTTTGTGCCACTCTTGCAATCATCCTCAAAGTGGAGCTTTGGGCATTTCCACTACTGGCTTGTCATATAGAAAAGTCTTGTGTTCAACTTCCATCTCCAAGCCATTACATTTGGCACTCATCATTCAGAGACAACATATTTGGGAGATTTGCCAACATTCATTGTTTTGACTTTCCACGTGATGTCCAGAATGTGTTGCGAATTGCAAAAATGAGGGTGGCTGAGATTCATTTTTTTTCAATAGCTACAAGTCTTGTATATTTCTTTGCAGTGCAACTAGGTGCTGGGAACAGACCCATAAACAAGCAACTTTATGTCAAGGGTCAGCTTGATATTATTCTATTCTTGTTTTGTGAGTTAGCCAAAGTTCATAGCTGCTTTTTCGTTATGTATGAGGAGTTGTGTGTTAAGAGGCAAATTGTCTGTTACTATGGATCCAAGGTAGCAGAATTTACTTACCATTTCCAGCAGCATATTACTTATCAAGGAGAAGAACCATGATTTCAAATAGTATAGATTCTGAAATAATCTGCAATTTCTGGCTACAAAGATTAGCCTAATTCTGTATGCATGCCATTTATTGCAATGTCTTTATCAGTATGTTTCTTGGTACACTAACTGTTGGTTTTGCCATTCCAAGGTCAAGAAATGTAATCTTAATGTTGTGCAAATATATGTGCATCAGGTTCTTAGACTTAATGAAAAATGCCTTTGAAAACATGTCTACCTATGATCTCAATTACTAAATCCCTGAACTTCAATAGCTCTTAATTTAAGTGGCATAAAGGCAAAGGTATTCTTTCAGTAACGTAAGTCAGAATTGACCTTGTCAATGTAATAGAGCAGGGTTTCCAAAATGGGGATTGGGACCTGTGGGCTCAAATTTGAGCTATAATAGAATTCTGACCAACTTATAGCAGCTGTATTTCGCTTAATAGGTTCCTACTCTCACAGTCCCCATATCCTGCTCTCTCTTTCCATTCTCACTGAGGAGTTGCAACAACTTTCAAGTCTCAGTACGGGTCACAATGGGAAAGCACCATGATACAGAATGTTTATCATGTGGATGTCTGTGACCATTACTTTAACATTGACAGAAAATATTTGGGCTTACTTTACAGAAATTATCCAGATGGTGCTCTTGTTTCGGCAGTATTGCATTTCAACAGGATTCATCACTTAATTAAGCCAGTTCTTTTGCAATAGGTTATCCATTCTTATTAAATAATCAGTCAGACTATGATAGATGATCAATTTTGAGGTGGGCACTTTCACTGTACTAAAAGGGAAATTCCAGTCATTATAATTTAACATGGAGTGAAATATCTAAAAATATATTGTACTTTTGATTAGGATGAGACCACTTTTGAAAAACCTATTTCACATTTAGATTTATGTGTCACTCAGAACACTTTTACCTAAATATGAGTGTATTCTTTGCAGTCTAGGCTTTTTCAAGCAATTATATTGTAAAATGCTCATGTTATTAAATTTCTGTTCTCTGCCCCTGTGATATTTATTATTTTGTATTAAATTCTGTGATACATCTAATCCTGAACCGATCAATACATTTGCTTGTATAATGCAGAGAAGTATCAATGTTGATGCAAACACTGAAGCAGACACAAAATCCTTTGCCATCAAGTCCACACCAAACCTCCGAAGAGCATCCGATCCTGACCCATTTCCTCTACCCTATCCCTGTAACCTTGTAATTCCTATGGCTAATCCGCCTGGCCTATACATCCTTGGATATTATGGGCAATTTATCATGGTCAGTCCACCCAACCTGAGCATTTTTGGATTGTGGGAGGAAACTGGAGCACCTGAAGGAATCCTGAAGGGGAGAAGATGCAAACTCCACACAGGCAGTTGACAGAGGGTGGAATCAAACCCACGTTCCTAGTACTGTGAGGCAGCAGTGCTAACCATTGAGTCACCATGCCCTGATTTATGCAAATCTGTTACAAACAAGTACAGAGGAACCTTGATTATCAAAACGAGATGGCGGGCACTATTTTGTTCGGATAATTGATTATTCGGTTAACCGCTTAAATACCTTTACTCTGGGGCTCGGAGCTTTTTAAGTCTGCTCCTTGTTCAGGAGACGCACAGCATACCACACAAGAGCCCCCACCTGCACCCCCAACCCCATCCAACACCACCCCATCCAAGACTGCCCCCTGTCCACCCCCACCCCCTCTCCAGGGCACCTGGACTGGACATCAACAACAAGATTGCCGCTGCTGCTAGTGCCTTTTGGGGGATGAGTCTCCAAATACCGCAGATGCACACATACGCACACAACTTTTTACTGCAACTTTTTGGCAGGTTCCACTGTACAGGACAATGTTGGACAGATTATCTGGAGAAGTGGGATTTAGGGTACACCCCTGTGTAGAACTCCAGGGAACGTGTGGGGAGAGAGAGGGCAGGAGGTCTGTCATTTGGAGACAGTGCCTATTTAATCACTAAAACAAAAGACGCGACCAGTGTTGGAAACACACCTTTGTAATGTTTCTATCGGCACCTCGAGATCTCCTTCAGATAATCCGATTATTGCATAATTGATGTTCGGATAATCGAGGTTCCTCTTTATCATTCTATTTTGTCTCTTTGTGAGAGTTGATCTTAATTTCTATAGATCAACATAAATATTACTACCTTTTTTTCAATGTAACAGCTAACAATGACCTTATGACAAGTTTTTATTTATTACAGGTTGTTTGCTTAAGCCAGTTTAGGGCAAATATAAGGTATATGATACGATCCAAGATATCACCCCCCCCCCCCCGCCTCATATTTTTACCACCGATCTTCTTGATTACCCACTTTTCATACATTTTTATTTACACACCATAAACTCAAATGTTGAAATATTCCGTGGTCTTTATATTCTGTGACAAATGACAAATTTTGATTTTTGATGGTTTTCTTTGAAAGTTCGATGTTGGCTTTGAAATTAAGAGAATTTCCAATCTGTTCTGACAGTGACCTAACTTTTTTATTATATTCAACTGAGAGGTAGTGGGATAGGGTTTAAAAACATCCAGAAGGTGTGTGTGTTTTTTTAAAACTAGGTTTGCAATTATCTTGAACCAATCACAGAATTGTCAGGTGCAGAAAGAGGCCATTTGGCTCATCATGTCCACACCATCCTTTCAAACAAGCATCATGCCCACACCATCTTTTCAAACAAGCATCATTACTGAGTGTCAATATTCTTCTTTGTCCCCATATCCTTGCACATTATTTCTATTCACATAATCATCCAGTACCCTCTTAAATATCTCAATCAAACCAACTTTCGTCACACTTCCAGGGAGATCAGTTATTGGTTTGATGCTTGTCTTATCCCTTTATTATTTTATCAATCCCTATTAGCTTTGCAATAGCACAGCACAGGGTTGTAATATAAATGCATATTTCGAGTAGAGGAGATCCTTTTTGCATTCCACCCCATTCAAATTTTATGGCATTTTATAAGTTACACAATGAAATATTTGTAAAAAAGGTATTTCCCATCACAATTTACTTCATTGGAAATAGCAATCTTCATAGTAATGTTTAACGATTTTTGTACCAACTGGTATTTTTGCTGGTACTGTTTTTCTGTAAAACACTCAATTATCCACGTCATTCACAGAAACAGTGACTTCTAGGTAACCTTTGGACAATTCACTCTGAAGAAAATTCTTTCCAGACACTCTTGTGACTTAGTGATTTTTTTTTACAATTGACTTCCTTGTGTTGTCTTCGTTGTTATATTTGGTCCTGAGACAAGCTATTAACTACACATTCATGTTATAACTTAAAGCACCAATTTCTATTTTCATAACATCTTTGTCCCGCCTCAAATCTTTTATTGTTGAAATCCTCATCCATGTCTTGTTGACAACCATGATACTTTCCTGACTAGCCTCCATAAACATTGTAGCCTCCATAACTTACCCTCATTCAAAACTCTGCTATTCATGTTTAAACTTGCACTAAATACATTCCTCCATAACTCCTGAGTTAACTGAACTATCCTGGTTCTCAGTTAAACCATGTCTCAATTTAAAAATTCTCAGTGATGTTTTCAAATTCTTCCAGAATCAGACCATTTCTTATCTCTAATTATCTCCTGTGTTTCAGTCTTCTGAGTTAACTGTGTGGCTTTATGTCCCATTCTTTAAGCAAGCCTATTTTTGATTGTTACTTGTTCTGGTGCCTGAGCCAATAGCTGCCAAAGCTTAACTTTTGTAATTCTTTCCTTAAACCTCTCTACCTGAGGGCTTGTATTTTGGAAACCAAATCAAGGTAGGATCTAGAGACTGAGAGACTTTGCGCACAACGACACAACAGATGCAACTAATGGCCCTTGTCTTATTTTCATATTATTTGCTTAGAGGCTGTTGGTCACTATTCCATGCATTGTTTTTAGCACATAAAGGATGGTGGAACTTGTCACAATTTAGTAACTGAACTGTCAAGGAGGTAGACATGTTTGCATAAGACACCCTGTTATGTCAGTGTCACTCCTAAAGTGTGAGTCAGCAGCTTATATGACAAATGCAATTGCATGTACCTAAACCAAATGTCCATTTGTAAAAGTCAAAGAGGAGCAGTTCGTAATGGAGATGAGGGAATGATGTCAGTCAACAGATTTACTCACACTTAGTTAGCCATGGTCAATCCTGTAGGTCACAAACAAATAGTCTGTGTATTACAGGTTTGCCAGTCAACGTGCTGTGCAGACACCAGGCAGGGGAGATGGGCAGATTTTTGTTTTCCCTGTAATGAGATAAAGGAAAGGGCTGAGTCCAAGAAAAATGAATTGGAGAGCAGATAGTGGTGATGCAAGAGAGGTGGTGAGTAAATAGGGAAGGCAGGAAGAGTTAGTGGTTTGGAAGAACTGTGTGCATCAGTAGAATTTAGACTGAGTAGTGGCACAGTGAGTATAAGGTAGTAAAGAGAAGATGATGACACTTACACTTGCAGATAGTAGATGATCATTGAACTGTTTGCATTGTGTTTCTCTCCAGACTCTGCACTGACTCAGAATGTTATCTTGGTCGCTAACTTCTCTTCCTGGGATGTTTCTTTGGGGATAACAGTGCAGCCCCAAACTGTGAAGGGCACTTTCTGGTTTGCAGCTTCAGAAGTGGTGCAAAGCTAGGATCTCAATAAGATGCCTGTGGTGTGAACATAACAAACTCTCAGTAGTTGTGAGCATGTCTGCTTTCTTTGCCACATGATTCCATGAAATGGACACGATTAATTAGATGAGAGTGTGAGGTTGTATCAGTAAAGTGAACATGAATCTTACTTAAAAAAAATCACTTTGCCAAGAAATATGAAAATTTAGCCCAATAAATACAAGTTTTTGATGTCAGTTCAGGTATTAGTCAAATAAATCTGTTTTGCAGCTTCTTAAGTTCATCTGACCTTTTTTTTGTGATAAAAATGTATACCAGACTTATTCATGATATTTTAGTTATGACTTCACCAAATTCTATTCAAGTTCAATGTATGCTCTACTTTTCTATTTTTTATTCTCGAACTCTTGGTGCTTTGTTTGAGCCAAGCCTTCAAAGATTCTTTGAAAGGTTTCCTTCAGTTCCTTTCATTTATATACAGCTTGCAATTCACCTCACCTCTCCCAGGAAACTAGACAGCATCAATTCCTGAATTGAAAAACTGCATGGGATATCTGGATACTACCTGCTGCTTGTTTTTCTGGGCCTGTGTTTCCACAACCATTCACGAACGGGTCATTGAATGCTCCAATGACAGCTTCCTTGTCCAGCCTTCATTTGCCATAGTCTGCATCGGTAAACCACTAACCTTATCATACTGTCTTGAAGACATTGGACCAAATCATAATCCACTTCGGTACTTCATTTTGGAGCCCAGAGACACCTTTAACTTGCTTGCTCCTGCCTGGTTGCGTTGCACACAGCCATTTCATGCATCTACACAAGATGCATTTTATGGTGCTTTGCTTTATGTCTCAGTGCTCACTTACCTTGCATTTACATGAGAGCTGTCAGCCTCTATGGATTACATAGTTTTATTTAGCCAGAGGACAGGAAGGGTTAATAGTTGTGGAGTATAAGGTTGTGTGAAAGCTGTTGAGTGGAAATGCTATTTGCAGTAGTGAAGTTGGTAGTGAATGAGTGTTGTTGACTTTTGTGTGCAATGACAAACAAGTGTGACACAGCAGAGAGAAGATACTGGCATTTGCTGTTTCAGAACAGATCATTGAATAAAAGCAAAGTACTGCAGATCTGAAAATCTGAAGTAAAATAAGAAAGTTTTGGAGATACTCTGCCTGGTTTGGTGGCATCTGTGTAGAGAGAAAGGAAGTTAACAAAGAGTCCAATATGACTCTTTGGAAGTCCCAATGGAAAGAAGAGTAGAACTCCTTCAGAGTGGACATACCTGAACTTGAAAAATGAACTTTTTTTTTGTTCTTCTTTGGATCATTGATCCTTTTTCCTGCACATCTGTATATTCTCTCTAAGCCTGGAGACAGCATTGAGACAGCACTGCTAACTGTATCCAGGCTGACTGTTTTGGTGTGTGGCCTTCTCTGGTCTACTGGGTAGAGGATGACCCTATTCTTGACTGTCCCATCCACTAGGAAGTCCAGATTCCTTTCTGGAAAGCGGAGTGCTGGCTTTCCTTTCTGAGACATTTGGGTTTCCTGTGAGTTAATGAAGGAAAGTCATTGGATTGAAAATGTTAACTCTTTTTTCTTCTTCACAAATGCTGCCATACCTGATACTCTCTAGAATTTTCTACTTTTATTTCGGTATTAGAAAGTTCCTGGTGAGCAGTATCTGAAGTGGGTGTGCTGGTGGGCTTAAAATATGGCACTGTTGGTTTGGACTCTGGAAGATCCCAGAAGTGTCAAGAAATTCACATCCCCTGCCATGTGATTGCACATCAGGGACACCAGAGAGGCTGCTTGTATAATTAACAAGGTGAGGAACGGTAGTTAGTGAGAGAAAAATTGCTCTGGGCCAAAGTGGGACACCTGCCATGAAACCCAGGCCTAAAAGTATTCAACCAAAAAAATGGGAAAATCCAACCCCCCCCCCCACTTTAAAATGTATAGCTGCAATCCATCCAAACCAAGACCTTCTACCCTTTGTAAGTTTGATTTAATTTATCAAATATCTCCCCCATTTCAGCCTTAAATGTCGAGACTTGTATTTTATTTTTTCCGACACCATCTCTACCACGTTAGTGTCATTCTGAGAGATCTAACTTTGAGTGCAAGGAAGGCAATGGGGCAGTTTAAATGTTTTGATAGACTAAAGAGGCAAAATTATTTTGTCTGTTGGAGCACTCAGAGTTGAGGAATCATAATCTTTAAAATTGTCACTAGAAAGATTTTTGAATTGGAGGAAAGTGAGATTATGAGAATATACTTTACAGATTCCAAGCACGGAATGCAGTGAGTAGTTGAAACAAAGTATTGCGGGACAAAATAATTGAATTGGTTAAGAAGAGCAAAATAGATACTTAACTTTATGATAATTTAACACACAGCACTCATTATATAATTAAGGAATGTTCTGCCTTATCAACTTCTTTGACGTTTTTGAGAAAGTAATCCTGAAAGTGGACTGAGAGAAAGTTTATAATACATTAGGCCTAATCTTCTTAAGAATGTTTAATCAAGACCAGGAAAAAGGCTGAGCTGAAAGGAGTAAAAATTTGCAAAAAAAAAGCACGTGGTGAATAGATAATGGACTGAAAGCTAGAAAGGACTTTAGTTAGATGTTACAGCTACCAACCCCATCAGGGGAAAAAGTACTGTGCAAACTATTGGGATTAAAAGCAGACAAGTTCCCAGGGCCTGATGGCCTACATCCTGGGTTCTTCAAGAAAGTGGCAGCAGAGATGATGGATCCATTGGTTGTAATATTCCAAATTTTTCTGAATGTGAGGAAGATTTAAATGGATTATAAAAATGCTAATTAACACCTTTATTCAAAAAAGGAGGGAAGCAGAAAGTAGAAAACTGCAGACTGTTTAATTTAACTTGTATCTTTGGGAAATTTTTGGAATCCATTATTAACGGAGTAATAACAGAACATTGGGAAAGTCAAAAGTGCAGTTCATCAGTGAGCATGGTTTTATAAAGGATAAATCATAATTAATTTGTGAGTGTTCTTTTGAAGAGGTAACAAGCAATATGGATAATAGGAATCCTCTAGAACTGGACTTTCAGTAGACATTTGATAAAGTGATGTACAAAAGGTTAAGATACAAGGTAATATCACATGGGATTAAAAGTAATTTATTAGCTTGGACAGAAGACTGACTAACTAACAAAAAGCAAATAGTTGAGATAAATGGGCCTTTTGCTGGATGGCAAGTAGTAACTGGGGGTGCCATAGGGATCGGTCCTTGGGCTCCAATTATTTATAATTTGTATCAATGACTTGGATGCAGGGATAGAAAGTATTGAAGCCAAGTTTGCAGATGATACAAAAATCGGTGGAAAAGTAAGTTGCAATGAAGAAATAAGAAATGTACAAGTTGTTAAGGTTAAGGTAGGCAAATTTAGCAGATAAAGTTGAATGTGGATAAATGTGGGAGCATCCATTTTGACTGGAGGAATAAAAAGGCAGCTTGTTATCTAAACAGAGAGAAGCATTAGTGCTCTTCAGTTCAGAGGGATGTGGATTTCCTTGTGTATGAATTGCAGGAAGCTCGTGTGCAAATAAAGCAGATAATAAGGAAGGCAAATAAAACTTTGGCAATTATTGCTAAAGGAATAGTGTGAAAATAGACAAGTGTTCCTGCAAGGTATTAGTTAGACTGCACCTGAAATATTGCTTACTCTTTAGTCCACTTACGTGAAGAAGGATGTAATTGCATTGCAGGCAGTTCAGAGTGGGTGCAGTAGATTGATTTCAGGGATGAGGGTTTTGTCTTGCATTTTAGGCCAGTACTCTCTGGTTTAGAAGAATGAAATGTGATCAAATTAAAGTATACAGAATGCTAAAGGGGATTGACAAAGTAAATATAGAGAGGAGTTTCCTCATGGAACAGTCTAGGACGGGAAATCTTAGTTTTAGGATAAGTAGCAGCAGATTTAAAACAGATGAGCAGAAATTATTTCTCTCAAAGGGTCATGAATCTGTAGAATTCACTATCTCAATGCAATGAATACTGGGGCATTACATATATTTGAAGAGATAGACAGATTTTTAATTAATGGATTAAAGAGTTATGGAGAGTGAGCAAGAATTATTAGAATTAGGTTTTATTGTCACACATACTCAAGTACAGGAATACAGGAGTACAGTGAAAAATATACAGAATCACCGTTCCTAATGCCATCTTCAGTGCAAAGGTATCTAGGTTCAAAATCTTAGGTAGAAAGTAGAAAAATTTTTTAAAAATCAAAATTACAGTTCTTTTTAGTTTAAAGTAGAAAAATAAAGAAAATGAAGTTGTAAGTCCAACATTATAGTCTTTGTTTAGCCATGGGCCTACAGACACTCCATGCAGTCTAGATGACATCATATCAAATGGTAGAGTAGGCTCAAGGGGCTGTATTATCTACTTTTGTTCCTGTTTCATTTGTTCTAATCTGTGTTGGGATTTATGCCATACTAATTTATGTCAATGATGATTATTTTTCAAACTTTTATTAAACCTGGAGAATGGAGCATTGAATCTATGTGAACAGACAGGGGCAGCTACAAAAGTTATGTAAAACTAAGTGGTCAAAAATTATAATACATGCTGAATATGAAGCATAAGTATTATAAAGATGTTCTCGAGTATTACTCGATTACCAAATGTATTAGACTCTTATGATTTATTGCAGTTATGACTTTCCTGTTTTGCTTACAGCAAAACAACATTGGTTTCAAATATAAAAATGAATTGGGAAAGTATTTTACTGAAGATGGTGAACTATGGTTAATTTATCTTTACACCTCTGTACTGCAACCAATCTATGATTCTTTAACTGTCGCTTGATTTACAAGTTAAATAACACAAACCTGTTTTATTCTAATTAATATATTACATGAATGACAAAAAGCTGGGAAGAAATTTTGTCAGACCCAGGTGTCCAACACTTCTAAAGGTTCAACCACAGATTTCAAAATTTTCCACTGCAGAAATAGCTTTGGACAATGGCACTGCAGTTGGCATCCGTCATGCACCATTACAGACTTTCACCGAAGAAGAGCTGATAATGAAAGAAACAGGTAACTTACTTCCAGTTTGTTTTTGCACTATCCCTTGTTAATTAGTATTAAGACTAGCAATTCGATAGGTATATTCTTGCCAAGAATTCTAAGACAAATGGAAATAAATCTGGAAAACATATTCTTTAAGACCAGGTACATGCTGACTCAGTGATTAGCACAGGACCAAGGACCCAGGTTTGATTCCACCATTGGGCAATTGTCTGTGTGAAGTTTGCACATTCTCCCCATGTCTGTGTAGGCTTCCTCCGGGGTTCCGGTTTCCTCCCACAATCCCCAGATGTGCAGGTTTGGTGAATTGGCAACGTTAAATTGCCCATAGTGTCCAGGGATGTGCAGGCTCGGTGGATTAGCCATGGGAAAGGTAGGTCTGTATGGGAAGCTCTTCAGCAGTCAATGTGGACTTGATGGACCTAATGGGCCTGCTTCCACACTGTAGGGATTCTATGATTATGTGCATTGTCTATTAGTTCCTATATCAGTCTTCTATAGGCTTTTGCAAAGCTGGCAGCTACAAAGTAATTTGGTCAGCTCATGCTGTTAACTCCAGCCATCAAAAATAAATTCCTCAATGGAAGTTGTTGTCCTCCCTCTCCAACTTAATGTTGAGGCTCTCTCCAATTCGACTGACCTTAATACATTTATTTTTCTTTATACTTACATGGATGTGATGTGAGCATTGTTGTCCATTTGTTGCCCATTCCTACTTACTCTTCAACTCTTGCTTTCTGGGCAATTTGAGAGGGCAATTAGGATCAACCATATTACTATGGGTCTAGAGTCACATGTAAATCAGACTAAGTAAGCATGGAAGATTTTCTTTAATAAACTGGATGGGTTTTAGCGACAATTGACATTAGTTATACTTGTCACCATTAGACTACAATTTCACCATATACTATGGTGGGAATCAAACCCATGTCCATTGATATTACTATTATACCACCACTTCCCCACCAGGTTTTCAACACCTCAATTTGGTACCGGGTTCTAGTGTACATTCCTGATGAAGAGCTTTTGCCCGAAATGTTGATTTTCCTGCTCCTCGGATGCTGCCTGACTTGTGCTTTTCCAGCAGCACTCTAATCTTGACTCTGATCTCCAGCATCTGCAGTCCTCACTTTTGCCTTCTGGTGTATATTGTCACGTGAGTTCCAGTGTTAGTATTGTTTCCCTTTCTTTCTCTCTAATTTCTAAAATTCCCTAAATTATAACATTTATGATACAATGTGAAACAGGGACAAATTATTCACCATCTTTAATCATTTTAGTTTTTGCTTCACTCTTCTGTTGTATTTAAGGGGCCTTTATTGGGCCGATATAATGAATACATAATCGGTAGGAACTAGATTTCAGCTCAACTACAAATTGCAATATATGCGTAAATTAATAGGGAAATTAGATAGTGTAGATAGCTTATCTACCTTTTTCCTGCCAAAGTTGGAATTCTGTCTTTCATCTGTAATGTTGTGCTAATTAGGATTCCATTAGATTGCAGCCCATATTTCTGCAGATTGACAAGTTTTTTTCAGATGTCCTGATGGTAACTGGTATGGAAATTGAAATATTGTTTTTGGTAGTACCTCATTTTATGGGATTGGACATAAAGCACCAAGAGCTCTATCATCGTCTTCTGACCCCTTGCTAACTCTCTGATATGGGAGAACTTGATGCTGACAGTGATGTTGACTTGTTTCTGGCTTCTTGGATTGTGGTATTAGAATCTCAATGGTGACATCACAAAATCTGACCAACTTTTAAAAACCACTTACCATTTTTCAGCTGCGTCCTAGAAATGCATACTTGCTTGATTCTAAAGTTTTTGTCTTAATTTTTTTTTGGACCCATTTTTTCAGTTTCCTTTTTTATTTGACTCCATTATTCCAGTGTAAATAAGTGTATTGATAGATGGGAAGGCCACACAATTGAACCTTCTACTAAACGACTGGGCTAAAGTCTAGAAAGTCTAGAAACCTGACTTATGCGTATCATTTTTATTTCAGTAGGGAACATGCATTGTGATTATCCACTTTTGGAGAAGCATATTTAAAGTGGGCATGTGTAATGCAATTGAAAGTTGATTTTTTATATTGAAATGCTCCTGATAGGGTTTACTAGTACTTGGGGGGCAACAAACTAGCAAAAGGCTGTGGATCCAGAGGCTAATTATTCTTGTAAAAAAAACTCTGAAGGAGCAGGAGTATCCTTCATTCTTCATTCCCAAAAGAAACATTTTGTCTTCCTTCTGCTAATTGAAGTCTGCCCTGATTTTTGTTTTATTTAAGGAAGAGCACAGAGTTCTTGTGGTGTTTCTTCAATTTTTTTTAATTCATTCATTCATGGAATGTGAGCATCATTAGCTGGCCAGCATTTATTGACCATTGTTAGTTGCCTCTGAGAAACTAGTGGTGAGCTACTTCCTTGCACTGCTGCAGTCCATTTGCCGTAGATAGATTCATAATGCCATTGGGGAGTGAGTTCCAGCATCTCGTCCTGCAACACTTAAGGAATGATGATTATATTTCCAAGTTAGAATGGAATATGCCTTGGAGGACAACTTGCAGTTGATGGTGGTCCCAAGAATCTGCTATCCTCGTCCTTCTAGATGCAAGATATTGTCTAAGAAATCTTGGGGACTCTCTAATGTATCCTATAGATGGTACACACTGTTACTACTGAGCATTGGTGTACAGAGAGGAGTGATTGGCAAACCACCATGCCTTCCCCGCCTCCTCCCCCAAACCTCCACTTCCTCTATCCTTGAAGCCAGGATATGTCACCTATTCTGTTCTTCAATTTCCATAAGATACAATAACAACACAATATGCTGCCATCAAATTCCAAACTTAATGCCTGCATTTACCTTTCCACTTCCTAGCTGCACTAATGGCCCATTCTCACATCTTTTGCATTGTTTAACATTAGGAATCGTGTTCCTTTTATATTATGATATAAATTGCATTTTAAGTATATTAGTGAAAAAATGGACCTGTGTACTTGCTGATATTTGCAATTCTTTATTACAAATATTATTATTTTTGTTGTCTCAGTTTGTGGATGTGGACAGTTAGGGGTCAGAAATCTTAGTTCCAATCTTTTCAGTCATAATATAATCTGTCTGTGTCTTTCTGAAAAGTTTAAAGTAAATTGTCTAACCTTTGTAATTATTGGGATTACATGGGAATCCTCTTCCACCATTGCCAATAACTCCACATATGATTTTAAATCAGTTCCTCTGTTATTATGCACTTCTCTGATTCTCCTAACATTATGTCTGTAATCAAGTACAAAACTAGGCAAACAGAAAAGCCGCCTGATATTTAAGATGGAAGAGACAAATAATAAACACAACCAGATAAGAAAATAAATGAGAGAAGCAAAATGGGACAATACTGTAGAACGAAGCCTGATGTGTAACTACTTCACTTGAGTAGTGTTAAAGAGCTATGACTGGTGTTGCAATTCGCATCTTATAGCTACCAGAAGCTTTCTTTATTTGATATCTATGGGAGTTTGTAATGATTTGACTCTGTCTTGTGTTAAATGGAATATTGCAATTTAGAGGGAGAAGGAGCTTGATACTATTTAATTGAAGATCGCAAATAGCCAAAACTAACTTGTTTTACAAGTTGTGAGATAGAACTTAGTTTGAGCTACAAGGTGTTGGTAAATATAACCAAGATAAACTATTCCCCCTGTTAAATTTATTAATACCTTCACCTTGCAGGACCAAAATACATGACAGATTAAAAACAGACAGGAAATTGAAATTCAACCTGTATCATCAATGGGAGAAATTGTTAATCTATATGACAATTGAGCATGGGATCACGTTATTATTAATTCTTCCACCCCCCACCCCCCCCCCCCCCATGAAGGTTTGCACTTGCATAAAATGTGTGAAAAAATACACTATGTATTCCTTTTTTCTTCTTAAACACAAAATTTCACTGCACAATTATACATTATACTGTTTCTCAGATAGACGATCAATTCTCTCAGAACCAGTCCAAAGTGATTCTTAACTCCGAGAATTTATGTCTATTCTTTTCCTTTCCCAGCTTTGTAACTCTTACACCCATAATCCTCTTGTGATACAAGATTTTCCTGGAGGTTCTGCCTCTAATACAACTTAAACAAATCTTCTAGTTCCATTATAAATCCTCACAAATTCATTCGTTTGAATTCAAGTGCAGACTGTCTTGCTTGCTTTGCTCCATGATAATCCAGAGACTCTTGCATCAAACAGCTCTGTTGGTCTTAGATCCAAGCAGACAAATCTGTCTGAAAATCAATGATATTTTAGGGAAACCTGCAACATGATCATTCAGTGGTTTCCAAAGGATTCTTGCCCTCTCAAAGCCTATCTCCATGATAGTATAAATCATACCGGTCTTGTATCCAGGTAGAAATGTTGATCAGTCTTTGTTTAGACCATAATCTTGGAAATAAATAAGACAGTTTATTGAATTACTACTTATCACTCAACATTCTTAACAAGTTCCTGGAACTTTAGGCGGCTAGTCTCTAACCACGATATACGCCGGCCTTGTCTCCCCAATGTGAACACCTTACTTCCCCTTTTCAGCAAAACAACTTGAACCTCCCTTTAACCTCTAACATCCAGATCACCCTGGCCTGATGTTGGGCAGAGTTCAGAAAAGGCCACATTACCCATTTTAATTTTACCATGAATTATAAACAATCCTAAAACAGAACAATATCCATTGCATTTTAAGATAAGAAATACTGAACAGAGCCTTGGGGAAGGGTAGACAATTAAATCTTGTTAGAACTTGAGTCTGTGAAGTCATTAAATAAAATTTCCCTTCTTAAAGTGGATTTACTAAAAGGGTCCTTTAGATTGTATAACATTACTTATTTCATTATTACAGAATAGCAATAGCTATTATGTGGAGGAATTATATCATAGAATCAAAGAAGTATCATAGAATCTCAATAGTGTGGAAACAGGCCCTTCAGCCCAACATGTCCACACTAATCCTCCGAAGAGTAACCCACCCATTCCCCTACATTTAACTCCTGACTAATGCACCCAACCTACACATCCCTGAACAGTGTGGACAATTAGCATAGCCAGTTCACCTAATCTGCACATCTTTGGATTGTGGGAGAAAACTAGAGCACCTGAAGGAAACCCACGCAGATACAGGGAGAATGTGCAAACTGCCCACCGACAGCAGTCCAAGGCTGGAACTGAACCTGGGTCCCTAGCATGAGGCAACAGTGCTGAGCCACCGTGCCACCCATATGAATGTGTAGTATGATAATTGTTATTTGTTTAAACTCAAAACTTTGCTTTTATGTTTTCTAAATGTATTTTCTTAATATAATAAGAAATATAGAAAATTAAGCTTTAAATCTCTTTAAGAACCTTTTAGTAAGAACTTTGACCCTTGCTGAAGGTAGAAAGTGGAAATCTAGCAATACTACAGAAATGATTGATCATCTGAGTTAATTATTGAAGTATAGTCCTCTTGTACTTTATTTGAGGCATCAACTCCAGAATACTTGATGCTGATGCTGGGTGCACAGTAGAAAACTGTCATTTCTACCAGTGACATTTATCATTTTGATAAGGAAATAAGCACATCAGAAGAAAATGGATGATATAAATTCCTAAATGTGGACTATGAGAAATAATGTCTGCATTGTTTCATAATCTTTTCAATAACTTGAAGCATCATTTTTGTTTCTTACTGACAGTTTGACTTTTGTTTTTAAGTTGCTAAGTTCGCTCAGGAACGAATAGCTCCACTGGTTCGCAAAATGGACGAAGAGTCGCGCATGGATGATTCAGTTCTTGCGGGATTGTTTGAGCAAGGGGTTAGTAATATTTTGTTCTTGAATCTTGTATTGCTTTCCATTGTGATAATAGCTACAAAATCATGGAGATTAGCTTTCGTATCTACTGATCATATTTAGGAATGATTTTAGTGTTATTGCTTTCACATATAATTTGATAAATAGTTGTTTATTGTTTTCAGTTGAAGATTAGATTGAGTAGTAAGTTAGAAGTCACAATCTCTGAAAAATTGCTTTTAATCTGTCATAGACAGAAGGGATGTACATATCCACTCTGAAAGGTAACAACACAAACATGGAGCAGAAAAAGTCTATATCACTTACAGTCAATTTATTATTTTCTTTATTGTGAACACTTGACGAATTATTTAGTTTTCTGGTACAGTGATCTAACCAATGGAAACAAAGATGAAATTCTCAGATTAGCAGACAAATCTCCTTTATCTACCAATAAGTAATAAGCACTAATTTATTAAACATGACTGCTTAGCCTGTAAGTATATTAAAAGAAATGAGAAAACATCCACTCATATTTACTAATGAAATCCATAGCACAATGCAGATGGTCTCATTTCTACATTAATTGCAAAGTTTTGTTTTCAGAAGGTTTAATAGGTAGGAATTGGACATGACATTAGGGTTATCTGTAGTCTGTTGGGAAGTTTAGACATCCAATACATCTTGTATCTGACAAGAAGCTTTTGTTTCTTTCTGGTTGAACTACACTAAAGTATTCCATATTTGCAAGAAATTTTAACAGATGAAAATGGACTGAAACTGCTCCAAATAGCCATATGACTCAAGTGACTTGAAATATAAGCTCTCTAGCATTATTTAGTTTTCACAATCTATATAATTGCTGGCCTGTATGACTTAGTACAGTTTTCTTGAGCTGAGTATTACAAAGTAGAAATCAGGGAAGTTAGATGTTGTATTTTCAGAAACTATTTTCTGAAGCAGATTGTCTTACTGCAATTTCCTAAACCTGATTACAGATTATTTTCGAACCTCTGCAATTCTGAGCATCCTGTTTATTTTCTTCAGAGGATTCTTTTGAGAATCTAAGCAGAGAAGATAGTTAATAACCTAATAAAAAAAAAGGAGACCAAGAAGTAGCATTATCATCTTTTGACACACAGAATTTTAGAGTATTTCCAATTGGTAGAATTTGGTCATGTAAGCAATCTACAATCAACATTAATCCAGAAGACTGATAGATTTCCATGAGATTGAGGTCAAGTCTAGACTAAATTGCCAGGCTTAATAATGTTAATAGTTTGAAATATTGCTGTATTAAGCACATATCTGACTGCGATTTTACTGTCAATGGTGAAGAAATGGTACTTTGCCGACAGCGATGCAAAAAGGTTGCCCTAATTTAGTGTCTGATTCAATGCAGAATCTCATGAAGAGGTCGTTTGGCAACCTTGAGCAGGAAAATGAAGAGTGAGTTACTTCAGCAAATCAGATTGGAGAACCTTGCAGAATTGTGATATTAAATCTTTAAATTATGATTAAATGTTGTGCAGATCAAGAAAGCACAACAGATCAGGAAAAAATGATGGAATTAAGAGAGCAATGAAAAGAAGAGAAAAGATTTTTTCAAGCTTTTAAGGAAGAATCCAAGACTAGGACGACACGGTGGCTCAGTGGTTAGCACTGCTGTCTCACAGCGCAAGGGACCTGGGTTCGATTCCTGCCTCGGGTGACTGTGTGGAGTTTGCACATTCTCTCCGTGTCTGTGTGGGTTTCCTCCGTGTGCTCCGGTTTCCTCCCACAGTTCAAAGATGTGCAGTTTATGTGGATTGGCCATGCTAAATTGCCCATAGTGTTAGGTGGATTAGTCAGGGGTAAATATAGGGGTGTGGGTTACTCTTTGGTGTGGACTTGTTGGGCCGAAGGGCCTGTTTCCACACTGTAGGAAATCTAATCTAATCTAATTAACTTCTGAAGGAATCGAACTCTACACTTGGCAAAATTTGAAACTTCAGAGGTTATTTGGCACTAATAAACTAATTGTCACTCTACCATACCTGTATTCCTGAATGCACCAACTCTAAATTATTTTCTTTACATCTTTGGTGGGGAACTGTTGACCAAGTAACCCCTGTTCATACTATGGCATGTCTTTCAAGGCTGAGCTTCTTGAGTTGTACTGCAGAAGTCCTCACGTTGGAAGGGCAAGGGTTAACTCGAACGGCAATTTCCAGATTTCAGTACTTAATTATGCATGCATGGAAAACAAAAGGTGCTGTCCAATCTACATCATAATAACTGAGCACGGTAAATTATCCATAATTGTTAGTGCAAAATTCCAGCCATTACACCTATACATCTTTTAAATAAAATAAATTAACCACTATAGCTTGAGTTAATACAGAATTTCAGTTAAGAAGAACAGCAAAAGTCTGCATAGTCCTCTATTGGAATCACCATTACCAATATTAATATTTATTTGCATGTAATAGGTGAAAGCATTTAATTTCAGTGTTGCCAGTGGGTTTGGGGTCTATGTCAGTGATACTCTAGGCATATCTCCTAAGATGCCAGAGCAGCAAGAAAGTGCCATCCTTGGACAGAAATGTTAAACCAATGAGCAAGAACTGAGTTATATCCCTGTGGACTGTGAACTCTGTCATGTTTTTTGGACGACTGCTGTCTTACAATTGCAACGGCTTGTCTCCTACTTATTGTTCTTTCAAACTGATGTCCTAATTTAAACCACAAGTAGAAAAGAACAAAAAGAGTTTTCAATATCTGTCATACAAACCCAAATTATTTTAATTGGATTTTCACAGAACATGATATTGAAATTAGTCAACTGTTGTGAAATACATTCCAAAGGTTAAAGAGAAAGGAAGAACATTGTAAAGAAAATTGTTTAATTGTTGAGAAAATAGTTTTTAAAGATTTTATGGCATAGACTATAAAGTGTTAGGAGTCAAATAGCATGCAATCTGCTAATCCCTAAACTTGCGCAATAGTGATAAAATGTGTAGAAAACAATGAGATTCCTGACATTGTGAGAACAAAATTCTGATTTTTTTTCCATCTAAGATTTCAAATACAAGGCGAGAATCTCGCTAGTGAGCAACAAAAAGTCTATTTACACGCAGTAACATCTCATTCATCCAACTTCATTATATACAGTTTGTTATTTTGCCTGGTAGTGGAGACAATCTCGCGGGCTACAGTTTCTGTCAGGGAGGTCAGAGTGGGTAACTGGCAGTTGCAACTTGCCACCATCTTCTCTAGGTATCCAAAAGACCATAAGATGTAGGAAGAAAATGGGAGGAAGTGTTGGAGGTTGATGAATCTTTCGGATCTCATCAAGTGTATCCCAGGACATTTTGGAAAGTTAGGGAAGAAATTATTGAGCCATGAGCAGAAATATTTGCTTCATCTATACTTATGGGTGAGGTGCTTGAGGACTTAAGCTTGGTTAATGTTGTGCCTTTATTTAAGAAAAGCTGTAAGAAAAGCCTGGAAACCATAGACCTGTGAGTCTGTTATCAATAGCGGGTAAATTGGAGGTGATTTTCATAGGATTTACATATATTTGGAGAGGCAAGGATTGATCAGGGATATAGTCACCATGGTTCTGTATGAGGGACATTGTCTCACAAACTTGAGTTTTTTGAGGAAGTAACCAAAACGATTGAGGCAGTGTTAGACATTGTGTACATAGACTTTAGGAAAGCCTTTGATAAGGTTCTGCATGGAACTAATTAGTAAATTTAATAAACATGGGATTCTGGGTGAGCTTGTAAATTGAATACAAAATTGTCTTGATGGTAGGAGACAGAGGGTGTTGGTGAGGGGTTTTTTGGACTAGAGGCCTGTGACCAGCAGTGTTCCATAAGGGCCAGTACTGAGTCCACCTTTTTGTTTGTCATTTATATAAATGATTTGGATGAGAATATAGAAGGCATACGTAGTATGTTTGCAGATTTACCAAAATTAGTGGCATAGAGGACAGTGAAGAAGGTTATTTGAGATTACAAAGAAATCTTGATCAGTTAGGTCAATGGACTGAGGAGTGACAGATGGAGTTTAATTTGGACAAATATAAGGTATTGCATTTTGGTAAAACAAACAAGAGCAGGACTTGCACAATTGATGGTAGGGCCCTGGGTATTATTGTAGAGTAGACACCTAAGGGTTCGGGTACATAATTCTTTAAAATTTATGTCACAGGTAAACAGGGTGATTAAGAAGGTTCTTAGTACGCTTGCCTTCATTGCACAGACCTTTGAGTACAGGAGTTAGAATGTCATGTTGTACGGAACATTGGTGAGGCCTCTTTCTGGAGTTGTGTGTGTAGTTCATATCACCCTGCTATGGGAAGGATATTGTTAAATCGGAGAGGATTCAGAAAAGATTTACCAGGATGTTGCTGGGAATACAGGTTGACTTATAAAAGATAGGCTGGGATTTCCTCCTTTGGAGTTTAGGCGGTTAAGAGGTGACCTTATAGAGGTTGATTAAAATCATGAGATGCCAAGATAAGGTGAGTAGCAAGAATCTTTTTCCTAGGGTAGGAAGAGTTCAAAACTGGGTGACATATTTAAGGGGAGAGGAGAAAGATTAAACAAGGAAATGAGGAGTAACTTTTTTTTTAAACTCAGGGTGTTTCATGTGTGGAATGAACTGCCCGAGGAAATAGTGGATGCTAGTACAGTGACAGTATTTAAAAGATACTTGGATAAGTACATGAAAAAGAAAAGTTTGGAGGGACATGGGCCAAGCACGGGCAACTGGGACTAGTTTAGTTCGAAAACATGGTCAGTCTGGACTAGTTGGACCAAAGGGTCCATTTCCATGCTGTATGACTTTATAATTCCACAAGAAAAGCTCATTTAGTATATAAATCAGGGAAATCAGTTGGTGAAACTCTCATTAGTGTAAATGAAATTGCAGTTTGAAACAGATTGTGGACCCTGCAATTTACATTATCCATGCGGTAACAGGCTAATACAAGCGCCTGATGACCTCCAGCATTTTTATGGTGTAGATCAGGAAAGTAGATAAATGAAGCTGCAAACGCTGTACAGATGCTTTGGGACTTTGCCACAGCAAGACTGTGCTTTCCAGTTTCTGACTCTGCCCTTCAGCCCTCCGTTCATCAAACTGGTTTAATTGCTTCATATCCACTCTGTGCCCTTGTTTCCAAAATGAAACTTTGTCTTCCTTCTGGGTTAACCTCCCTGCAATCAAAGGGAGGGGTGGATCAGAGTAAATATTGAGAACACTGAGGGTCACACCTTGAGTATTCTGCTGTGCTGTCACCATTGTAGACAGACAGGAGGCTAGAAGAACACAGCAAGCCAGGCAGCATCAGAAGTTGGTGTTTGGGTGTAACCCTTCTTCTGGACTGGGGTTGGGTGTAGGAGGAGCTACAGATAAAGGAAATAGCAGGGATAGGATGGCCAAGGTAGAGGATATGACCTGGTTGGTCAATGAAAGGAACAAATCTGGTTGGTGGAAGGAAGGGGGAGGGGCTGGGAAGGGAGGTCACGCACAAGGATAGTGATAATTGTGTCTGGGATATTGTAATTGTGAATATGTAACTGTGACTGTGTCAAAGCAGTTAGCTGTTTCAGTTGAAGTATGAAGTGACTAACACAACACTGGTAATGAAATGTGAAATCAGTCATGCAGACAATATCAATTGACAGACTGAAATAACAGACACTGCTTTTATTTGACTTAACACTTCAGGCATTTACTTTTCAAATATTTAAGTGTCTTCAGTATTGCTCAAAAAGAATGTTTTTGTGTTGCACTCAGCACGTAGAGAGGGACATGATTGGCGATGAGTTTAAGCTGAGGGTTGTCATTCCTCTGGCAAAAGTTGCTGTTGAGAAGATGGAACCTTCATGGTGGCCTGAGCCAGTGTGGAGATTGAACTGTGCTGGTGGCTTCACAAACCAGCCATCCAACCTCTTGAACTAAATATCCTCTCTCACCACGGCATACACTTAGTTATCCTAGTGCATATTTCCAGATTACATATTAGAATATTCTTAATAGTTACAAGTCAACTTTACAGCATGCCCATTCTCTATTTATTTTTGTGTGTTCCTCACTTTTAATTCTCTTTCATTTCCAGTTGATGGGAATTGAGATTGAAGAACAGTATGGTGGACCAGAATCAAGCTTCTTTTCCTCTATCCTTGTCATAGAAGAGTTGGCCAAAGTGGACCCATCAGTTGCAGTTGTATGCGACATACAGAACACCCTCATCAACACGTTATTGAGGAAATGTGGGACTGAGGATCAAAAAAGAATGTATCTACCTCGACTAGCTATGGACATGGTGAGCTGTGAATGGAGATTTCAAATGCGCTAAATATAACATGTTTCTGCACTTCTAGAAGGAACACTGAAATCTTGCCCACAGCATTGCTTTCAATTCTCTCTTTTTTAACTGAAATAAAATTCAGTATAGATTGTTGCGAAGGAACGTGTGAGTTGACACATTGATAATCATGCTTAATGTGCTCCTCTTTTTTTTAATGTCTTGATAGCTTTTACTACACATTCATCATGAGAATGTCAGAAAGGCCAAAACTATTTAGTATTCAGTAAGAATCTAATAACTACATAGCATTTGAATTGTGTGTGGCTATATTATGCTGGGATAAGATGTTTCTGTTGTTTGATGGATTTTTGACATCGGCATCTCTGAAATTCACCTTTCTTAATGTGTTTTGACCTTTGAGAGACAGTACAAGGATTTTAAAAATTCACAACAATGCTGCCAGTGAGATTTAGAAATGTTGCCAAGTTGAACTGGGGAGCAGCGAGCATAGGAAAGAGAGAGAGCTGCTTTTTCAGTCTTCGATTTTGTGTCTCCCTTCCTTGCTGTACCAGCTTCTCCAATCACATGTTCCCTCCCTTTTATTCTTGTTGCTTCAAAAGTGAAATGATCTATTTTTAGAGTAGCAACAAGGGCTGGGGATTGGAACTTGTGTTTGAAGTAGTTGGAGCAGTTGTTCTGGTTAGTTTGGTTGCCATCATGCAGGAGACTTTAAGCTGTGCCTTTACCAATTGTTCAACGTCTGCAGAAGAAGAAGAAGAATCAGAAAATGAAAAAAAGTCATCACTTAGCCTCGCACCAGGTCGAATCCAGCTGCCATCCATGCTGCTCAAGCTGGGTCCTAGGGAAGAGGAACACACTAATTTGATGGCTCTCATTTCTAGTGATATTGTGTTAAGCAACAACTAAATTATTTGTTAACAGGGTGGGCCATATCGTTCTGGGGGCAATCATAGTTCAGGTACAGGATTATGCACACAGATATTGTAGGAGTGTGGACTGGGGTTTATTCTGTCAGGGAGAGCTGTTTGTTCCCACTTCTGCTCTATACCTAATCCCAATCTCTTAAATTTGGCTGTTCTCTCTGTCAGACTTGGCACAGGACCTGGATACATGCTGTGTGTTGTCACTGTGCTCAGCACACCGTGATCATGGGAGACTCCTTCCTCTTTATCCCACAACTCCTATGCTCCTCATATTTTCTTCTCCCTCCTCTTTCCCACCCATTCCTCAATAGATCAAGGATCATTGATATTTGAGTTACAATTTTGAACTCTGATCACAATATTTGATTGTTAATTTAAGACTTAACCAATAAGGAAACTGGAGATAGTCTGGTTCAGTAACTCGGGAAACATTACTTAAGTAATATTTATTAAAACAGGACGGTGACTTTGTAGGCACAGTATAGTTGTTGCTTTTCAATTAATCTTGGGCCATGTGGCAACACTCAGTCTGTGGTCTCTCTCCAATATTATCAGGATCTTCTGTTTTCACTTGGACAACAGGAAACCATGACTTCATTTTCAAACTTGATGTATGCCTTGCACTTATTTAGTTTCACATTTGTGAGGCATGTAGATGCAGTTTTAAAATAATGTGTCTCCAAGTTAAAACAAAAGTGAGAATTTTTTTTTCTCTCCAGAGTTGCTAGTCTTTGTTTTTTTTCCCTGGAGAGCAAGAGGAAGTGGGTGATTGAATATATTCAAGGCTGAATTAGTAACCAGATTTTTGATCTACAATGAACTCGAGGCTAATGGGTACCACATAAGAAAGTAGAGTTCAAGCAACAATCAGATCAGGCATTAGCTTATTGAATGGGGTTGCATACTCAATGGCCAAATTGCGCATTCCTACTCCTATTTATTATAAGCTCTACTTCTTTACCAGGTCACATTAATGAGCTACAGAATCCTAGCCCATGTACTGATGTTCCTGGATTGTTGTAATTGAAGTAGTACTTTCCCATTGCACTTTGAACCTTCCTTAAACAATGAAGAATCTGTGGATACAACAAATGTGCAAAAGCAAACTTGCAAATGAGCTAATTAAAATATGTTATATCTTTTTAACTTTATCTTTTTATTGTCTGACCTTCAGAATTGTATGTTTAGTTTGACAGATCAATTGTCTATAGGATATTAAGATTGTTTCATTTACCCATGATTTTTAATACATTTCTGTTCTTTCTTAGCGTTACAACAGACTTTGCATGTTGCATTACATATTTTCTCAGCAATGCTGCTATTAGTCTAAGTTTATTTTTTATAATATACATGCATGCCTAATGCTTTCAACCATATCATAGTGTAATCAGAGTTCGATGGTGAGATAGTGGAGTAGTTTCCACTGGTATTTCCTAGCTGAGGACCTTGGAATTTCACTTCCAAGGGATGTTCAGCACCAGTCAGGTATCCATAATTATTGTCTATTGGTTTAAAAAACATCATACAGAAGACCTGTCTACAAAAATTGGTCACAGCTCCAGTCTTCTCACTGCACTTCTCCATTCAACAAAAATGGAAATCAAACATTAGATATGATGAGGCCAGAATGAAAGGTTTGAGCTGTTTAATTTCTCAATCAGCAAGTCAATGTTCAGAGTAAGAGTTGTCACTATTTTGGGAGTTAGCACAATTTGAATATATGTATTCAAAAATAATAAAGAATATGTATATTCTCATATCAGTGATCTCCTCTTGTTTGACCCAAATGTTAATTGTGAATCACTCATGTTGCTTTTGCTTCTGAGTTAGAAAGTTGAGAGTTCAAGATACACTCCAGAGACTTGAGCGCAAAAATCTAAACTGATACTTGACAGAATACTGTTCTGGCATTAGTGAGTTCCTTCAAATGTAACATTAAATCACAGCTTCGTCAGTTAATTCTAGTGGATGTAAGAAAATTCTAAGCACTGTTTTGAACAATTATGGAGTTCACTCCTTTGTCCTGGTCAACATTTAGCCATCATCCAAAGTTAATAAAACTAAATTATCTGGTTGTTCATGCACTGTGGTTTATGCATTTCGATTACTACGTTTCTTAACTTATAGCAATGATATCATTCTCAAAAATTACTTCATTGGCTATAACACTGGTCTTCCATAGTATTTGTTGATTTAAATCTGAACATCATGGAACATAACTCCATAAGAAATAGGAACAGGAGTAAGCCATTCAGTCCCTTGAGCCTGCTCTGCCATTCACTAGGATCATGGCCGATCAGCATTGCTCATGTCCACTTTTCTGCTCGTTCCCCATAGCCCTCGTTTCCCCTGTGATCACAAATCTATCTATCTCAGTATTAAGTATGTGCAAGGATTCTGCTCTTCCAGCTCTCTATGGCAAGGAGTTCCAAACACACTCACTCTGAGAAGAAATTCCTCCTTATCCCAGTTATTTGTTTTGTAAATATGTTTATTTGCAAATTTTTTTAACTTTTAAAAACATATAAAATTACTGAAAAATACAATCAATAACAAATATCAGTATAATAAAAAGAAAAAAAACACAAATTACAATATAACTACTGTCTACCAACTACTAACCTACCCTGTAATACAAAACAAACCTTAACACTGTGCAAAGCAACACCAAAAAAAGCAAAAAAAAATAAAAACCACAAAATACAGAACAGCTATGCTCTGCGCAAAGCACCCAAACAAAGGAACGGGAGCATTGTGTATGTATACATTGTATATATACCCATATTAACTCAGGAGAGCCCTTCCAGGGTCCAGGGCTTGACAAATCTAACCATCCTGGTTAAACAAACACACTAGTTAAGATAACTGACAAATGTATATCCAAATAACTCAAGTAGGGCTGCCATGAATTATAAAAATGGTCTGTTGTGTGGTGCACCATGTTTGTAAAAATAAAAAGCCAAGGGAATGTGCTCCATAATTAATTTCTGCCATTCCAGCAAACCCGGGAGGTTCTCAGACACCCAATTCATCAGAATATTCTTCCGTGCACAGTATGTAAGAATATTAAATAGTTTCTTCCCATGCCCATCTAAAGATGGTAAATTCGGTAGACCTAAGAGGAGAGATATCGGGTCTACTTTGACTTCAGTCCTCAATACCCTCCCTATCTCTCCCAGCACAGTGCTCCAATAAACACGAAGCCTGTGGCATGTCCAGAAGCAATGGATAAGAGTACCTATGCTTATTTTACATTTGGAGCACACTGAAGAAGCTCCTTTTTTAAACTTTGCCAGATGGTCTGGTGCCAGATGAGCCCTATGCAGAACTTCTAACTGAGTAGCACATGTCCTATTATAGATTAAGATCTTTCAAGTATTCTCCCATATGTTCTCCCATGTTTCAGAAGAGATCTCCACTCCTAGCTCTTGCTCCCAGACCTCTCATACCTGGTTAATATCCTGCCAGGCCCTGCCACCCAGCAGAGGGCACTGACCAAAAGGGTGCTTGTGGAACGTAGCAAGAGCCTCTCTGTATCGGGCTTATAGGGCTTAGTGAGAAGTGTAGTCTTCTTCTGGATGAAATCCCTAACCTGAAAAAAACGGAAAAGATCTCTGCTGGGCAACCCGTATTTGCGGCTCAGTTGCTCAAAAGACATCATAATCTCCCCCTCGAACAAGTCTCCCAAACTAGAAACTCCTCTCGCTGCTCATAGTTTGAACCCTGAGTCCATCATCCCTGGTCGGAACCCTGGCATGCCATCTATAGGTATAAGTGGTGAAGTCATGGATAAACAACCCTCACTCTGACGCATCGCCCTCCATGCCTTGACTGTACTAATGACAATGGGGTTCTGGCAGTGGTCCACAACTGCTCTCATCTTATCCATGAACAACAGGTTAATAAGAGGGCACTTTGCTTGGGAGGCCTCAATATCGAACCATATTGAGTTTGGATCGTTACCTACCCAATCACAAAGGACAGCAGGGAACTCAGTTGATACCTCCTGATGTCTGGGAAATCAACTCCTCTCCCCTCCTTGAGACAACTGCAATTTAGTAAGTTTGGTGAGGGGCCACCCACAAAGCCAAAGGAACTAAACCACCCCATAAGCTTCCGCAGCATTGACCTGGGAAACATTATAGGGATAAAGCAAACGGGGAAGAACATTCATCTTATTAAGAGATATTTGGCTTAGCCATGAAATTGGAAGAGCCTCCCATCTCTGGAGATCTCTCCTAATATTGTCAAGCAAGTGAGCAAAGTTAGTCCGAAATAACAGATCAAACTTGGAGGTAATAAAAATGCTGAGATATCGGAACCCTGCCTGTGACCACTTAAAAGGGAATGTAGGGCCACCTTCAACTTCTGGCACATCCTTATGGTTCCCCAAAGGCATAGCCTCTGATTTTGCAAAGTTAATCTTATATCCTGAAATAGCCCCAAATGAATTGATACATTGTATCTAATGGGGTACAGAGGTCATTGGGATCGATAAAAACAGAAGGACGTCAGCCGCATACTGTGGAATCTTGTGTGCCCTCGATCCCACTTCCGGAGCGGTTATGTGGACGTTCTAACGAATGGCCTCGACCAGCGGCTCTATCACCAACGTAAACAACAACGGTGAGAGGGGGCAGCCTTGCCGACGACCCCTACCAACGACCCCTACCAATCCTAAAATTCCCAGACTTCACCCCGTTGATGATGACCGCGGCCAGAGAGTGGTGATATAAAACATCCACCCACCTAGCAAAGACTTCACACAACCCAAACTGTTCTAAGACATAAAAAAGATACGGCCATTCTACCCAGTCAAATGCTTTCTCTGCATCTAAGGAAATCACCAACACCTGAATCGATCGTTGCTGACAAACTTGGACTATATTCAGCAACCTTCTAATATTATTAGAGGACCTGTGGCCCCTTATAAAGCCTGTCTGGACCTCTTTAATAATGTGGGCAACACCCTTTCCAATCTCAGCGCTAGGATCTTAGACAGAATCTTGAAATCTGAATTTAATAGAGAAATGGGCCTTTATGGGGCACAAACCTCAGGAACCTTCCCTTCTTAAGAATTAAGGAAATATTAGCTTCTCTCAAAGATGGTGGTAGGTATTCATGCGTATGGGAGTGATTGTACATCTCCAACATCGGCCCTGACAGAATTCCTATAAACTCCTTATAAAACTCACCCGGGAGACCATCAGAGCCAGGCGCCTTCCCACTCTGAAGTTGCCTAGCTTCCTTTTGTATTTCCTGAACTGTCCTTATCGCAGTCTTAAATTGGCACCCCTTTATTCTGAGACTATGCCCTCTCGTCTTAGACTTTCCCATGAGGGGAAGCATCTCTCAACATTTACCCTTAAGAAACCTATATATTTCAGTGAGATCCCTTATTCTTCTAAATTTCAGTGGGTAGAGTCCCAACCTGCTTAGTCTTTGCTCATAAGACACTCCCTCATGCCAGTGATCATCCAGTGAATCTTCTCTGAACTGCTTCCAATTAAATGATATATTTACTGAAATGAAGGGACCCCAGAACTGTTCACAGTTCTCCAGGTGTGGTCTCACCACACTTTGTACATTTGCAGTCAGACCTCCTTCTCTTAGTCAACCCACTTGGCTCAGCAGTTAGCACCGCTGCCTCCCAGCACCAGGGTCCCAGGTTCAATTCTAGCCTCGGGTGACTGACTGTGTGGAGTTTGCACATTCTCCCTGTGTCTGCATGGGTTTCCTGCAGTCCAAAGATGTGCAGGCGAATTGGCCATGCTAAATTGCCCATAGTGTTAGGTGCATTAGTCAGAGGGAAATAGGACTGGGTGGGTTACTCTTTGGGGGTGGTGTGGATTGGTTGGGCCGAAGGGCCTGTATCCACACTGTAGGGAATCTAATCTAATCCATTAACCTTTCTGATTATCTCTGCACCTGTGTGAACTTTGTTTTTTGTTCACAAGTACCCCAGGTCCCTTTGTGTTGCAACTACCTACAGTTTTTCTCCATTTAAATAACATTGCTCATTACTTCTCCCTTCCAAAATGTATAGCTTCACATTTTTCACATTATATTGCATTTGTCATCTTTTTGCCAAATTAAGTAACCTGTCAATATTTCTCTGTAAACCATTTGTATCCCCCTCACCACCTGCCTTGCCACCTATTTTAGTGTCATCTGCACAATTTGGCTACAATGCATTTACTTCCTTCCTCCAAGTCATTAATATAGTCTGTAAATAGTTGTGGTCCAGCACTATTTCCTGTAGAACCCAACTGGTCACAGATTACCAACCTGAAAAAGAATTGCTCATCACCACTCATTGTTTCCTGCCCATGAGCCAATTCTCCATCCGTGCCAATATATTACCTTTCATGGGCTTTCATCTTTTTACTTAACTTTTGTCAGGTACCTTGTCGAATGCCTTTTGGAAGGTCAAATATCACACATCTACTGATCTCCCTCTATCCACTCTGGTTGAGACTTCCTTGAAAAACACTAATAAATTAGGTCAAACGTGATTTCCTTTTCATGAAGCCATGCTGACTTTGCTTGATTAGATTATGATTTTCCGAATGTTCTTTTAGTTCCATAATGATCGATTCCACTACTTTTCCAACAATAAATGTTTGGCTAATCAGCCTACAGTGGCCATCTTTTTGCCCCTTTTCCTTTTTGAATAGGAGTGTTACATTTGCACGTTTTCAGTCTTCTGGTGCTTCTCCAGTATCCAAGGATTTTTGAAAAATTACAATCAATGCATCCACTATATCTCTAGCTACATCTTTTAGAATCCTAGCATGGAAGTCATCAGGGCCAGGGAACATATCTACCTTTAGACCCACTAGCTTGTCTAATTTTCCTCTTTAACAGTGACAGTAATTAATTCCTCCCATGTACTCTTCAGTATTAATGGAATATTCAAAGTATCCACTGTAAAGACTGATGCAAAGTATCTGTTTAACTCCTGTGCCATTTCTTTGTTTGCCATAACTATCTCCGCAGATTATATTTTTTAAGGGGCTTGTCTTCACTTTGATTTCTCTCTCATCCTTTTTATATATGTAAAGAAGCTTTTATTTTCAATTTTTATATTCCTTGCTGGTTTGCCCTCAAAAGCTTTATTATCTTTTTAGCTTTACTTTACTTTTCAGAGGGTCGGTGTGGAGTGCTTGGGCTGAAGGGCCTGTTTCCACACTTTATGTAAGAAAGGGGTGGCATGGTGACACAGTGGTTAGCACTGCTGCCTCATAGCACCAGAGACCCAGGTTCAATTCCCGCCTCAAGCAACTGTCTCTGTGGAGTTTGCACATTCTCTCCATGTCTGCTTGGTCTGCGTGTGTCTGCGGGTGCTCTGGTTTCCTCCCACAGGCCAAAGATGTGTAGGTTAGGTGAATTGGCCATGCTAAATTGCCCGTAGTGTTAGGTGAAGGGGTAAATGTTGAGGAATGGGTCTGCTCTTCGGAGGGTTGGTGTGGACTTGTTGGGCCGAAGGGTCTGTTTCCACACTGTAAGTAATCTAATCTAAAAAAAGGTTCTGAATTTATCCCGGTCTTCGGAGCTATCACTGATTTTAGTCGGAAGTCATTTATTAAACTTGGTTCGTTATTCATTACAGATCCAAGAGAGTCTGCTCTCTTATTGGCTCCATAACATATTACTCTTGGCAACTATGTCTGTTTCACTGTATGAAGTTGTTACCTTCGCTACCACCTTCAATTTGTTAACCCAATCAGCATGAAAATTAAAGTCATCCCTAATTATTTTTCTATTCTTCTTACACGTTCCTATTCTTTGTTAATTTATAGTCTTTCCTTCTGAGTGGCAAGTGTTTGGGGCTTTGTATACTACTCCCCTATCAATGTCACGTTTTTCCTTGCTGTCTTTTATGTCCACCCAAATCTACATCATCTGAGCCTAGATCACCTGTCTCAACTGTCTGCTCTTAGTTGTGTTAAAGGTGCTATCCTACCACCTTTTTCATCTGTCTATCTGTAAGGTCAAACATTCCTGAATGTTAAGTTCCGGTTTTGATTTCCTTGTAGCTATGTGGTTATATTGTTTACCTCGATTTTTGCCATTATTCATTGCCCTATTCCCCATGCTTCGTGGGGAATAGGGCAATGTCTTTAAGTTTGTTTTATTGTTACACTTCCTACACTTCTGTTGTTCCTTGGTACATTCGCACATTCTGTCCCTTCCTTTTGTTTTCTGGTAATAATCAACTCCAGAATAACCTGGAATCCTACCTTCTCCTTTACTTTTTACTTTCAAATTCTCCATGCAACTGAAGTCACTCACCCCCCCCCCCCGCATTATTTAGTTTATAGTCCTTTTTGCAGCTGTAGTCATACGAACCACAGTACTCTGGTCCCAGCATAATTGAGGTAGAACCCGTCCCATTGCAGCAGCTTCCTCCTTCCCAGAACTGATGACAATGTTCCAAGGATTTGAACCCATTTCTCCCACACCAATCTTTAAACCATGCATTAATCTTGTTGACCTTGTGCCAATTAGCTTGCGGCTTAGGTAGATCTGAGGCTAAAAAGGTATATTACCTTTTTGGTTCTGCATTTTAATTTAGCTTCTAGCTGCACATTGTCCCTCAACAGAAACGCTTTCCTCACACTCTTGAGTTCCTTTGCAATCCAGATGAGATATCCTCAACACAGCCTTTAGGACTCTCCATCCAGACCACTGAGAATAGTGTTGATTCTCCTGACTATAGTATCCTCAATTACAATTAAGTTTCTCTGTTTTCCCTTCCTGTTAAATGGCTCCCATGCCATGATGCTGTGGTCAGTTTGCTCATCCCCTCTACACCTCCTTGAGCTACTCTACCTGTCTCTCTGGTCATCTCATCCACCAGTCCCTGACCATTGATCAAATTTGAGGTTGTTAATTTAAGGGATGTTAACTGACCCATGAAATACAGCATCTAGGTAACTTACCTCCTCCCTAATGCGTCACCATGTTTGAAACTCAAAATTGAGCTCATCACCTCTCAGGCAGAGTTCCTCAAGCAACCAACAGATGTGGAGGCTGTAATGATACAGCGATTTTAAGAGGTATATTTTGGCACTTTTTTTAAATGAAGAAAGTTAAGACAGGTGACGAGCAGTCTGATTCAAAGCCAATTTTTAAAAAATTGGAACAAAAGAATCCGTCTGCATGAATAGCGTCAAGCTCCAACAGAAACAGGATTTTTTTTTTAGTTTGAGCCTTCAGTAGCAGCTCCTGGGGTCTTTAAGCGGATCTGGATCCTCTTATTTCTCTCTCTATTGCAGCTAAAAGCTGGGGTTCTCTTCCTGCTGCTAGAATTGCACATAAAACAATCTACTTCACTGAATTTGCCTTTGCCAAAGGTCTGTTTATGTGATGTTACTATATTGAAACAGTTACTTAGTACTCATTAATATGTATTATTTTGTTAAGCATTTTTGATAGAGTTGCAGTTAAGTCAATCCTTTTGTTTTTAATTTGTCTCTATTTTAATTATATTGTTATAATAAAGTGTGTTTTGTTTCAAGCCTGGTAGTTTGACCAATTGAATTGCATCCAGAACACAATGCCTTACACTTCCCCTTTCTTTTCTTATTTTAAAATTATCTTAATATATGTTGAGGGGGTTTGGTTTGGACCATAACAATTGCTATGCACCACAATTGGGTCCACACCAGCTCCCACATCATGCAGGTACAACACATTGTCTAGCCTTGCATCTCTGTTTTATTGACTTTGTTTTTAATTTTTAAGCAATTCTCTTCTGGTCTTCTTTTATAATCTGTAAATATTTCTCCTATTCATCTTCACCTTTAAAGTGAAAATAACGTATAATTGTCATTTTTTTTTCCAATTTTCCCTGTGTTAATTTAATGTATTGTCAAGATTATTGAATTCAAATTTCAAACTAATTAAAATATATACTTCGGGGGGAAAAAAAACCATGCTGATTAGACATGAAGATTGTTGTGTATGAGCTTACCACTACCACCACCTTCTGAACAGCAATTAGAGATGGAAAATTAATGCCTGTTTAAGGAGCTTTTGGAAGTCCACCCTGCTAATATTTGGACACACGCCATCAGCCAATAAAGACATTATTGCCTGGAGTAGCTCTTGGAACAAACTTTACAGCAAACAGACTGACACATGACCACTGAGATCACACTTCCAGTTACTTCTTTGCTTACCTCAGAGGCTTATTTACAAATTAATCAAGCCCTATCATTACAATATGCATGAACATTAGTTCAAAGTATTTATTTCTTCACATGCTGAGTTTTGAATTTTAGCAATAAACCTGGCTCAGACTGCTGTGGCGAGGCTAGATCCTTAATCAACTTATCTTTTATGTATTTTCTTACTTGTGCTTTTTAAGCTTTTCTGTAGGTCCTCTGTAAATATTGATGATCCATTTTCTAATTTCTAATTTTCTCAATTCAGCTTTCTAAAGCAAGACAATTGAAAAATAATTGCATGCATATTGTACTTTGCATCTCCTCAAAATATTTAAAAATATATCAAGACAACACTTTTTTGCTCAACAACCAATCGCATATTTCGAGATGCAATCATTGTTGTGATATAGGCCAACATGCAATCAATTTGCACACAAGGTACCATCAGCAGAATTGAGAAAAGTGATCAGATCATGGTGTTGGTTGAGGTGTAAATATTGACCAGAGAAACTCCTCTGCTTTTCTTTAATACAGCCCTGGGACTTCTGTATTCATCTAAGAAACTAGATGGCACTTTGTTTTTAGCATCTCATCCAAAATATGACGCCTCTCAAGCTAACAGCACTAAGTGCTGATGAAGAGCTTATGCTCAAAACATTGACTCTCCTGCTCCTCGGATGCTTCCTAACCGGCTGTGCTTATCCAGTACCACGCCTTTTGACTCTGAGCACTAAGTGTTATCCTAGATACGATGTGTTTACATAATGGACTGTTGTCTGCCTCTAGCACAGTGGAGGTACTACCGGGCCAACAAAAACATCTAATGCTAACAAAAGTACATTGTCTCAAAATCAGCAGCCTCAGGACATTGTGATTTCAGAACTTAACAGTTTAAATGAATAATCCACATATGTTCATTCAAATTGGAACACGTTAACCTAATATTACGAAGCGCAGAAAAACTGATACGATTGCAAAGCATTTCAAGTTAATGGCTGTGTCACTGTTGATATTAGTTAATTGATGCAATAGATTTAATAGATCTTTCATGCTTTTTTTCACTTCCATATATCTGTGCAACCTGTTTATAATGAGAAATTATTAATATAACTGGTTTTTGGACCACACCAGTTTGTGGTTGAGGTACTGTACTGCAATAAACATATTTAATTAGCTTTAAATGCCATTAATTCAACAAAAGCAGGAATCTAATAATAAAAAATCAAAGTTCTGTATGTTAAAGTGTCTGGGAACCCAGAATATAAGATGAAAATATACATAATTTTTTATTCCCAAATGTGGGCTCCTTGGCAGAGACCCAAGTCCAGATCAAAACCTTGGTGTGAAATCTTGAATTGTTGTCATGTAAGAAATTAAGAAAAAGACATGGAAAAAATATGCAGATAATTTTGAACATTTAGCTAATTTGTAATTTTGCATTTCCTTTTCGAAGATAATAAGTGTCCAGCATGGACCTTCTGACCATTTAGCATGTTATAGGCATCTTAATGACTGACTATTTTTGATATCTCTTTTTTTAGGTTGGCAGTTTCTGTCTGACTGAAGTTGAGTCTGGAAGTGATGCATTCTCTTTGAAAACTAGTGCTGAAAAGCATAAAGATTATTATATCCTGAATGGCTCTAAGATGTGGATTAGTAATGCTGATTATGCTGGAATATTTCTTGTTATGGCAAATGCTAACTTCTCTGCTGTAAGTATCAAAGCAAACAATTCGTATTTGCAAAAATGATAATTTAATAATAAATGCAAAACCATGCACATCGATTTTCTGGAAAAATCTATCTTAATTTGACATAGATTAGTGTGCATGTCTTTGTGTATCATTTGGATAATTTTGAATTTTATTCAGTTAATAAAGAACTACCATCCATGTATCTGAAGCAGCATAATACTGTTAATGAAGGGGAAACGGTCAAACCTGTCTGATAACTAACCTGAAACACCAGTCCCAATCTGGTATGGCGGGAGTAGAGGTTCCCTTCTAATAATTAAAGCCGAAACATCCAGAAAAACTCACCTTGCCCTTCCTAATCTGGGAGAAAGTGAGGATGTAGATGCTGGAGATCAGAGTCAAAAGATGTGGTGCTGGAAAAGCACTGCTGGTCAGGCAACATCCGAGGAGCAGGAGAGTCAACATTTTGGCCATAAGCCCCTCCTACACCCAACCCTCCAACTCAGCACTGTCCTCTTGAACTGTCCCACCTATCCATCTTTCTTCCCACGTATCTGCTCTATCCTCCCCTCTGACCTATGACCATCACCCCCACCTCCATCTATCTATCTCCCTCCCAGCTTCCCCATGGCCACCCTACCAACAGCCCACCTCCACCCACCTATTTAACACTCGGCCACCACCAGCACCCCCGTCACCACACCCTTCACACCACCACCACCATATTTCTGATTACGGGCTTATGCCTGAAAGATCAATTCTCCTGCTGTTCAGATGCTGCCTGACCTGCTGTACGTTTCCAGTTCCACACTTTCCAACCTGATCTCCATTTTTGAAGTAACAAGTAACAATTTACTAATTTAATTCTAACAGTGAACAAATTAACAGAATTGTTAACAAACTGAATAATTCCCCCCTAATTATTAACTGGTCCCTAACTGAACTAAATTCTACTGGTGTACTGTTCCAATTAACACAGGTCCCATTTATATAAATCCAAGTGATAAGAAAACAATTAATTAAAAGTTAGTCTCTCAAAATTCTGGAATGCTCTGCCTTCTACACTGTCTCTCTAGCCTTTCCTCTGCTCATCCTGCTGTCAGGGATATTTTCTCTGTAATTTCCTCAAGCTAGAAATGCCATGGTATCTTTTATGGTGCTTTTTTTTTAAAGAGCTTAGTGATTTTGTGTGAGAACTAGGTATTTATTCCTCAGATGGCAGGTTTGCTTTCACACCAATCTGCAAAAACCTTCTGCTTCTATACCTTGGATGACATATCAATTTTGTTATGAAGGTGTAGGTGTGTACTGTACCTTTTAAGAGAGAGAGGAAGCTAGCAACGACTGAAAGTACAGAGTGTGCTGAACAATGTAAAAATGTAACATCTGGTTGACACAAATACCCGGTGCTGTGTTGCCAAATTCAAATTTGGCCGGTCAGTTTAAATTATGCCTCAGAGATCAAAATCCAATCGAATTTGAATTTTACTGTTTGGGATGACATCAAACCAATGACATGATCCGATGTTTTGGAGTATAAAATAAGACATTTTAAATAGTTAGAGAACTGTCAAGTACCAACAAGTATAGACTGCTAGCCAAGTAGGTCTCTGAAAGATAGCTGTCCATAAAAAAACGTGTGCAGCAGAAGACCGAAGAAGAGACGACCCAGGAAAATACAGAGGTAAATCTGCAAAGGCAAATCGACAAAGCTGACTGGTCTTGAAACGTGATAATTTGTTTGTAAATCTTGATTGGGTTTCTATTGAGGTCCTGATAGGAACATTACATCAAAGACGTGTTTCCAACGCTGATCACGCCTTTTGTTTACACTGATTAAAAACTAACTCTGGTTACTGAAATATTGCTGAGAACAGTCCTGGACATTGATGGGAGCCCAGGCACCATCTCCTGGAGTTACCCTGAAGCCCCCTTCCCAGATAATCTCTCCAACATTTTCCTGTACGGGGCAAAGGTGGAACTTGTCAAAATGTTGCAATACAACATTTTGTGAGTGTGCGCGTGCGTGCGCACGCACATATGCAGAGACTCCCCCACTCGCCAAAGGCAGCAGCAGTCTTACTGTTGGTGTCCAGTCCAGCTGCCCAGGGTGGAGGTGGACTGGGGTGGGGGAGTGGGGATTGGGGCATCGGTCGGGGTCAGGGGGTTCAGACGGGGGTGTGGGTTGGTGGGGGTCGGATGACGATGGGTTGGGGACGTTGATAAGGGTTGGAGGGGTCACGGGCGGGGATTCACGAGTGGTTTGCTGCTGCCTAGTCTCCTGAATGGGGAGAGGACTGAGCAAGTGCTCGCCCGCGTCAATCCCATTGAACTGATTGGGGAGGGAAGCTTCAGCAATGCTGCAGGTCCCTTACTGAGCAGTGTACGTCTACTCAGAAAGAAACCCTGAGACAGGGAGAGGCAGCAAGGCAGGCAGAGCGAAGAAAAGGAAACTTCAGAAAACTCCGTGCCCCAGAGGAAAGACATTGAATCAATTAACCGAATAATCAACTATCCAAACAGAATCATGCCTCCCCATCTTGTTTGGATAATCGAGGATCCTCTGTATAGCACGAGGTGAGCTTTTCTATATGTCAGGTTTAAATTAGCAGAGGGGATTATCCCGTGTCATAACAATTTCTTTACAATAACATTAGTCCGAGGTTGTCAAAACCATCAGAGTTAAATTCAGTTGGCTTCTAGTTTTGAATTAAGATTCACCAAACTATACTTATACGTTGTGCATTCTATTCCAAAAGCTCTCTTATTAACAAGCACGTATTTATTTTTATTTCAAAAGATGTGGGTGTTGCTGGCCAGGCCAGCATAAATTGCCTAACTCTAACTTTTTAAAAAATTCATTCAGTAGTGGGACATGGGCATTGCTGGCCGGTCAGTATTTATTGCCTATCCCCAGTTGCCCTTGAGAAAGTGGTGGTGAGCTGCCTTCTCAAACCACTGCAGTTCATATGCTGTCAGTTGACCCACAATGTATTTAGGGAGGGAATTCCATGATTTTGACCTGGCAACAATTAAGTAATGGCAATATATTTCCAAGTCACAATGGTGAATGACTTGGAGGGGCCTTACAGGTGGTAGTGGTCCCAAGTATTTGTTGCCCTTGTCCTTCGAGATGGAAGTGGTGTTGGTTTTGGAAGGTCTGAGGATCTTTGAATTTCTGCGGTGCATCTTGTAGGTTGTACATACTGATTCTACTGAGCTTCAGTAGATGAGGGAGTATATGCTTGTGGATCAGGTCTCAGGCTAGTGGGGTCTCTGTTCCAGACTGATGTCAAGCTTCTTGAGTGTTGCTGGAGCTGCACTCATCCAGGCAAGTGAGGAGTATTCCGTTACATTCTGTCTTTTGCCTTGTAAATGGTGGACAGTCTTTGGGGAGCCAGGAGGTGAGTTACTCACTGCATTATTTCTAGCCTCTGACCTGCTCTTGTAGCGACTGTGTTTATGTGCTGAGTCAATAGAGTTTCTGGTCACT
Organism: Hemiscyllium ocellatum; assembly: GCF_020745735.1. Taxonomy (NCBI): domain Eukaryota; kingdom Metazoa; phylum Chordata; class Chondrichthyes; order Orectolobiformes; family Hemiscylliidae; genus Hemiscyllium; species Hemiscyllium ocellatum. The sequence continues at coordinate 34,095,431 of NC_083422.1, read as the reverse complement.
GGTAACCTCAAGGATGTGGATAGTCTAGGATTCAGTGATGGTAACACCATTGAATATCAAGAGCAAGTGTTTAGATTGTTTCTTATTAGAAATGGTAATTTGCCTGGCATTTGTGTGTTATGAATGTTACCTTGCACTTGTCAGCCGAAGCTTGGATATTGTCCAGATCTTATTGTATTTGAACATGGCCTGCTTCAATACCTGAGGAGTCAAAAATGGTGCTGAACGTTGTGAAGTCATTGTTAAACCTCTCCAATTCTTATCTTATGATGGAGGTAAGGTTACTGATGAATGGTTGGGCCTAGAACACTATCTTGAGGAACTCTGGCAGAAATGTTCTGGAGCTAAGATGACTCCAACAACCGTAATTGTCTTCCTGTATGCAACACTCAGTCAAATGTGGCCTTGTTGTTAAGGCCTTTCACTCTGCAATTCATTAAGAGAGCACAGAAATTGGCGATTCTGGAGGTGATGTGGATTAATTATTTCAATAAATGGACACAGTTTGAAGTAGTTTTTGTTCGGTTATGTATATGTTGTTTGTAATGTATAATTGTAGAAATGAATTGTATAAGTAAATTGAAGTAAATATTGCCTCCAGTTCATTTCTTCAATATCTGTTTTTTCTGAAATTTAATATGGTAGCATTTCAAAGGATGTAGGTTGGAAACTCAGATAAAAAAGCAACAAGTCTAGAGACCATTGCGGAAAATGTCAACAAGCAAATCTAAATGGATAGGATATATTTACACCCAATACGCTTGAAATGTGAACTGAATTATCAGTGGAAGAATTAAGTGGATGACCCAGTGAGGGTGAGAAAATGAGGTATGCCATGTTTATAAACTTAGAGCCCCATCAACCCATCATGTTCACACCAATCACCAAGCACCTATTATTCTAATCGCATTTTGCAGCTCTTAGCCCATAACCACGTATGCTACAGTGTTACAAGTTTTCATCTACAAACTTTTTAACTGTTTCTGTTTCTACTACTCCTTTGGCAGGATCCTGAGCAGCATTAATGTATCGAGGGATCTGGGGATTCAAGTGCATTGTTCCCTGAAAGTGGCCATGCAAATAGATAGGCCTTTACCACCGTATGACATGCTTGCCTTTATTGGTCGGGCAATTGAGTTCAAGAGTCTGAATGTCATGTTGAAGCTTTGGTTAGGCCACACTTTTTGTATGGTCTTCAGTTCTGGTCACCACATTACAGGAAGGATGTGGAGACATTACAGGAGGTGCAGAAGAGGTTTACCAGGATGCTGCCAGGATTAGAGGGAATGGAGCCATAAGGAGAGGCTAGAAAAGCTCAGGTTGCTTTCTCTGGAAGGGAGAGGCTAAGGGAAGATTTGATAGAAGTCTATAACATTATGAGATGCATAGATAGATTTGAAGGTCAGAATCTTTTTCCCAGACTTGAAATGTTTAATATTTGGAGCACGCATTTAAGGTGAGAGGGGGTAAGCTCAAAGGAAATGAGGGGTGCATTTTTGACAGAGGGTGTCAGGAGTCTGGAACTTGCTACCAGAGCTGTTGGTGGAAGCAGATACATTAGGGGGATTCAAGGGACTTTTGGATAAGCATATGAATATGCCAGGAATGGAGGGCCAAGGACAGGCAGAAGGGATTAGTTTAAGCTGGCATCATATTCGGCACAACATTGTGGCCGAAGGGCCCATACCTGTGCTGTCCACTTCTATGTTCTATGTTTTTAGGCAGTGATGTCTAGGAAAAAGATGTTTGTTCTCAATTCCCTTCTAAACCTCCTACCCTTAATTTGAGTTTATGTCTCCTGATTATTGACCCCTTTATTAAGGGGCAACATTTTTTCCTATCGACATTGTCTACACTCCTCATAATTTTGCGACCCTCAGTCAGGTCCCCCCACTCGGCCTTCTCTGCTTTAAGGAAAACAATCTCAGCCTCTTTTGTGTATCTTCATTGCTGGAATGCTTCTGGAAAATCTCATTCAGTGAAATCCATACTTCCGAAAGAGCAATCAGAACTGATCACAGTACTCATCATAACCTCCTTGGACTGTATACAGTGCCTCGACTAATAAAGCCCAGTATCCAAATGCTGCCTTAACCACTTTATCTACTTTCTGCTGCTTTCAAGAATCTATGCACAAGTACATCAAGATCCCAGTGATCCTCTATTCTTCCTAGTGTGATACCATTCATCATTTATTCCCTTGTCTTGTTAGGTTGCCAAAATGCATTGCCTCACACTTTTCTGGATTGAATTCCATTTGCCACTGTTCTGCCAAATGACCAGCCCATCTTTATGTCCTGTAGTCTAAGGGTTTCCTCCTTGCTATTTACCATGCCATTAATTTTATGTCATCTGTAAATGTATCAATCATATCATCTTCAATCAAGTCTAGATCATTAAAATGTGCACTACAAACAACAACGGACCTAGCACTGAACCCTTGCGGACACAAGCTTTCAGGCACAAAAATAACTTTCGACTATCAGCCTCTGCTTCCTGCCGCTAAGCCAATTTTAGATCCAATTGGCCAAATTGTTGTGGATCGCGTGGACTTTTATCTTCTTCACCAGTCTTTCATGCAAGACCTTTGCAGAAAACCTTACTGACATCTATGTAAATTACTTCAATGGCACTGCTCTCATCTGTACACCTAGTCACTATCTCCAAAAATTCACACTTGTTGGATCTGAGCTTCCTCCTGACAAACCCATGTTAATGATTCTTCATTAATCTTTGTCTCTCCAAGTGAAGGTTAATTCTGTCCCTCAGAGCTTTTTCCAAAAGTTCCCCTACCACTGAAATTAAGTTCATTGGCATTTACATCCTTGGTTTATCCTTACCATCCTTCCAGAATAACAGAACTACATTATCTGTGCTGTAGTCCTCTGGAACATCTGGTGACCAGAACTACACACACAACTCCATGTATGATGTAACTGTTTTATACAGCTCTATCACAACCTCCCTGCTCTTGGATTGATGCCTTAACTATATAAAGGCCTTTATAACTATATGATCTACCTGCTGCTTTCAAAGATCTATGAACATGCACACAAAGATCCATATGATTCTCTCTATGTCCTAGGGTCATACTATTTATTGTGTAATTCCTTGTCTTGCTAATCCTGTCAAAATGCATAACCTCACATCTTTGGCTGTTGTTTTCTACCAAAAAAAAAGAAATTTTGAAGCAAAAACGATTTGTACCTTGTACTAGAGTTCTTGGATGTGCTCTGTGGGGTTATCAGCCACAGTTACCCATATTTACATCATGTTAAATTTGGATGTTATAGTATAAATTTTATATATGTTGCAGATTGCTTTACTGTTCTTAACTTTATAGTAAAGTTTAATCTGTTCAATGATAATGAGACTTTAATTTTGAAATACACCGTTAAGAAGAATATTTCATGCATTTTAATAGATTGACAAATTTCAATCAATTGATCCATGGATCAGTACTAGCATTTAAATTGCTGGATTGAGCCAATGCATCTCTTTAAGACAGTATTAGTTTTAACTGGTGCACTCAGAAATATGATACCTAGTGTTTTGAGAACGTTCTGAGAAACAGTTATTTAGTTTCAGCTTCATGGAATAAATGGTAGTTTCTGCAGTGATGCAAAAATAGAAAACTCAATGATTACCTGGGTTTGAAATGGTCTGGATATAGGATGCAAATATAAGTCCAGTAAACAAATTAAAACTGATATGGTTATTGCAATGGAACCTAGAACTCTACCAGTAATAATGAGCAAGTAGAGGTCGAGAATGCCCAACAGTTAATTGGTTTTTTTCACGTGAGTCAAAAATTATAATATGATGAACTGTCAAAAACTGGACAACATTGCCCTCAAAATTACATTTGATGAAGAGGATAAAGACAATGATAAATTTCAAAAAAATATATACAAGGATTTTGCATCCTATGATGGATGTATTATTCACGGACTCCAAACTGTAGTGCTAGATCACGTTTGTAGCAAGTTAATAGGTGTTCTTGTGTTAAATGGTTGATGTGAAAAATTCACTACTAGATGATAGAGTCCCTATCAGTCTCGGGAAAAATCCTCATCTTCAATTCTATATGATAACCCTTCTGCTCTGGAAGGTACTATATTTGCTTTCCTTTTTCTCTGTACATTTGAATTGTTTTGTATGCAGGTCTTAGAGAAAATTAAGGGTATTGAGATGTTATACCAGCAGGGATTAATTTTTATTCAAGAGTTTTGAGGAGGGTCATACAAAATGAAAAAGTAATTGTCATGACAACATAGTAATTCTAAACATGCACTCAAAATGTTAAGATTCATTCTTCATTATCATAAAATCTCAGACTCTGAGCAACTGATAGAAATAAATAATCTTGTACTTTATACACTGATGTGCTTTGTGATAAAGGTTCTTGGGAACAGAATACAGCCAATCAGTGATGAATTAGATACCTTGTAAAGGAGATAATGTTTTGCTAAGATGTAGTTACCCAGTGTTACTCACACCTCAGTGGACGTGTTTTGACTGCATTCACTACTTAATTTGCTATGTGGGGTATTCAGTCACAGTCACCCATATTTACGTCATGTTAAATTGGAGTGTTATAGTATAAATTATATAAATATTGTGGAAAGATGTAGAATGTAGGGAAATAGATGGGGACATCTTGAAAAATGTCCATATTACATAGGAGGAAATGCTGGATGAGTTGAAACGCATAAAAGTGGATAAATCCCCAGGACCTGATCATGTGTACCCTGCAACTCTGTGGGGAACAAGGGAAGTGATTGCTGGGCCTCTTACTGAGATATTTGTATCATCGATAGTCACAGATGAGGTGCCAGAAGATTGAGGTTGGCTAACATGGTGCCACTGTTTAAGAAAGGAGGTAAAGACAAGCCAGAGAACTATAGGCCAGTGAGCCTGACATCGGTGGTGGGCAAGTTGTTGGAGGGAATCCTGAGGGACAGGATGTACATGTATTTAGAAAGACAAGGATTGATTAGTGATAGTCAACATGGTTTTATGTGTGGCCAATCATGTCTCACAAACTTGATTGAGTTTTTTTGAAGAAGTAACAAAGAGGATTGATGACGGCAGAGTGGTAGATGTGATCTTTATGGACTTCAGTAAGGCGTTCGACAAAGTTCCCTATGTGAATCTGGCAAGCAAGGATCTCATGGAATACAGGGAGAACTCGCCATTTGGATACAGAACTGGCTCAGAGGTAGAAGACAGAGGGTGGTGGTGGAAGGTTGTTTTTCAGGCTGGAGGCCTGTGACCAGTGGAGTGCCACAAGGATCGGTGCTGGGCCCTCTACTTTTCATCATTTATATAAATTATTTGGATATGAGCATAAGAGGTATATAGTAAGCTTGCTGATGACACCAAAATTGGAGGTATAGTGGACAGTGAAGAAGGTTACCTCAGATTACAACAGGATCTTGATCAGCTGGGCAATGGGCTGAAAAGTAGCAGATGGAGTTTAATTTAGATAAATTTAAGGTGCTGTATTTTGGGAAAACAAGTCTTAGTGGGACTTATACACTTAATGGTAAGGTCCTAGGGAGTGTTGCTGAACAAAGAGACCTTGGAGTGCAGGTTCATAGTTCCTTGAAAGTGGAGTCACAGGTAGATAGGATAGTGAAGAAGGCAATTGGTATGCTTTCCTTTATTGGTCAGAGTATTTGAGTACAGGAGTTGGGAGGTCATGTTGTGTCTGTACAGGATATTGGTTAGGCCACTGTTGGAATATTGCATGCAATTCTGGTCTCTTTCCTATCAGAAAGACGTTGTGAAACTTGAAAGGGTTCAGAAAAGATCTACAAGGATGTTGCCAGGGTTGGAGGATTTGAGCTATAGGGAGAGGTTGAATAGGCTAGGGCTAATTTCCCTGGAGTGTTGGAGGCTGAGGGGTGACCTTGTAGAGGTTTATAAAATCATGAGGGCCATGGATTGGATAAATAGACAAAGTCTTTTCCCTGGGGTGGGAGAGTCCAGAACTAGAGGGCATAGGTTTAGGGTGAGGGGGGAAAGATCTAAAAGAGACCTAAGGGGCAACTTTTTCACTCAGAGGGTGATACTTGTGTGGAATGAGCTGCCAGAGGAAGTGGTGGAGGCTGGTACAATTGCAACATTTAAACGGTATATGCATAGGAAGGGTTTGGAGGGCCGGTTGCTGGCAGGTGGGACTAGAATGGGTGGGATATCTGGACGAGTGGACCAAAGGATCTGTTTCCTTGCTGTACATCTCTGACTTTATGACTCTATTGTTTTACTGTTCTTAACTTTATAATAAAGTTTAATTCATTTCTTTAAAATAGTAGGATCTTTTGGCTTTGCTCTCTTAGTGAGTACTTGGTATGTTAAACTTTATTGTCTTAAAACAAAAGAAAAACGTACTGGTTCCTGGTCAATATAAAACTTAATATAATTTTTGCAGTCTTGTCAGGGATAAAAAAAAATAGCAGTCTTTCTTTATTGTTCTGATCTTCAGTTTGTTTTTCTGATGTATTATTCAAATTGAGACAGCATCGAACTTTGCTCACCCCCACACCCATCCCTTCTCACACTTAAATTGCATGGCCATTGAGTTGCCGAGTAACCAGGTATGAAACTGTCCCTTTTTGAAACAATAAAATTCTTGACTTTTTACTGTTCTTCTTTATTAAAAATATTATTAAAATTAGTTTAATGTTCCTAATTTAATGTCTTGTACATTCAGGGTTACAGAGGGATCACATGCTTCATTGTAGACAAAGACACTGAAGGCCTGCAAGTGGGAAAAAAAGAAGATAAACTTGGAATTCGTGCATCATCTACTTGTGCAGTCAATTTTGATAATGTAAAGGTACATTTTTCAAAGTTGTATTTAGCATATGCTGGAATGTTATGCATACAAAAGGTAAGCTGCAAATATTTCTTTGCTATTTTTCATACTCCCCATAGTAATGGACTGCTGCTTAAATGTGGTTCCACGAATACATTTCACCTGCAGGTATTTTGTCCAAGTGGCAATTCTCTGTAATTCCACACTATTGATAGACTGCTTTGACCATGAGGAACCAGAGCAAAACCAAATCTATTTTTATCTGGCAGTAGTGCATTTACTTTTCCAACAGATGTCACTAGATGACAATTGTGAGTGTGAATCTTGGATTGTTCACGACTCCGCCACTATTATTGAGCATAAAACAGAAATCAGTCTTGGAACGTGTATGTGTGTGCATGTGTGCGTGAGCGCACGTCTGTCTGTGTAGCGTTGCTGCTCAGCTTAACTAAACCACTGGAAGAACTTTGTTATTTACTTGAATATGTTGTAACTTGTGAAAAAAAAACTATATGTCTTTCTGTGTTGTCTAATGTGTGTTTCTTAAATTAAATTTATTTATTATATAAAATATTTGTAATTATAACTTTGATCTATTGTGGCTTTGTTACAAGGATCGTTATGACTAAAGCACAACTGTTAATCTGACCTGTGCGTTCAATACCAAATAGGAAAATCCAGGTACTTGTAGCCACTTATAAACAGTTATGTTCATGTAGCAAAGACAGAGGGATAAATAAGAGTCCTAAATCAGCGACAAGTATTCAGGATATGTTGCAGGAACAAAGATCATAGTTTCAGTGGATGAAATTGAGGCTTATGTGATTACTGATGTATCAGTGGATGAAAGTGAAGAATTGCGAAAAGTGGCAGTGTAGTACAATTCTGTGTATTTGCACTAATGTGTTAAGTATGGCGCCATCTCTGTATTTATGCCACTGACGGACAGCTTGTCGATCAGCAAGAGAGGAGGGTCAAGAATGAATATTCATGATAGATGGCAGAGGTAACCATGTAGATGTGGGAAGAAAAATATTACAGACAGTCTGGCCATGGTCATAGAGGTAAGTGCAAAAACCAAATTCCTGCTTTCACTGCATAGGTTGGGACTGGAGGAAGGTTTTGGGATTTAGGTAAGTGAAGTTCTTACAAAATCAGAGATTTCTGGAATCTGGATGTGACTAACTGTGCATTCATTACTTCTTAATAAACCAGACAGGAAATCAGTTCTTAACAGGAAAAGCAGAGAAGACGACAAGATTCCATCGAATCCCAACAGTGTGCAAACAGGCCATTCAGCCCAATATATCCATACTGACCCTCTGAAGAGTATTACACCCCGATGCATCCCCGTACTGTTTCCCTAGATTAATGCACCTAACCTATACATCCCTGAACACTATCGGCAATTTAGCATGACCAATCCATCTACGTTGCACATCTTTGGACTGTGGGAGGAAACCAGAGCACCTGATGGAAACCTATACAGACACCAGGTGAATGCGCAAACTTCTCCCAGACAGTTGCCCAAGGGTGGAGTTGAACCAGGGTCCCTGGCACTGTGAGGCAACAGTACTAACCAGTGAGCCACCAGGCCACCTCAGGCAACATATGGAGGCATATGGAGGCTTCAGAAAATTATAATGAACAGGTTCCAACTCTCAACTATTCTCCCATTTGTCATTTTCGTGCCCAATCTTTTGCCTATTAGGTATGCCTTAGGCGGTACGGTGGCTCAGTGGTTAGCAAGCAATATTCCAAACATGGCCTTACCAATGTCTTGTACAGCCGCACCATGACCTCCCAACTCCTGTACTCAATATACTGACCAATAAAGGAAAGCATACCAAACACCTTATTCGCTATCCTATCTATCTGCTACTCCAGTTTCAAGGAGCTATGAACCTGCACTCCAAGATCTCTTTGTTCAGCAACACTCCAGAGGACCTTACCATTAGGTGTATTAATCCTGCTAAGATTTGCTTTCCCAAAATACAGCACCTCAAATATATCTAAATTACACTCCATTTGCCACTCCTCAACCCATTGGCCCATCTGATCAAGTGATAACCACATTTCTATGTATTTACAACTCACTTTATTTAGATGCCACTTCCAATTCTCTCCTTTCTCTAGAAACTGAATGGTCTTAATTCCTGACAGGTAAAACAGAAGCAGTACCTAATGGCTGCAGCTCATTCCTTGTTTCAGGCATGAGTAAACTGCCTGTTTAGAGCAATGATCAGGCATGCTCCATGTCCATGTGAGTCAGCGGCAGCAGCAACCTAGCAGCCTCACCACTTTATGTCTGCTTTTTGACCAATTCACACAACTTCAGTCCTTCAACACTTTACTTTGGATCTCAAGAATATCTTGCAAGCTACTGCCTGTAGCTTTACGTGCAAGGATACAAACTTCTCGTGCATCTGCACAGGATGTATCTTTTGCTCTTAGCTTGCTTTCCTAGTGATCTTTTACTTGGAGTCTGCCAGCCTGTATCTATTTCATATTGCACACTATTTAATTACACGCTGCCAGCCTCTGTGCCTTGCATTGCCTTTTAGTGCAGAGGACAGGGAAGCAGGATGTGACATTGGGGTGCACTGAACAGTCAAGAGGGTGAACATGTGCAGTGCTGAACTATGTCAAAATGACACACCTTATGCATTGGTCAGCAGAATATGTCATAAACATGTTATGTGTGTTCCCAAGCAAATGGTGATGTGTGAAAGTTGAAGATAGCAGTCCTTGGTGAATGAGAACTATACTCCGTCAAGAGGTAGTCAGTTAAAGAGTTGCCTGATTTCAATCAAGTGGATTAACATGGTCAGTCAGGCACTTAGTCCTCCTGTAATATGGGAATTGAGGCATGGTCAGTTCTCTCACTCAAGTGCAAGCAGTACAAAGATTACAGATACGATAGTTTGGGTGCTATGAAGATATAATTCAAGGTGCTGGGCCAATTGTTTTCCACAATGCAAATACATATGATGGAAATGAATGGAAGAGCAGATAGTTTTGATACATAAACGGGAGAGAAAGTAAGGTTCCCCAGTAAATGAGTAAAAACACACAGGTCAAGATTTTGCAAGGGTGATGTGTGTGAGAACATGAGTGGACATGATGTATACAATAGTGAGAGTTATAGTCAAATAACTATGGTGAGAGGCATATGCAGTGACAGAGAGATAATAACTGATGGCCCTGTGCGGGAGCAAAGAGATGATGTTGATACTTATCTTTTCGGATCGGAGAGTTCATCAACCTTCTTTCTGCAATGCTGGGCTTCCCTCTTCTCCCAGGACACAACACTGATCCAGGCTGCAATATAGGTCAGTTGCAATTTTGTTCTGATGGTGTGACCGCCTGTGGTAATCCTCCCTCCTCTCGACCACCTCAACCACCAATGCCTTAGGACTCCTATCTGTAAAGCAGCAAGCTTTTCTGTCCTCTGTGATATATCCTTCATGAAAACAGTTAAGCACTGTTATCAGTGGCAATTCCTGGCTTGCAGCTTCTGAAGTGGTGTGTAGCTAGGCATTAAATATTGTGTCAGTCATGAACACCACAAAGTCCAACAGCGGCAAGCTGTTTACCCTGAGCAAAGTGCCTGAGAACCCAATTGCATAATCAGTGAGGTGAAGAGCAGGAGATTGAGAAAAGTCACTCCAAGCTATGAATCTCACTTGACAAAACACTAACAAAATGGGCGTATTCTACCAAAATTTTCAGCTAACGTGATCATTCCTTTTAGACCCTCAAATATATTGGTCACAAGAATTATGCTGCCATTTGGTTATGGTTTATGAATTTATCTCTCATTTTTTCCACTGTCTCCTACACTCTAATCTAACTGCTATCAAAACCTTCCAACTTAGAGTAGCTATACTGTCTGAAAGGAGTATCATAGCTGATAATATTCTTCTGTTTTATGCAATTTGCTTATTTATTGGCCCAAGTCTTGGAGTAGTTCTGACCGATGCTAATTACAAGAAAATATACACATTTGCCTGCTGGCACCTTTCAGATCAGACTTCTAAAGCTGGCTGCTCCCTGGAACCTCCATTCTAGAAAACTAGGCAGGCCTCAATATAGCGCAGAAGAAGCCAAATCCCTTTTTTATGGCATTAGCTGTAATATTCTAGGGAGTAAAGTTCAAATATTCCAGAATTTCTTTTGAGTTAGTGTGATTAAATGAGTGAATAGGTGAAAGTGTAGTTGTGTTAGTGGGTACATTGGATGAGGTTAGTTGGTAAGGGGTTTGGGTGGCAGAGAAGTAAGGTAGGTTAGTAGGACACTAGCTAGATAGTCTGCTACACCACCATTCTGTCAGCTAATTAGGGTGGCTGGGTGGATAGGGGCTGTCATGGAGGGAGTTGGGAGGTTCAGAAGGAGTCGATTGTATAGATAATAAGAATTGGAACTGATAATATTAGGACTAACAGTTTCTTGGTAACTATCCTGGTAAGTAAATTAAAATGCTCAGAAATCTCAATCTACAACTCAGAGACTCTTTCAAAGAGTTCCAAAGTAAGTTTAACTTTCCAGACAATTCTGCATAATCATTGCATTCGGACTTAAAAAGTGAATCTTCAGGGGTATATCCAATTCCAATTATCCAGAGACAAAGATTTGGACCGTTGTACTATGGTTTGCAAGCTGACGAGATTCAGTACTTGGATAGATTGAAGAAGCTGGCCAGTTGTCCTTAGAGAGAAGGTAATTGACAGACAGTGAAAATAGGGAGAAACTGTTTCTACTTTCAGAAGGATCAAAAACCAGCACACACCAGTTTAAGATTATTGGTAAAAGAACTGATGGTAACATGAGGAAAATCTTTTTTGTGTGTAATGAGTGGTTAGGATCTGGAATGCACTGCCTGAGAACTGTGGTGAAGACTGATTCAGTCAGGATTTTCAAGAGGGAATTGAATCATTATCTGAAGAGAGAAAATTTATAGAATGATGGGGAATAAAGAGGGGAGTGGCATTAAGTGAATTGGTCTTATTGAGCCACATAGCCACAATGACTAATGGTCTCCTATTTGAGAACCATTCACTGATTCTATCCAATGATTCAGTATTTGTTCGCATTTTTTTCTTCTGAAGTGGATCACATTTTACTTCTTTGTTGCAGGTTCCAGAGAGTAATATTTTGGGACAGCAGGGACAAGGGTACAAATATGCCATTGGAATGCTAAATGAAGGCAGGATTGGGATTGCCGCACAGGTTTGTAGAGCAATACATAACTAGAATATTTGCAGATATGTAAATTTCTATTGGGGACCTAATGTCACTCAAGGAGAGCATTCTTAGAGTGGGTCAATGGTTGCAATTTCAGACTACTGTGTGAGCTAAACTAAAACTACTTAAGAGGAGTTCTATACCATGTGGTATAGATTTTTTAAAAATATGCTGAAACGAAATATATGTTGTGTGATTTTTAACTTTGTCCAACCCAGTCCAACACCAGCACCTCCAAGTCATAAATATATATGCTTTGCTCTAGTATTTTGCAGCCAAATCATAGACTCAGCCCATAGAGTCTACACTGACCCTCTAAGGAGCAGTCCAGCCAGACCCACTCACTAACTTAGTTTATCGCTGTAACCCTGCATTTCCCACAGCTAGCCCACCTAACTTGTACATCCCTGTACACCTTGACAATTTAACATGGTCAATCCACCTAACCTGTACATCTTTAGACTTTGGGAGGAAACCAGAACACCTGGAGGAAACTGACACAGACACGGGGAGAACATGCAAACTCCACACAGACTGTTATCTGAATCTGGTGCTGTGAGACAACATGGTAACCACTGAGCCACCATGTCACCCCGAAAGAAGGCATTCATCTCACTGAGTCTACATCCCACCCAAACCCACCCCATCCCCGTCACTCCACGTGTTTTTTTTTTAAACTAAGGCTAACACACATAACCTTCATATCTTTAGGGTTTCCATGCAGAAAAGGGGAGATGTACGAACTCCACACAAACGGTCCCCCGAGTCTGGATTTGAACCTAGGTCCCTGGTGCTGTGGGGCTGCAGTGCTAACCACTGTCACCCCAGTCAAGTCTAGTCCATTATATTCATGGTCTGTGCTGTGGTGTCAGTTGGTCTAATTGGAAAATGGTCAGCATTCTTATTATAGAACCTAGAATATTAAAGGGGGACCGCTTTGAATGTAAAACACTAAATTTTTCTGACTCTTTTAGGCAATGATATGTTTCAAATTTTGTTTTCTACAGATGCTTGGGTTGGCACAGGGATGCTTTGATAGCACTATTCCTTATTTGAAGCAGCGAGTTCAATTTGGAAAAAGAATTTATGATTTCCAGGTACATACATCAAACATGTTTTCTATCATTCTGGGACTTTGTTTCTTTAATATATTTGGATCTTATGCTATTTTCAGCTTTCTTTAGTCACTGACTTTTTTCAAGGTAATTCCTAACCCTTCTGTCTTGAGGCTGACTGAGATGCACCTAAGGATACTGAGGGAGGTGATTATACATTATGGCAGAGACACTAGCCATAATTTTTCAGTCATCTTTAGATTCAGGAGTGATCCCAGAGGACTAAAGAATTACAAAGACTATGCCCTTTATTGTAAAATAAGCACAGCAATTTACACCAGTCAGTTTAACTTTGGTAGTTCGGAATTCTGAATAGGATTAATAGCCACATGGACAAATGTGGGTTAATTAAGGAGAGCCAGCATGGATTTTGTGAGGGAAAATTGTGTTCAACTAACCTGCTGGTGTGTTTGAAAAGGTAAAGGAGAGGTTTGATCAGGGTGTTGCTGTTAATATCAGCTACATTGTTTTCCAAAGATGCCTGGTAGAGTGCCACACAAGCAAAGTTAGAGCTCCTGGAAATAAAAGAACAGGTAACGATGTGGATATAAAATTAGTTGCACAGGGACCAATTTCAAAGATTACAGGGAATGTAAAATTTAGAAACACTATAAGAAGGACAATGCAGAATTTTGAAAGAGCATTGACAAGTTGGAGGAGTGGACACCAAAGTGGCAGATGATGTTCAATGCAGAGAAATATGAAGTTGATGCATTTACAGTATAAAACGAAACAGTATAAAATAAAGAGTATTACTCTAGAGGACATGCAGGAGCAGAGGGACCAGCGTGTAAATGTACATCTCATTTAAAGGAGGCAGGACAGACTGGACCCTTAACACAACATGCTGAAAATGTGTTGCTGGAAAAGCGCAGCAGATCAGGCAGCATCCAAGGAGCAGGAGAATCGATGTTTTGGGCATGAGCCCTTCAGGGCTTCCTGAAGAAGGGCTCATGCCCGAAACGTCGATTCTCCTGCTCCTTGGATGCTGCCTGACCTGCTGAGCTTTTCCAGCAACACATTTTCAGCTCTGATCTCCAGCGTCTGCAGTCCTCACTTTCTCCTTAACATAACATCCCAAGTTATAAGGCTTTTAGTAGAAACAGTGTGGGTAACAAGGGAGAGGAGGTGTTGTAGTCTTGGTTAAAGATAGTATCATTGCCAGTGAATAAAGTGCTTTTCCTGAATTGGAATTTATGTGGTTGGAGGTGAGAAACAGGAAGTAAGTGGTGATTTTGTTGTGTATTTATTATAGACTCCTAACGGCGGTGAAGACGTAGGAGAGAGCATTTGTAGGCCGATTCTGGAAATCTGCAGGACAAGTAGGATTGCAATAGAGTTGGTGATTTCAATAACCTTAGAGGAGACTGGGAAAGCAGTAGAGTCAAGAGTATGGTGCTGGAAAAGCACAGCAGATCAGGCAGCATTCAAGGAGCAGGAGAATCGACATTTCAGACAAAAGCCCTTCATCAGGAATGAGGCTGTAAAAGCTGTAGAGTGTGGGGCATGGAAGGGGAAATATTCCAGCAGTGTGTGCAGGAAAACTTTCTGGAACAATGGATAGAGGAGCCTCAATTATCCAAACGAGATGGGCGGGCACATTCGTTTGGATAATTGATTATTCGGTTAATTGATTCTGGGACTCAAGAGTTTTTCTGAAGTTTCCTTTTTCCTTCCTCGGCCTGTCTTGCTCCCTATGTCTGCCTCAGGGCTTGTTACTGAGCAGACACACACTTGTGTGTAAGGGACCTGCAGCATTGCTGAAGCTCCCATGCGCCCCCCACCCCAATCAGTTCAATGGGATTAACACAGCGAGCAGTTGCTAAATCTGCTCCTCATTCAGGAGACTAGGCAGGACCACACCACACGTGAGTCTCCATCCCTGCCCTGCGTAGAATTCCAGGGAAAATGTGGGGAGAGAGAGGGCGGGCAGTCAGTCACTTGGAGATGGTGCCTGGGCTCCCATCGACATCTAGCACTGTTCTCAGCAACATTTCAATACGCCGGGTTCATTTTTAATCATTGTAAGCAAAAGATGTGATCAGTGTTGGAAACACCTCTTTGTAATGTTTCTATCAGGACCTTGAGATCTTCTTCAGATAATCCGAAATTCGGATAAATGATATTTGGACATCAATGATGAATTTTGAAAGCCACTCAGTTAGGGCTAGAGAATGGGCCTAGCTGGGTAGCCCTTTTAGGAGCAATAAAGACATGGGTCAAATGGCCTCCATCTAAATATAAAATTTTCTGATTCTATGACAGATTGAGAGAGCAGTTAGTAGAGCATGCTATATCTTATGATTTATTAAAAAGGGCATAGAGTACAACAGCAAGGAGATTATTGCTGAACTTGTTTAAGAAACTAGTTAGACCTCAGCTGCAATATTGTGTATTGTTTTGGATGCCACACTTCAGAAAGGATCTGAGTGCATTGTCAAGAGTACAACAGAAATTTGTGAGAGCGATTCCACAAATTAGAAACTTTTGTTATGAAAACAGATTTCAGAACTTGGGACTGTTTTCCTTGGTCAGAAGACAACTAAGGGGAGATTTCATAGATGTTTTCAAAATCATGAGTCTGGACAGGGTAGATAGAAAGAAATTGCTCTCACTTGGAAAAGGTACAAGAATGAGAGGGCACAGATTTAAAAATAAATGACAAAACAAGCAATTTCATGTGAGAAAGTGAGTATTTGGAATTCAGAGTGCTATGCCTTGGAGTCTGTCAATGGCAGGTTTAATTAAAGCATTCAAGGTGATATTAGACGATTATTAGATTAGAAATAAAATGGAGGTTTCTGGGAAAATAATATGGTGGATTTTGGGGAAAAGCAGAAGTATCACTAAGTTATAATGCTCATTCTGAAAACCAAAGACAGAATGGGATACTGGCTTCCTCCTGCACAGTAACAATTCTGTGATCAAGAAGGCTGTTGTGAGTCAGAAAATACTGCAAAGCCATAGCAGAGTAGAACGTTGATTTGCATGAATGACCACAGTTGAGAATGTGAAATATCAGCTTCTTGTGTTTGTCATTTTTCTGTAAACTTTCTGAAAGAAAGGTAGTTGGTTTCGCACAGAACAGAGAATCTCAGAACATAGTTGAAACCTAGGCGTAAGCTTACACTGTCTGAATTCCTTTAAACATGATGTTTACCTGTTTTTAGCTTGGGCTGAGGTCACAAAAAATACTGTTTAAAAATTCAGGGCCGGAATGATCATCTGGCCTTGTTTTGAATGTGTAGGCAGGTCACTGAGTCATTTTATTTCCCAGTTTGATTCCACCAGGAAATCATGTGGCTTTGAAAGTAATGGAAAGTGTACTTAATGTAATACACAAGATATCAATTGCATGAGACAGCATGATTAGGCTGAAAGATCCTTTCATATTATTTGCTATATGGTGAACTTGTGATCCCAGTTGTAGGGAGGCCATCTATTTTACTAAAAGGCAGAAGTCAGAGAAGTAATATATCCTAATGAGAAAAGCATTGACCATTGTTTCAGGATGCTGGTCTTTGTTTTTGCCTGAATATGGCTTATTGTACCGTAAGACAATGGAAAAGAAAACTTTGAAATAAAACATTTTGGAGATGAATATTTTTATTTCTGGCAGGGGAAATTCACACTGTGAACATAATTCCTGCTGTAAGAGTCATTTCATCCACAAGCTTTCCCACTGATAGAAAAAGGACTGTCTAGAAATGAAGAAGCAGAATCCTAATTCATTGATCCATGCAGTCGCCTTTTTGTATGATATTCTGTTGATGCTGATGTGTGATAGGTAAATGTTGGTTAATAACAATTAAATTTATTGTGCCAAAAATAATTTTCAAGATTCATAATTCGGCATTGCTTTATTTATGCAATTTTAATTTCAATTTTAATTTCAATTTAAATAACTAGAATAATAATCTTTAGTCAGCTGATTGGAGGAAAACCAAAAGTAGAATTCTGCATTGTTCAACCACTAACACCTTTCAGATTCATTGCCTAATTCTTTAGCAACTTGACCTGGTTTTTATGGTTTAAAAATAGCAATTTGGATAGCATTACCAACAGAAACTTGAACTTGAAAATTGAACAGCAACTTCTGACAGCCTGACATCCATATTTTAAAAATTTGTTCATGAGATGTGGGTATTGCTGGACATGCCTTCATTTATTACCCATGCCTAGTTGCCATGGAGAGGGTGATGTTGAACTGTCTTCTTAAATTGCTACAGTCCTTGCGCACCCACTATAGTAAACATGAAAATCATGTAGTTACTGTCAGAGTAACCCTCCTTTGCTTGAAGATGCAGTATTACGAAGACTGCAACAAAATTCAGCATTTAAACAGAAAAGCGTGGAGTTTGTTCACTTGAATGCATGATGAATATTTACTTTAAATTGACATGCCAATTCTTTCTGTCATATTAAGTATAAGGAAATGTTTAACTATGTGCTAGGACACACATACTACCAAAAAAATCTCTAATCTGACAATTAACTTTTCTATATGCAGATTTGTATTAGAACATAGAACAGTACCGTGCAGAACAGGCCCTTCGGCCCTTGATGTTGCGCCGACCTGTGAACTATTCTCGGCACGTCCCCCTACACTATCCCAAAATCATCCATGTGCTTATCTGAGGATTATTTCAATCTCACTAATGCAGCTGATGCATTACTTACATTCCAAGTGAAGACTTTGCTAATCTTCTTTGTTCTTTTGAAAGAAAGAGGAGAATACTTTTGCTTTTTGTATATAATTTGGCATTGAAGTAGCTATTCTGATTTACGGTTCCTGGTTTGACTGCATGTGTCAGTAAGAATTCTTCAATCTGATAGCTGAAGGAGATTACACAGTTGCTTGTCGAATTTGCACGATCGCAGATTTTATCTAGAGGATGGTGCACGATTTAGATTTGTAATTTGATCAAGTTCCTTTCCAAAAGCCTGTCAAAATTTTTTGGGTGTGCATAATGTAATGAATGGCCAGTGCTGTTTGTTTTCCATTGACTACAAAATCTGAACATTTCATCTGTTTCAAAGGTATATCTTGCAACTGATACTTAATGTAATTAGTGGGCACAAATTAGAATAGTGTAAGTTGTGATTTTCAACAATTTTGCAAAGATAATGGCTGCTAACTTTAAACCAAAGCTGAGTAATGCATGGCTATAGCATGCCAAATAGTAAAAGAGTTCTGTTGCTTAGAATGTTTTTTTTAAAAGAGTAGAGGAAGTGCTGGAGATAAGTAAAATTACAACATTTAAAAGGCATCTGAATGTGTATATGAATTGGAAGGGTTTAAAAAGATATGGGCCAAGTGCTGTCAAATGGGACTAGGTCAGATTGAAATGTCTAGTAAGCGCGCATGAGTTGGATGAAAGGGTCTGTTTCCATGGTGTATGATTCTTTGACTCAACATTTGTTTTACAGGGTATGCAACACCAAATTTCTCAGATTGCAACCCAGTTGGAAGCTGCACGGCTCCTTACTTACAATGCTGCTCGACTGAAAGAAGCAGGGAAACCCTTTGTTAAAGAAGCCTCCATGGCAAAATACTACACTTCCGAGGTTAGGAACTAAATACAGATCAGGTTGAATTCAAGAATAGTGCTTGTTAGACAAGATTGATATATTTATTATAATATAATTGATACAACTGTTTCTTTCAGTAGTTTTAAATATGAGAAACAAAGAGAATGTTGGATCTCCAAAGCTGCTTCACGATATGCCAATCCAACTTTATATCATGGAGCTTGAATAATGTTGAGAAAGGTTGAGTGTGTGGTACTGGAAAAGCACAGCCTCATTCCTGATGAAGGATTTATACCCAAAACGTCGATTCTCCTGCTCCTCAGATGCTGCCTGACCTGCTGTGTTTTTCCAGCACCACACTCTCGACTCTGATCTCCAGCATCTGCAGTCCTCACTTTCTCCTAATGTTGAGATGAGGCTGGATAATGTTTCTTTAGCTGAAGGTGAGATGGGAATAAAATCACAAAGGACATCAGATTGTAACCATGCTGCAGTGGTAATTGAAAGGGCAGCATCAATAGAGGGCCTGATATTACGTGCTTGCGAAGCTTAATGAGAGAAAATAAGGTGTGGAAAATAACAATTTTACTAGGTACATGTGTGAAGAATTATAGAAACCATATGTATGATCTGAATTTTTCCAAAAGTGGCAAGAGTTACTTCCCTCTTAATATTTATTTCCTACAGGTGGCAGCCTTGACCACTTCCAAATGTATTGAGTGGATGGGAGGAGTTGGCTTCACCAAAGACTATCCTATAGAAAAATACTATCGTGATTGTAAAATAGGTAAAAAAAAATCTTGTTTATGATTTGTACAAAAACATTGATATATATATATATTCAGAACTTGTGGTTGAATATTTATTTTCAAGGGTAGTGAAAGATTTTTGAATTTTATCACTAACTAGTATTTAAAATTTCATAAATGGGTTAGTGTTCACATTTTATGTTTAAAGGATGGCATGAGGAGAAGGGAATGATCAATAGACAAAACCTTATACCTGAACCCTCGACTTGCTGAAGTGGTCATTTACCTTTGGTTAAACTTCACCTTGTAATCGATTGACTGATTGAAGCAGCATGGTTGTGATTGGCTAGAATATTTGTAATTATATTTGTTATCAGAATTATGAGAATTTTGGACAAGTTGGATATTTGTATTTCTGGAAAAACACAGCAGGTCAGGCGGCATCTGAGGAGTAGGAGAATCGATGTTTCGGGTATAAGCCCTTCATCAGGGATCCCTGATGAAGGGCTTATGCCCGAAACGTCGATTCTCCTACTCCTCAGATGCCGCCTGACCTGCTGTGTTTTTCCAGCACCACACTCTCGACTTTGATCTCCAGAACCTGTAGTGCTCACATTCTACTGGATATTTGTATTATCTAGTTTGATTGCCCATAATATTTCAAAATACGAAATGTGTATGAGAATCAAGGTAAGAAAGAAAGCAGTCAGATTCCAAGTCCAGATGAAATGTCACAAAATACTTTGATAGAAACTTAAGTAAAACAAACATAAGTAATAATGACATGTGTGTTGACCAGGTAATGCCCTAATTCTAAACTGCATACACCACGTATACAACTTGGACTGTTAAATTCAGGATTAACACAAAGTAAATGAGATAACAGACAAATTGTGGTTGAACATCCTGCAGATTGCAGTTTAGCGAGTTGATGGGGTCAAGGCAGATGTTAGTGACTTTCTTCGGTCAACAAATCTCATTAAAATTTGGCTTAACAAGGGTCTAGCCTTGGAAAGGCCTTCAGAGCTTTGAATCAGACTGCTTGCATTTAGATAATTCTATCTATTCTCCAGAGACAAAATACCTGGGATTCCTGACACTGCTCCCAAGTGTCTAAATATTGGCAGAATTTCAGTTTTTGCCAAACACAGCTTCACCGAGCTGTTGCTGAATTTCTCCAATCTCCAGCCTTTCTCAAATGCATCAACAAATATTGCTTCCTTCAATCCACTGTTTGCAGTTTATTAGCAGTGACTTTCAGGGACCAATCCTGCCCTAACCAAATCTGCCAAACAGCTGCATTCCTGCTGTTGGCAGCAACCTCCTCGTTTCAGCACACTTCCAGCTTCAAGATGCCATTGACCTCTCTTAGTAAACATACCACTTCAATAAAGGTGAAAGTGATGAACTCTCTTCATCTCCACCATCTCTTTGATATTGTAGCCTGTTCCAAGCTGCCCTTAACTTGATCTTTTGGGTTCATTGAATGCTTTTTAAACTAGTTCTAACTCCCTCTGGACTGCCATTAACACAAATTTTGAAGACACCATGTGTCCAGCTAAAAAGCCCCCTAAAGTTTTTTTTTAAATGGTTCAATTTCTTATAATCTGATACTATTAAATAAATTTGGATAGTTTTCTGAACTGCCATTTTCTTTTAGGTGCTCTTGCAGTTCCTAAAGCCCAGCATTTTAATTCCCTCCCTTTCCTAGCTGTTAACCTCTTAAAGCAACATGACCCCGACCTTTTAAGCGGAATAAATGTCAAGGTGTTTCAGTTGCTTTAATCCCATTTTTCACTATCAAATTTGAATCCCTATAACAAAATGTTATATACTAGTGTACATAGTATTAAGAATGCACTTTAGTTTTTTGAGGTTGCTGTCTAGCTTGAATTTGCTCATCACAAGCAGTCACCCCATGAGTACAACAGTCCATTATGGCACAATTACTCAAAGCAACTGCAAAAATAACTATTTTTGCTGATTTAGTCACTGCTTTGAAATTTGTCTTTATGAATTGTAATCCAGTTTATTGTGCTTTTCCAGGTTCAATATATGAAGGAACCTCAAACATCCAGCTGAACACAATTGCAAAATTGATAGATAAAGAGTTCTAATCATGCTGTATGTCATCAACAGCTGCCGTTGGTACTATGTTAAGAGTACAAATGCAGTTCCATTTACTGCAAATAACAAGAACGTACAGTGCAGTTTTGAAAAGTTGTTTTACCTTCTGCATACAATGGTTTTCATTTATTATAATAAAGCTTCACATGTAAACTCAAATAACATTTTGGTCAAATTGTTTTAATATCAATTTATTAAGTTCCTCTTTCAATGGCTTCAAACAGTTGTACTTTGAGTTTTGACATAATTGTTCCTGTGTGAATAGAGATCAAGTTAATAAATTATTGCTTTCAAATACCTGCAATATGTTGTACATGAATTATGCCTGTATCTGTACTGTAAACAAAAACAGCTTTTTAGCAATAAAATTAAAATTGGCATGTTTTTGTGGTGTACTTGAACTCTTACGATATCACTTTAGAAGTTATTGGTATTTTGCTTTTGTCATTTCTTAGCAAGTTAGAAGTTACTGTAAGTGGTCTTCACTCTGTGGTTTTCTCTTATTCTAGACACTAAAGGCATCAAGGGATATTGGGGACAGTGGTCAGAAAAAGGATCAGCTGTGATCATACTGAATGGTAGATCAAGCTTGATGGCCTAAACAGCCTACATGTGTATCTAATGTTTCTATACCTGTATAAAATTACCTGTCAAAATTTCTCATGGTGAAGTGAATCAAAATTATACCGTTTTGGGCTTTCCTGATTTCCTAATTGATCAGTACCCAGTGGTGATAGGTTTAAATTAATTGGCAAAACAATTGAGAGAAGTAGATTCATTTTTATAGAATTGTTGAAATTCAAGAATTCATCACCTGATAAAATCTGACTCCAAACAAGCTTTTGGAAGGTAATTGTACATGTAACAAAAGAAAACTAATTTGTATAATTGTGGGGAGAACGATGAGATTTGGGACTAAATTGGACAGCTGTCCAAAGACCAGCATGAGCATGATGGTTTGAATGGCTGCCACCTGTGCTAGATGGTTGTGAAAATAATGCATTAATACACCTCTTGGGTTGTGTCTTTTTTTAAAATGTGGGCGCACACAATGAGTGGCTCAATATCTGAGGAGTTACAAATGATGCTGAACATCCTGGATTCTGACCTTCTGGAGGGAAGGTTATCAATGAGGCTGCTAAAGTTGATTGGGCCAATGACACTATTGTGAGAAAGCCTTTGGAGATGTCCTTTGCCTGACATAATAAACTTACATCAACCACAACATCTTCCTTTGTTCTAGGTGTGGCTCCAAATAATGGAGATGTTTCCCCCTGATTGCCACTGACATTGAGTACTTGCCCATTCAATTGCTGTGTTCAAAAATGAAGTACAGTCACTCAGTTCTCATTGTCTATGTTTGGCCAAGCTACACTGAGATCAGGTGCCGAGTGTGAACAAGCAGGTTATTCCTTTGCAAGAGCCACTTCATAATGCAGTGGAAGATCTCTTCCATTATTGAGTCATAGATGTACAGCATGGAAACATAGATACAAATTAACTGAAGACTGGCAACTTCAATCAGTTGATGTCTACCCAAGTTGAGTGAGTTGAGATGACTTTTTTAAAAATTTAGCATCTTTTCAACATTATTAAAACATCCCAAGGCACTTCACTGCAGCATTAAGAGATCGAATTTACACCACACCTCAATGACATTTTAGGACAGCTAACCAAAAAGAAATTGGAGAAACATCTGGGGCAAGAACTTCAGAGCGAGGGTCTAGTCAGTTAAAGCCACCAATAGTTTAGTCAATTAAACTCAATGTTGCACAGAAGTAAAAGAAATCTGGCGGAACATAGAGTTCTAAAGGAGTTGTAAAATTGGAGGCTGGGCAAGGCAAGGAAGAATTAAAGATTTTTTTAAAATTTGAGACTTTCTAAACTAAAAATGAATAGGGATCATTACGCATAGGGATGTTTAGTTACTGGGACTTTGAACAACTTAACATACTGGCAAAAGAATTTTGCATGACATTTGTGGAGATTGGAAGATGGGAGGTCAGCCAGGAGAAAAAAGGAATAGTTGAAGTCTGAAGGCAATGAGCATGCTCAAAGTTTTCAACATGTGATAATAGGCAGAAATAAGAATTATTACAGACCTAGAAGTAAGCATTCTTGTAGGTTTATGGGGTCAGAAGCTTAACTCAGAGTCAAATAGTACACTGCACTTATGAATAATTTGGTAAGGACTCACTATGGGAGGAAAAAAAAACTGTTGACTAGGGAATATAATTTGTGGTGGTTGTTGAATTTAATAACTTTGATCTTCCCAATATTTAATTGGAAGAATTTTCTGCTTATCCAATATTCAAAGGTAGACAAAGAGCATAACAAATCGGAAAAGTAAAGGGGCCAAGAGAGGAGAGTTGGGTTGCAGCAGTGGAATGGAATTGAATAAGATCATAGATTGGTTATAGCACTAATGTCCTTTGGAGTCTCCACAGAGTTAGCAGGGAGTACAATTAAATGTATTGCAGAAGATTTTCTTGTTATGATTGGATAGATAAGAATGGAAAGAGATGCCACTCAGCTGAACATTGGAGAATGGCACAGTGAAACAAGGTTAAGGCTGAAGATAGATTGAGAAGGAAGGGCTGGTGCACTACAGTCACTGTCACATATGTTATTTGCAACTTTGAAAGGACTGTTTCAGCATATTGTCAGTGGCAGAAGTTTAATTGAGAGTCATGTGAATATTGATACATGTGAATATTCAAGGACTGAAGAAAGAAAAGGGCGGTTGGAAATGGAGCAGTATACAAGGGTCACAGTTACATTTTTGAGGATGGGAATGGTAATGGCATGTTCGAACAGGTAGAAATAATATCAAAGGAGAGGAGAGTTAATGGCTGATGAGACCTATCTGAACTGTATTCAAATTACCAATCCTTCATTCTCCTTCCTTGATGACCATCCTCAATGTTGCTGTCTATGGTAATGACAATGACATTGGTACTAATTCTGGGATTGTTACACACAAGGCTTTGCAGTTCAAACACTTTTTCCAATATTTTGAAACAGGTTTTTGAGTTCCTCATGATCTGATTTACAAGATATTAATTAGATTTAATAATCATAGTAGGTGTTCAAAATTAGGACTGGCCTGGGAACAGGCGGTACCTTGTTTAAACATCCATAATAGTGAGAAGACTTCAGGGATTAAACAGATATTTTCCACACTTAAAAGGCATTTTCTGGAAGAACTGGTCCAGGATTAGTGTTACAATATGGTGTCAATATAATGAAGGGTTTCATGATGAACAGCAATAAAAGGCACATTTGGTATGGTGCTCAGATGTACATTGCAATTGGTTAACTTAAGTTTACATTGTAAATTGTCACTGACTACATTTGAGCACTAGATGGCACTGTTAGCTGTGTTTTAACAAACCCACCTGGTGCCATGGCAAAACTCATTTTAATTCGAATCAGTTTTATCAGGATTGAGTCTCATTTGATTGTGGTGGCCATGATTATTCTCATCCAGTCATTGATTGAGATGAGCAATGGAAGTGGTAAATATTTTTTCATTAAGACAATGGTCAATATTTTGCAGTTGCTGGAAATCTGAATTTAAAAAAAAACATCGAGGAACTGAGCAGGTCTGCCAGCATATGTGGATAGAGAAACAGTTAACATTTAAAATCCAATAATCAATCAATCAGATCAGGCATGTTATTGACACACCTTTGTAACCAGTGAGATTTGGAACTCAGGTCCTGTGGTATAGAAATAGAGAGACTGCCACAAGAAGCCTCAAGGAAAGTGATGTGGATTTTGAAATCAAAACATTCAGAAACGTTCTATGCACGCCTTGCCCAGATGCTCTCTGCTTTTTCCTTGAAAAGAGGCCTAAACAGTCTCCATCCACCAACCTCCTCCTTTGTCCGGTCGTGTCTGTGTGGGTTTGCTCCAGTTTCCTCCCACAGTCCAAAAATGTGCAGGTTAGGTGAATTGGCCAAGCTAAATTGCCCGTAGTGTTAGGTGAAGAATAGGTCTAGTTGGGTTGCTCTTCGGAGGATTGGTGTGGACTTGTTGGGCCGAAGGGCCTGTTTCCACACTGTAAGTAATCTAATCTAATCTAAAACTTGTTCTCATTTTGAACAACTTCTGCTTTAACGCATCACATTTTCTTCAAGACAAAGGTATGATCATGTGTACCCAATGGGTCCCAGCTACTCATAAACCTTTGTGGGGTACGTCAAACATTCCTTGTTTCAGTCCTACTCAGACTCCCACCTACAACTCTTTCTCTGATACATTGATGATGTCTTCAATGTGCTGCCTGCTGTCATCCAGAATTGGGAAAAAAGATCATTTTGCTTCCAATTTCCATCCTTCTCTCATCTTCACCCACACTTCCCTTCCTTGACTTCACTGTTTCCATTTCTAAGGGCAGGCTGTCTTCCAAAAGTCATTAGAAGCCCGTGGTTAACTTGTTTATACAGCCCTACACCTTTTCCTGCAAGGATTTCCATTTCCTGAAAGGACTTCCATCACATCTAGTCTGATGATGCCACATTTCACCAGGCTGCCTTTGATATGACCTTTTTCCTCAACTGAGAACCTCCCCTTGCCCTCAACACACCTTCCAAGCAATTTACTTGTGTTTCATTCAATCTACTCTACTGCATTCGCTCTCAATGTGGTCTCCTTTACATGCGCGAGACCAAACACAGACTAAGTGATTGCTTTGCGGAGCACCTCTTCTGTCTTTAGGCCTGACCCAATCTCCCAGTTACAAGTGCTTGCTATTTCAATAAACAGCCTTGATCTCATTCTAACATTTCCGTCCTGCGTTTGCTGCAATGCTCCAATGAAGCCTAATGCAAGTCTGAGGAGCAATGAATTTTCCACTCAGGCACTTTATAGTCTTGAGGTCTCAACATTAAATTCCATACCTTCAGAGACTGACCGCATTAGCTCTGTTCTCCGTTTTCATACATTTTCTCTCCACTTTCCTCTACAGTCTAGTCTTTTTTGGGGCTTGTTTACTTTGCTCTTAGTATGAAAGAACCCATTCTCTTCCTTTCACGTCTTATTTCATATCTTTTTTTTCTCCTCAACTGGAATCTGTAGGGCGTTCATTGCTATACAATTAACAACTTCTTTGTCTTTTTTAATGGGTCACTTCACAAGGAGCACTTGCTCCTCTTCTGTCTCTGTGAAAGTACACAAAAAACCATTTTCCAACACCGGGGTTGCACGGTGGCTCAGTGGTTAGCACGGCTGCCTCCCAGCACCAGGGTACCAGGTTTGTTCCCAGCCTCGGGGGACGGTGTGGAGCTTGCACATTCTCCCTGTTTCTGCGTGGGTTTCCTCCACATGCTCTGGTTTCCTTCCACAATCCAAAGATGTGCAGGTCAGGTGAATTGGTCATGCTAAATTGCCCATAGTGGTAGGTGCACTAGTCAGAGGGAAAAGGGTGGGTTTCTCTTCAGAGGGTTGGTGTGGACTTGTTGGGCCAAATGGCCTGTTTCCACACTGTGGGGAATCTATTTATTGAAAGAATACCTTTCAGTTCTGACACATAGAAACATAGCAAATAGGAACCACAACAACGAGCAACCGAGCTACAAATCTTCTCACAAACTTTAAATAGGAACAGGAGTGGGTCATTCAGACCTCCATGCCTGCTCTATCATTCATTATGACCATGGCTAATCATCTAACTCAATAGCCTGTATTTGCTTTTCCCCATTGCTTTTAGTTCTAGGAGCAATATCTAACTCATTCTTGAAATTATACAATGTTTTGACCTTCACTGCTTTCTGTGGCAGTGAATGCCACAGACTCACCATTCTCTGGGTGTAGATATTTCCCCCATCTCAGTCCTGAATGGTTTATGCCATATTCCTAAACTGCAGTGCTGGTTCTGGACTCTGTTGCCATCACAAATATCCCTCTAGCATCCACCCTGCCTAGCTCTGTGAGAATTTTGTGGGTTTCTATCTGATTCCCTTCTAATTTTTTCTGAACTCCAGTGAACACATTCCCAACCAATTCAACCACTCCTCAAGGTAAGCCTTCACTGGAGTCCCTCTATGGTGAGAACATCCTTCCTTAGAGAAGGAATGCAGAGCTGTACACTATATTCCATGTGTGGACTCACCAAGGCCCTGTACAATTACTGCAAGACCACCCTGTCTCTCTACTCAAAACATACCATTTGCTTTCTTTAATACCTGCTGCACCTGCAGGCTTATTTTCATTGATTGGTTTACAAGGACACCCAAGTCTTATACCAGATTCCCCTCTTAATTTATAGTCATTCAAATAACAATCAACTTTCCTTTTTTTTGCCACCAAAGTGGATAATCTCACATTTCTCCAAGTTATACTGCACCTGTAATGTATTTGTCCACTCACTCAGCTTGTCCAAATCACACTGAAGCATCCCTTTTCCTCCTCACAGCTCACTTTCCCATCTAGCCGTGTCTCATCTGTAAACTTGGAGATATGACATTTAGTTCCCTCATCTGAATTATTAATATATATTGTTAATAGCTGGGGTCCTCACACTATCCCTGCAGTACCCCATTAGTCACTACCTGCCATTTGGAAAAAGTCCCATTTATGTGAACTCTGTTTCCTGCCTGACAACCAATTTGCTATCCATCTCAATACATCACATGCACTTAAATTTTCAATGCTAATCTCTTATGTGGGACTTTGTCAAAAACCTTCTGAAGGTCTAAATAAACCACATCCATTGGCTCTCTTTCACTAATTCTAGTAGTTACCTCCTTGAAGAATTTGAGTAGATTTGTCAAACATGATTTCCCTTTTGTAAATCCATGCTGACTGTACAATCCTACAACTGTTTCCAAATGCTCTCCTACTAACAAAAACAGAAACAAAATCAGCAATTTCTGCGTTTGTTTTTGTTTCAGATCGCCAGCATCAACAGTGCTTTGTTTTATTTTATCTGTTACTAAATCTTTTAACATGGGCTCTCGCATTTTCCCCGCTACCAACATCATGCTGACTGGTCCAATATCTCTGGTTTTCTCTCTACCTCCCTTTTAAAATAGAGTTTACATTGGCAACCCTTCAATCTATAAGAATTATTTGAAAGTCTATAGATTCCTGGAAGATGACCACCAGTTCTTAACTCAAAATGTTATTAGACACCTCTAGGGCAGGGGAGATTTAAACACAGACCTTCTGACCCAGAAGCAGACACACTACCACAAGGGTCGTCATAATGAAAATAGTTTGTTAATTTCTAAGATTGGATGATCTTTAATTGAAAGAGACAGGATATGCCTCGCATTATGTGGGTCAATTCCTTCATTCCCCAACCCCTGCCCGCCCCTCACAACTTGTATTCACAGATACACTTGGATTTCTAATAAGATATGATCCTTTCTATTGAACTCCATCATCTCCCTTAAATTACAATCTAGTTTATAATTGCAAAATCACAGCAAGACACATTTTCTAAACATGCCATAAAGTCATAGAGATGTATAGCATGGAAACAGATACTTTGGTCCAACTCGTCCATGCCAACCAGATATCCCCTCAACCTCTGATGCTCCAAGGAAAACAGCCCCAGCCTATTCAGCCTCTCCCTATAGCTCAAATCCTCCAACCCTGGCAACATCCTTTTCTAAACACTTTCAAGTTTCACAATATCCTTCCGAAGAAAGGACACCAGAACTGCATGCAATATTCCAAAAGTGGCCTAACCAATGTCATGTACAGTCGCAACATGACCTCCCAACTCCTATACTCAATGCTCTGACCAATAAAGGAAAGCATACAAAATGCCTTCTTCACTATCCTATCTACCTATGACTCTACTTTCAAAGAACTATGAACCTGCACTCCAAGGTCTTTTTGTTCAGCGACACTCCCTGAGACCTTACCATTAATTGTATAAGTCCTGCTAAGATTTGCTTTCCCAAAATGCAGCATCTTGCATTTATCTAAACTAAACTCCCTCTGCCACTCCTCAGCCCATTGCCCATCTGATCAAGATCCCATTGTAATCGGAGGTAATCTTCTTCACTGTCCACTATACCTCCAATTTTGGTGTCATCTGCAAACTTACTAACTATACATCCTATATTCACATCCAAATCATTTATATGAATGATGAAAAGTAGTGGACCCAGCACCGTTCCTTGTGGCACTCCACTGGTCACAGGCCTCCAGTCTGAAGAACAACCCTCCACACCATCCTCTGTCGACTACCTTTCAACCAGTTCTGTATCCAAATGGTGAGTTCTCCCTGTATTCCATGAGATCTAACCTTGCTAACCAGTCTCCCATGGGGAACCTTGCTGAACGCCTTACTGAAGTCCATATAGATCACGTCCACCGCTCAAAAAACTCAATCAAGTTCGTGAAACATGATTTCCCACGCACAAAGCCATGTTGACTATCCCTAATCAATCTTTGCCTTTCCAAATATATGTACATCCTGTCTCTCAGGATTCCGTCCAACAACTTGCCCACCATTGACGCCAGGCTCATTGGTCTATAGTCCCCTGGATTGTCTTTACCACCCTTCTTAAACAGTGGCATCACGTTAGCCAACCTCCAGTCTTCTGGCACCTCACCTGTGACTATCGATGATACAAATATCTCAGTAAGAGGCCCAGCAATCACTTCTCTAGCTTCCCATAGAGTTCTAGGGTAACCTGATCAGGTCCTGAGGATTTATCCACCTTTATGCATTTGAAGTCATCCAGTACTTCCTCCTTTGTACTATGGACATTTTTCAAGGTGTCACCATCTATTTCACTACTTCCTACATCTTCCATGTCCTTTGTCGCAGTAAACACTGATGCAAAATACTCGTTCAGTGTCTCCCCTATCTCCAGCGCCTCCACACAAAGATTGCCTGGTTGATCTTGGAGGGGGCCTATTCTCTTCCTAGTTACCCTTTTGTCCTTGATGTCTTTGTAAAAACCCCTTTGGATTCTCGATAAATCTATTTGTCAAAGCTATCACATGTCCCCATTTTGCCCTCCTGATCTCCCTCTTAAGTATATTCCTACTGCCTTAATACTCTTCTAAGGATTCACTGATCTCTCCTGTCTATACCTGACATATGCCTTCTTCTTTTTCTTAACCAAATCCTCAATTTCATTAGTCATTCACCTACCAACCTTTCCTTTCACCCTAACAGGAATATACTGTCTCTGGACTCTCATTATCTCATTTCTGAAGGCTTACCATTTTCCAAACGTCCCTTTACCTGAGAACATCTGCCCCCAATCAGCTTTTGAAAGTTCTTGTCTAATACCATCAAAATAAGTCTTCCTCCAATTTAGAATTTCAACTGTTAGATCTAGTCTATCCTTTTCCATCACTATTTTAAAATGAATAGAATTATGATCGCTGGCTGCAATGTGCTCCCCGACTGACACCTTAGTTACCTGTCCTACCTGATTTCCCAAGAGTAGGTCAAGTATTGCACCTTCTTAATATCGTAAGTACATGAGCTACCATTAGATTGAGCCCTCTAGCAAAAGGAATATATTAATTGATATAATATCTGGAACATTGAATTACTATGGAAATTTACATACTGACCAGTGCTAAAACAGTGTAAAGTTCAGAATGGTGTATCTTTTTCTAAAAGCATCATGCACTGTGTTCAACAGTATCAATGTCGTGGTGCCATGTTGATCTTTGCTATCAGTTTTCCTTTTAGTTAAAGAATCGCAAATGATGGCAAGGGCAAATTCCAACTAAAACATGTTTCAAGTTTCTAACAGCATCACACCGAATAGTTATTTTTCATGGGACATCCAAGTTCTTTATAGGTACATTCTGTTATACTAGTTCCTATTAGCATTTCAGACAGACTGTCACAAACATAGATGAGTCAAAATCAAAGTGTAATTGTGGCACTAATTAACATGTTCGACTTACCTGAATTAGATTGTAAAACGGTCTAAACATTGAAGGAAGTACAGAGGATTCATATTCATGCAGTGGACATGGACTCCAAGAGGTCATCAATAAAGTGTCACAAAATAAACGTTTTGAAGCTATAACGCATGGAATAAAAGGGCCAGTAGCAACATGAATACACAATTGGGGGCCCAGTAGGAAACAGAATCATGGCTTTTTTTGAGCTGGAGGCAGATTTACAGTGGAGTTACTCAGTGATCAGTTTTGGATCCTTGTTTTTTCTGATACATATATTTTAATGATCTTGACCTGGTGCAGACAGCACAATTTCAAAATCTGTGGATGATACAAAACCTCAAAGCATTGTAAACTTAAAAGACGATAATGTGGAACTTCGACAAGTTGTTGGAATAGGCAAACAGATGGCAGATGAAGTTAAACATGGAAAAAAGTGCAAGTGATTCACTTTGGTCAGAAAAACACAGAAAATATAAAATAAAGAGTACAATTCTCAAGGGACTACAGGAGCAGATGGACCTGCTTGTAAATGTGCTTAAGCCATTGAAGGTCAACAAAATAATTAATAAAGTGTCTAATATTCTGGGCTTTATTAATAGAAGAATTCCGGTTCAAGAGCAAGGAAGTTGAGTTGAACTTGGATAACTTTGTATTCATCTGCAATATTGCAACCAGTTCTGAGCACTTCACCTTAGGAAGGACATAAAGACATTGGAGAGTGTACCGAAAAGATTCATGAGCTTAGTTGCAGGGCTGAAAACCTTCTGTTATTGAGATAAATTGGAGAAGTTAAGATTGTTTTCTAGAGGTAAGAAGGTTGAGAGCAGATTTAATTATGATATTCAAAATCATAAGAGGTGATGAACAAAATAGTAAAATAAAGCTATCCCTACGCATGAAGGGATCGGTAATCAGAGGACACAAATTTAAAGTAGAAAGCAAAAGCAACACAAGGGAGAATTTTTCACACATTAAGTGGTAAGGTCTGTTTGCACTGCCTGGTGGCAGCATTAGCTAAAGCATTCAAAAGGGAATGAGATTATTAACTGAAGAAGAATAATGCACAGAGTTATGGGAAAACCTTTCTACTGTCCAGCACAACAGAAATGCCCTCATTTGATTTCACTCTTATCTATCATGTGAAACCCAGAGAATCTGACAGTTGCTTCTCCACCTGTCTCTTTATAGTTACTCCACTTGTGTCATGCTGTCCCCAAAGACATTGTGTCATTTTCAATAGGATGGAAAGGTACACATGGATGGAAATTTTTAATAGATATATTGATGCTAATCACAACCACCATTATATTTCTACTACTTCTATGGCTACAGGTACATAGAACATAGAAAAGTACAGCACAGAACGGGCCCTTCGGCCAACGATGTTGTGCTGAGGATTAATCTTAATGTAAAATAACCTAACCTACAAACCCGTCAACTCACTGCTACCCATGTGCACGTCCAGCAGTCGCTTAAATGTCCCTAATGACTCTGCTTTCACCACCACCACTGGCAACG
Organism: Hemiscyllium ocellatum; assembly: GCF_020745735.1. Lineage (NCBI taxonomy): Eukaryota > Metazoa > Chordata > Chondrichthyes > Orectolobiformes > Hemiscylliidae > Hemiscyllium > Hemiscyllium ocellatum. Next base: position 34,062,429 of record NC_083422.1, on the reverse strand, counting down.
CATTCCATGCATTCACAACTCTCTGTGTAAAGAACCTACCTCTGGTGTTCCCTCTATACCTTTCTCCTAATATCTTAAAACTATGACCCCTCGTACCAGTCGATTCTGCCCTGGGGAAAAGTCTCTGTCTATTGACTCTATCTATTCCTCTCATTACTTTGTATACCTCAATCAGGTCTCCTCTCTTCCTCCTCCTTTCCAGAGAGAAAAGTCCGAGCCTATTCAACCTTTCTTCATAAGGCAAACCCTCCAGTCCAGGCAGCATCCTGATAAACCTTCTTTGCACCCTCTCCAAAGCCTCTGTATCTTTCCTATAGTAGGGTGACCAGAACTGGACACATATTTCAAGTGTGGTCTCACCAGGAACTTATAGAACTGTAGCAAAACCTCACAGCTCTTAAACTCGATCCCCCTGTTAATGAAAGCGAAAACACCATATGCTTTCTTAACAACCCTATCCACTTGGGTGGCAACTTTGAGGGATCTATGTACTTGAACACCAAGATCCCTCTGTTCCTCCACACTGCCAAGAATCCTGTCTTTAATCCTATATTCAGCATTCAAGTTTGACCTTCCAAAATGCATCACTTTGCATTTCTCCAGGTTGAACTCCATCTGCCATTTCTCAGCCCAGCTCTGCATCCTGTCTATGTCGCACTACAGCCTGCAATAGCCCTCAATACTAACAACTGCACCCCAACCTTTGTGTCATCTACAAATTTACTAACCCACCCCTCAACCTCCTCATCCAAGTCATTTATAAAAACTACAAAGAGCAGAGGCCCAAGAACAGACCCCTGTGTGACACCACTCAACACTAACCTCCAGGCAAAATACTTTCCATCTACAACCACTCTCTGCCTTTTGTCAGCCAACCAATCCAGATTGTCAAATCTTCCTGTATCCCATACTTCCTGACTTTTGAATGAGCCCACCATGGGGAACCTTATCAACTGCCTTGCTGAAGTCCATATACACCACATCCACTTCTCGACCTGTCTTGTCACCTCCTCAAAGAACTCAATAGGATTAGTTAGACATGATCTGCCCCTCACAAAGCCATGCTGACTGCCTTTAATCACACTATGCTTTTCCAAATAGTCATAAATCCTATCCCTCAGAATTCTGTCTAAAACCTTGTTGACCACAGACGTAAGACTGACTGGTCTGTAATTGCCAGGGATTCTCCTATTATTTTTCCTGAAAAAGAGGAACAACATTCACCTCCTTCCAATCCTCCGGTATGAATCCCATGGAGAGTGAGGAAGCAAAGATCTTCACCAGCGGCTGAGCAACCTCCTTTCTTGCTTCCAGGAGCAGCCTGGGATAAATTTGGTCTGGCCCTGGGGAATTATCAATCTTAATGTTTGCCAAACTTTCCAGTACATCAACTTCACCAATCTTGATATGTTCAAGCCTATATCCCAACTCCTCAAAGTTCCCTTTCCGTAGTGAAAACTGAAGCAAAAAACTCATTTAGGGCTTCCCCTATCTGCTCATACACCACGCACAAGTTCCTACACTATCCCTGATCAGCCCTACCTTCTCCCGATCATTCCCTTATTCCTCACATATGAGTAAAATGCCTTTGGGTTCTCCCTAATCCTTCCTGCCAAGCCTTTTTTGTGCCCCATCCTGACTCTCCTCAGTCCATTTCCAGCAAGCCGGTAATCCTCTAAAGCTGTGCTAATTCCTTGTTTCCTTCACCCTACGTTTGCTGCCTTCTTGCTTTTGGCGAGAAGCTCCTCTGTTCTCGTCATCCAAGGCTCCTTAATCTTACCCCTTCTTACCTGTCTCAGAGGGACAAATTCATGCATCACTCGCAACAACTGTTCCTTAAACACTGTCTCCACATGTCTGCTGTGCCCTTCCTGTGGAACAATTGCTCCCAGTCTGTAATTCCCAACTCCTGTCTGATAGCGTTGTATACATGGGATAACTCAGAATTACATTTCAGGTTATAAGTATCTTTAACAGGAGGTTATTTGAATAAGAAAAAACTCAGTTGATTTTAAAAGATTAGAGAATTAACAAGAGAAATTATATAAGATCCTGAAGTGGTATATATCCAACACATCACATCCAGCATGATTCTTTAAAAGAATAGTACATGTGCTTTGGCTCCAATCATTTAGTACATTTCACACCATTAAGATCAATTTGTCAAAAGCTGAAAACTTGCCAATGTTAAAAATTAAGTACAAGGGTAAAATGCAAGAGGTGATAGATATATTTTAGTGTAGACTTTTTGTTTCTATTGCAAATAAACTAATTCCACATCACATTGTACATTTCCTCTCATTCTTTCTATCCATTATTCTATACAGAAGAAATGAAATGTACCAGGCATGTTTGATACAAAGATCTAAATGATATTTAAAGAATGGCTACAGCATTTTTTTAAAACTCCTGTAGATTTAAGTATCTTGTATTTGAGGAAATAATTAATTATTCATTCCAGTGAAGATCTACTCGAGCTGATAATTGTTTCGATATATCAATTAAAAGCCTCCAACCATGTGTACCATTCCATCATAACAAATCAAGATGCTAATTGGATGAGTTCTCTTTTATTCTTCCCTCAAAAGCGGTATAATTGAGCTATAAGATTTTTAATTTTCTGGGCTGTGAATTAATTAAAATATTTACACATTAAAACAGAAGCAAATCTAGTCACAGTTTTGACTATTCATTTTATAGAAAGGAGATATGCATTTTCAAAAAATAGAAAAACATTAATGTACTGAAATGGTTGATAACAAATTGCTCTTACTTCTTTGATTTAACTGACGAAAAATAATACTGGTGAAAATGATTTCTCAGTACTGCTGCGCCATGCTAATGTTTAGGGGCAGCGGGTTGGGATGGTATTGTTGCGATGCAAAGGCCTTCCGGTAGTTTTTGAGTATAAAACATTGGCAGGAAGAAATGAATCAGGAGAAAGCAGATGGTACTGTTTGCTCAACCTCTCCCCTTTATATCAACACTGACTTGGTGGCAGGGGGAAAGAAGGTGTGGAGAGAAAGTAGAAGGCAAAACCCTGATGAAGAGTCATCTAGACTCGAAACAATAGCCAGTCCCCAGATGCTGTCTGATCTGCTGTGATCTCCAGCATTTTGTTTTTTCAGTACAGATCCCAGCATCTGCAGTAATTTGCTTATACAAGTCAGTCTTCCTCGTTTGATTCACTCCCTTAGAATCAAGGATGATGTCCTACCACTCTGGTTTGATAGATTCCCATTTGGTTGATAGAGTCTACAGATCCTGCATTGGAGCTATCACATGGTGGATAGGTAGCACTCAAAAGACCGGCTGAAAGGGTTGTTTGGAGTTTGCACACTCCTCCAAAGCCTGGATTCTTAGCAATCTTGTTACAAGTGTTTTAAATTCAAATTTAATAGCCTCAGATCAATTAGCTACAGTCTTATATTATGAGGTACACAACAAATTACTAAATACCATGTGACAGATTGTTACTTTTTCAAAAGAAAGCAAAAATACAATGTGAAACAACATTTTGTCTAAACCCAGTTGTGTGTGTGTGTGTGTGTGTACATCAAAAATTCTCTGTCCGTCAATTAAACCTTATCTTTTCTGGGCAATGGCTTTTTGTCACAGATACTCCAGACTTATTGACACTGTCTGGCTCAGACAAATTCAATGGAGTCAGAACTTGATTAGTTTTGGGGGAACAATTCTTGAACATCTAAACATCTTGCCCCAAATATCACAGATTACTAAAACAAGAAATTTAAAGTTTTTTTTAAAAAAAAGGGATTATAACTGAAGTGTATAATTATGGAAGAACTAATAAATTAAGATTTAACAAACCAAAGCATTACATCAGGGAGGGTCAAATAGAAAGAGAAAACAAGCTTATGAAGAAACAATGAAGTGATTTGCAAATTGAAGAAAATATATTTTGTTTGAGGAAGTTATGCCATTTACAAGGATATCCAGTAATTGTGTAAAGAGAAACATTCAAGGAGAAACAAGAGTGGAGCACTGAGGGTAAAAACATAACTAGAAGACAAAGGTCCAACGTATCAAAAGAATGAAATAAAAGCAAATTAAGAATTTATATTTAAAAAAGAATGAAAATGGAGTTTTCATTTTGGTTTATTCATACAGGACAATGAGACTAGCACTAGCGGTTGGCTGCATTCTGCATAGATTGAAGTAATTTAGCTACTTATCTGTGATTTATAGAGAACAGTAGAATATCCTATATATCCAATCAAGGACATATCTTTCGGCCTCCTCCTAACATTATCATCTCTCAGCTTCGGGGTCTTGCTTGGTTACAAAAAGATACGGGTCTCCATTGTATTTCGTCTACATTACAGCGTGTATTTAAAACAAAGCAATACAAATGGAGGGAGACAGGTCGATTTAAATTGTCACCCTAACGAAACAAATACCAAGTATATCTTGTCTCGATTCATACTTGTGCCTGTATGTCTGAAGGGAGTAATTGGATCAGATTTGATAGTGTTGTCTATTTTGTGCTGCTCTGAATATTAATAAGTCCTGCTCTACACCTGTTTGCTCGGGAAGTCACACAGTTATTCACTTAATCTTAATTCAAATTTAAAGGGGCAATTAGAACGAAATAGGAATTACGTCTCTAAACTGGTTGATTTATGCGGTGTTTGCAATTTATAGGATACAAAACAATTAATTTACGTGTGTAAAGAACAGTACACTAATCCGACCGGCCCTGGAGCTTTTAAAGACTTGCATCATATGTTGGGCTAATTTAAAACTTGCATAAGAAATTAGTCAGAATGAAACCATTCATTTTGAAAAGTGCATAATAGTAGTTGTCCCTGGTATTTCTGCTAGCTCATTACACTGAAAGGTTAAGAAGACTTTATTTTTCAGATTCAGTATTTATTTCCCCCATTTCAGCTCAACATGGTGCATTTCAAAGAGAGATAAAAAGAATAAGAAGCTTTTCATTCGCTACCACTTAATTTCCTGATTGCCACGCGGATCTCGGTAATGAATGTAATTGCTACCTTTGATGAAAATACCATTATCTAGATCACACATAACATGTGAAACGGTTTTTTTAAACCATAGCCACTGCGATCTCTAATTATGCGTGCACTAAGTGGCGCCTTAACAAAAGAGGAACGGTGTTCACAATTACTGCGAATTCAAGCAAGCCAAATTTACACAAAAGAGAGATTAGATTTGCTACACGCTCGACAAAGCCCATTCCCCTGATTAATTTCCGCAAAACTGAAACGATGTTCTCGCTTTAAATAGAGCATCCCCGACTCAGAGCGATCTGGGTTTGAGATGTGACACTTCTAGATCGCCTTATTGTGAAAAAGATTGCGAATTGTTCTGCTTTGTGCTTCTGCATTACATGAAGAAACATTTGTTTCGTTTCGTCTCGGCCCTTCGACAATCCAGTTTATCATCTCACCCTTTTAATGAGCATAATAACGATTAAACAAACCTAAATCAAATTCTCACTCTTATTTGAATGGAGCGTACGTTGCTTGTAATTAAGATTCGGGGACCATTTATTGTAATATTGTTCCGAGGCAGACACAGTCACAGTGTAAATATAACCTATTGGGCAATGATTACGCTTGGAAATTTTCTTTTAGGCTTTGGGTTTCGGTTTAGATTTTGTACCAATGTTGAAGTCAAAACTGACCATTGCAAAGCAAACGTTTCCCATTGTTAAGGCTGCTCCAAGTTCAATAGTCTAATTTCAACTCTCACTTCATTGCAACGTGTAAGTTGTATTGCATTGTCAGATGTACTACCAGACAAGTGAGATGGAAACTGAAGCCCAGCTTGGCACAAGTTGAAAAGGTGACTAACCTTTAATTCCGAACCAACATTAAAAACGCATTTGGAAGAAGTATTCTGTCCACTTGGAACCTCTCCATGTTTCAATAACACATTGATATTAGTGTCTTTCCAAACCTGAAATGGATTTGCACCAATTGCACGTTGTAAATACACGTTCTGTGGTGCTTGAAGTTCTCTGCCAGAAGAATACTGCTTCCCTGACGTAACGTTTCATGTTAGGAAGGTGCAGATAGGCCAATCCTTCTCAGCAAGTTAAAAGCTTAGTGCTAAGTCAGATTAGTTTGAACAAACATCTGATCACTATTCAAAACTGCAACATTGCTAGAATAAAAGTATTTCTCAAAATGACAGGCAACTTATTTGGCCCAGAGATGGGCTTCTGACTTTTGAGTCATAACAGTATCGAAACAGGTCCTTCAGCCCAACTTATCTATGCTAACTAGTCCCATTTGCCTGCACTTGGTCTGTATCCCTCTAAATCTTTCCTATGTGCCGGTCCAAATGTCTTCTGGATGTTGTAATTGTACCCACCTCCACCACTTCCTCTGGCAGCTCATTCCATTTATGGGCGGCACGGTGGCACAGTGGTTAGCACTGTTGCCTCACAGCGCCTGAAGACCCGGGTTCAATTCCCGACTCAGGCGACTGACTGTGTGGAGTTTGCACGTTCTCCCCGTGTCTGCGTGGGTTTCCTCCGGGTGCTCCGGTTTCCTCCCACAGTCCAAAGATGTGCGGGTCAGGTGAATTGGCCATGCTAAATTGCCCGTAGTGTTAGGTAAGGGGTAATGTAGGGGTATGGGTGGGTTTCGCTTCGGCGGGTCGGTGTGGACTTGTTGGGCCGAAGGGCCTGTTTCCACACTGTAAGTCTAATCTAATCTAATCATATACACACCACCCTCTGTGTGGAAAAAGTTGCTCCTCTCCACATATTGATCCCATTACTAAGACTGTCTCTCTCTTCTCCATTATAATAGTGCTTGTAATATAATTACGAGATTGCCTCAGGACATCTATTTCTGAAACACTTTCCAATATATTTGTTACCTCCAATCAATGTTTGCCTACTATCTTCTTATGTAGCTCAGTGAAAAATTTTGGTTGACTGTGATCCACTTTGGAAGCCCATTTCTGTTTGGTTTTAGTGTTGTCAAGAGTTGGTTTGGGAATTTAGTTTTGAGTCATACTGCCCTATCACAGTAATCTGCATTTGAAACTAGTTTGCGCAAGAGGCTATTGGGACTGTAAAATCTTAGTTTGATTGCACCATAAGTATGACTCCGATGACTTTATTTTTCACTCCTGGTTTTCATCGTTATACACACTGTTGACAATCTGAGCACATTGCCCCAATGCAGGTGATAAAAATGAGATTTGTCTCTTCTGCCAATTTTCTAAAAGGATCAAGAAAAATTATTCAATCCAGTAAGTGAGCCATGTAGACTTCAATCAAACATGGTCTGCGTTGAATGATTTACCTTAGCTCTTTACCTTAGGGGTGGCATGATGGCTCAGTGGTTAGCACTGCTGCCTCACAGTGTGATGGACTCAGGTTTAATTCCAGCCTTGGGAGACTGTCTGTGTGGAGCTTGTACATTCTCCCTGTGTCTGCGTGGGTTTCCTCTGGGTGCTCCGGTTTCCTCCCACAGTCCAAAGATGTGCAGGTCAGGTGAATTGGCCATGCTAAATTGTCCATAGTGTTAGGTGCATCAGTCAGACGGAAATGGGTCTACGTGGGTTATTGTTCGGAGGGTCGGTGTGGACTGGTTGGGCTGAAGAGCCTGTTTCCACACTGTAGCGAAGCTAATCTAATAGTGGAAGAAGAATTACAAGTTGTCCAAGTATCTTACTTCTCATTGTCATTGTGTGACTCCTAGTGCAAATTATATACGTGTGGATATGTGGTGAGGAAAACATTCAATTGGCTGTGATGTGTTTTGCAGTAGAATAGCTTGATAACACTCAATGTTAAGGTTCATAGCTCAGCAAGGAGTTATTATTATAGCTCAGCATATAGGAGTTAATAGGTGGAGCATTCAACTATGGTAGGAGTGTAAGGGCACAATTCAATTGCCCGTCCCTGCTGGTCTGGTGGAGGTGTCTAATAGGTGGCTGGCCTGATATCAGTTTTGCAAAGAAAACAAAGAACTGTGGAAGCTGGATATCAGAAACAAAATCAGACATTGCTGGAAAAACTCAGCATCTGTGGAGAGGAAACAGAGTTAGTGTTTCAGGTTCAGCTTTCTCTCCACAGATGCTGGCCAGACCTGCTGAGGTTTTTCCAGCAATTTCTGATCAGTTTTGCAATACCCAAAGTTGAAAACTCCATCCTATGACATCAGGATAGAGTATAAATGAAAGGAGAAAAAAATGAGCTAGAAAGCCTGTATTTAAAAAGTGAGGCCTTTAAAACTCCCAAAAATTGGAACTGTAATAAAAATTGTGGCAGATTGATATTATATTGCTTTGCTTCCTGAAAGAGATCAGTTTTGTCTGACAGGGATGAGTACAGCAAAATTCTAAATCTGGATATTATCCCTATCAGGATAACATAAGTCTCTAAGCCAAACATTGGCCTGTAGCCAAACAACTCACAAAAGAATCTGGCTGTCCAATAAAAAGGTGAGACATACTGCACCTTAGTGCTTTGACAGAGGAACACAATGAGATAAATGACAGCATAAAATCGGAGGCAGCTAAAGGAAATTGGAAATGCTGCAGTGGTGCCAGCTATTATCGAAAGGATTGTAACTTTTTACCTTATATGATTTTCTTTAGTAAATGCCAAATAATATTCAAGTATATTTCTTCAAATAATGTGCATAATTTTTAATATTAACCTCCAATCAACTCTAAAAGATATTCTAGTCTCTGTCTCCATGGCTATTTAAGCAAAGCAACTCATGATCTAATAGCCCTCAGTCCAGAATCCTTTCCTTTTCATTTCTTCCTTCATAATTTCAGTAAGAATCCTTAAGATCTGTCTCTTTGTTTCCCATTTATCCACAGTAACAATTGTCCTACACTACTTGCCTAATTTAAAATCGTATATTTCACTATTCCTTTCCTGGTCATGTGACATTTCTACAGTGATGTTTCTACTTATCGCTTTACTATTATGTCTTCTAGTTCTATAGGAAATGTTGGTCCCATGACCATTTCTTTCTCCAGTCCTCTTTCATAGCCCTCTTCTGAGCACAAGTGATTGGCTCCCTTGCTCCTGTCTCTCTCTCCCCGGAACAATTTTTAGTCAACCACCTCCCCACCCCCCCCCCCCCTCCCCCCACCCCCAACTCCAGCCAGTCCTTCTCCTTAACCTCCAATCACAAACCTTCATTTTTCAATTGATCCCCAGGCAAAATCTCCCTTTTGTCTTATGCTAGTGCGCTGTCATTTTCTCCCCAGCTTAAATCTCTATCTCCTATTAACCCCAGTCACCTATACTTTCTTCTACCTGAGCTTTAACCTCACTCTTGTTTCTGGTAACACTAAACTCCTTACTGCTCTTAACCCCTCACTAACTCCCATCAACTCCATCAACTAATCCCATTTATTTCTTTCCCATTCTTTCTACCTCGCCACATTGGGAATTTGAAACACTGAACATTAGTTTTCATGTGACAGCAGCCAGTGGTATTGGATGGGGGAGAGGGTGGTATTGTAGGGAGAAGAGGATGTGATGGGAAATTTATAAGGCAAAGATCTTCCAAGATGCAAACAGCAGTGCCTGAGCAAATGATAGTCTATTCTATGATGTAACCTTGATGTGGAGATGCTAGTGTTGGTCTGGGGTGGACAAAGTTAAAAATCACACAAAACCTGGTTATGGCCCAACAGGTTTATTTGGAAGTAATACCTTTCAGGGTGCTGTTCCTTCATCAGATAGTCTTGAAGGATTGGTAATCCTAAGAAAAGCATGTTGATGACAATAAATTTCTATTATCTATATACTGTAAAGACTACTTTTATTTTTTGGACTATGGACAAAAATGTGGGAAAAGACACTATTTCAAACCATAGGACTGTGGAAGAAGATGTTACAAGTATTTTTTTTAAAAAAAACAAGTTTCTGGAAGCCATTGTCAGTTGTATCTTCAATGTTGTCTTATTCAAGCAGTGGGGAAGGATGACAGAGACCTTAGTTCTGTGGAGACAGTTCTGTGGCCTCATTCCTGATGAAGGGCTCCGGCCTGCTCCATGGATGCCGCCTGACCTGCGGTGCTTTTCCAGCAACACACTCTCAACCTTAGTTCTGTGGGCAATTTTGCCAACTGGCAGACCTTTGATTGTTTTACTTTAAAACCAGGACCAGTTTTGTGTGTACAGGAGTACTCACCATAGTAACAATCTCTTGATTGGTTGCTGTGTGAATGGCTTTGAAAATGGAAAACACAGCAGAAACATCAAGATTATGAAAAAGAGAGCACCTAAATCCACCTCATTTTCTCTCTCTTCTTTGGGCGAAGAAGTAAAAGAAAGTCCTAAGCAGCTAATTACTGTTTCTCCAAATCCCCTCATTGAAAGGTAAGGAGGAAGTGCCCATATTCAGATTCACTGAAAGGTTGAATCTTCAACAAGTGAATACATGAGTGGGAATTGATACATCCACAACCTCATATCTTTATCAAAGAGTCAAAAAGAATTTGGAAGGAGCTGAAGGAAAGTAACTCAACACCTGTAGTCTGGACTGGTGACACAACTGAGCTTCACTGACTTTTTTGGTCCAATCCCGCCCTAATATTTGTACCTTGTGTTGTCTCTCTGTACATCAGTTTGTATGCATATGAACATACCTTTTAAAAATAGTAGAATTCAAGTCATATTATTAGAAGATATCAATTCTTGTTTCTATTTTGCTACTGGTTAAAACAGTTTGATTGCAATAAATAGTAATTTTATCATTAGTTATAAAACCTGGTGTGCATACTCTCGATAATCTGAATTAGACAGTTAGATAAAATTGGCCAATTTTGTGGTTTAATCAAATTTTCACATGTGCGACTACTCTAGAAATAGTGGGGCTTTATTTACAATGCACCACCCTCGGGAATGATCTTAAAAAAAGACAATGTGGTATGAATTAAAATCTGTAATCTAATCTTTCTATAGATATGTTATATAAAACAGCATGATACAATATCACCTGGATCACACAACTAGATCATTATTTTCTAATCAGTCTCAGCTTTCCATTCTGTGCTGTATCCATTAACTAATAAAATTGAACAAATGGGAAGGTGAAATGTAGAGCACCGTAATTTCTTTTGCCTATGAGAAAATAGGATATAGCTCAGCAAATACAATTGGTATTTATGTGCTACCTTTGTTGCTTTAAAAGCACTGTATAAATACGAATTGCCATTGTTGAATCACTTATCCTTATTTGTTAAGTTTTTATACTGAGTATTAATGCACATTTTCTTTTGAAATCACAAATTAATTTCCTTGAAGGATCTCTATCTTTGGCAAGTGTGTAGAAATTCAATAATGGTCATTGTGGAGATGTGAATCTGTAGTAACTTCATTGTGTTTAATTTTTATGCCCACATTAGTTCTTGTGTTCAACAATATTTTAGTCTATTGAAATTGCAAGTTGTTTGTCTCTTATACATCAATTTCTACATACGCTGAATGATGATTGGCATTCACTACCTGTATGTAGCAGAATTTTGAACATTGATAGTTCCAGTCTGGGCTAGAAAAGGATGGTATATAGTACTGGAAAAGTAGTATTCTCTCAAAGCTGTAGATTATCTATGTTTTAAGTGGGTCCAGGCCATTGTATTACACCCAACATTGACAACATCGTGATGTAGCAATACATTGCTCGCAGCGTATCTTCCTTGAGATGAGTATGATACAGGTTTTACAGTCAGCAGCCCTCACCACTGATATTGAAGAAAGCAGCCCATGAAGATCTAGCAAGGTTTCTTGATATTAGTTTTATTCTAAAACAGCTACAGAGAATGCTGTGGCATTTAGCAACAGTAATGCCATAAAGCAGGCTAAGCAACTGCCAACATTGAAGAATTCCCACAAACACCAAACCAGGAAGTCAATAAGAAGGTTTTGATTAAACCTTTTATAATTTTATTGAAGTAATGAATGGGGCTTACACATGAGACTGAGGGAGAAACTGAAGTATCATAAACAAGCTCTTTTTAAACGTATGGAATTTTTATCTATGGAATTGGCAAACGTATCCAACAAATGAATATTTTCAGGGTCAATGAGGTTATTCAAGAGCAAACAAAGAAGAATGTGATTAAAATCCTCCTATGATTGATTAAACACAGCACAATACAGTGTAAAAAGTGGAAATTCATGTCAGTTCAGTGATTTGTGATCACTATATTCCCTGAAACTGCATGGACACACCTGCAACCGGAAGTCAGCATTCACCTACCATAGCTGATCTCCTCTGCAAGATTCTTATCACTATATACTGTGGAGGAACAGAGAATTACTGATAGCAGTTTCTAAGTTTCTGTAATTAACTGTGTATGAGTAGATGCTTCCAGTTTCACAAGAGTACTTAAAGTGAATACCAACACTTTAGTTTTGCTGTTAATTGCAAAATCGCGACAACATTTTGCAATAATGAAGCACACATTTCAGTATGCAGCTGACTGACCCTATCTCAATTTCACAGTAAAAGACAGGCCAAAGTTAATATGATAACAAGTAGTTAAAAAGCTTTGAACTGATTTATGTTTTTTGATTCAGCTACTACAACTTACTAAAAGTCACAGACTTGGATGGGCTCTCTCTAGGTCAGTAATAACAACTGCTTTTTAACACGGTATCTTTAACATAATAAAACATCCTAAGACACCTCATGGGCAGGTTACATAGCTGAATGACATTAGGTGATATTAGTACAGATGGCCTCAGGCTTTGTTGTAGGGGTATTTTAAGCAACATCTTAAAGAAAGGAAAAGAAGTATAAGGATGCCTTCCAAAGCTGAGAAGCAAAGTAACTAAAGGCACACTCGCCAATAGGGATATTCAAGATGGCAGAATTAGAGGAGCCTAGTTAACTTGGAGGGTTGTGAGCTGAAGAAGATTACAGAGATAGTGAAGGGCAACACCATTGGCAGACTTGAAAGCAAAATCAGAAGTTTTAAACAAAAGCAGAAATTGCTGTAACAACTCAGCAAGAATGGCAGTATCTGCAGAGAGAAAACAGAGTTAATGTTTTGGGTCTAGTGGCCTTTCTTCAGAACTTTCTGGAGCAGTCTGAATGTTTTCTGTCCACAGACGCTGCAAGATCTGCAGTATTGTTTCTGATTTCCAGCATTTGCAGTTGTTTAGTTTTTATGGAAATTTTAAAATTGAGGTATAGTATATCAAGGATCCAGTCTAGGTCAGCTAGCATTAGAGCAATGGCTGGACTGAATGGTGTGAAGTAGGGCGTAAGAAGTTGGATAACTTTATCAGGTGAAGAATGTGGAGGCTGAATGGAATAGTCAAATCTAGAAGTAACAAAGGATTACTAAAGACTACAGTTTATTTGGGGTTTCCTGACATGCAGAAATGTGTTATCAAACTAAGAATACATAATATCACTATAGCAATGATAAACATTAATAATCTAGTATTATCAACTTGAAAATATTTTTCATCTTTTTAAATGCATTAAACAAATTCATATTCATTCTTAATATTAAATTAATTAATTGAAATAACTAGCATTTAATGTAGGGATAAGTTGAATTTCAAAAGTTAAACTGGATGTTTCTAACTAAAACTAATATAAGCATTTTTTACCCAGTTTACACAGGTGATTGAATTCAATTTGGACCTATTGATCAGAACTGAATTCAATCTCCCTTAGTGTTTAAGTGGCACCTTCTCCCTCAAGCAGTACTGCTTCTGATGACTGTGTATTGATAGCTCTGTGTTGTACATTACTGAAGGAACAAACTTCAATAAAACATAGATTACAAAAACCAAAACAAACAAAATGATTTTACAGGAGGACACAAAATCAATTGAAACTTAAATTTAACCATTATATGCAAACACAATTCAAGCTGTTTTCAGCTGAAATGCAGTAATGGAAGGAAGTCCTGTTGGGTTTATAGTTCTAGCCAATTAAATTAAACTTGATTTCTCATGGCTTGTACATTGTTTGATTTTAAACAGCTTCTGCTTTAATGTAAAATCAGACTGGAAGTAACCATATAACCAGGATTATGATTAACTTATTTGCTGCTTGTGGGCTTTTAGTGTCTACAAACAGTACAATGTCTCATACATCCATGTAATAACAGTATTTACAATATAATCACTGAAAATAGAGCATTTTGGGGCACCCTGAAATGCATAAGCTTTTTAGTAATGTAAGTAATTTATTTCTGAGTTAGATAATGAACATGATAATTAAAAACAATGGTTTTAAGTCAGATGATGATATATTAATTTCAATAACAATGTTAACAGTCCTGCACTGATTTCCGAAGAAAGTTTTACTAATATGTTTGATCAGGCTTGTTTAATTAGCTGTTAAACCTTAATTTATGCAGCTTATCCGCTTTCTATTACTGATGTGAGCTCAATTTTGACACGAGCCTAACTTCTTTTGAATCAGCGATAGGATTTATTTTTACAGTTTGAATTTGTCATAAAGTCATGTCCTTTGAATGATTAAACCACTTTCAGTGATGTACCATTCTAAACCTTAAATGATAAAACAGCCATGAGATGGAGAGAGTTTTTTTTTTAAATGTCCAGTTTAATAATAGCAACATCTTTCAATATTTCCACCAAACAGGTTCTGGTTGGGAGCAGTGGGTCCTGGAGTACAATTTCTCTCAAAGGTTGAATGTTGTTCAGTTAGTGTCAATGTCATTGTATCTGGTTGCATGTGTCATTAGCTTATGACTTCAAATAACTGTTTTAAAATATCAACTTAATTTTCAAGCCACAAATTTCTAATTACAGTTGTTCTATTAGGAAACTACTTTATCAATTTGAGTTATGTGGGTGATTGTATAGTTTTACTAATAATTCTTATTGTATAAAATAAACTGTTGCTGACTGAACAGATGAAGCATCACCTGTTTATTATGATACAGATTTGATGATATGCAATTCTGTTTCCTCATCCCTGTACCCCCCCCAAAATCTGGCTCAATACGCTTTTCCTCATACTAAGCATGACATCCTTGACAATTTAAGCATGTGCAGTTTGCCAGAGAGAATTCAATGCAAATGCAGCTAATAATCATTTCAAAATGTGATGAAAGGGACTGTCAATTTCTAATCTTATTTATGTTACAATTGGATCAACACTGAGTTTATCCATATTAACCTTACCCTTTAGGCTCTTAAGCAAGTAGTTCGACTGGGTTATTTAAAGGATTAAAAAGGAAAGGGTCTTTGTAATGTTTTGCTCTTTGCTGGTATTGATCATTTTCTTGTGCATAAAACCAAAGAATAACTTTTTTTTACAAACATCCTTTCACTTTATCAATAACTAGCACTAAAGAATCTTAAATAAAACTGAGTCAACATATTGCTTTTAATTTCTACTTCATTACTTATTAATTGCATGCATAACATTGTTTTCACTGTGGCTAATCTTTCATTTAATCAATGTATCTACTCACAACACTAAGATGTTCCTTCAGCAAAATTCATATTTCAAAGAGAAGTTGCTAGTGTGAGTATTGTATCTCCTTTCATAATATTTAGGATTAGCTGTCATTTTAGTGTGATACTCTTCCAATTGTCATGAAAATTGTGTTTTTTTTATACCCACCTACTTTTTTCCCATACCCTCACACATTTATTTCTGTTCAAATAATCATCCAATGCCCGTTTGGTAAACCCCACTACAAACCTTCCCCCAGCCTGAAAAATATTCACTGACCAATACTCTCTTTTGCATCATACTCAGTCAATTTTATGTCCATGTGGCTTCTGTCCCTTTTATTCCATGAGCTATACATTTTCATAAAGTTTGTCAAACACTGTATTAAATGCCTTTTGAAAGCCTACATATACCACATCAACAGAATTAACCATTTCAACCCTTTCTTTTTCCTCTTCAAAAAACTCCAGCAAGGTAGTCAAACATGATTTCTCCTTTAGAAATCTATACTGGCTCTTTCTAAACAATCCACATTTTTCCATGAGACTCCCAATACTAACTGGGACAATTGTTTTGAGAAACTTCTCCACCACTGAAGCTAAATTGATTGGTCTATAATTGCTGAACTTTTCCTTGCAACGTATTTTTGAACAAGGGAGGATAATGTCTGCATTTTATTACCCATCTTAAAGAAATGAGTTACCTTTTTACAGCTTTCAGTTAAGAGTTGTAGGTAGTTATGTTGTGGACAATGATGTTGCTTAGGATTATTGCAATGTGCAGGATAAAGGATATTTGGGTTTTAATGCAGAAAGTGGGCATCCTTATCCAAAAATATAGATAGATACTGTTAGAATTAAGTATATATTGGTATAAACTAAGAGGAGTTTGACAGATCACTCAGAAAATATGTGCTTAGTTTAATGGCCAGTGACCCAAAATAAATCTCCATACAGTAATTTTTCACAATAAAATTATAATAAGCCAATCCATATGTAAATAAGAGGATTCTACCTATGAGATCAGAATTATTTTTGTATGATTTTATTTACAAGTATGAGGTCCACATCTGCTGTGACCAAAGGAACTGTGAGACTGCTTGTAACGTACTGCAGCAACTCAAATAATCAGCTCGAGACTTATGTTAAAGCATCCAAAATACTTTCTCTTTGCTGCTTTTCTGCTAACACTCAGTTATTTATTTTGATGTAAGTGTAGAGAACCATTTCCTAGCAAATAACAATTAGTTAAATAACAAATTGGACAGTAAATAGGCAAAGTAACTAGACGAAGATTTAGCAAACAGTGTCTAATGTGGGAAAATGTAAAATTGTCCATTTTGCCTGTGAGATCTCTTTATCTAAATAGTGAATGATTGCAAAGCTCTGAGAAGAAGAAGGATCTGGGTGTTCAAGTGGATGAATCGCAAAAGGTCAGCATGCAGGTACAGCAAGTGATTAGCAAAGTGAGTAGAATGTAACCATTTATTGTGGGAGGATTGAATACACAAGTCTGGGAATATGCTTATGTTTTACAGTGTATGGTGTGACCACAGTTGGACTACTGTACACTATACTGGACTCCTTATTTAACGAAGGATGTAAATGCTTTGGAAGCAGCTCAGAGAACATTTATTAGAGTTAAGATTAGAATAAACAACCTATCTTAAGTGGAATGGTTGGACAGGAAAAGACTCATACCAACCGGAGTTTGGAAGAGTTTAGAGGCAATCTGACTGAAGCATTTAAGATCTGAGCAGTCTTGGCAGGGTGCATGTAGAATGATGTTTCCTCTTGTGGGAGAATCTGGAACTAAAGGTGACTATATGTTACTGGAAAAGCGCAGCAGTCAGGCAGCATCCAAGGAGCAGGAGAATTGCGTTTTTGGCATAAGCCCTTCCTCAGGAATTCCTGAAGAAGGGCTTATGTCTGAAACGTCAATTCTTCTGCTCCTTGGATGCTGCCTGACCTGCTGCGCTTTTCCAGCAACACATTTTCAGCTCTGATCTCCAGCATCTGCAGTCTTCACTTTCTCCTAAAGGTGACTATTTAAAAATAAAGAGTTTCTGTTTAGGATAGAATTTTTTTTTGTCTCACAGAAATCTGAGTCTTTGGAATGCTGTCCTTAAAAGGTGGTAGAACAGGGGCAGAATCTTAGAAGGGCCTGAATGATATGGGCTGTGGTGAGATTTGTAACAGAATCATATAAGAAGTCCAATGAGGTCACTCTTGACATTAGGACCACTTTGTTGCATCTTTTCTTCATTTACTGAGTAGGGAGGTGAGTTTTTCACTCAGCAATGGCAAGTTGCCAAAAGGAAGGCGATTGATAGTTTGTTAAAAAAAACCTTGCTAAAGTGACAACTTACCTCATTATTATTCAGCTTCCGTTATTAACAAATGTGTTGAACAAGCGAGACGGTGAGAATATTGACAGGGAAGTCAGAGCCAGTACTTAGTTAATTAAATTCTCTGCTGGCTATGAAGAGTTGTAAGGATAGTTTGTGCTCAGAAACAGGCACCCAGTTCACAGATTGGACCAGGCTGCTTGCTTTCTTACTGCTCACTCACTTCTCATCTACCTACATGTTGCAGTGTTCATGCACTGCATTGCCTTGTCTGGCCTTGCAATGCCTATTATTGCATTGGCATTTCAGGACCAATGTTACTTCTAAGCTGCACAGTGCCACTCCAATGTTCCACACTCAACAATTGGCATCAGCACACCAAAATTAACTTCCACTTGCAGAAATCACTGCTGCACACTGGCCTTTGAGACCCTACACAGCTGGTAAGAGGTTTAGAGCGAATGCCGCTCAGGACAGTGCCTGATGTCATCCGTGCAATGTCACACTAGATTCATTTCCCCATGTCAAAATCAGTGCTGCAGTCCGGGCAGTGGGATTTGTAAACATAGCTGGCTTCTCCCAGGGAGAAGGTGCCATTGACTGCACACACATGGCACTGGGAGAACCATATCACAACACTGTGAAATTCATCAACAGGACAGGGTTCCATTCTGAGCATGAATGTTTGAGTGACCTGTGATCATTTTTACCACTTCCTGAGGGTGTGTGCCCACTACCTTGGCAGCTGTGATGGCTCCTACATCTTGGAGCACTCTCGTGTACCTGGCATGTTTGAAGGCCCAGAGTCTTACAAAGCTGGCTACTAGGGGAGTGGAGGTGACCCACTGTGACCAGGGCTCATGACCTCATTGTGAAACACGTTGCCTGATGTGGAGACCAGATACAAGGAGGAGAAAGTGAGGACTGCAGATTCTGGAGATCAGAGTCAAGAGTGTGGTGCTGAAAAAGCACAACAGATCAGGCAGCATCTGAGGTGCAGGAGAGTCAACATTTTGGGCATAAGCCCTTCATCAGGAATAGGGTTTGTGAGTTGGGGCTAAGAGATAAATGAGGGGGGTGGGGTGGGGGGAGGAAGCTGGGAAAGAATTGGTGGATGAAGGTGAGGGGGAAGGTGATAGGGCAGAGGGGGCAGTGACAGCAGTGCCGAGTCAGAGTCTTGGGACTGGGATAACGTTGGGGTGAGGGGAAATGAGGAAGCTCTTGAACTCCCCTGTGGTTGCAGAGTCTCGTGATGGAATATGAGGCATTCCTTCTCCAGGCATCGTGTGGTAACGGTTTGGCGGTGGAGGAGGCCCAGGACCTGCATATTCTTAATAGAGTAGGGGGGATTTGGACTGTTCAGTTACGGGGCGGAGGGGTTGGTTAGTGCGGAGTTCTCTGAAACGATCTGGAAGAAGTGGGCAGCACGGTGGCACAATGATTAGCACTGCTGCCTCACAGTGCCAGAGATCTGGTTCAATTCCCGACTTAGGCGACTGACTGTGTGGAGTTTGCACATTCTCCCCGTGTCTGCGTGGGATTCCTCCGGGTGCTCCGGTTTCCTCACGCAGTCCAAAAATGTGCAGGCCAGGTGAATTGGCCATGCTAAATTGCCCGTAGTGTTAGGTAAAGGGGTAAATGTAGGGGAATGGGTGGGTTGCGCTTCGGCGGGATGGTGTGGACTTGTTGGGCTGAAGGGCCTGTTTCCACACTGTAAGTAATCTAATCTAATCTAAGGCATCCTGTCTCCCCGATGTAGAGGAGACCACACTGGGTGCAAAGGATTCAGTAGATGACATTGGTAGAGGTACAGGTGAATTTCTGACAGATGTGGAAGGATGTTTTGGGGCCTTGGATGGAGGTGAGGGGAGTGGCGTGGGCACAGGTTTGCACTTTCTGCAGTGACAGGGAAAGGTGCCAGGAGTGGGTTGTGGGCTGGTGGGGTGTGTGGATCTGATGAGGGAGTCACAGAGGGAATGGTCTTTTCGGAACACCTTAGGGGTGGGGAGGGAAATATATCTCTGTTCCGTTTGGAGGTGGCAGAAGTGGCAGACGATGATGCGTTATATGCGGAGGTTGTTCAGGTGGAAGCTAAGGATCAGGGGGGTAAAGCAGACAATAGGCGGACTAGTCTGGTGTGATGGTTGGGTTTGCTATCTTGATTAGACCAAACATAGTGTGCCATGTCATCCTGGTGCGCTGTGTTCTACACAACTGGAGCAGACAATAAGCCGATGTGATAGATGCTGAGGAAGTTGGGAATAGGACCAATCTTCTGAAGTACAGGATGAGTGTATGGGGAAGTGGAAGCTCTCCTTGTCCATTACAGAGCTCAGCTGTGCTGGGTGCTACAAACCAGACAGGGCCTGAGTGACACCCATTACATTAGATGAGAATTGACTGCAGTAGACAATTGTGGACAGTAGAATAGTCATTGGTCTTGATGACAGCATTTGGTTTGCATTATTGGAACAAACTGCAGCTTTTATTCATTTAATTTATGCTTGCTTTTGCTGGTTGTGAATAAAAGTTCATCATTGCAATTATCCAATTGATGTTCCCTTACTAGACAGTGACATGGTGGGGGTCTTCAGTGGGGACTGGGGACATTTGCAGCGGTGACTTGCAAATGGTTTTTGGAAAGGATGTATCTAACAACAAGTAAAGTATTCTTACACCTTCAATGATGAAGGTGTAAAAATGGGGTTTAATGTGTGAAGGAGTGTCAGCCACCCTGGCTATGTGCCATGAGCAGTGCGACTTTGTAACTGCTTTGCTATTACATTCCCAGAGAGGCTATCCCAGATCCCGAACACTTGTCTGGGTACACAGCACCCTTTCAATGAGGACACAGGAATACCAGTCTTTAGCAAATGTCCATTGAGTGGCAGGTTGTTCCAAGAAGAGAACATGATAAGATAAGGCTAAAATTGGACACGAGGGATGCCATAGGAAAGGACAGGTAGTTAATGAGCCAAGTTTGGTAAGATATGGCAAGGAATCTCATTTGATGAGAACCCCTGCCAACAGCTCAATGCAACCTGCACTGAGCTGAAGAATGCACAAACTTTGGCCCAGAACCTTTGAATTTTTTTTAGGCAGAGGTAGGCAGAATCTTGATAATTAAAGTGATAAATGTTATTGTGGTATGCAGGAATGTGTAGCAATCACATCAGCCATCATCTTATTGAAAAATGAAGCCAGTTCAAAGGGTTGATTGGTCTACTCTTGCTTATAATTCATATGATCTTATGGCAACAACATCCAGTGTTCTCACATGCAAAGCTTATCATGGAAACCAGGATGTTCCTGCCTGATATGTTCTGCTAATCCTCAAATTTTGCTACACTGATATTTTACTGAGAGACATGAATATTGAAATACATGAAAGAACATAAAATTGCAGTGCTAATATAATAGTTAACAATAAATATGCCATAAAATCTTGTGTGTTTGGCTATGAATGCATTTCTTAATGGTGTGACAAATCGTAGTTGCCATCAATCAATCTGTATTGAAATTATTACTTTTAAAAGTGCAGAGTGTCAATCCCTTAGATTTTAATTATCATTTTAAGTTTCTTAAAAATGTATAATGTTAGAAATCTTTTATCTTTCTGTGAATTTTTTCTCTTCATTCAAACTCATCTCTATTTCCCTTACTTAATTTCATTTTCTGTAAGTGATTTGAAATTAGTTAGATTTTAAAATTTATTCTTTCTGGTTAAACTTCACGAACCTGATCTTAGAACTTTCATGCCTATTCACTGTCATCAAGTTAAGTCAGGGCAAGCATGTTTCAGTGAGGATTTTGACTTACATGGTGGACTGAATTTTCCAGGCAAATGGAAATAGGATTGCTATTGTGAGTGCTGGAGAAAACACATTGAGATGGTTTCCAATGTCTTTTCACTGCAAGTAAAATTATAGAGTTTGGCAGGGACCCAGGACACAAGTCCAATGGCAAGGAAGTGCCAGGCATGGATTGGATCATTAACAGTGGTTTTGCTCAGAAATTGTTACGGGTCCCATAGAGTTTCAATAGCTTGCCATGTGATGAGAGCATGGTGGGAAATGATTATAATATAACAGTATTAAGTTGTGCAGAGTTTCTGAGCAGGAAGTTTCAGAACTGTCATCAGAGGAGGATGTATTGGAATGAAATGGGAGAAGTTTGTTGACCTATGTACCATGCTCAGGGAGGAGTTGGTATGATTGCTCTGCGGTAGGCATCCATTACTGTGACTGTGAAAATGACGGCAGTGCAACAGGTCATACCAGGCATTGTTTATAAACATTTGTGAGATCAGTGGCCCATCATTTCAGTAGATAGGTGATGAATGTCTTGTTTGCAGAGGGTTACATAAGGATCTGGCCTGACAATGCACATCAAGCCAAGAGGGACATTGGCGCTAGCACGCGGACAAGATTCCCTCAGTCTGGAGTAGGGGTGGTGGTATGTGATGGACTGGATAAACCAAGGCTTTCTTGGAGCAGTCAGATTTTTCCATTAACTGGAAGGGTTCCACTCCTTCAATGTGCAAATTTAATGTGTCTACTGTAAAAGGATCTTGTACTGTGTCAGGAGGCTGCCAAGACCTTTTAGGTGAAACAGCCCCAAGTGCCTCAATTGTTCTGTGCTCTGGAAAGCCTTTCTAATTGGATCATCAGTGACAATGGGTGTTCACTGACAATGAGGCCATTCTCATCAGTGGGGAGGCCCAATACTAATGGACGTTTAACTGCAACAGACAATTGAACTTTTGAAAATTTGCTTCAGACTGCTTTAGGGTATACGATCCAAAATGACCCATCAAGGTTCTCCTGGCTTATGTAGTGTGCAATGCACTACACAACCTGACATGACAGGGAAGAATTGAACTTATTCTCTTTATCACAGCCTCTCCTCTAATGAGGGGGGACGAGAGGCCAGCAGAGTTTAACAAATCACAGTGACTGCTCAGGATGCCCCCAATGGCTGTGGCCATTGATACATGTACAAGGGATATGCATGACTCCTTCACTTACACTTAGTTCAGCTGAGACTCCCCAGGCCATCACTGGACTAGATTCAGGCACTTCCATGACAATGTATGGGTATATGAGCAGCACATCTCAAAGGCGTCATTCATCTTTATCTGACAGTCAGTGGCATTCCTTTCATGGAGCCCAGCACAATGTCACAAAACATTATTATGGTTCCCTAGGGGAGTAGGCAGCATGTGGGATGTGTGAGGCTTTAAGCTAATGTTGAGGTGAATAACTTAATCACACAGTGAACATATATGACATAAAAGCAACCCCATGAGATCCCTTAGACTACAAGGTATGTTCACATGGCTACTTAATGGTGTTGATCATCGTGCGCCAACTGTGGCTGGAGCTGATATGAGGCCAGTTTGTTGGCCTTGCTGCTCCAGTACATGAGATGTTCCTAGCTGATGTACACTGGATTATGGAGACCTTGAGGATCCTACACAGGCTGGGTCATCTGAATCTGTACAGGGGCAGATCTCTGAGGCAGGAAAGTGTGTCTCAGTCAGATGGGACGAGAATGTCAGACAGCATCTTAAGCAGACCCTCCACTGCCTTCATTCATTTCTTAATCATTTCAAACGTTATCTGTGCTCTCCTGCTTACCAGGAAATGTCCACTATATGATAACTGGTCCCTCCATTCCAAAGCCAACATTCATAAGCATCAATGGATCCTTCAATGGAGTCTGGCCACAAAGGTTACTGCATCCATGGCTTGATCCAGCACATCTGTTGTGCTCATCAATTTGAATTGACATCAATGCTCATGGATCTAAGAGTAGCTATGCAGCCAAAGGGTGTACTAGACTGACATGATGGTCTCTCCTCAGATGCTATCCCTCTCCATCAAGGACTCTGTTGGCTGCAATGCCCTTGGCAGTGTGACCTCCACTCCTGGCTTTGGAGGGGAGACAAGAGCACATTTAATACCATCCTTATGATCCCTCTTCTTTCTGTCTGTACAAGGTCCTGACCTGTCCACTCAAAAGACACCAATAAATTATTGCACCCCACAGGATTCACATCTCTCGTTCACTTCAAACACACCTTGCTTTCAGTGCCTGTTGCCAACCTATTAATTTTTTTTTACCCTTTCTTCATCAGTATTGTCATTGTGAGGAAAGGTTCATCACTAACCACCTAATCCCTTGCAGTATGAGTACTTTCTACAGCAAAATAAATGGAAGAGTGTGAGCCGACTCTCCCCCTGTAATACAAATTCAACCACTTTCAATGGCAGTCATCATGGCACTTGGAAGCCTGTTGCATGCACTTTTATTCATGCTTCACACTACATTGAGCATTAAGGATTGCCCACAGTGCTTTGATGTGACCCTCAGTCTTGTTGCATATATGGATCTTTGTTGACCCCACGTGCATGGGTCAATCACTTCACTTCTCCTATAATGACTCCATTTTATATCTGGTAGCTCGCCACCTTGGCAGCATGAATGCCACTGACCTTGCAAGCTTTCCCAAGACCATGAAGTTTTTTTGGCATTGCATCCAGGTTTATGCCACAATGCCATGGCTGCATACTTTGGGAATTGTACTTCTCTCCTTCCCCTTATCACTTGTGGGAGCATATCTATGGAAGTGTCACTGAAATATGGAGTGACCTTACCCCACATTCCTTCCATCAATACAGTCACAGCCTTTTTCTCACAACAATGAACAAATCTTACACATTATTGTTTGTCCTATTCATACATGCCACACATCCTGTGTGGAGGGTCATGCAATGAAAAGACGCTAATTTGGTTGCTGCTCAAAATTCTGTGGAAAGTTTGTGGGCAGTAATAAGCATAATTTGTTCTCATTTACAGCAAAATTTAGGCCTGGGCAGAAGGGATAGTTATTCCAGAAAGTTAGTACACTGCTCTTTGCACCTCTGGGACTTGTTTTCAATTCAAGCAGGGATCAGTGAATCACAGTCTACCTTCTCAGCTGACATTGAGGTTGCTTCATAAGGCAATTTTATGTAGTCTCAAACAAGAAAAACAGATGCAATTTTATCATGATTTGACACCAAATTGTAGAGTTTATTCAAGGATGACTGGTTAGGAAATAGTAATGTTATAGAGGGCTGCAGAGGTGTTCACTAAAGGTCAAGTTAGCTATACATTTGAACAACGTTAGGATAATTGTAACTTCACTGAATTTGGAAAATAAGTTCAGGTCAGTTTAAAAAGGGGCTAATCAAATTTCATCAGGTTAAAATTGTCCACTTAGTACGAGCTTTACTGCACAAAATTCTCTACTGGAAGTTTTTGATGGTGACAGTGAGTGGTTTTAATAGGAACTCTTCTAATCTCCAGTACTAACATTGCTCACCTTGCATGCACAAAAAATGGTTATTCTGTGTTGTCACAAAAGAGAAATGTAAGAGCATATACTCACAACCAGATTGTATCATATTTCCAATTTCATGGTGTAACATCGGAAGAACATGTGTGGAAATACATCCTGTAAGGTGAGCACTTTGTAAAAATGAACATTCAATCCCATGCCAGTATGTTTATTTGGCTGCCAAAGTGAATATAGGTCATAGAGTCACATAGCATAGAAACAGACCCTTTGATCTAATCATAGGGTCAGATCATAATCCCAAACAATACTAGTCCCACCTGCCTGCTCCAAACCTTTCCAATTCATGTACTAATCAAAATGGCTTTTAAATATTGTAACTGAGTCCATATTCACCATTTCCTCAGCAAGTTCATTCCACATGCAAACCACCCTAAATTTACCCCTTGTGTCTTTTTTAAATCTCTCTCCTCTCACATTAAAAACATGTCTCCTAGTCTTAAAATCCACCATCCTAGGGAAAAGATACCTACCATTAACCCTACCTATACCCCTCATGATTTTATAAATCCATACAAAGCCGCATTTCAACCTTGCAGAGCCTTAAAGCAAAATGTAATAAAGTAAGATAGCACAAGGAGGAAATTATATTTTTAAAACTAAAATTAGTGATCCAATTACAGTGAATGGATCCCAAATCTTTCTAAATTTTTTCGCTAAGTCAATTGTAATTAAAAACAGAAATTGCTAGAAAAGCTCAGCAGGTTAACGTTTTGGATCAGAACTGAGGTAGGGTCACTGGACCCGGAATGTTCACTCTGATTTCTTTTCATAGACGCTGCCAGACCTGCTGAGCTTGTTTAGCAATTTCTCTTTTGTTTTTGATTAACAGCATCCAGTTATTTCAGTTTTTTTTAAAGTTAATTGTAATGATTAATTCATAAATAATAAAGTATTTCAGGATGTAGAAGAAGCAAACATATGCTTAGGAATGAAATTGTGCACTTTGGAAACAAGGTACA
This sequence comes from Hemiscyllium ocellatum, assembly GCF_020745735.1. Classification (NCBI taxonomy): domain Eukaryota; kingdom Metazoa; phylum Chordata; class Chondrichthyes; order Orectolobiformes; family Hemiscylliidae; genus Hemiscyllium; species Hemiscyllium ocellatum. The sequence goes on along the minus strand of NC_083422.1, from coordinate 34,036,288 downwards.
TCCTGTTGTTACATACTTGACACAAGTGCTGGAGTATACTGCAATTTTATTTTTCATTTGATTAAAGTAATTACCAGATGTAGGATTTGAATTACAGGTTACAACCAATCAGATTCACAGAATCAAATATCAAGTAATTTATTGGTATATTTTGAAAGAACTGACAGATACTTTTATATTTATTCAACCATGAGAAGGTGCAATAGAACAGTGCACAAATAAAGAAGACGGGATAATAGTTTTTGACTCGAAATGGAATGTCCACTGTGAGTTATTGCAAGCTGGCACCATTTGTACAGGTTGAAAAGCGAGAGCATTTTTCCTGCTTGTCATTGTTAGTAATAGTTCATTCAGTTGAATGATACCTCTAAATGCTCTGTTGCAAGTATCTCTCTCTTGCCATGAGCTGAATGTATTAGTCTGTACGTAGGGATGGGGTGCATGCAGGCATATCATTTGACACATGCTTATACATCCTGAATATATTGCATGAGTGTGTGAGTTGTTTTATTGCCCATTTCTGTTTGGTGTCTACATCTCAAAGACTTTGTGATAAAAAAAATTTAAATGTAGCTAATGGCACATCACTCTTTAGTGAGAAAATTATATGCATGTTGCCCAGGTCTTTGTACATTTTCTTTCCTGTTTATCTGAACGGAACTGTGTAATTAACATTTTTAAAACGAAGGTCTAAATGATCTCCTAAAATGTGCTATTTGCTTGTGATAAAATAATAGTTCATTATATATCTGATGGGCTAATGGCTCTGCATTCAAGGGAAGCCAATGCTATGGCCAAATAATGTAAAGCAATGATTTTACTGCGACATAACATCTGCTTTAATGAACAGTTATACATATATAGTTAAAAAGCAGTCTTAAGATGGGGTAAAAAGCTAGAGACTTATGAACTGTGAAGTATTAAATCATTTGAAGAGAATACTAGAAATATAAAGAATTAATATGTTGCTGCACAGGTAATACAACATACATGGATTTAATACAATTCATGCAAAGTTTTAATTCCAAATCATGCATTGAATGGAACATTTCTTAGCAAGTATGAAAATAACTTTCTCATTCTTCTTCAGTAATGAAATGTACTAATTTAGCATCTTGAACAACTTAAGTTCCTCAATCAGCTTTGGAATGATAACATTTTATAGATCACTATTGCTGACTTAAAGTTAAGAACATGTAAAGCAAAATTGTATGCCTGAACCTTATATTTCTGTAATATTTAAGCAAGGAGCAAAGGCTGTTGGATGGTCTTAGAAGTATCCTCTAAATTCTCATTACCATGAAGGACCTTATAATAATATTCAGGATAACTATATCATGCTGTTTCATTGCTTATCAATTTAATCAAAGTAAATGAGAATCACACTTTTATATTTGCTACTTCAATCATTAAAACATTTTCAAAATAATATAATGATGTCAACGTTTATTTTAACATAGCATCCGCCTTCATGGTATTATAACAAAGATAATTTTTTTTCATTCATTCAGTGATGTGAAGGTAGACAGCAAGATAAAATAAATGTTGTTATCATTGGTTGTTCATCTGGGTGATGTTGTTTTGTCAGTGAATGTCGTTTCTGTGTCATTTGTTGTTGCTGTAGTAGCTGTTGTTCTATTTCTGTTGTTTGGTTGCTGTGGACCTCTTGGTCTGATGGTTCATATGTGACCAGTGTGAGTGGTGTATTCACTTTTTCCTGATCAGCCATCTCCAACTGAGGTACCACTAGGTACCACTAGTTAGGTATATGTGCCTACAATTATAAAGTCATAGAGATGTACAGTACGGAAACAGACCCTTCAGTCCAACTCGTCCATGCCAACCAGATATCCCAATCCAATCTAGTCCCACCTGCCAGCATCCGGCCCATATCCCTCCAAACCCTTCCTATTCATATACCGATCCAAATGCCTTTTAAATGTTGCCATTGTACCATTCTCCATCACTTCCTCCGGCAGCTCATTCTATACATGTACCACCCTCTGTGTGAAAAAGTTGCCTCTAGGGTCTTTTATATCTTTCCCCTCTCATCTTAAACCTATGCCCTCTAGTTCTGGACTCCCCTACTCCAGGGAAAAAAATTTGTCTATTTATCCTATCCATGCCCCTCATGATTTTATAAACCTCTATAAGGTCACCCCTCAGCCTCCGATGTTCCAGAGAAAACAGCCCCAGCCTATTCAATCTCTCCCTATATCTCAAATCCTCCAACCCTGGCAACATGCTTATAAACCTTTTCTGAACCCTTTCAAGTTTCACAACATCTTTCCGAAAGGAAGGAGACCAGAATTGCACACAATATACCAAAAGTGACCTAACCAATGTCCTGTACAGCCGTGACATGACCTCCCAACTCCTGTACTCAATACTCTGACCAATAAAGGAAAGCATACCAAACACCTTCATCACTATCCTATCTACCTGCGATTCCACTTACAAGGAGCTATGAACCTGCATTCTAAGTGTTGTAACTGTACCAGCATTGACCACTTCCTCTGGCAGTTCATTCCACATACAAAGCACCCTCTGGGCAAAAAAGTTATCCCTCAGGTCCCTTTTAAATCTTTCTCCTCTCACTTTAAAAATATGCCCCCTAATTTTGACCTCCACACCCCAGGAAAAAGACCTTTGGTATTCACCCTATCTATGCCCCTCATGATTTTATAAACCTTTGCATGGTCACTCATCAATCTCCTATGCTTCAGTGGAAAATGTCCCAGTCTGTCCAGCCTATTTTTTACAACTCAAACCTTCCAGTCCCAGCAACATTGTGGTAAATCTTTTCTGAACACTCTCCAATTCAATGATATTCTTTCTGTTGCAGGGCAACCAGAATGGTACACAATGCTCCACAAGAGACCTCACCAATGTCCTGTACAACCTCAACATGATGTCCCAACTCCGATACTCAATGGTCTAAGCAATGAAAGCAAGCCTGCTAAATTCAAGCAAATCACACTCTGATTCCATGTTTCAAGTGTACAACACAGCAATGCGTTCAATATAAGGACTTTATTGAGGTGAAGCTTAAGATATCTGCTTAAAAGGTGTGTGCCTCACCATGGAGATCACATGACCAGCACAGACTAAAGCTGGCTTTTGTATATGATTGCATTTTAATTCAAACAAGTGATCCTTTGACCATTTCATTGACTATTTCCAGTTAAAAAGGCACTGGTGGTAGCGTTTTAAGTAAAGGAATTAATCATTCTCATTTGAATGCCCTTTTTACTGAGAAGATTAGGATCCAAAATCCTTACTTGTGAGCCAAAATGAAGCAATAAAGGGATAATATATGTAAAGCAAAGAACACCTTGTTTCATCAATTCATTCATGCAAGAACATAACAGTTTAAGCTCCGTTATTGCCTCTATTTCCTTCTGGATTCTGAATTGCATACAATGGAAAGTGTGGGTTAGCAATAGGGGAAAAGGACAGTGAAGGACTGCAAGCTTGAGCATGACTGTTTTACAAGAGGATGATGCTGCTGTCATTGAAGGTAAATACCTTCCATATTGAATAGAAAGTATCCTATTTAAGAGTTCTAGCATCTTCTGGAATTGAAGTACAAATCAAAATGATTTTATGGAGAACATTTGGAACACAGTATGTTACCTGTTATTCAATAGGCTATAGTTCAACAAAATAGAATTTTAAAGATACATGATATAACGTAATTCTGGTTTTCAGTTGTTGAACCACCACGAGAGTTAGAAATTCACTCCTCTAGCAGAAATCCCATCTTAAATGGAGAACTTCTTGGTTTTAATCTATGCCCCCTCGTTCTCTATACCAAGTGAGACCCAAGAGATGACACTTGCCACTCATGAAAAGTATATTAAAAAATCTATTTGCTTTTTAAATATATATTTTTGAGCCTCTACTGGCTACTATCCTGTTAACCAGATGGGAAATCTAACGTTGCTTCCAAAATCATCTGTTGAGTTAAAATTGAAATCAGCTCCCATTAGCATTAAAACCTGACAGGCATAGGTAAAAGAAGATGTCCTTAGTTCTTAACACATGCTGGGTAGTGATGATTGGCCTCGACTTAGATTTCCAGAAAAGTGTCATGTTACTGCAGAAAGGATAAACTCATGCTTTATTGACATGATTAGAAGACTAATCGGCCAATTGGAAGTAGAAAGTAACATAAATGAGGCTTTTACATGACGGTTAAAAAGTGACAAAAGGTAGTCTACTGGGATCAGTGCTGGGACTACAATTGTTTACAACTTAAATAAATTACTTGGATGAAAGGATGGAAGGCATGTTTGCCAAATTTGCCAATGATCCAAAAAATAGGTAGGAAAGCAAGTTGTGTTGAGGGCATAGGAGGTTAAAATATCATAGGGATAGGTTAAATGCATGAACAAAGATCCAGTAGATGGATATAACATGAGAAAATGTAAAATTGTCCATTTTGACAGGAAGAATAAAAAGAAGTTGGTTATTTAAATAGTGAGAGTTTGCAGAGCTATGAGATGTAGGAAGATCCAGGTGTCCTAGTGCATGAATCACAATAGGTTAGATTGAAGTATAGCAAGTGATTAGGAAAGCTAACAGAATGTAATCGTTTTATTGTGAGAGGAATGCAATAGAAAAGTAGGGAGATTATGCTTCAGTTAAACAGGATATTGGTGAGACAACATCTGGAGTATTATGACATTTTATTTAAGGATGGATGTAAATGTGCTGGAAGCAGTTAAGAAATTATTTAACAGACTAATACCTGGAATGAGTGGGTTGCCTTATGAGGAAAGGTTGGACAGTTAGGCTGGTATCCGCTGGAGTTTAGAAGGGTAAAAGGTGAATTGATTGAAACATGTAAAATTCTGAGTGGTGTTGACAGAGTAAATGTGGAAAGGATGTTTCCTCTGTGGAAGAATCTAGAACTCAAGCTCACTGTTGAAAAGTAACAGTTGCCCATTTAAAACAAAGAGCGGGCATTTGTTTTCTCAGGATGCGAGTCTTTGGAACTCCATTTCTGAAAAGTTAGTGAAAGCATATTTTTATCACAGCATATGATAGTTTTTTGTTAAGCAAGAGATGAAAGCTTACCAGGAGCAGGCAAGAATGTGATTTTGAGGTTACAGTTAGATCAGATATTCAATGGCGGAGTAGGCTTTGAGGGGCTGAATGGCTTACATCTGCTCCTTCTTCATAAGATCCTATTGCTTTGAGCACATGTCCTTATCAGTTATTCTACTGCACAGATTGAAATTAGGAATGATCAGCTCTCGAAGTCCTCAAGGTGGGTAACACGCTGAACAATTTTACACCAAGTTTTCACTGGCAGGTAGTTCATAGTCACTCTGCAGAAATTAGATTATAATAGTCTTAAGGAGGTTATTTATTAATCTCGGATAGCTGTCAATTTGTCCCTTGTCACCGTGTAGTGCTTTGTATTTGCAAGATTGCTGCACATGAGAGAGGTCTCTCAGACCATTTAGCTCATTCCCCCAGAATAATATTTTTAAAATGTTAGTCGCCATTCTTCATAGAATCACATAGAATACACAGTACAGAAACCAACCATTGAATTAAACAATCTGTGTTGTTTGTTTATACTTCACATTACCCTAAATGCAATGTTAAAATAAACTGGTTAACCAGTCAAGTACAATCAGAAGCAATGAAGTTTTATATGTCCAAGTTAGGCATTTCATAAGCTAATGTTGCACAATGTAATTCAATGTAAATTTCATTTATATTCCCTTTGTTGTAAATTAAACTTTTTTAAAAGAAATAGCAATAATACACTTACTAATGGCCATTCAAGTTTGATTTTAAATTTGAATCCCTCTTAGCAGGAAATTTAATATTCTTGATACAATTACAAAACTATCCTTTGCTAACCTGTATGTAAAAACATGTATAGAATATCAATTCTTTTAAATGTGATTTAAATTAACTACAAACACATTTTTGAAGTATTGGTACATTTAGGCAATATGTATATTTTAACATACACTTGTAATGTGTGAGAGCACTTTAACATTTCATGACAAATAATTATTGCTCCTAATAGATTTATTTAGTGCTAAAGAGCCATTTATAGATTGGCTATTTTAAGTATGCAATAATAGTAGTTCCTCTAGATGGAGTCTATATTTTCATAGGTCACCTCCAGGCTCTTTGTTATAGTTCATGGGTAGTTGGTGTGCGAATGTAGAAGCCTCACTGTACCTGCAGGCATCGTTAGTTAGACTGTACAGGGCTGATGGAGTTGATGGAAATGATGGAAATGCTAGCTGCCCTGCTGCCCTTATCGATCCAACCCAGCGACATCCAGCTGTGGCCTGCATTGAGTCAGGTGGCAAGTTCCAAGCGAGAAATTCAAAAGCAAAATGCATTTCAGTAAAAGACACTTGTATCATTAATTACAACAGTTTCACCTGTGACAGTGATAAACATGCTATACTTTAGGAGAGTTTATGGGGCTAGTATATAAAATAAATACAAACGTAAAAGATGATTCCACATATATAAAAGATAGGGAACCATGTCCAGTTAAAGATCATCCATGAGTTTTGCACGTACATACCTTTAGTGTCTTTGATAAGATTACACTGTGATTTGATGCTGGAACAAAAAGCAGCCAGATAGATAGATAGCTATTTTGCAGGATAATGTATTATATAACGGTTCTAGGTCTATAAAACATGTTAACTATGGGTACTTTGAGCTGTTTATAGTGTTATTAGTGTGCTACATAAAGAATATACAAATTAGGTTGGTAATTACCATTTATTTTTTCTGGCACATAGCTGTTGAAATTTGAATTTCCTAAAGTAGTGCTAATATGTTAGGCACCATTCACATCACAATCATTTTACAACAATATAATATCATGAGAATGGACATCAGTAAAAACCTAATGCTTTTGACTGCCATTGCAAGCATTTATTGTGACAAATTTTGATGTGGGGTAAAATGATGTTTGACTAACATCATTTTTCTGCTATCTACTGCAATAAAGTTATTCTAGTATGAAGGCAGATGAACTTATGTTTCCCCTGATACTTTGTTTTTAACATTACAATTTTGAGAAATTAAAACCTATGAAGAGTACAATTCTTTACTGCTCAGACTATACCTTAGTAAAATGTCATCAACTTTTCTCCAGATCTACTTGGTTGAAGTGATATTAACACTGGAAATTACTTTCCTGATGACCTGGGGTCAAAATATTTGACTCCTGACTTCTGTAAAATAAATGTAATATGTAAAGGGTTGGTCTCTGTTGGACAGACATTGTTAGCAAAGTTGTGAAATGAGGCAGAAAATAATCTGAAATAATGTGTGCAGTTCAATCAAGAATTTTAACAAGATACGTTTTTGTGGGAAATAAATTCTATAATTTGCATTTTCTCTTGTAGTCAACTATCCTTTTCTTTACTTGTGTTTTCAACAGATTTTTCTGTCTAGCCTACCTTCTCCTCCTTGTCATATAACCAGCTCTGTTCAAGAGAGGGGATTGACAATAATCTGTTACCAATCCTCCTGAACAATGTGATTGTTGTTAGTGCTTTTCTAAAAATTGTTGGGCAAGCTTTAACTTTGACCCATTTGTCAAATTGAAATAAGCTTGAGCAAAAGCTTATCAGATGCTGAGCATTGTGAATTATGATGAGATTTGTGGCTGCATTGGATGAAAAGTCCAGCGAAGCTCAACTTGATGTTTGGGAACAAATTGCTTCAACTTTCATGCTTCTGCCAAGTGACCAGGTGAGTTTCTCATTAGGCAGAAGTGAGCTGCTTATTATGGGGGTTAATTACTTGTTAAATGCCCTCTCAACACAGCAACCTTATTAATATTCAGTTTTCTAGTTGACCAAATGTGTCAAACAAGCTAGACATGGAGAAATCCCATCATGGAACTCAGAGCGGGTAGCTGGCAACCTCAGCTCACTACTGGCTATGAACAGCCTTTACTTTACTCAAAACCAAACAGCATCTCAGGGGCAAACCACAGTGGGTACACAACCTTTGTCATCGGACATTTACATCTCACATTTGCCAATCCCTCACAAGCATGATAGCACCTCTCCAATCCACTTGCAGGATTCTTAGGATGCACAGACCTACTTGGCAGCATGCACAAACAATTAGCATTGAATAAAAAATGAGGTCTGCAGATGCTGGAGATCACAGCTGCAAATGTGTTGCTGGTCAAAGCACAACAGGCCAGGCAGCATCTCAGGAATAGAGAATTCGACGTTTCGAGCATAAGCCCTTCATCAGCATTAGCATTGAAGGCCTGCTGCCTGGGCATTGCCTGCAGCGACAAGACCCCAGTTCACAGATTGGACCAGGATACATCTCTGCTAGATTTCTCTCTGATGCACACTCACACAGCACCCACCTGCTGATTTGAAACATCCATGCCTTACTCTGACTTACTTTGCCAAATTAGTGCAATCATACATCCAGGCAGTTTGCCTTGCTTTCAGCAGTCCTCAGTCAAGAAGGAGAACATTTTACAGCAGTGTACAACCTCAATATCAAACCTGCTCCATGTGGCAAACACACTGGATATCTAGCAAGCAAGCAAACATGGCTCAAAGTCGTAGGGAGTTAATACTTATTAAAGTCCATGGGTGCACCTGTCAGGCAAGGATTCTGGCATAGGAAGTCAAGGGAAGCCTCTGGTGCGAGTCCAGGAGCTTGGCCACAGTCAGATGTCCAGCTAATGCTTTCCCTGAGACCATGGCACTCTCATCCTCAGAGATCAACAAGAAGGCTTTTGGGAGAGCCATTCATTTTTCTGCGCTGGTGGTGAATATATTTGCAGTGCATTTTTTTATTCATTCCTGTGACATGGATGTCACTGGTCACACCAGCATGTAATTGGCCATCCGTAGTAGTCCTTGAGAAGGAGGCAGGTGAGCTGCCTCTTGAGCCACTGTAACCCATGTACTATAGGCAGAGCCTTAGGGAGGGAATTCCAGAATTTTGACCCAGTAACACTGAAGGAATGGTGATATATTTCCAAGTCAGAATGGTGAGTGGCTTGGTGGGGGACTTGCAGTTAATGGTGCTGCCCTTGTCTTTCTAGATGGAAGTAGTCATGGGTTTAGAAAACGCTGTCTAAAAATCTTTGGAGAATGTCTGAACTGTAATTTGTAGACTGAGTGTCAGTAGTGAAGAGAGTCGATGTTTTTGAATGTGATGTCAATCAACTGGGCTGCACTGTCTGTCTGATGTCAAGCTTCTTGAGTGTTGTTCGAGATTCACCCATCCAAGCAAGTGGGGAGTATTCAATACCACTCCTGACATGCCTTGTAAATGGTGCACAGGCTTTGGGGAGTCAGGAGGTTACTTGAGTCAATAACTCACCTGGCGCCTAACATGTTTTATAGCCATTGTATTGATATGGTCAGTCCAGTTCAGTTTTTGATCAATGGTCAACCCAGGATGTTGACAATGGTACATTTAGTGATGGTAACATCATTGAATGTCGAGGGGTAAGGATTACATTATTTCTTTTTAGAGATGGTCATTAAAAAACTTCACAAAAGCTGATATCCCGTCACCAAGTCACCCTTTATTTACGCGAAGAGAGTCATTGACACTGATCCAGCTCCCTCAGAGCCAGCTCTCAGAATGAACAGGATGTCTGACACTCCTGTTTATATCTGTCAGCCAGGGCTCCCTGATTGGAGGAGATTAACAGCCCCAATCAAAGAACTCATATTCTGTGAGGTCCACCTGGCTGACCTCATTATAATCACTACAGTCATTGCCTATCATTTGTGTGGTGTGAATGTTATGTCCCACCTATAAGTCTATGCTTGGATATTGTCCAGGTATTGCTGCATTTAGACATGGGCTGCTTCAATATCTGAGGAGTTGTTAATGCTGCTGAACATTGTGCTTTGATCAATGGACATCCCTATCTCTGACCTTATGATGGATGGAAGATTGAAGGTGGTTGGGCCTAGGATACTACCTTGAGGAACTCAAGTGGAGTTGCAATTTTTTGAGTGAGCTCCAACTACTATAATCATCTTCCTTTGTACCAGGTATGAATCTAACTAGCAGAAGCTGTTCACCCGATTCCCATTGATTCCAATTATGCTAAGGCTCATTGATGCCACACTTAGTCAAATGCAGCCTTTATATCAAGGGTTGTCACTCTCATTTCACTTTTGAAATTAAGCTGTTTTGTCCACGTAATTTGTCAGGTTGGATTTGTCTTGCTTTTTGTGTAGAGAACATACCTGGGCAATTTTCCACTCTGCTGGGTAGGTGACAATATTGTGGCTATACTGGAACATTTTGGTTAGGAGTACGGTAAGTTCTGGAGCACAAGTCAACAGCACTATTATTGGTATTGTTGTCAGGGCCCATAGCCTTTGCAGTATCCAGTGACTCCAACTGTTTCTTGATATCATGTGGAATGAATCAAATTGGCTGAAGATTGGTATCTGTAATGCTGGGGACCCTCTGGAGGAAGCCAAGATGGATCATCACTTGGCACTTCTGGTTGAAGATTGTTGCAAACGCTTCAGTCTTATCTTTCATATTGATGTGCTGTAACATGAGAGAGAGAGCGAAGCCGTCCAGGGCAGTGGTTTGCAATGAATGACACTGACAGTTACTGTGAGAATTGCAGTGGAATGGAGAATGGTACTTTCTCAGTTGACAGGATATGGAGGACTCTGCATCATTACAAACCTGGCCCTGATTTTGTCAGGGCCAGGATGCTGTCCTCAAAGGGCCTGAGGAGTTGAGTATTGGGCATTCCTCCATCTATCCAAGTCATTTTGTCCTATAGTGAACTGTCTTTTCCTGGAAAGGGAGAGACGCAGTGAGCTGAATGTGGGTGGCAGTGCTGTCAGTGCTGTTGTAGTTGGGGGAAAGGTGGTGAGGAATTTCAAGGAACTGAGGGGACAGCACAGAAGCTCTTCAGGCTTAGTGGTGTAGCAGTTAAGTGTGGAACAAGTGCTCATGAGGACCAACTTTGCAGGTGATAGTGAGCATGGTAGAGCATGAGCATTGGTGGGAGGTGGGTGTATTAGCAGAAGTAGAGAGAGTTCAAGATAGCAGACAGAAGAATGTGGAACTTAGTCTGGTGAATTGGCAAAGGTTACTGACCTGCAAGCAGTACTGCTGACCATTCCCCTACACCTTTAAGACAACACTGACCTTCGTGGTAACCTTGAATCAGGCTGCCAGGGTCTGGTGGTGTGCCTTTCTCTGCCTGTCCTCATGGAAGAGAAATCCTTTCCTTTTGCACCACTCCCTTGACCAGAACCTCCAGGTCCCTGTCAGAGAATCGTGGGTGCCATCTTGCCCTTCTCCACCATGTCCAGATTCCTTTTCTGACCAAGCAGGGCAGCTATGTGATACCAGTGGTCATTCAAGTGCACAATGAAATGTGAGTGGCAAGTTGTTTCAGGATTGGCACGTGGTTAATTCAATATAGAATCAGATGTCAGAGATGCCAAAAGAATGTGGTAGGTGTTTGGTAGCACTTGGCAAGAAATCTTGAATGTTGCACTGAGAATCTCTCCAAAAATCCTCAATACAACTCGCACTCAGCCAAAATAAATGTAAGCTTCAGCCATATTAAACTCAGTCAGTATATTTCATTGGGCTTCTAAAAGCAGGTGAGGGCATAATTAAGCAGGAGCTAAAACCTTGGTTTTCTGATGTTGTATTAAGTTTGTGAGAGATATGTTTGTGAGAAGTGTGTCAGTGCAGACAATTGCCATTCGTTTGCATTCAATAATACTCAATATGGCCTAGCTCCTGTTTAATGAATCCTATCTTCGAGATGAAGTCAGTCACACATGGGAAACTGTGTGCCTCTTGTTTGCCAGTCACTTGAAGATGGTGTGCAGCTGGTGAGCTTGCTTGATATTTGGAAGCTTTGACTTTGTCCAACTGAGCAGCAAGGGAACAGCACCAGCGGTAAATGGAGAGTCTAGTAGCAGATAGGACAAGGGAGAGTGTGGAGTATGGTGCTTTGATCCTCAAAAAAATAATGGTTGGACTGACAACAGAATCCACAAGCAAGATAATGATATATTTGGGGGGCATGGGAGGGACTGGCTGGAGCCAACTGCCAGCATTGTGTGTTCTATCATTGCAGTGACCTCATCATATGTTCTCTTCTAGGAGAGAAACACAAGCTTACATTATTCATATCTGACAGTCACAAATATCTTGGATTTTGAAGAGAATTAAATCCTTTCTGATTTACAAGTTTAGTTAAATGTTCTCAAGAAACCTTTATGGCTATGTATGTACAGGTGATAACACCCTGTACATGTCGATGTGGCATGATGACTGTAAAGGAAACAGCTACAAGAGGCAGCTGAACCATGCAAGGATGGTCAACAATTAGGAAGAAACCTTAGTTTTGAAGTAGGGCAGGTCCTATGATTTTCGAGTAAAAAATGAGGTCTGCAGATGCTGGAGATCACAGCTGCAAATGTGACGCTGGTCAAAGCACAGCAGGTTAGGCAGCATCTCAGGAATAGAGAATTCGACGTTTCGGGCAGGTCCTATGATTTCTCAGGAAGGGTCGACGGAAAGTGAAGACAGGTACAGCATGACTGGAGAGATAGGGACAAAGCCAAAACACAAACAGAAATTGCTAGAAACATACAGTTCTGGAGAAGGGTCACTAAACCCAAAATATTAGCTTTGCTTTCTCTCCATGGGTGCTGCCAGTGTTGTTGAGTTTTTCCACCAATTCCTGTTTGTGCCTCTGATTTCCAGCATCGGCAGTTCTTTGAATTTTTTTTGTTTAGGGACAAAGCAATAGGATCAATAGGGTGATGATTGGATGCTCCAGAATGGGGGTGCGGGGTGGAGGGTGTGGGCGAGAGGGAGGTGCAGGATCAAGGTATGAGAAAAAGCTTGAGGGTGACAGAGGGAGGGTGGAGGTGGATTGGCTCTAACTGCAAGGTCACGATGATATTGTCCAGCAAGATGGCTAAGAAAGTGTTACCTTGCTGGAGATAAGGTTGTAATGGGAGGAGGCCACTCCACATTGGGAAGAGTTCTTGGCTGATTGGACGTTCATGCATTCCCTACAATCCTTAATGCCATTGATAATCATAAAACTATCGACTTCTATTTTAAATACTCTCAGAGACTGATTTCCAACAGCCCTCACAGTGCAGAATTCCAAGGACACAATGTAAAAGAATTTTTCCTCATCTCAGTCCAAGATGGAATCCCTTTCTTTTTACATTGTGCCCCTGGTATTAGATGTTATAACAAGGAGTAGCATCTTACTTGCATCTTTCCTGTCAATTCCTCAATGGATTTTATCAGCTTCAATGAGGTCAGTTCTTATTCTTTAAAACTTCTATCAGAAGGATGTTGTGAAACCTGAAAGGGTTCAGAAAAGATTTACAAGGATGTTGCCAGGGTTGGAGGATTTGAGCTACATGAAGGGGCTGAATAGGCTGGGGCTGTTTTCCCTGGAGCATCAGAGGCTGAGGGGGTGACCTTATAGAGGTTTATAAAATCATGAGGGGCATTGGATAGGGTAAATGGACAAGGTCTTTTCTCTGGGGTGGGGGTGTCCAGGACCAGAGGACATAGATTTAGGGTGAGAGGGGAAAGATATTAAAGAGACCTAAGGGGCAACTTTTTCACGCAGACGATGGTGCGTGCGTGGAATGGGCTGCCAGAGGAAGTGGTGGAGGCTTGTAAAATTGCAACATTTAAGTGGCATCTGGATGTGTATATGAATAGGAAGAGTTTGGAAGGATATGGGTCGGGTGTTGGCGGGTGGGACTAGATTGAGTTGGGATATCTGTCAGCATGGACGCATTGGACTGAACGGTCTGTTTCTATGACTCTAATACAGGCACAATTTGACCAATCTCACTTCATAGAACAGTTCTGCCATCCTGGAACCAAATCTGATGAACCTTCATTACAGTTCCTCTATGGCTACAATACCTTTTCCTAGATAAGGAGATCAAAGCTGCACACAGTATTCCAGGTGCTATCTAATCATGCTGCTTTACATTTGAAGCAAGACTTCATTCATCCCATACTCAAATCCTCTTCTGATAAATACTAAAATCCCATTAACCTTCTTAATAGTTTGCTGCATCTGTATGTTGAACTTCAGCAACTTATTACAAGGACACCCAGGTCCCTTTGCTTATCGCTAGCATTTCCAAGGTTAATTTTCCTAATTTTTACTGTATACCCAGCAGGTTTATTAAGGCCACAGCCAGAGACCCATCAGCAATGTATTGTTCAACAGTAGCTTGATCCCTAGGAAACCTCTGAGTGTTAGCAGTCCCAGCTATTAGAGTCTGCTATGGCTGCAGGGACATATCTGTGCTGGGTTCACTGGATTATGACCCCAAGTCTACACATACTCCTGCACAGTCTATGTGTTTGATTGTTGGGAATGGCACACCAGGGACGAAGTTGTGCCCAGTGTGTTGTACATAAATCATTGAAAATAGCTATGGTACCTTTGCCCCGTTTGTACCCAGCAGTACTGTTTAGACCTGCAAGTGGCACTGTGTTCACAGTTTCTAAAATCAAAATTGTCTCATCTGGTTGCTGACACAGTCAGCCTTGTAGCCTCACTAAGCAGTATAAAGCTGAAAAAAATTGTTTTTCTACAATTTATTGCTGAGATAAAACAATAAAGTATTTTAAGCTAATTGTTCAGCATCTGAGCCAGTGAATTTATTTTTTGAATTTTTAATATCAAACTGAGAGGGAGGGGCACTTGCAATAGTTGTACAGAGCTTTAAAATATTTCTATTATGGATTCACATTCACCAAATATTTCCCTTCTACATACATATAGAATGCCATTTTTCTGTTTTTGTTTGCTAAATTGTATTCATATGCTATTCTCCACTTCCTTATAAGTTGCTTGGTCCTCTGCTTTTTTTTAAAAAAAAACTCCCAATCTTGAGATTTTTACAATTCTGGCAACTTTCTAAATCTATGTTTTAATCATGTACAATCTTTAAATTGCTTTGTCAGCCATGGTTGACTGGCCTTTGAATTTTTGTATCTTGTATTCTTGCTGCAGGTCATGAAATAGTTTTTTTTAATCTAACCATTGCCTATTTACAGTTATGCCTTTTAATGTATTTTCTCAATTCACCTCAACCAATTTGTGCCTCATGCCTTCATAAATTCCCTTATTCAAATTGCAAATCGATTCAAGGTTTTCTGGCTCACACTTTGGAAAAGACTGATTGAAACTCTGTCAAAATATGCAGAGCAGAGTTTACTTCCCAGAATAAGATTGTTTTCATTTTGGTACAAACTGAACATTAACTCCAAATTTAGCATTCTAGTGCTGTTTGCTCTGGAAAGTATACAGACCTGTCTTAATATTTTCTCTCTCTACCATTGCTGTGCAAAGAATTTAATGTAATGACATAAAGGAAACATGAGTTCTGGAAATGCACTTCTGAATTCAATGTGGTACTTGAGACATGTGTGGACTTTGCTTTATGACACATGGAGGATTACAAAGACCCCCACTTCTGGGTATGAACCTTCTGACCAGTACCTAAAACTGTCCCTCAGCTGCACCACAGCCTGGTACTGTGGTTGATGCCCTCTCTACACTATTTCAGCCTTCTATTCCAGGTCCTACTTTATTTTTTTAAATTTGACAAATGCTTGTTCAAGTATATTTCATCAGAAGTGTTTGACAGGGTGTGCTTTGGTTTATTAGCATCTTGTAAACTTAGCCCTTCTATCGTCCCTACCCTTCTCAACCCCTTTCCAATTTGTCCCCTCTCACTTTTGCTCACCTTCTTATTTTCATGTTCCTTTCCTCCTTACAGTCCTGTGTAGTTCATAAACATCATGTAATACATTCATCCACACCGATCAGCGGTGTATTAAATATTCATAACATGCTCCTAATTTATTTCCTGCTACAGTAAGTGGCTACAGACAACTATGAATAACCTGTCTTTCCCATTTCCTTAAAGCTAAAAGCAAGACCAGGTTGATTTCAGTACAGAGGTAAGACAGACTCACTTCACTCCATAACCACCATCACTGCTCCTCTATTGTTGACAACAGAATACTCCATTGTGATGGACGATGTCACAAATGAAAAGAATTGGCACAAGTAGTAGCTGATGCTAAATTAACAATACTTTCAAATTGTGACTTGATAATTATTCAAAGAATGTTGAAGGTTATGGAGTGTTAGACAATAAATTGGGGCAATACATAATCAGTTCTTAAGATTTCTGATTCCGTGCTCTGCGATAGTGTGATCTCATGCTGCAGCTGAGAGCTGAACAATCTGACTCTGCTAACAATGGCCAGCAGATTTGGGTGAAAGACTTGCTGAAAACTCATTCCTGTGTTCTGCTGATAAGAACGCCGGTACTCTGTTATTTGTGTTGCTGAGTTGTTTCATGCCAATCTGTAATAGTTAATGTTTTGAAATAAATAAATGATTAAACAAAAATGGAACTAAATGGGAAAAAAGTCAGCAAAGATCAATAACAGTGAAACAATACAAATACTTAAAGGGAAAATAAAATGTTGCCACAAATGCATTATTAGTCTTTAATGAAAAACTGTAAGGAAATAAATGCATATCATAAATATGTTAAAACAATTACCCGGAGTTCTTTTCCCTCTCAGCTATGTGTAATAGAAATTCTCCTTCAGTCCATAAACATCAATACCATGGATCAAAATAAAACCATTGAACATTTGTTCTGTTGCATTACTGTTCATTAAATGGTTAAATTGGAAAATAATGCTTGCCTGTGAGTTTGCTATGAGGCTGTAACACATTTCAGGAGTTAGAATGACATTAAAACACACACCAGTGAATTCACAGCGATTACTGAAGGTTATACATACATTCCCAGATATTTAATAACCTTTAAAATAAACTGAGGTTTCTCATTTCACCTTAGTGAAAATTATTGTTTTCTTGTTTCACTTTGCTTTGGACTACATAATACAAAAATTCCATAGAGGTACAACTGGTGTCCCACAGTAGCTCCAATCAGAGACTAATGGAAACTCCAGAGAATTACAAACAACTATTTATACCATTTCCTTGGGGATTTGCCAGTCTTTCACTAGCAGGAAAATTTCAAGATCCATATACATAACATTTTCTTTGCCAGACACTGAGCATTATGATTCAGGTCTCCTGCATCCATTGACCTTTGCTTTCCTTTGAGCATTATGATTAGCATGTTTGCCACTGAGATTTCAGATTTAACGTGATGTAGCAAGATCATTAGGTTCTATTGAATAACACCAATGAATTAGAATTTTATATCTCTTATTCTGATGTAAGAGTGTAAGTTGCAATTTAAAGTTTGCACACACACACATGAATCCATTCTT
Source organism: Hemiscyllium ocellatum (assembly GCF_020745735.1). NCBI lineage: Eukaryota > Metazoa > Chordata > Chondrichthyes > Orectolobiformes > Hemiscylliidae > Hemiscyllium > Hemiscyllium ocellatum. The sequence continues at coordinate 34,018,918 of NC_083422.1, read as the reverse complement.
TCCCTGAGCTCTACTATCCTTTAGTGATGGAAGTCTGCAATACTGACCAGGCCTGGCCTTCATGTAACTTAGCAAGCAGTTAGGGTTAGGCAATGTAGACACCCACATGCCAATGAAGAATTTTTAAAATGGGCTTGTTCCCATCTAGCAGCTCTTGCATCAAGTTGCACCAATCTTACAGGGATCACAATAAATATTACTTCTTATCCTTTGAATTAACACAAAAGGCCTGAGTGAAATCAGCAACGTGAAATGAATAAGGTTCCATGTTATTCTCCTGGAACCGACAATATGTTGAAATAACTGTGCACGTAATTGCATTTTTGTATGCCTATGTTTCCAATAATAGTCTCAAGTTTATTTACTTATACTGAATGTAATATGCCCTCATTGAATATTTCAGCAACAATGCAGTTGTTGAAAGTTTTTTTTTAATTCATTGGAGTTTACAGTACATTATTAAAACCAATTGAACTGCCATTCCTCCTGGAAAGGGTAAGTTACTATCTGTGAGAATGGATTATTTAGTAATCTCTTCAACCATATCTACATTCTCGGCTGCTACAGCCTCGAGATCCTCAATGATGTCATATTTCAGTGCTTTTATTGGCTTTAGATTTGTCTCAGTGGTGCCTTGATCACTGCTATCCATATGTCCTTCCATACTGAGTTATATAATGCAGTAATTGCAAAAGAATTACAAGAAAAACTGAAACTCCATCCAACTGGAATTAGAAGGAGTTTGCATAACATCAGGAAAAAAATCTGAGTATTTTTATATAAGCAAAATAGTTCTAAGATAAAGCAAGCAATTATTCAGTTTAATAATTAAATAGATAGTGAAAAATATGATATGTGTACATTTGTTTCAAATATGACATTCATTCAAAATGACTGTAATAAACCATTATAAACAAATGACAGTTTGATAAAAAATTTGTTCTTCAACCTTGTACAAACCATTTTTCTGTAAGGTTTGAGGGAAAACTCCTGCAATGAACCTGTAACATGACCAACATTTAATTGTAGCTTTGATGGAACACTCGAGCTGGGTGTTCCTCATTGCTATCATCATCATGGCCTGCACCACCAAATTGTCTACAACCTAGCAAAACCCTCTCAAATAACTGTTTGCAATATCCCTAAGGAGCTGCATTGAATGACCTTCTTCCCTTAAGCCAGTGAGACACATATCTCATCCTGAACAAGGAATTATACAATATGGTGTAGAGTTGTATCCTCACAGTGCTGAGTATGACTGAATGGCTGAGAAGGCATTCTCTAAATAAAGAACTTTTTATAAAGTCTGGATTGTAAAGTGAAATATCGTATATACTCATGTAAAAGTCGAGTCCTTATTTTTGGGCAAAAAACCTTATATTTTTCATATGTCTTGTGTAAAGGTTGACCCTACTGTATCACATTATAAACCTCTTACAAAGGAAACTGCATGTTCCCATTAACCCACTTAAAGAAAATCACATTCATTCATTCATACCATTAACTCTACTCATCGATCTTTGTTTACTATATTTCATCTCTATTCATTCATTCAGTCATTCAGTCATTCACTCATTCATAACTCTACTTACCGGTAGCCCAGTTGGTTTACTACAGCACGTTTTGATTGATTTATTCATTCATTCATTCATTCAGACCGGTACTATGTCTATTGGTACTTATCGCACTTTAATCACTATATATCCAAAAATTAATATCGTTAAAAAGTTAATCATTTTAATTGTGCCAATATATTTAAATAAAAGTGAGATATATTAGCTACATATATCTTTAATTCTTTGACAAATTTATTAATGCTGCTGAAGTTCATTACATACGAGAGTAAATGGGAGAGAAACAGAAGAATTTGGCAGGAAAGTTCAAGACGCTTACACATTCAGAATGTAATAAATGTTTAATTTTATGCATGCCATTATACCTGGCCATGACAATGTTGAACAGTGTCATTTTGTAGGATTTCAATGAATCTTTGACGTGTTAAACTTTCGTACTGGTATGTATAAATAAAAAGTACTACCAGTAATTCATTCTTGTTTGTCTTGCTTTTATCCAGTAATTACCTTTATCTTTAATTCATTGTGTTTTTCTTCTGTACCTGGGAATAATTGAGCGATCAAATCAACTTCTGCTAATAATGCGGTATTTCAAACTGCGGCATGGATTTCAGCCCCTCAAAACTAGTGCCCGTATATTAGTCAACCCTATAAATGGAATCTTTAAAAATAGTCTAAAAAAATCAACTTTTACACAAGTATATAGCATAGTCATGTGCTATCAACTGGACCTCTTGCAGTCCTGAATATCTTGGTCTACTATCTTTGTACAATGGTATTTCCAAAGAATTTGGTATATGACTTGCTGCCATTCAGCATGCCTCTGCAGTGTTAGGAGCTAGTCAAACAATTCTATGTACTCAAATCAGATTAGTCTCTGAACTCCATTCAGATAAGCAAAGCACTACTAGTAATCTACAGATGACTACACTGCACTAACATACCTCTAATTCTCATACAGGTTATCAATTCTATGAGCTTTTTCATTGTTGATATTTGCTAAACCAGGTCATTTCCATTCAAAATAAGGAACAACATGAATAAATCTTACAATACTTTTACTTGTAAGTGGTTGTGTTATTACAATTCTATCTTACAGACACTTTTGTGGTTTATCAGAAGCCCAAAATGCAGTTGCCTTCACATTGTGATAGTAGAATCTAAGAATGGTTACCTTACAGAAGGAGGACATTCAACCCATCATGCCCACAAGTATCCCTTCATATTATACATAATGGGAGAAAAACAAAACAGATAGGTTTCTAAGGACACACAAGTGGCAAGAGTCACACTTTACTGGAAGTAGGATCTCACATTCATAAATGAATTGATATTTTAAATAATCAACTGTCTGACTAACTGTTATTGTAACTGCAACCACAAGAATCAAACCACAGAGTCTACCTAATCTTAGTGCCGTGCCATATTAGAACGCAATTTAAGAGAGTGCTACTCTTTCCCTAATACCTAGCATAGCATAGTAACTTGTCATTGTTCAACGTGGGAGCAACACATGATAAAAACCTCCAAACAATTATTGACACTAACATTTATTGAGCAAGAGGAAAAGCAAAGAAAAAAACCAAACTACAATGCTGCTTTTATTTCTGGGAATAAACAGGCATATTTGTCTTTTCATCAGCAACAAATTTATAGGCAAGGAATAATCACTTCACCAACTCAGTTCTATTAGAAGGACATGTTAATTAAGTCCTGTTTGGTATGTTGCACTTGATGCTGCAATGCTGCATCATTGTACAGATAGATAATATATTTTCCTCCAAAAGCTGCTCACCTCTTCCAGCTGGATAAGCAGGAGGCTGGAAGAACACAGCAAGCCAGGCACCATCAGGAGGTGGAGAGGTTGATATTTCAGGTGTAACCCTTCCTCCAGCTCTCCATCATCTGTCAGACCCTCTTTTTTTCTTGTTCCATTATGTGACACTGTCTGTTTGGACTCGATAGCAAACCATTCCCTCTCCCAGTCTAATCTATGCATCAGAACCTCATCTTCAAGAGATTAATAGGCTGCTCCATTATGGTCCTGGTAAAACAATGAGCTGAATTGTAACTATGGTCTGCATTGGTTCGGGAATTGGATAACGTAGCTATCAACCATGGTTGAAAATGATCATCCTGTCTCCCTGTAACTATCCTTCTAAGACTTCCAGTCCTTGAAATAAGCCAATAAATTAAACATCCTCAAGGATATAGCCAATATGGTAGCTTTAAGATTTCCTGGAACAGATCTCTAAGATGTAGTTCCAAAGATCCTGGGTAGCTTATACATTGATAGAGTGTAACCCCTTTCTGTTGGAGAAGGCAGCTGCATTACATTCTGCTGCTCTCAATGCAACTTGTGTACACCCTATTGCACCTTGCACTTGTGGAACCTAATTACATTTGCAAAGCCTGGGCTGCAGCACTCACCTCATTTCAGAGCAAGAAGATAGAGCACTGTGATCTGTCACAGATGCATCAATCAAAGCTTTGATACATTTATGGGTTGAGTATTGAGGGATCCCTGACGATCACCAGTGGATCCTAATAAACAGCCGGTTGCATAAAAAGCTAACTCAGGTGTCACCTTGATGGCCATCCATCCTTGCAGCTCGCAAGTTCCACTCCAGCAGATGATACAGTTTCTGTGACGGTGTTAGGGGAAATTCTTATTCAGCAGAAGCAACGTGCCTTTGGAGGCAATAACATGGAGGATGGAAGTCTCTGGGGCTCTTGTGTCTCCTCCCATCCTGAGAGGACCTTCTGCTGTGACTTAATGCGGAGGCTGTTTGCAGCCCATGGATGCCATAGACTTGCAAACACATTTTTTTCTCCTTAATTGCTCTGTGTTTTTGATGCAGCGTGGCCACAATGAGCATTATCTCTGCTGTGGCTGGATCTATTGGTCATGATTCCAATGAACCTGTTAGGGAATATTAGGAACAGAACAGGTCCTTAAGAGTGTGAGTCGCGGTGTTCTTATCGCACACAAAAGATAGTTTAGTATAGTCCTCCATAGAGCGAGACATTGAAAACTCCAACAAGGAGGCTCATGGAATGCCTGTACATAGACCTTTGACATAGTGGAGCTTATTCTCATGTATGCAGTGCATGCCATGTCAAACAAATACAGGAGGGGATTGTAAGTGCAGTAGTTTTACTACAAATTTGTCCCACCATCACACTCTCTCATATCACCCAAGAAAGGCACAATGCATGTAAGACCATATTGGCAAATGCTGACAACTTAAGGTGAAAGAAAATCAGCTCTGTGCCGTTGTGTAGCCAATGAGAAAGTTACTTCTGCTTCATAGAAACGACAATGATCAGTCTGTAATGACCAAGGTTGCTTGTGGCCAAGATTTGTATTCCACATGGTTGGTCACTGCATGAATTTTAAATGCAGAATTCTATGATTATAAATGTCTTTAACTTGTACTGCTCAAGTACCTGGTTAATGAAATTGCCCTTGAAGAACATCACATCACTCATTAGTACAGTTCACATCCTCAGGTAGAAAAAAACACTTAGTCTGTTCACTCTGGCCAGTGGCAGCCATTTTAATTGCCATTGCTATCTTGTTATTTACATCATGATAAAATGACACAGCAATCATGCTTTATGCAGTAAGTCAAATAGTTAGCCTGTCAGTCTAGGTGACCCCCAAAATCTTCATATTCTCTTTTTAATATCCTTCTCCATCAAATTCATCGGCTTTGTCTTCTATACATTCCCACCCAGCTGTTCATCTCCACACTTTACTCCCTGACACAGTCATATTGAGTCTTCATGCTAGACATAGTAATGCACTGGGCTCCCTATCAACAGATTATCTATCCATGATACCCCCTTCAGTATAATCCATTTTCCTTCCATACTATATTGTTTTTCCTGCCTTATTTATTGAATTGCATCCGCTTCACAATTATTACCAGCTCTATCTCTCACCAGCTGTGTCCAATCCACATAATTTAATTCTCCAGCTTCTACTCCCTACCATTTGACTTTTATTGGATGGATCCCTAAGACTGAGTATTGTCCATCCTCTGACCAACATGGATGGAAAGACCCAGTTGATGACTGAACAAATCCCTGACCAATCTGTATGTAGTTTCCTGACTGACTTACCACTAGTCTACAGACTGGTTGCATTGGACCTACATGGCTGACTGTGGCTCATTCCTGTACTGTAAAGGTATGGACCGCTAGCTCTGATCACCCGAAGCAGTTGACCGAATACGTTCAAGACTCTGACCTGATATCCGATGGTGCCTTTGACTTGCTGTGCCATGATCCCTGACTGAAGGATGTTTGGACTGACTGAATGCTATTCTGGTTAGACATGGAGGCACGGCCATTTGGTTGAAGTACATGCAGTGTGTTTGCCACATATCCTGTTAGTTAATAGTGCTGACGCAAAATTGATACAACAATGTGACATGCAGCAACATGTTCAACCTCCTTGACTAATCACTACAGACAACCATGGCCTGGTTTTGTTACTGTGCTAAAAGACAAATCAAGACAGAAGTACTGTGAGTATTTAACCTCTGGTTGAGGGCACACAATACATAAAGGCAAAGAATACAGAATGCTGTGAGCATTGAAGTAGGCGTAGAGAACATGAAGACAATAAATGAGGAGCCTGAGATGCACCCTGGTACAATCCATGTACCGGTGTGCAAATTGCCCTGGCAGCAGCATTCCAATGAAAGAAGCTGGTGCACACCAAAATTCCTGGTAGTGCAGAATTATCTTGTAAGTGGATTAGAGATGTGCCATGAGAGTGCAGTAGAGCTGGTATGTGGCCAAACCCATGTTCCATGGGTAGTCATATGCAGTTGCTGCCCACAGAGTGTGCCCTGACCTGATGGTGACTGCTGTCCAAGTTTGCAGCAGGAGGAGCAAGTGGAAAGCTGGAGTTATCAAGTAACCTCTCTGACCTTCATGGTGGACAAATGGGAACAGCATATCACCAAATGAAGACCCCCAAAATCTTCATATTCTCTTTTTAATATCCTTCTCCATCAAATTCATCGGCTTTGTCTTCTATACATTCCCACCCAGCTGTTCATCTCCACACTTTACTCCCTGACACAGTCATATTGAGTCTTCATGCTAGACATAGTAATGCACTGTGCTCCCTATCAACAGATTATCTATCCATGACACCCCCTTCAGTATAATCCATTTTCCTTCCATACTATATTGTTTTTCCTGCCTTATTTATTGAATTGCATCCGCTTCACAATTATTACCAGCTCTATCTCTCACCAGCTGTGTCCAATCCACATAATTTAATTCTCCAGCTTCTACTCCCTACCATTTGACTTTTATTGGATGGATCCCTAAGACTGAGTATTGTCCATCCTCTGACCAACATGGATGGAAAGACCCAGTTGATGACTGAACAAATCCCTGACCAATCTGTATGTAGTTTCCTGACTGACTTACCACTAGTCTACAGACTGGTTGCATTGGACCTACATGGCTGACTGTGGCTCATTCCTGTACTGTAAAGGTATGGACCGCTAGCTCTGATCACCCGAAGCAGTTGACCGAATACGTTCAAGACTCTGACCTGATATCCGATGGTGCCTTTGACTTGCTGTGCCATGATCCCTGACTGAAGGATGTTTGGACTGACTGAATGCTATTCTGGTTAGACATGGAGGCACGGCCATTTGGTTGAAGTACATGCAGTGTGTTTGCCACATATCCTGTTAGTTAATAGTGCTGACGCAAAATTGATACAACAATGTGACATGCAGCAACATGTTCAACCTCCTTGACTAATCACTACAGACAACCATGGCCTGGTTTTGTTACTGTGCTAAAAGACAAATCAAGACAGAAGTACTGTGAGTATTTAACCTCTGGTTGAGGGCACACAATACATAAAGGCAAGGAATACAGAATGCTGTGAGCATTGAAGTAGGCGTAGAGAACATGAAGACAATAAATGAGGAGCCTGAGATGCACCCTGGTACAATCCATGTACCGGTGTGCAAATTGCCCTGGCAGCAGCATTCCAATGAAAGAAGCTGGTGCACACCAAAATTCCTGGTAGTGCAGAATTATCTTGTAAGTGGATTAGAGATGTGCCATGAGAGTGCAGTAGAGCTGGTATGTGGCCAAACCCATGTTCCATGGGTGGTCATATGCAGTTGCTGCCCACAGAGTGTGCCCTGACCTGATGGTGACTGCTGTCCAAGTTTGCAGCAGGAGGAGCAAGTGGAAAGCTGGAGTTATCAAGTAACCTCTCTGACCTTCATGGTGGACAAATGGGAACAGCATATCAGTAAAGTGAGATTAACTAATAATGCTAATACATACAAGCAGGCTGTCATCATTCACTAGTGAGATTCTTACCTTGCCATTCAGCACTTGCTGAAAAGTGAGTTATTTTGCTCTCAATGTCAAGAGTCTCCTTACTGCTGATCTTACACAATTTTCTCAAATTTCTTGACAATGTCTGTATCATTCAATGGCTGGGATGATTCTACCCAATATCTTGTAGCTTCATCCATTTGTGTGTTTTTGAAAGTAAATAATATGGTAAATAGCTTGACGTCTACAGACTTAATATGCCAGTTCAAAGGTCATTTCATGGCAACATCCATCAGTGGTGCTTTCTGATGATTATACAGTTATTGAGTGCTTAATATTATTGAGGTGGTGAGTATAATGGGGTTTCATTAGTGCCCATTTATGGAGGAGCCAATAGTCCTGATTGCCAGCCCATTTTCTATGTCTGTAACCAAGATCACATATCCCTGAAGAAGGAACATGCTTTAGACTTTTTGCGATCTATGTGCAGTGCAGAAGCTGGAGCATATCATTGTTACCAGTAACAGTAATTTACCTTTGACATTTTCAGGTTTGTTACAGTAAAGTTATCATTCACTTTTAACAGGGTTTGTTAATTGTTTATTTGTTTCTCTTTAACCAGTACTCCAAAAAAGTGTAAAAAAGAGTGTTGAAACTGTTGGATTGGATTTGAATACAATGTAATGTGCTTGTTGATGTATGAAAATCAGGCTCCAATTCTCTCCTCCACCTGATTGTCTGAGATGTAATACTTTTGTCTTTACTACAACATCAGAAGCCAAAGGCAATGATGAGGCATTAATCTTCATTATATTTCTTGTTGTGATCATCCCTTAAAAACTTGCAGCCTGAAAAAAGGCCACAATTCTGAAATGTGGAAGTGTATATTACTCCATTCAGAATACACCAACAAGCTCAAAAAAAGAATGAACTGGATTTTACCAGAAATTGACTTCACATTAATTCTGGCAAGTTTCCTGGGTTTCTCTCCATGGGCCGAAGCAAACTCTCTCACACTATCTTCCTGAACTCACTTCATTACCTACACACCACGTTGTAATGGCACCCTACACATCATAGCTGCCAATGCATCACAATCAGAGGTATTGGTTGCTGCCAAGACTTCCTGGATTCCTGACCTGTTTACAGGTCAGCCAGGCACCTATTCAGAAAGCTGGCAGTCTGAGGATACATTGCATGGTTCCTGTCAATTACCTCAGGCATGTCAGCCAGGAGAAAATTGGCACCCCTGGAGATTCTGGTAGACATGGACCGCATACAGTTATTGGCCATGTATTGTGCCCAGCGATGTTGGCACCTGGTGTCTAAGATGGGGGACCAGAGGATTAAGCAGTGAATTGGAATCACCTGCTACCACTCTAAATTGGGACTTGATGTTGTCTAGTTTGGACTGGCTGAGTGGGAAAATGGAAAACTGCATGTCCATGAGATGAGTAACAAAATGATAAGGATTTTCATTTTTGCTGCAGCAAATAGGCCTCTTACTTGTCAGTAGTAAGAATCACATTGCGCCATCTAATACTTAATTGTGAAATGGAACGTATAGCTCTTAATGTTGGGTATCTTCTTACTGATGACCTCATGTGACTCGTCCAACTTTCTTGCCAATGCTGTTCAGTTGCTGGGAAGATTATGCCTGAAGCTGGATGTTAGTCTTGACTCATTTAATAATTATGTGCCCTGGACTTTAGGGTTAATAGTGAAATAAGGGTGCTCTCGCTGACCTGAAAAAAGCTTTGCTGAGATATTTAGCTGCATTGATATCATCAGGCTGTCCACACAGCCAGCTACATTTCAGAATTCTCTCAGACAGCCAACCAGGAACTGAACTGTGCTGAAATAAAATCATGTAAAAACAACATGCACAGCAAGCACATGAATTAAAGTGGAGAAGCTGAAATATCAAACCTATTTTAAACAAATAAAATATTTCTTTGAAAGATCTAATTAACCATAATGGAGCAAGCACTTTTATTTAGAGTCATAGAGTCATAGAGATGTACAGTGTGGAAACAAAGCCTTCGGTCCAACTCGTCCATGCCAACCAGGTATCCCAACCCAATTTAGTCCCATTTGCTGGCACTTGGCTCATATCCCTTTTAAAAAATCCTTCCTATTGATGTACCCATCCAGATGTTTTTTAAATGTCATAATTATACCAGCCTCCACCACTTCCTCTGGCAGCTCATTCCATACACGCTCTACCCTCAGCGTGAAAATGTTGCCTCTTAGATCCCTTTTAAATATTTCCCCTCTCACCCTAAACATATGCCTTCTAGTTCTGGACTCCTCCATCCCTGGGAAAAGACTTTGTCTATTTATCTTATCGATGCTCTTCATGATTTTATAAACCTCCATAAGGTAATCCCTCAGCCTCTGATGCTCCAGGGAAAACAGCCCCAGCCTATTCAGCCTCTCATATAGATCAAACCATCCAACCCAGGCAATATCCTCGTAAATCTTTTGCGAACCCTTTCAAGTTTCACAACATCTTCCTATAGGAGGGAGGCCAGAATTGCACACAATATTCCAAAAGTGGCCTAACCAATGTTCTGTACAACTGCAACATGACCTCCCACTCCTATATGCAATGGTCTGACCAATAAAGGAAAGCATACTAAATGCCTTCTTCACTATCCTTATCTACCTGAGTCTCTACTTTCAAGGAGCTATGAACCTGCACTCTAAGGTCTCTTTATTCAGCAACACCCCCCAGAACCTTACCATTATGTATATAAGTTCTGCCCTGATATACCTTTTCAAAATGCAGCACCTCACATTTATCATTTATGATAATTAAAATAATTATTCTAATAATTAATCATGTTGAAAATATTTCCTACATTCCACAAATAGAAAACTATCTTTTCAGAACGAGATTTCTTTTTCAGCAGTAATTGTTCTTTGGATCACTATTAAAAAAGTCAGTTACACCTCAATGAACAGATCTAACTTTTATGGGGTCTTCAATAGTGATGCATGAGTAGACAAGAGAAGTTCTTGTCACATTAACTGATTTCACTGAATACTAGCTCTGGTGAGAGAGTTCCAAAATGTAGCTTGTGATGAAGCAAAGAATAATGGACCTCAAATTCAGGATTTCCATGCGAGTCTCTGAATCTTAAGGTCACAGCCAGACTTAGAAAAGTTATGCCAACAAATATTAACAGTTTGAAAATCCAGACCAATACTTTAATATCTTAGTGTCTCACAGTAAATATAAATAATCCAAAGAGAAGAAAACAGCAGATGTCACAGGACAAGTATGGTGAGGGACAATTATCATTGACAGGTTAAACATAACTGTGTATCTGAACTTGACAGTGTGTACTTATTTTATTACATGTGTCTCAACTAAAGGGTTAATGGTCTGGAAGTCAAACCCCTCCCCCATTCCTGAAGTTGTCACAAAAATAAAATTTTTTTAAAAATATCCCAAAAGATTCCCAAATTTACCTGACTTTCAAACTCAAGTTGACAAAAAGCAGGACCAAGTTTCAGTACTTAACAAAAAAATGACGATATATTACAAGTCACTAGAGTCTTGATACAAGTAAACAATTATAATACTACAAATTAAAGTTCTAATCCACATAAACACGCACAAAGAAATCTGGGTGTTATGGATGGAGGCTAACAATGGGAAAGCAGTTCAATGGTTCACAAGGGTTGCTGTTGATTTTTGTACTGATGAGAATGCTGTTTCTCCGTTGTCCTTCTCCAGAAGCTTCCATTGGTTTGTAAGAGGCATGGGATAATTGGTTTATTTATAAAAAGATCTCTGACTTATGAATTAAAATCACATCTTACAGCATCTGCAGAAGAAAAGGTAAACTTTTTTTTTCAGGCTGAAAGTGACCTTTACTGCAGAGGACAGAGAGAGCTCCTGAGGCTGTGGAGGTCTGATATCTCTCTGTATCTTTATCATAATCCCAAGCTCTTCAGCTCCCAGAGAACCAATCACATAATTGTTTGCAAGATTTTTGTAATTGATACTGTTTACTGGTCTGCAGACCAATCAGCTACCTGTATCAACCAACCAAAACGCCACCTGTACATACTCCCTCAGCTCCAATTCACAATAATCATATGTTAACCATTGCTTGACCAAAAAGCTATGTAAACAATGCTTACAATGGCTATCAAGTTACTTGCTCTCAAAACATGAAGCAATCTTTGATTTTTAAAATTATTCTTTTCCTCAAATGGAAATACAAGAAAAAGTAACAAGTCACAATTTTTACACATGTTAAATCTAAAGTTAATATAAATGGCAAACTTTCATATGTTTTAATCAGTATTTAAGCACAGCTGCAGTATTTATTTGGTTGCATTAGTGGTGAATTATGCTCATTCCCTTATCTGCTGACATCGATGTCCGAAGAGTTAAGCCTAGGTAATGGCAATTGGAAGAAGGTGGAGAAAACTACTTTCGCTTGTGAATTGTTTCTGTAAATCAAACATTTTACTTCTGCTTGGTTAGCCCAACACTATACTAAAAACACAAGTACATCATTTTTGGAGGGCATTATGCTCATTATAAGTCTGAACACCTCAGATCTAGTAATGAACATACTCAAAGAAAATGGTTTTATCACTGTTATTGTCAGACAATGTGGCCCTATTCTGACATACTTGCTGCAGTGGCATTGTTTGTGAAATTATAATGCAGTGATATAATTCTTCAGTAGCTGGTAGTGCTACGTGCTATTTTTGGAGTCTTGGCATCCTAAAGTTAATTATTAGACAGATAAAATCTTTAAGTGAAATGGATACTAATAGGTAGGTGTTTTCAGCAGGTAATATTCATGTGGTCCATTCAGTGTCACGGTTCTCTCTGTTTTAAGAGTAGTTCCTGCTTTGAAATAAATGACTAATAGTAAAATAAATTCCAAAACTAATCAGTAACAAAGATGAAAAACAATAATAACAATAAGTACAGAATTTAGCATGCTAAAAATATTCCAAGTTAAATTTTCTTACCGTCAAAATGGTTCTGCATAAGAAAGAAATATTTAAATTTATATAGCTCTATTGAACATCCTGAAGAATATTGCAATATGATTATTGTGTAGGCTCTTAAAAGAGCATTCTGAGGAAGAGTTTTTGCAAAGATAGCCATGCAGAGAATGATCATTTAATTCAATAATTTTGGTGGTAATGTTTGAAGTTATAATAAGCTAGTAACAGACCACATGACCAAATAGGGAGCAGCCAGTGACTATTATACATATTCTCCATAAAACTGTATAAGACTGTCGAGCTTTGTGCATCAGTTGAGTATAAGGGTGCAGCTAATAGGTTTCATTTGCATAAGCCTAAATTGGACCCCAGCAGGGGCCCTTGGGTAGGTCATGTAAGGGAGGAACAGTACAAAGCAATCTGAAGAAAGGGCTGGAACAACCCATTGTTCATTTGTGGACCAAGGAGAAACACTCTCCCTCCTTGTCATTCTACTTTTTAAAAAATCAACTCTTCCATTCTTGTTATCCTTTTTTTAAAGGGTTCTAGTAGTCTCTTTGCGAACCACTGATAAAGCTAGTTAAGAATTGGGACAGCTGGGAAGAGCTTGCGTTTGTCCAGTCAACATCCGTATATGGATTGAATAAAGGGACTTTGAATGACCATTGCATGGTCAATGATCCTACCTGTCACCCCATTTTTTTGACTAGGTGTATGTTTTTCCCAAGCAACACGTGGTTAAAAACACACTTTCAAAGATAAATAAAAAATTTGAAGTGGGCTCTTGTGATGGTGTTCCTTTCTCTGATCCAAAAGAGTTGGGCTCAAGCCCCATCTGCTTTGAGGTCCATCATAATACATCTGAACAGGTTAATTAAAAACAATAAACAATTCGGCCATCATTAATTGGTTAAAACAATGTAATAATTTTGTACTTTTATTGAATCCAGAGAGTACCAATATTTTTACAAGTCACTTCAAACTCCATCCAGATAATTATAAGTAAAACATTTCAATACCGCTGATACTATCCTTTAACCCAAAATTTAATTGCACAGATTTTCCTGTATCCAATGGACATTCAATATAGATAGCCTCACAGAAGGTAAGAAACATGTTTCTCTATGTTATCTTTGATGTGATGTTTCTCACTCTAAGCTGTTGCTGCATGTACTATGCTCTTTTGAGGACTAGGTTGCCACAGAGTACTCCTGATCAGGCTGCAGACTCTTCATAATAATTCCAAAACTGATCATTTATTAATCTGACAGTAAGTATAATTTAAGAACATAGAAAACCAGTACCTTAATGGCTAATGTTCTCTTTCATCAGGAAAACCCAAAGGGACCAACAAATGCAATTTCGAGAGGAAAGTTCAATTGTGGCTAATATTTTACTGAAGTTTCCTTGTCAAGAATGCAGTATTTTTCATCCTAGCTGGTAACTAAATAGGCTCACAGGCCTGGAAACATATTGCCTCCTTACCCTTTCAGTTTAGAATATCATATGGAACAATAGACTTAAGGAAGATGAGAAATTTAATAGTCTACAAATTCAGAAGCTGCGTCACTCATATGGGTTCTCCAATCATGCGCGATATCACAAGTCATTAAATATCAGAAAGATGTTATAGTGAGAAAATAGTGTGTGTTGAACGTATTTGATGGATTTTTCTCCATCGAGAATGGGCTGCCTGTGTGCACTTGACTGACAGCTTTGTGAACCAAGAAAGAACAGATTCAACATTGGTTGTTATCAACAAATCAGTATAAAATTGCTACATTCACAGTGCTGGTTTAGTAAACAATTCAAAACTCTCCAATTCAAAGAACGTGGAGAAAGTGAGGACTGCAGATCAGAGCTGAAAATGTGCTGCTGGAAAAGTGCAGCAGGTCAGGCAGCATCCAAGGAGCAGGAAAATCAGTGTTTCGGGCATGAATCCTTCTTCAGGAATGAGGAAAGTGTGCCAAGCAGGCTAAGATAAAAGATAGGGAGGAGGGACTTGGGGGAGGGGCGTTGGAAATGCAATAGGTGGAAGGAGGTTAAGGTGAGGGTGATAGGCCGGAGTGGGGGTGGGGGCGGAGAGGTCAGAAAAAGATTGCAGGTTAGGAATAATGGTCCGTCAATTATAACCATCAAAATGGTTCTGCATAAGAAAGAAATATTTAAATTTATATAGCTCTATTGAACATCCTGAAGAATATTGCAATATGATTGTTATGTAGGCTCCATAAAACTGTATAAGACTGTCGAGCTTTGTGCATCAGTTGAGTATAAGGGTGCAGCTGATAGGTTTCATTTGCATAAGCCTATATTGGACCCCAGCAAGGGCCCTTGGGTAGGTCATGTAAGGGAGGAACAGTACAAAGCAATCTGAAGAAAGGGCTGGAACAACCCATTGTTCATTTGTGGACCCAGGAGAAATACTCTTCCTCCTTGTCATTCTACATTTTTAAAAAAGTGCTGAGTTCGAGAGTTGCGACTGAGACAAGGTGGGGGGAAGGGAAATGAGGAAACTGGAAAAATCTGAGTTCATCCCTTGTGGTTGGAGGGTTCCTAGGCGGAAGATGATGTGCTCTTCCTCCAGCCGCTGTGTTGCTATGGTCTGGCGATGGAGGATTCCAAGGACCTGCATGTCCTTGATGGAGTGGGAGGGGGAGTTGAGGTGTTGAGCCATGGGGTGGCTGGGTTGGTTGGTCCAGGTGTCCCAGAGGTGTTCTCTGAAATGTTCTGCAAATAGGCGGCCTGTCTCCCCAATATAGATGAGGCCACATCGGGTGCAGCAGATGCAGTAAATGATGCGTGTGGAGGTACAGGTGAATTTGTGGTGGATATGGAAGGATCCCTTGGGGCCTTGGAGGGAAGTAAGGGGGGAGGTGTGGGCGCAGGTTTTGCATTTCTTGCGGGTTGCAGGGGAAGGTGCCGGGAGTGGAGGTTGGGTTGGTGGGGTGTGTGGACCTGACGAGGGAGTCATAGAGGGAGTGATCTTTGGGAGTCCGTTTGGAGGTGGTGGTGGTAGGTCATCACCTACCACCCCACCAACCTCCATATACATCATATCATCTGTCATCACTTCCGTCACCTCCAAACGGACCCCACCACCAGGGACATATTTCCCTCCCCTCCCCTATCAGCGTTCCGAAAAGACCACTCCCTCTGTGACTCCCTCGTTGCAAAACCTATCGCATTTCCAACACCCTTCCTCCAAGTCCCTCCTCCCTACCTTTTATCTTAGCCTGCTTGGCACACTTTCCTCATTCCTGAAGAAGGTCTCATGTCTGAAACGTCGATTCTCCTGCTCCTTGGATGCTGCCTGACCTGCTGCGCATTTCCAGCAACACATTTTCAATTCAAAGAACGTACCAGGTATCAAGTTCATAGGGCTGGCTGTCTGACCCAAGACCAGCATCATGCTTAGAAAATGTGATTGCAATTTGGTGAATATTTCCCATAGATCAACTGGGATAAACAGATTCACAAATAACATGAAATGATATGGTCAATACATTGATGTGATTTTATTTACCATCGGTTCTGACTTCCATTCATGCAAATTACTTTCCATTTTACACATGAACAATTAAAAGTGAATATCAGGAATATTACTGTAACTGAGTGTGAACTTCCTTTATTAAAATGTGGATCATTCAATTAGGACAAGTAAATTAGGACAAGATTATTATTTTTACTCTAATTAATATCAATATGTGTTGATTACAAATAAGTATATTTCACTATTTGTTTACATTACTGTAGCAAAACATTGTTAATGAATAAAAATTAAAGTCCGTAACATACAAATTAATGTTTAATAACTAGTGTTGTCTCAATACTCTGATCAAATGATAATAAGGCATCCCGGAACTTCATTTTAAATAGAGCTTAGTATAGAGTCAAACAGCATAAAAACAGACCATTCAGTCCAACTAGTCCATGCCAACCAGAATGAGAAGAAAGACATACTGCACAATCCGTCAATATACCAGCATTTACTCTGGAACACAATCCATCGAAAAGTAGTTTAATGTGACTTTCTCAAAATTGTAATGAATACAACTATTTCAAGAAATGGTAAGAAAATTCTTCAGCACTACTTTGTCTGAAGTGTAAATGGAGCTAATTAATATTCACGGACAATCCGCTTACATTGTCCCAATTCATTGGTCATTAAATGCTGTGGTACTGTGGAAAACAGCATTGATCAAACAAAACATTGCTAATGAGTTAAACATAAGGGGTGGAATTTTCCATTTCCTTTGAGGGCATGGGTAGCAGAAGATACAGAGAAAAGGAAAAGATTAGAATCCTGACATGAAGAAAAATGTTTGATTTTCTTCTTAAGGTTTAAACAGTAAGTTCAGATTCTTGCTACTAGGTTGTGACTCCTACCTTATCTCCATGCATTTTCACCACATGACAATTTCAACATATGCCATTTCTACACTGTTTCCACTTCTCTCCTTCTGCGAGAAACTAGTTTGTGCCAATTCTCAATTTGAGAGTCAAAGTGGTTATGTTCCAGCAGTAGCTCAACACTTGTTTCTTTGGGCTTTCATTCAACTTTGTCACCATTTCAATGTGCCTGGAGGCACCACGACACTGTCCTTCGCCAACCTTCATCCACGAAAATTAGCATCATCTAACCACTAACTGGCACACCACTTCAGTCCTTCAGGATTTTATTTTGGAGTGTGGGATCACCTACTCCATGCATGATACTGCCAGGTTGTATTCCGTGCAGATACTAGAATGCACTTCATGCATCTACATGGGATACTGCCTGACCTGCTGTGTTTTTCCAGCACCACACTTTTCGACATACGTTTTACACCTCTTAATTTCATTTGTTAGTGCTTACTCACTTTGTGCTTACTTAGAGCCTGCCAGCTTATATGGCTTGAATTATAAAGCTCAGGCTTTTAAGTGCTATGTTAAGACTGTCAGCCTTTATGGCAAGTGTTATTTTTTATGCAAAGGTACAAGTACATAGCATGTCTTGGTTTGGAGAGCTGAACAGTGAAGGGGGTGGACATATTACTGCATAGCACCATGCTATGTCAATATAATACCTATAGCATGTGCCAATGGCTTACAAGGCAAACCACTTTGCATGTGCTCAAGGAAATTGAAAGGCAAAAGAGACCAGCCTTAGTGAGGTTGAGGGGTCTACTGTAGTCAGGAAGTACTACTACAATCAGACAAGGACAGAACTGAGTATGATGGAAGTGGTTGCAAGAGCAGTCAGTGATGATGCAGTAGTGGGAGATATGGTGAGATGCCCCCAGTGAGTGAGTAAGAAGTGCAGACAATAGGAGGGATTAGTACTTTAGGAGAATGAGATGAATGAAAGCCAGTGAGTGGACATGGTGCATACAATATTGAAAGGAATACAGTCAGTGAGCTTTGGTGAGAGGTGCATGTGCTGGCAGAGTTAGGGTGAGTGCTGGCCTTAAGAGTGATGGTCGTACTTACCCTTGAAGAACATAGATCATTCATTTTCTCTCTGTTGTGCTGTACATTGGGTTTCACCAGGGACACAACATTGACACAGGGTGCCATTGCTATTCAATCTGGCTAGCAGTGTTCCCTCTCATTTTCATATCAGCTGTGCAGGCCTCCTGTGCAACAGCGATTTCCAGAACTGAACATCAATGCTGATGCTGATCACTGTGTGCAGAACCCTAGCAGAGATTGTGCACATCTGTTGCTGTATCTGCACAGCTTAGGTGGAATGTTGTTGGCTAGATCTGCTGACGTGGCCTCTTTTGCTGGTCAGCAAGAAACAAGACTGCCTTTCTCTGTACCATTCTGTCCACCAGTGGCTCCAGGTAACAGTTAGCAAACTGGGAAGCTAACTTACTCTTTTGTAGCTATTTTCTTGGGGATAATGGTGCAGGACCACAGTGTTGAAGGCTACTGCTTGGCTTGTAGTATTTGAAACACTATAGAACTGGGATTTAAATTTGGTGCCAACATCACAAAGTCCCAGCTGTGGTAAACACGCCAGCCTCTCCTGCCACATAATTCCATGAGACGGGTGCTCTAGAGGCTGGTGACATAACTAATGAGATGTGAAGAGTGCAAAATTACATGAGAAGAGTCTCCATGGGCCAAGATGGACTGGGCATCATGAACCTCACTTGAAAAAACACTTTGCCTAAAAATAGAAAATGCAACCCAATTGGTTTGACTGTCAATTGGTGAAGTTTGGGATGGTACACAAATTGCTCTCAGTGATCTGAAGCAAGAGCTTGTTTATATTATTACTGCATTACGTAGCCCAAATGATAATTAGATTAGCTCCACTTCAAATAGCAAATGATTGCAAAAGTGTACTTATTTAAGAGGTTGATTTAGGGATTGCAATAATACATTACACATTTCTGATATTACTTTCTCAAATGAGTTATTGACCTTGGAATTTTTCATTAATACCTAGAACAAATCATCATTTCCACACATGACTTGGTAATAAGCACTATTGCTTTTAACAGTAGTCGATAATTGAAGGGTATAATTGTGCATTGTCATCTTCGTTTTAATTTTCTAGTCTATCAGTTACTCTGCATGTTTCATACTGTTTATAATATGTTTTTTTCAACATATTTCCTTAAATGTATTTTGGGATACAATGCTATTCATTATACCAGTGTGCTATTTGGTTGGAATGTTTCCCTGTTGCTCTTTTTTTGTGTTTTATGCTCCATTCAGTAACACATTTTAAAAGAAAACCTATTCTATTTTCACCCGATATGTTACGTTTTATAAAACCTCCAGACTTACCTATGTTCCTGTTCAAAAAAAATGTCAACTGGCACCACGTGTGAACCAGCCGATTTTCTTAATTCATCCCTTAGGAATGGCTAAGTCTATCAATCTATTAAATTGGAAAGCCATTAGAGTCCCTGGTTTATGCGTTTCAAGCTGTTAACTAGAAGTTGATTGATTGTTGTTCCTTTGATAGGATATGCTGATCTAATCTCACTGTGCTCTAGTTTGCAATAAATTACACAATTCATTTCCTTCATTTATAACATAAAATCACACCTCGAGGCATGCGTGCTCAGAGGCAAAGAGCAAGGATCCTATTTATGGTGTCATTTAGCCAGCAAGCAGCCAACAATCCCTGGAAAAAATCGAAGCATAATCAAGGTGTATGTTTGGAAAATTTATTGTTATAATTTTCCACAGTAATCTTCTCCATTTTCAAAGCACCCTAGCGACATATATCATAATATAAAATAGAAAATGAATAGCGTTTAAAATTTATCGGTCTTTGATTCTCAATTATATGTGTTTATGACTTCATCTGTCTTCAGTGACTTCAACCTTTTCCATTATTGTAGAATATTATTTGTACGGTATCCATTAAATTCACAATCCTGCAGTAATGGCACGCTATAGCGTTTGGAAAAGGAATTTTTGAAAGGGGCTTGAAGAAAGCGAAGCTGTTATGACACTAGAAATTGCTTTATTGATAGCCTAGCCTCTTGCCTGCACATTTGGCAATTTGTAACCTTCCCCATATCTATATTTCAGTGTGACACTGATAAGAACCTTTCTGTCCCCGACCAGATTACAGTTTGTAATGACACACAATGCTTTCAGAAACCAGGCCAGGGCCCCATCAAGCATTCTGCAAACATGCTAAACCGGTTAGAAGATCAACATAATTTTCATTTACCACTGCAGTGTCGTGCATTACCTGAACTGTTATTAAATTGTACAACTATAATTGCCACCACAGATCTATAAGGACCATGTGTGCATCTGTTTAAACTTTGGTCCCATGGCAGTGATAGACCTATAAATATGTATATTAATAGATCACTGCACACTATACTGTGTGACTGCGGACAGATTGCAAGTTTAGGATTGAATGAACAGAAGCCCTAATGATGATCAGCCCGATTAAATGATCTCAACACAATAGAATATCAATAAGGCTCTTTGGACTTTAAGAGGAAAACGTGTTTTTGCAAAGAATTAACATCTACAAGAAAATAAAGAGTTGTTTCCTTTTAAAATGGGGAAGTAGTGGAAATGGCTAACATCAATAGTCTCTACTAACCAAATGGTACATATTTTAACAGGTCCTGGGTAAGATCCCACCATCTGATATTAAGAAAACGTATTCAGACCTTTTTATAATTATAAGTATTAATAGATCAAGATAATTCTTTGTAAATGTAAGGTTGTACTTGTCAAGGTGTTAAAACTTCAAGTCACCCTTAATACTTCTATACAGGCAAGGTGCTTGCAAAATATTAAATAATGATTTTGGGATATTTCCGAGTGACTGGTCCATTTTTTAATTAATTTAATGCATTCTTAAAAGTATTGCAATTATTTTTGAATTTATGTTGCATTTACAATGCATGTTTACAATGCAGGACAGAATAATCTTTTCTCAGTTTGTACGTGTGCAGCCAAGTCTCTGTAGTTTCATCTGTGACTGTTTAGCTTCGCTTCTTTGACCACACGCAAGTATATTGAAGTTATCATTGAATATGCAGGAGGGTCTCCTAAAGCGAAGGTTCTGAGGAAATCTACTGGACTGACAGTAACTTGTGTTAATTTACTGAGATGTTAAGTAGCTTGGGAATGCAGGTAAATGTAGATGTCCGCTTTCTGGCAGCAGTATAAGATATTGCAGTTGAAAAGGGAGCAGTAGCTTACAGTAGGAATGTTAGCTCTACTGGCTGGTCCTGTAACTCTGAGACCATTTATTGTTTATGCTGTGGAGTTCAGCAGCTAATAATAAGAATGCATTATTATTGTGAGTTTGCTTCCAAGTGAACATTTTACCTGATGCGTGAACATCATATGTTATCTCGATAGCATAAAAAGCTGAGCATGGCTGTCATGGCACTGAAAAATCCAACAGGTATTTTTCACAGCTAAATTTTATGAACAACATTACATTCCTCAGGCATACACTTGCCTGAATGAACATTAACCTATCAATTAATCCGAGATTACAATGTTGCAGAATGCTTCCAATGGAGTGTCATGCTTTAAGTGTACCGAGGTCAGAAGAAAATGAAATCTTTTACTCTCCAGTTACATGCTATGATGCAATGACGATGTCATGAACATGTATTTAAAGATACTCTGCATGCTGACATAATACTGCGTAATAGAACCTATTCTCTTTTTACAAAGATAAAAACTTATCCCAAACTGAAAGTGCACAAGGAAGATTGCATCCACAAGATAGATTACTTCTCTAAATTTTCTATTGTTTGAGACTTAGCAATACAAAGAGTATGACCATTGTTGATACTATAAGCACTATTCACCATTCTATATCAGATCGTGTCTGAGGACAGACCACAGTTCACTGGCGAACTGTTTCAAAGCATGCATTAGTGGAGCATGACACTTAGAGTCATAGAGTCATAGAGATGTACAGCATGGAAACAGACCCTTCGGTCCAACCCGTCCATGCCGACCACATATCCCAACCCAATCTAGTCCCACCTGCCAGCACCCGGACCATATCCCTCCAAGCCCTTCTTATTCATATACCCATCCAAATGCCTCTTAAATGTTGTAACTGTACCAGCCTCCACTACATCCTCTGGCAGATCATTTCATACACGTACCACCCTCTGCATGAAAAAGTTGCCCCATAGGTCTCTTTTATATCTTTCCCTTCTCACCTAAACCTATGCCCTCTCGTTTTGGACTCCCCGACCCCAGGGAAAAGACTTTGCCTATTTACCTTATCCATGCTCCTCATAATTTTGTAAACCTCTATAAGGTCATCCCTCAGCCTCCATGCTCTAGGGAAAACAGCCCCAATCTGTTAAGCCTCTCCCTGTAGCTCAGATCCTCCAACCCTGGCAACATCCTTGTAAATCTTTTTTGAATCCTTTCAACTTTCACAACATCTTTCTGATAGGAAGGAGATCAGAATTGCACACAATATTCCAACAGTGGCCTAACCAATATCCTGTACAGCCGCAACATGACCTCCCAACTCCTGTACTCATAACTCTGACCAAATAAAGGGAAGCATACCAAATGCCTTCTTCACTATCCTATCTACCTGCGACTCCACTTTCAAGCAGCTATGAACCTTTACTCCAAGGTCTCTTTGTTCAGCAACACTCCCTAGGACTTTACCATTAAATGTGTAAGTCCTGCTAAGATTTGCTTTCCCAAAATGCAGCACCTTGATTTATCTGAATTAAACTCCATCTGCCACTTCTCAGCCCATTGGCCCAACTGGTCCAGATCCTGTTGTAATCTGAGGTAACCCTCTTCGCTGTCCACTACACCTCCAATTTTGTTGTCATCTGCAAACTT
Organism: Hemiscyllium ocellatum; assembly: GCF_020745735.1. Taxonomy (NCBI): domain Eukaryota; kingdom Metazoa; phylum Chordata; class Chondrichthyes; order Orectolobiformes; family Hemiscylliidae; genus Hemiscyllium; species Hemiscyllium ocellatum. The sequence continues at coordinate 33,995,717 of NC_083422.1, read as the reverse complement.
ACTAACTGTACCTCTTATGCTCGCATCCAAATCATTTATGTAAATTACAAAAAGCAGAGTGCCCAGCACCAATCCTTGCGGCACTCAACTGGTCACAGGCCTCCAGTTTGAAAAACAACCCTTCACCACCACTCTCTGTCTTCTACATTTGAGCCACTTCTGGATCCAAATAGTTAGTTCTCCCTGTATTCCATGAGATCTAATCTTGCTAATAAGTCTCCCATGGGGAACCTTGTCGAACACCTTACTGAAGTCCATATAGATCACATGTACTGCTCTGCCATCATCAATCTTCTTTGTTACTTCTTCTTATCACATTGTCATCCTGCTAGCCAGGCTCAAAAGGTCTCGCAGAACATAGGTATGTGTTGTCAAATCAATTATCATTAAGTGTCAACCACCAAAGCAAAACGTTTGCAGATCAACACATGTTGTCAATTCTGTCATTACGCAAACAGGTAAAACAGAGTTTTCAAGACTATCAATTTAAACGTAAATGTAACACTTTGAAGTTTGACGATTCATCCTGATCTGGTGAACTACAGATGCTGGAAATCAGAAACAAAAACAGAAATTAATGGAAAAACTCAGCAGATCTGGCAGCATCTGTGGAGAGAAATCAGAATGAACATCTTGGGTCCAGTGACCCTTCCTCAGAACAGACCAGAAATGTTAACTCTATTTTCTCTCCACAGATACTGCCAGACCTACTGAGTTTTTCCAGCAATTTCTGCTTTTGTTGCTGGTGATTGTATACTGTCTGGGGAGTTACATATTTGTTTGTTTGTCTTACTCCTGGTTGCTGTCACTCAGCATAATTGCACACAATCGTCATCATTGGAGGGTTGTTCCTCAAACACTTTCTGCATGGTCACTGTGCCATACATTGGTCTGAGCTGGCTTCTGTTCCTTTGCAATGTAGTACTATGGTTAGTAATCATTTTGAATGATCAAGATTGGCTACATATTTTAGAACACTTTGCAGGTATCCACGTATTTGTGTTTCTAACTCATACTCTCTGTCCAGTTGTGGTAATTTCCGAACTGCTTACTTGCTGTTGCTGTGAATCTTTCTCATTATCATCCATCTTTGAAAAAGAACATTCCATGCCTCAGAATGTTTGAACAATTTGTTGCCTATTTTCTGAGCATTAGTTGTGCAGATAATGATAACCCTTCCTCCAAAGACATTGCATGAAAATGCAACAATGCAACACAAAGTTTTGCTTTGGTGGTTGATACTTAATGATAATTGATTTGATAACATATACCTATGTTCTGCTAGACCTTGTGAGCCTGACTAGCAGAGTGACAATGTGATAAGAGTCATGCTCCACTAATGCATGCTTTGAAACAGTTTGCCAGTGAACTGTGGTCTGTCGTCAGACACGATCTGATACAGAATGGTGAATAGTGCTCATAGCAATACAAAGTGCATGACCATTGTTAACACTAAGTCTCAAACAATAGAAAATTTAGAGAAGTAATCTATCTTGTGGATGTAATCTTCCATGTGCACTATGATTAAGGTCTGTTTCTACTTTCATCCAAGCAAAGGATAGAACATTATGAGGATGTAAATGCTCCCTCTTCTGCTGGGGTTGATTCTTTTGATATACCTTGCATGCTTTCATGAGACTGTGAATATCCTGATTAATTCCTGGCCAGTACACAGACTCACATGCTAGCCTTCATGAGTCCCTAATGTAACATAGACCTCATGTCTTGGCATAAAGCCACGATGAGCTTGTGTATCAGCACAGTAGTTTGATTCTGAGATTGCACAGACCTGGTGGTCTGTATGTATCTGTATCTGTTATGCGTGATGAGATAGTCTCTCACAGGCTCGATCATGGAGCTCCCCTTGCGAGGTGCATGTTTTTCAGGAGCGTAGTGGCAATATTGTTGGCACTAGGTCTAGAGTTGATTTTAATTTATAATGTACATTGAGCTGCTTTTTCAGGACATTTGATGGTAATAGTTGTCAAAGCTGAGGACGTGGCCTGTGAGATTAACAACATGGAAAATGTTGTCATCTTCTGAAATTTGTCTCACACTTGGTTGAATCTGAAAAGCTGGACAGCTTTTGGGTATATGTGATAAACTATATTTGTTACAGATTTTGTTGGTTTGATATACTTTACTGATTGAAGCAACAATATGGGCTGCACCTAATACATGCAAGTGTTATTGAGCTGCCACTATGCCTTCATAATTGCACCCATTCTCAAATATTATATAGCCCTTTCTCTTGTCTAAAAAACTCCTTCCTAAAGACTTTAATTGGTGAAGAGGTGATGATTAACTCTATGAACACCTTTGACATGTCCTTCTTGGAAAAGTCAACACACATGCTCTTTGGTGCAATCTCTTCAAACAAGCTGGTCAATTGATTATTGGGTTACTGTCTGTATGACATAAGTTGGAATCTGTTAATCCTGAAGTTAGTTCTTACTTGGAGTCACTGAGAACCTTCCCAAACCTTTTCTGAATAGGCCTGATAGCTCCTGGAAAAACTGAATGTGTAAATTCGGTAAAGCCCCACTATGCCAATGGCAAGCAAATTTTTTTAGAACTCTTTTCTTGTTGTTTGATCAGTTGTAATTCAACAAGAGTGGCATTGGACACTGCTGAATGCATAATGAGGCTTATGCCATCTGCAACTCTGCCCTCAGCAATGTGTGCCTGACAGTGCCAGTGTAGATTTAAAAATGCTCTTTCTTTAAGCACATAGACTTTACAATTACTGTTCTAAAAAACTATTACTTATGCATTGACTATCAGGAGCAGAGCAATCTAGCCTCGAGTGCATTACAGTGCACAAGCTTTATGTGGCAATTCCAATGTTCATTTCATCCATTTTTATTATTTTTTTCTCCTAATTAAGGCAATTTAGACATTGATTTTTCTTTTGACGGAGCTTACATTCTAATCAGAAAGAAATTAGTTCTATTTTAGTGATGGTAATGCCCAACTTACAGACCTGTACAGTTATCTGTACTCGTAGAAACTGGTGCTGCTTAAGGAATGAGAAATTCTCCTTTTGTCCAGGTTCTCTGTTGACCAAAGCTGCTGTCCAGTTAGTCTTCAACTCCTTTTCTAGATATCTGCTACGGGGATATTTTACCATGGCCATCACATGAGTTTGCTTCCAACAAGATGTTTTACCCAATTTAGCAATGCTTATGTTATCTTCTGTATCATATGAAACTGGGAGTGGATCTTACAATAATGAATCCAATACACTTATTACAACTACTATATACAAACATTATATCCCACAAACATATAAGTATCTGAACTAACATTAAGATATTAGATTACTACAAAGGAGCATGCTTCCAAAGGAATGAGATGCTTTAAGTGATACAAGGTAAAATAAAGTATGAGACTTTCCTAGCCTTGGATCATATGGCATGGTGCATTGATGATAGCATGACAAAGGTACACTGAAATACCAACTGTCAGACATCAGGCAACGGCAATAATTACCTGTTGATCCCCTACATTAAGGACCACAAAGCACCTTTCTTGAAAAAAAACTCAAGTAATAATATTAATATCTCAATAAGTTCAAGGTACTAATCCAGTTCGACTTTATATGTATGAAAGCCAATTATTGTGGAGTAAAACTGAAAAAGCTCAACATGTTGGGCAGCATCTTTAATGAAAAAACAAATTAAGGTTGCAGCTCTATGACCTTTCATCAAAACTAAAATTGTCTTTTAAAAATGTCCAGAATCATAGAGTCATAGAGATGTACAGCATGGAAACAGACCCTTTGTCCAACCCGTCCATGCCGACCCAGATATTCCAACCCAATCTAGTCCCACCTGCCAGCACCCGGCCCATATCCCTCCAAACCCTTCCTATTCATAAACCCATCCAAATGCTTCTTAAATGTTGCAATTGTACCAGCCTCCACCGTTACCTCTGGCAGCTCATTCCATACACGTATACTCTCTGTGTGAAAAAGTTGCCCCTTAGGTCTCTTTTATATCTTTCCCCTCTCACCCTAGACCTATGCCCTCTAGTTCTGAACTCCCCAACCCCAGGGAAAAGACTTTGCCTATTTACCCTACCATGCCCCTCATAATTTTGTAAACCTCAAAAGGTCACCCCTCAGCCTCCGACATTCCAGGGAAAACAGCCCCAGCCTGTCCAGCCTCTCCCAATAGCTCAAATCCTTCAACCCTGGCAACATCCTTGTAAATCTTTTCTGAACCCTTTCAACTTTCACAACATCTTTCCATTAGGAAGGAGATCAGAATTGCATGCAATATTCCAACAGTGGCCTAACCAATGTCCTGTACAGCTGCAACATGACCTCCCAACTCCTGTACTTACTACTCTGACCAATGAAGGAAAGCATACCAAATGCCTTCTTCATTATCCTATCTACCTGTGACTCCACATTTAAGGAGCTATGAACCTGCACTTCAAGGTCTCTTTGTTCAGCAACATTCCCTAGGAACTTACCATTAAATGTATAAGTCCTGCTAAGATTTACCTTCCTAAAATGCAGCACCTCACATTTATCTGAATTAAACTCCATTTGCCACTTCTCAGCCCATTGGCCCAACTGGTCAAGATCGTGTTATAATCTGAGGTAACCCTTTTCGCTATCCACTACACCTCCAATTTTGTTGTCATCTGCAAACTTACTAACTATACCTGTTATGCTCACATCCAAATCATTTATGTAAATGACAAAAAGTAGTGGCACTCTACTGGTCACAGGCCTCCAGTCTGAAAAACAACCCTCCACCACCACCCTCTGAGCCAGTTCTCTATCCAAATGGTTAGTTCTCCCTGTATTCCATGACACCTAACCTTGCTAATCAGTCTCCCATGGGGAAGCTTGTCAAACGCCTTACTGAAGTCCATATAGATCACATCTACTGCTCTGCCCTCATCAATCCTCTTTGTTACTTCCTCATAAAACTCAATCAAGTTTGTGAGACATGATTTCCCATGCACAAAGCCATGTTGACTATCCCTAATCAGTCCTTGCCTTTTCAAATACAGCTAACCTTCACAAGTTGACTGCATGTGTATCTTATCCTGTGAGGAAGTAAAACACATTTTCCAATCCCTAGCTTGATACTGTTGTTTTTAGTCCATGTTTATTAACCAAAGTTAAGTAATTTGATTGCTCCACTCTTATATAGCTTTCATTGTGATCACCATATTTCCTATTAGTCTTTTCTTCAGCTTTACCTCTCGAAGAATAGGCAGCAACCAAGATAGCAGGTCAGGCAGCATCCGAGAATCATTGGTTCACCTGCTTCTCGGAATCCTGCCTTACCTGTTGTGCCTTTCCAGCACCACACTCTTGACTCAGCATCTGTAGTCCTCACTTTCGCCTAGCAACCAAGATAGCTCAAGTGATGCTAGCGAGAAGTCTGTGCTGCAAGTGATTAAATGAGAATTAATTGAGAATTTTCAAGCTACAATCTATTGAATGATTGAGTTGGTAGAGAGAGCATATTTCCTTCAGATTAGCAAGTCAGCTGACAGCATTGTGAACTGGTTTGCTAGTTTTGAAGACTTCTGCATCAAAAGTTTGCCCAGTGATGTTGTCTAATGTGGAGATGCCTGATTTTAAAATTAACAGTTAAAATGTTTGTTGGGAATGAACAAAGGGGCACTAAAATTGAGAAACTAAAAAGAAATGAATCCTAAATTCTTCCTCTGTGACTCATCAATAAGTATACATGATTTGAAACAATGATTTATTTTGACAAATAAACACAGAACTTCACTTGATCTACGGCACATTCATTGGGGTGGCATGGTGGCTCAGTGGTTAGCACTGCTACTTCACAATGCACAGACCCAGGTTCAATTCCAGGGTGACTACCTGTGTGGAGTTTGCATGTTCTCCCTGTGTCTGTGTGGATTTCTGTCAACTGCTCTGGTTTCCTCCCACAGTCCGAGTATGTGCAGGCTGAATGGATTGACCATGCTAAATTGCCTGTAGGCTAGGTGGGTTAACCATGGGAAATATAGTGTTATGGGAATAAAGTAGGGTTTGAATTTGGATGGGATGCTCTTCGGCGGGTCAGTGCAGGCTCATGGGGCTGAATGGCCTCTTTGTGAATAGTTTGAAGTACACTCACGATAGCTAAACATCTGCCCAATTGTACTTATTCACTAAAGCAGTTGTGCATCATTGAACCTCTGTCAATATTAACAATTTTTTTTTATCATTTCTGCTGTTATTTTATACATATGCGAAACTGGAAATTAACCACTAAATTCTCACATAATGAATGAATTAACAGCTATGGTTTAACCTTGATGTTATACCTTTTTATTTATTTCTACATGTCTAGTTATATTTTCAGCAATTACTGGGGTAATTTAATTAGACATATGTCCTTGGCAGAGATATTTCTAGCTATTGCTTTATTATTGAACACAAGAAAAAATGTGTACCAAGCTCTAAATCAAAAGCTTTGTTATTTTTAAAACTATTTTGGAAAGGATTGTATTATAATACTATGATGGAAGTTACAAGGTTGCAATTCAATTGAGAGATTCAGAAGCTATTATAAGCCCTTGGAACACAGTGAAGAGGTTAATGAATGTCAGCATAACCAGAGATTAAATAATTGCTTTTAGTTCCCTCCGCAGTTTTAAATATAAATATATGTTAAGTGAAAAATGAAATTAATAACATACAGACTTAAAGAGACCTGATGACATAAAAATCAAGGACATTGGATGCCAGGGCTATGGTAACAATTGACTGTGACATCTGCACAAGGAGATATGGTTGATTTTGCATGCCCCTTTGTTACTCATGAGTAACAAAGGAATCCACTCATGTTACAGATTAAAATTCTGAAACTGGTTTCCACATTGAGTAAGAACAAAATATCTCACAAGCATACACATTGCCAACTTAAAATTGAAGATTCTTAAAGGAAGACCATTTCGATTGCTGATTAAAATCATGGAAATTTAAGTGGGATATCTGGGTTAGACTCAGTTGGATGAAAGGCCCAGATTAACGTCAACAAAAAGCAAGAAACCACTTCCTGGAAATCTTGAACACAACCAAAAAAGGAGTTCTTGATGCTTTGAATTTACACTCACTTCATTGAATCACTAAAGTGATCTCTATCAATTTATGCCTCCTTTCTTATTTTCAAAGAAATTAGTTTGGAGATTTTATCAATCGTTTCTCTTCCTTTTTCCTTCCCACCCATTGTTATGTCCAATGGAAAGGTTCAAATTCAGGTTAACAAATGTTAATATTAAAATATATTTAAATGTTCAGGTGTTTTACTGATGGGAAAAAAATCTTGGTACACTTGACTTTAGGCCAAAGTGAATCAACATTTTGCCACAAATGAGGAAAAAATTTTCACCAACCCTACAGGTTACAAAGCTCAAATGCTCTGTATTAACACTAACTTCTGAGTGGTGTTGAAATTTGTAAAACAGAGTAGATGGCAATAAAATGGATTAAACATGGCAGCAACAGGAAACAACAGAGTGACCTGACCAATGATGGAGGGTAGCTTTAAATCAGACACAAAGGAGAAGTAGAATATTGTGAAGTGGAGAGTAGAGAAACAGAGCAGACTGGGAAAGACAAGACAGTGGGTGGTAATGGAGCAGAGAAGATCTCAGTGAGTGAGGGAGAGGGCAGCATCAGCTGAATCTGAAATACAAAGACTAAAATTTTCCATTTTGGAATTAAAGTTTGGCGTGGAGTGATTAACTTTCACAATTACATGCTTGTCACCTCATTATTTATTCAAACAAGATGTTGGTTGAGTGACTCAGTGAATCACAAGCAGTGAATGATACCTCATGAGATCTTCAGGGATTAAAGGTTCTATATTTAAAGACCAGCCGCACACCACTTCACTTGCTGAAAGCCAGGAGCATCTACTCAGCCTGTGGTGGTTGCCCCCAGTGACAAAGAACTGCTTCCAGAAGCTTACCCTTTGACTCAGTGACACTTCATTACAAGTCCTACAGAACAGAGTCAAGGACAAAAGATAGGTGTCCTACCAGGGTGAAAGGTTATTCCAGTAAACCCATCTAGCCTGAACTGAAATAGTACTGCTGTTCAGTGCCAATGCCCTTCACAGACACACATGGCTACAGTGAAAGTGAATGCTCGCAATGCTCTGCAAGTCATCAACATGATTGGTTCTCTGAGTACTCTGATTGGTTCTTGAGCAGGTGGACAGAATGAGTGTAAACAATACAAAGGCAGCAAGTCTCCAGACAACAAGAGACATCATCTCAACTTCTCTCTCTTTCTCTGCAATGGAGTAACCAAAACCTGAAAAATAATGAGCTATTCTGACCCACCATTTGTTATAAGTTCTTGTTTCTAACCAGTGGCATAGAATCTGAGCAATTAATGTGTCACCCACTCCCCACCTCCCCCTTTCCCTACCACTCCTGGATGGAAGATTTTCAGACCAGATTTCAAATTCAGAAAGAAAACAGTTAGGAGTCCTGATATCAAGTTTTCTTTTCCAAATTACTTCATTGAAAAACAGCTATCCTTTTAGTTAGTTTCGCTATAAAGATTTTCTCTTGCTGATTGAGAGGTGGAGAGGGAATTTTTTTTTCCTTCCTGCCAACTTTCTACTAACTTTGCAGACGATGCAGAATTTGTTATTCTAGTTTGTTTCTAGCAAAGGGTTCCTTCCTATCTGGGTTATTTTGCTACTCTGAAACCAAAGCTATTGGCTTATCCATTGTATTACGCTACCACCGTGAAACAGAACCTAGTGCTTTGTCAATCTTTTATTGAGAGCTCTGATGGGCTAGCAACACATCCTGTTTTTGTCCTTTTGGATCAACCTACTGCAGTTATAGAGGTCTATGGCAAAAGTGAAGACAATCAACATTGAAAAGATTTTGCAAGAGGAATCAAAAACTATGCATTCACCTAGACTGACAGCATAAGGCCAAGTCAATGGATTCATCCTTGTCACGTGCAGCTATGTTTCTGAAGTCTCAAGTACTTCAGTTGGAAAGAAGTTAAACAGAAACTTCCAGTTAATTACAGCTAATTTCTGAAATGTAAATACATTTTTCTAGGCTTCTTGCCAGTGGATGGCCAGAAAGCAGTCTCACCATCTCCAGAGGGAGGACCAAAATGCCATTCCAGAAAACGTTTGCCCAGTTTGTATGGAACATCAGGTGGTAGAAAAAGGATGCCAGTCAATTTTAGTGAACAGACACTGGCTTTTATAATATTTGGGTTTCCTATTTTTAAATTTACATTAATGATACATGGTGTCTACATTATGTACATAATCTGTAACATCTGAATGCTTGAGATTCTGACTGTCCCAAAAAATGTTTAGTCAACACTTCATGATTCAAGCATGGTCAATTGTTTCAGATCACACTGCAGCTGAACCACCTGCCTTCCCAATAAGATAAATGCCATCCAATGGCCTTTGAAGATATTGGCAATGAATAACACTTCTTTGTGGGCATCCAATGAAGCATAGATAACTGGAAGTGATCAACCAACAACATGCATGGCTATGTGCTACCAATAAGCTCTCCTGAAAGGCAAAAGAATCAGGTGTAAAGTGTGCAGCATTGCAAAGTTCAACATGAGTTAAGTCAGAAATTAACCAGAAATTTTAAAATATCTGAAATTAGAAGGCCCACTGTTTAAAACCACATGAAATTTCTTCAAGAGATATAATTCAATGGCACACTATTTGGCTATGTATGCCAAGTTTGGCACAATGTGTTCTTCAGCGCTAACAACATATAATTTCTCCACACAGGTGATGGCAAAATCAATGGAGGTTGGTAGAACCATCTGTTGAACTGTGATGGCACCACCAAGATGCAGGACAGGATTAGCTCTGGGTGTGCTTCATTGCTCATTCAGCTGAAGTTCAGGTACTGAGGTTGTTTTAAGTGCTGAGGTTTGGTTGATTAAAAGTAAGGAGAAAGAGAGGACTGCAGATGCTGGAGATCAGAGCTGAAAATGTGTTGCTGGAAAAGCGCAGCAGGTCAGGCAGCATCCAAGGAGCAGGAGAATTGACGTTTCGAGCATGAGCCCTTGTTCAGGAGGGCTCCTGAGGAAGGGCTCATGCCTTTCCTGAAGAAGGGTTCATACCCGAAATATCGATTCTCCTGCTCCTTGGATGCTGCCTGACCTGCTGCGCTTTTCTAGCAACACATTTTCAGCCTTGATTAAAAATAAATAAGTTTTTTGGATGAAGGGTTATGCTGATGGCAATATTAATTTTGAATAAAATTTGTTTAAGTGGAATAAACTCATTTTCAAGTGGCTTCCTACATATTTGATGAATCACAGAGCATGTCAGCAAAACGTTCAATTGTCCACGTGCCATAGCAATGGTGGCAGGTATTGGAGCATGTCAAAGTCTTTAGTGATACTAACAAAATCACTTTATATTAGCAATAGTCGAAAATAGAATATTCACATTTTGAGGGTTCCAAAGTCATAGATAGAAAAAAAAATAAAGGATCATGTTGGTGCATCAGGTTGAATAATGAGAGCTCAATGATCTAACTAGGTTAGGGTTCTAGTAAAGTCAACAGCTAGATTTGAGAGATAGAGGTAAGGGTGGATCATGTTGGAAAGCCCGAAGGAAAAGAAAAACTAAGAACATTGTAAGAATTTGTATTTTCTAGAAATCCCAAAACAGTGAGTATGTAATTAATTTTTTTTTTATGTGCAGTCATGTCATTACATTGACATACTGTGGATAATATGAGTATCAGGAATAAAGGAGTCGTTCAAAATAATGACTCTGTGGTATCTGGGAAATAAGGCATCATTCAAAGACAAAAGCTAAAGTAAAAGTGCTGGATCGCTAAACACATCTGAAAATACAGTGGATAAAGTATCTGTTATAGCTACTGTTCCAATCCTTGACAGGTGATCCTTTACCCCAACCACTACACAAGAGGGACACGTTTCAAGAGACAGAGAAATTAAGCCTCACTTATACTTGAAAAAAACAGTTACTTGAATTAAATGCATGTGTACATTCTATTTGTAACAGTATTCAGTAATTCTATCAGTAGTGTGGCATAATTAGATATTCTGTTCCTACTCTGAAATGAACCAATTCTGTTACTGACTGTGAGTTTGTTTTTATTCCAAATTAGTGCAATATCTTTGAGGATAAATCTGTTTTGTTGTTCAGAGGTTATATATTTTGTTCTTGCAGACTCTTGCCAAATTTATTGTTGACTATGAGTCTCTGCTCCCTATTCATTTAAAAATGTGCTGCCTTTGTTTCTGAAACTATTCCAAAGCAGGAGGTTGCATTTATATTATGAAACAAATCAATTCCCTCACAAACCAATAACAAATGAGAGCACCATAAGTTGATTACATTTCCAATATTATTATAGGTAAACTTATGAGCTTACAATAGAATGGCTGTTTTTGCAGTGGTTTACTAAGCCATTATGTTTATTGGATATGTTTATTTCACAAACACAAAATGTGTATCATAAATGGAATGTTGACTTCATTAATGAAAACCTGAATAACTAATGAGATTCAGATCAATTCCTATTTACTTATGAATGGGCACTGTTTAATTAGCCAGTAGGAACAGAGAGAAAAAATAACACTTAAAAAATGCCATTGAATTAATAAGCCTTACTCATTTTGACTATTCTTAACCCAAAGTTGTTGCATTGTCAGTTTTAATTCAATCTCCTCTTTCTCCTGAAATATAATTTATTGTTTGAAACCAAACATGAAAATTGTTTCAATAACATTTTATATATTTATTGTCCCTTAAATAAAATTGTTTGCATAAATTCCCAATTTGTTCCAAATTTCTAAATATTTAAGTCGAATCCTACTGCTGGCCCCTTCATCAGTGTGAACAATTTTTCTAGATCAACTTTAATAAATCCTTTTGTCATCTTGAAAACTTCTATTAGATCCATTGACATTTCTTTTCTAACTTGCTTAATTATATCATGTCAATTGTTGAATCATTTAACCTATATATAATTTGGTCAAGGAGGTTAGAATGTAGGCAAACGTAGAAATCATCTTTTATTCCCATGCTGACTATGAATATTATTGCATTTTTATTCTGTAACATCTTGTTATAAATTCATTTGTAACTTCTTTTAAACTGTCTCTTTTAATTCAAGGTAAATGGAGGAGTGCAGAAGGGCACGTGATCGCTTCCTAGTTTTGCTTGGTGATAAACTCATGTGACCAGGTTGCCATGGGGACAGAGTCCCAAATTAGGCCAATTTTTATTATCTGGACACAAAGGAAAAGACAGCTGGCATGACTGCTACCATATTTGCTAATACAGGTGATAGACAGAGAGAGAATGTCCCAAAGGGAAAGGTAAAACAAACAGCAGAGAAAAGGCTGTTTTCTGTTAATCACACGTAGATTGCTGTTAGGACTCATTCTCTGGTCAAAGGAACAAAAACAATGGAGATTTAAGGACCCTGGAAAATTAGTCCTGGGGTGGATGGTAAAGAGAGACTAGAGTGGATTATCTACTGGAAGCCAATTCAGGATTCTCCAGAGTGAGGGAAACAACTTTCAATGGACACTAGATGTTAAGACTCAATTTAATGAGAAGAGGTAAGCTAGTTGGAAGCTGTGAGTTCATGTGAGGACTACTGCTTTAGTAAGAATATGTAGGAGCGTTTGAACATATTGTGTGGTTTTTGGTTGTGTTCGGAAGGGGAGTATATTTTTTGTAGTTCAGAGTAGTAGTCGGCAAATACGTTATGTGATTTTCTTTTGTGACAGTAAAAATCATAAAATGGAAAACCTTGCTGTGGGGTTTTCTGGAATTGGTCACTGGGACTTTAAATCTCTCCTTAAAAGTTATTGGTCTCCACAGTGATTCTAACAAATTCAGGGCTCTTGTGCAATCCAGAGGTTGAAAGGAGTACATTGGAATTTTCTAGAATTTAAGTGACTAAGATGCAAGTTATTTTGCTGTATTCGTTGCAAACATTTAGCATTATTTGGTAAAATATTTCTAAAGACACTGGGGACCTAAATGTGAATGCCTTGCAACATTTATAAAATTTATTTGGAGGCAGTAACAGAGGAATTTGGAGATTTGAAAATAGGGGGTAAAAAGACTGAGGTAATTGAAGCAAAAGCAAAATACTGTGGTTGCTGGAAATCAAATAAAAACAGAAACTCCAGAAGAAACTCAGCAGGCCAGGCTGCATCTGTGGAGAAAGAAATAGAGTTAACTTTTTTAATCAAACATGACTCTTCTTCGGAACAGAAGCTCAGCACATGATCCATGAGGAAGAAAAGAGTGATATCGATAGTACACAGGTTAAGCAAGATAGAATTTAATTACAAATGAAGCAACTTGAATTGAAAAGAGACAATGGAAAACAAACGTTTGAGCTCAAGAAAGAGAGAATTTTTTTTTAAATCTTGAATTTGAGAAAAAAAGAGAATTTGAACTGGATTTCCAGGTCTTGCTGTTATTGCAGACTGCTGCAGTGACTGAGGAATGTGACTGACACTGAACATTGTGTAATCATCAGTAAACAACCCTACTTCTGACCTGATGATGAAGGGAAGTTCATTATGCCGCTGATGAAGATGATTGCGTCTAGGACACAAACCCGATGAACTCCATCAGAGATGTCATTGGACTGAAATTATTAGCTCTTAAAAACAACAATCATCTTCCTATATGCTAGGTATGACTCCAACCAGTGGAGACTTTTCCCCTCAATTCTCATTGACACTAGTTTTGCTAGGGGTCCTTGACGACAAACTCAATCAAGTGCTGCCTTGATATCAAAGGCAGTAATTCTCACCTCACCTCTTAAATTCAACTCATTTGTCTTTTTCTTGAGCAAGGCTGTACTGAGGTCTGGAGTTCAGTAGGTCTGGAAGAACCCACATTGAGCATCAGTGGGTATTTTATTGTGATAAGTGCCACTGATAGCACTGAAACTTGGGTAATGATATGTCAGTCTTAAGAGAGGACATCAGAAGGCAAACTGTCAGGCATTAAAAGGCAAGACTGTAGCATTTGTGAGATTGCAAGCTTGGATTTAGAAATGCTGTAACAGTAATTTGACAACCTGATAGTTTTTAATGCAAATAAATCAAAGCATAGAAAATTATAACATTTTCTGTTCACAGATGAACATTCCAAATCATAACCCATTTTTGTCCAGTCAAACAGACAAGCAAATTAATATTCTTAGAGATATGAGGTCAGTTGATTCAATGATGGTGAAAGGTGACAGAAAATTTTCTCCCGCAGGTTCTGTATATAAAACTATATTCACACAGGGTAATAATGAAGATTGTTTAACTGCCCTGATCCACAGTATTAAATTAAATGGGATTTAAGTTCCAGTATTGTAGTTGTAGAATTGTTCCAAGATGTTTAGAAAGGATATAATGGAGTCAGGAGCTGAGTGACACTGCTGTTCATCTTGATAGCACTGTTGACAACGTCTTTGAAGATACTTATTAAAGTTGTTGATATTTCATTAGGAATGGACCTTGCTGGACTTAGGTCTTACACCTTCACAAGGAGTCAGTAGAATCTGATTCAGCCCTTTAAGTGACTATGTATAAAGGAGATCAAATGGCCTATAAAAATCCATGACTTTCTGAAATCCTGCTGAAAGTAATTCTTTTTTCCTTTGTGGTTAACATAACAGAATTTGAATTTTTAAGATCAGTTCTCTTTCAACATTTTTCAATATTATCTTGAGTACTGTACATGTAAATTTATGAAAAACAAGCAAGCCAGATTTCAAGTTAACAAGTAAAGCTTGCTTTGCTGTTGTTTAATAACTCATTCAATTGAAAGTACAGACATTATTTAAAAAGTAAAATTGCACCAAATGCTGTGATATACATGCACAAGCAAACAGATCAAATTACAGGGTGGGAGATGTAGCATCAGAAACAATTACGGTCTAAAAGAGAAAAAAATATATAATGTTTAGCTTATGTTGATTTTAGTTTGTTACAAGAAATGTCTTGAAATGTGAAATCTTGTTGTGTGGTCCTTTGAATTAGTCACTGGGAATTCAGATGTCATTTTAAAGTTTTCAGTCTCTATGAGGATCATAACATTCTAAGGTAATATTCTGTGATTTACTTTTCATATAATAATATTCATCTCATTCCTGATCAATATATCAATACTATCTATTATGTATTGATTAGGAAAGGGATTTGGGAACTACTGTAATAAAAATCAGATCAATATGCTGATGTTGCAGACAAGAGGAACATGTAGACAAGGTATAGAACGGCATTAGAGGAACAGAATGCAAGCTAAGAGCTGATGTTATTTTTGGTTGGACCTCACCTGGAGTTCTATATGTCGTATTGCTCATTGTGCTGGACAGTCGATATAATCACCTTCAGATTTAATTTGGATTATAGCTTTTTAGACAAATTACAATATCAAAATTGAATTTTGACTTTTATTCCACAGATTATGTGCTGTATATCAGCTGTAAAATATGATCATTACTTAATCAAACATGTGTTTCTTTTCTTTCTATATCATTGAAGGTATTTATTGAAGATATATACTTATTTTGATTGCCATCCAAGAAAGCAAGCATTTTTGCAGTTGCCTTATTTACTAATGTTAGGAATAGAGCTTTGGGACCATAACAATCATTGAATTGTAATATTTAATCTTCATTTAGGGAATTTCCAAATAACTAATGGATATGTAGATGACAAAGTGAGAGATACTTTCCACTTATAGAATTGAACTATCTTTTATCCACACAAATATTGTAAAGTCATGTTAAAAAACTCCGAAATTCAAGTTTAAATCTAATCAAAAATGAAATGTTTCCTATCCTTTTTCTGGTTTTGCCATTTGCACATTATCAAGTCTCTGTCCTTTATGAAATAAATTGGATATTCCATTGTTCTTATTCCTTTGTTTATACAAGCTTCAACATCTCTTCTTAAAACATTACATTTTTGTGAACGTATTCATTTAACACTCTAGCCAATAAAATTAAAAATTCAGAAAAATGCATTTCATTGAGATACTTAATCTTTGGTCATCTTAATATGCCAATTATGAATCTTGATGTCAATGATCACCTTGTGGAGGGATTGTAAACCAGGCAGATTTTCCAATAATACTGCTGGAACAATAGTATGACTTTAAATTATCCAGAATAATATCAACTCTCTGTTAATTAATATTTTTAAGAGCATAAATCATGAATTAGAAATTATTCATACTTGGCTTTAGGCATAAACCCAATGGGAGCCACAAACTGCAGCACCGATATTAATGCACAATCTAACACAATACAGATTTTAAGTGGAGTATTTCCTAGGCAAAAGTTGAACTAACTGTGCCTTTTAATCTAGATCTTAGGAAACTACAAAATAAGTAGATTTAAAGGAAAGAGAGTCACAATAACTTAAAATGAACCTGATAACAGCCCTCAAGAACACACAATGAGTTCTTTAATAGAACTCGCTGACCAAATCCTTTCTCGTGTGCTATTTGTCATTTTCAGCATAAGATGATCAATACTTTGGCTTTGAAATAAATAATATATTATAACTGTCACAATAAGTTACATCATCTGGAAATGATCACGTTGAAGTGTAAAGCACAATGCTGGCTAATATTAAGCACAAAAGTTCTGTTTGAGGAGACAAGAGGTTGAAACAGTGTTGCATTTTATTCCATTTCCCTTATGTTTCCCTTAAGAACATTTTATAATCGGAAGTTTTTATTGTGCCAACTGGTTAATTCCAGAGTTGAGCCAGTGGTTGAATACATGCAATACAGATTTAACAGCTCAAGACTCTGCAGGACTTTGCATTGAGGTCTTACTGCATAGTTGCATTATCACTGTTCCTGTATAAAATCTAGAGACAACGGTCACTCAGAAGTTTGGTCCACTTAATGAAGTATCCCAGACCAGACTTGTGGCTGTTGTAGATTTTGTTGTGTGCTGACAGGTGCATGGTCATGCACATCGATAGTCCTGTTTTCACTGAATCCTGGAGCAATAGCATCAATGAATAGGCATGCTACTTGGTTGTATATAGTTAGTGATATTCAGAAGAAAAAGGACTGTGATTAATTATGGAAAAACATGTGACTGATTATTGATAAACACATCTTATGGATGTAAATTATGCAGATTTTTGAATGCCTTCTGACTCACATGGTGCCTTGTATTTATTCTATCACTGTTACAACTGGAACATCAGCATGGAACTCCACTTAAATGTGCTATTGTGCATATTTTAAAGTGATATTTGTTAACAACCATCCTGAAGAATGCATTGTTGTGTAAAGTAGAACATCTGCCATAGCTAGAAGAACATTGATTTCTGAAAAGTAAAGAAATGTCCAGCAATGCTTTACTCAATGGTGTCCAAAGGAAAGAGGAACAACTATATTTAAAGGCTCTAAGGATCTCAATTTAATGCTTTATGTTTTTGTAGGGTTTCTAGCCAGTGGTTTGTATCTGCTGCTAAAGTACTCCTGAAAAAATTGGTATTGATTTTTTTTTCTCAGTCTTGCAAAATGTAATGAGATACAAAACTGATTACAAAGATAATTTTGATAGGGTGAAGGGTTATAACTGGTTATCAATGTATAATAATCTTAAGATATTAAAAACATCAAACCCACAAAGTAGTTTCACTTCTCAGGGAAAAAGAATAGTATAAATACAGCAATCATATGACATCACAGCCTTTCAGACTGTCCTTCATTGTTATCAGTTGCCCTTTCATCCATGTGATGTTATTGTATTGGTTTCAATGTGTATACATAACAATAAGAGATCGCCAGCAACATCAATCAATGCTAAAAATAAATATGTTTTGTTGATTAAGTTAAGGCTCATTGGACTCTGATTTAGGCTACTTCTGCTCTACCTCACAGCTATACTTGCTTTTTGTTCTACTCTTCAACCCAAACTGAAACCATACTTTGCTCTACTTCTTACTAGTCAATTCAATGGGATATCACAAGTGTATAAGCTAACAAGGAATACCTAGTTATAATTCTGTTAAGCATGAATTGTGATAAATAAGGGAACTGGTAGGTCACTCGGGATAGGCTGGAATATGGCATAATCAGATCAACTGTGATCTTATTGACTGTAAGAGTAGGCTGGGGGATCAAGTGGCCCAAAGCTATTCTTAATCTATATGATATTAAGCTTAATTGTCTGTTAAGTTTTGTCATTAAGGGTCAGAAACAAAAAACATCACACAGCACAGAAACAAACGCTTCAGCCCACTTGTCAATGCCAACCCAATTTCCTTAACTGAACCAATCCCATTAGCCTGCATTTGGCCCATATCCCTCTATATTTTGCCTATCCATGTACCTGTCCAAATATTTTTTTAATTTTGTAATTGTAATTGTTTCTACCACTTCCTTTGGCAGCTAGTTCCATAAGCACACCAACTTCTGTGTGAAAATGTTGCCCCTCAGATCCCCTTTAAATCTTTCCCTTCTCACCTTCAACTATGCCCTGGAGTTCTGGACTCCCCTACCCTGGGGTAAAGTTTTGGCTGTTCATTTTATCAATGCCCCCTTTCCCACCCCCCACCCCACCCCCTCATGAATTTATAAACCTCTGTAAGGTCACCTCCCACACTCGAACTTAAAAATGTCCCAGCCTATCCAGCTTCTCCATATAACTCACAGAATTGTGGTCACCATCACCAAAATGCTCACCCATTAACAAGCCCATCACTTGTCCCGGTTCGTTACCGAATACCAAATCCAATATGGAGGCAATGGAGAAGGTAGCACTGACAGGGAATACTTGCGGACACAGAGATGGGTTCAAGTGGATATATTTCAACGCAAGGAGTATCAGAATTAAGGTAGGTGAACTTAAGGTGTGGATTGGTACTTGGGACTACAATGTTGTGGCCATCACGGAAATGTGGATAGAAGAGGGACAGGAATGGTTGTTGGAGGTTCCTGGTTACAGATGTTTCAGTAAGGGAGGGTGGTAAAAAGGGAGGGGGTGTGGCGTTGCTATTTAGAAATGGGAAAATGGCTGCAGAAAGACAGTTCAAGGGGGATCTGCCTTTGGAGATAGCATGGGCTGAAGTCAGAAATAGGAAAGGTGCAGTCACCTTGTCGGGTGTTTACTATAGGCCCCCCCAATAGCAGCAGAGATGTGGAGAAACAGATTGGGAAACAGAAATTTGGAAAGGTGCTGAAGCCACAGAGTAGTAGTCATGGGCGATTTCAAATTCCCAAATATTGATTGGAAGCTCTCTAGATCAAGTAGATTGGCCTGGGCGGTGTTTGTGCAGTGTGTCCAGGAAGCTTTTCTAACTCAGTATGTAGATTGTCTGACCAGAGGGGAGGCCATCTTGATTTGGTACTCAGTAACGAACCGGGACAAGTGATGGGCTTGTTAGTGGGTGTGCATTTTAGTGATGGTGACCACAATTCTGTGACTTTCACCTTGGTTATGGAGAGAGATAGGTGCGTGCAACAGGGTAGGTTTTACAACTGGGGGAATGGTAAACACAATGCTGCAAGACAGGATCTGAGGAGCATAAGTTGGGAGCATAGGCTGTCAGGGAAGGATGTCATTGAAATGTGGAACTTTTTCAAGGAACAGATGCGACGTGTACTTGATATGTATGTACCTGTCAGGCAGGAAAGAGATGGTCGTGTGAGGGAACCTTGGTTGACGAGGGAGGTGGAATGTCTAGTAAAGAGGAAGAAGGAGGCTTTCATAAGGTTGAGGAAACAAGGTTCAGACAGAGCGTTGGAGGGATACAGGATAGCCAGGAGGGAGCTGAAGAAAGGGATTAGGAGAGCTAAGAGAGGGCATGAAAAATCTTTGACAGGTAGGATCAAGGATAACCCCAAGGCCTTTTATGCGTATGTGAGAAACATGAGAATGACGATAACGAGGGTAGGTCTGATCAAGGACAGTAGTGGGAGACTGTGTATTGAGTCAGAAGAGATAGGAGAGGTCTTGAATGAGCACTTTTCTTCAGAATTTACAAATGAGAGTGACCGTATTGTTGAAGAGGAGAGTGTGAAACTGACTGGTAAGCTAGAGGAGATACTTGTTAGGAAGGAAGATGTGTTGAGCATTTTGAAAAACTTGAGGATAGACAAGTCCCCCAGACCTGACAGGAAATATCCTTGGATTTATGTGAGAAGCAAGAGAGGAAATTGCAGAGCCATTGGCAATGATCTTTTCATCTTCACTGTCAACGGGGGTGGTACCAGGGGACTGGAGAGTGGCGAATGTTGTGCCCCTGTTCAAAAAAGGGAATAGGGATAACCCCGGGAATTACAGGCCAGTTAGTCTTACTTTGGTGGTAGGCAAAGTAATGGAAAGGGTACTGAGGGATAGGACTTATGAGTATCTGGAAAGACACTGCTTGATTAGGGACAGCCAGCATGGATTTGTGAGGGGTAGGTCTTGCCTTACGAGGCTTATTGAATTCTTTGAGGAGGTGACCAAGCATGTGGATGAGGGTAGAGCAGTAGATGTAGTGTACATGGATTTTAGTAAGGCATTTGATAAGGTTCCCCATGGTAGGTTTATGCGGAAAGTCAGGAGACATGGGGTAGTAGGAAATTTGGGCAGTTGGATAGAGAACTGGCTAACCGGTCGAAGTCAGAGAGTGGTGATAGATGGTAAATATTCAGCCTGGAGCTCAGTTACAAGTGGAGTTCCGCAGAGATCAGTTCTGGGTCCTCTGCTGTTTGTAATTTTTATTAATGATTTGGAAGAGGGAGTCGAAGGGTGAGTCGGTAAATTTGCAGACAATACAAAGATTGTTAGAGTTGTGGATAGTGAGGAGGACTGTTGTCAGCTGCAAAGGGACTTAGATATGATGCAGAGCTGGGCTAAGGAGTGGCAGATGGAATTCAACCCTGTCAAGTGTGAGGTTGTCCATTTTGGAAGGACAAATAAGAATGCGGAATACAGGGTTAACGGTAGGGTTCTTAGTAAGGTGGAGGAGCAGAGGGATCTTGGGGTCTATGTTCATAGCTCTTCGAAAGTTGCCACTCAGGTGGATAGAGCTTGTAAGAAGGCCTATGGCGTATTAGCGTTCATTAGCAGAGGGATTGAATTCAAGAGTCGTGAGGTGATATTGCAGCTGTACAGGACCTTGGTAAGGCCGCATTTGGAGTACTGTGTGCAGTTCTGGTCGCCTCACTTTAGGAAAGATGTGGAATCTTTGGAGAGGGTGCAGAGGAGATTTACCAGGATGTTGCCTGGAATGGAGAATAGGTCGTACGAGGATAGGTTGAGAGTGCTAGGCCTTTTCTCATTGGAACGGCGAAGGATGAGGGGTGACTTGATAGAAGTTTATAAGATGATCAAGGAAATAGATAGAGTAGACAGTCGGAGACATTTTCCCCCGGGTACAACAGAGTGTTACAAGGGGACATAAATTTAAGGTGAAGGGTGGAAGGTATGGGGGGATGTCAGGGGTAGGTTCTTTACCAGAGAGTGGTGGGGGCATGGAATGCGCTGCCTGTGGGAGTGGCAGAGTCAGAATCATTGGTGACATTTAAGTGGAAATTGGATAGATACATGGATAGGTGCTTAATCTCGGATATATGTTCGGACCAACATCGTGGGCCGAAGGGCCTGTTCTGTGCTGTATTGTTCTATGTTCTATGTTCTATAACTCAGATCCCCCCAGTCTTGATAGCATCCTTGTAAATCCTTTTTTGACCCTTTACATTTTATTAGCATCACTCCTGTAACAGGGTGACCAGAATTGTACTCAGTATTCCAAATGTAGCCTTACCAGTGTCTCGTACAGCCATTATATAACATCTCAACTTCTGTTGACAATGCTCTGACTGATGACAGCTAGC
Organism: Hemiscyllium ocellatum; assembly: GCF_020745735.1. NCBI lineage: Eukaryota > Metazoa > Chordata > Chondrichthyes > Orectolobiformes > Hemiscylliidae > Hemiscyllium > Hemiscyllium ocellatum. The sequence goes on along the minus strand of NC_083422.1, from coordinate 33,973,854 downwards.
ATATCAAATGCTTTCTTCACCCCCCTGTCTACCTGTGACACCATCTCAACAAGCCATGTGCTACATCTTTAGGTCTCTCTGTTTGACAACACTCCCCAGGGCCCTACCATTAACTGTGCAAATCCTGCCCTGGTTTGGTTTACCAAAATGCAGTATCTCACAATTAAACTTCATCTGCCATTCTTCAGCCCATTGGCCCATTTGATCAAGATCTTTCTTCACTATCTACTATCCCACCAATATTGTTTTCTGCTTCTTTTAATGAAAAGTTGCCTGAGCAGATTGGTTGGAAGACACCAGTAGCAGACCAGAACTTCAAAAGAGTCAGGTGGCAAAGGTTGAGTATAATGGCCATCACTAAGGAGAAGGTGCTGGGGAATGTGGAAGGTCTGAAGGTGGATAAATCACCCAGACCAGATGGACTACACCAAAGGGTTCTGAAGGAGATAGTTGAGGAGATTTTAAGGTCATTGGTGGTGATCTTTAAGGAGTCACTGGAGTTGGGGAGGGTCCCAGTACACTGGAAAATGGCTAATGTTACATCCCAGTTTAAAGAAGGAGGGAGGCAGAAGATGGGAAATTATAATCTGGTTAGTCGGACCTTAGTCATTGATAAGGTTTTAGAGTCCATTATTAAAGATGAGATTGCGGAGTACTTGGAAGTGCCTGGTAAAATTGGGCTGAGTCAGCGCAGCTTTGTCAAGGGGAGGTCATGCCTGATAAACCTGTTAGAATTCATTAAGGGCATAACAAGCAAGTTAGACAAAGGAGAGCAGTGGACATGATCTATTTAGATTTCCAGAAGCACTTGCCAAGGTGCAGCACAGGAAGCTGCTAAATAAGATAAGAGCTCATGGTGTTATGGGCAACATTAGAAGATTGGTTGACTGGCAGAAGGCAGAATATGGAAAGAAAGAAGTCTTTTTCAGGATGGCAGTGGTGGCTAATTGGGGCTACAACTAATCTCATTATACATTCATGATCTAGACCAAAGAACTAAGAACAGTGTTGCTAGGTTTGAAAATGACTCAAGTATAGATTGAGGGACAATTTGTGAAAGTGGGAAGGATGTAGAGGGATTTGGACAGACTCAGATTGGGCACATAAATGGGAGATGCAATACAATGCAGGAAAGTGTGAAGCTATGCACTTTGGTTGGACGAATAGAGGCATAGACTATAAATGGGGAAAGGCCTCAGAAATCTGAAGCACAAATGGACTTGAGAGTAGGATTATTTTAAGGTTAACATGCAGGGTGAGTTGGCAGTTAGGAAGGCAAATGTAATGTTCACATCGATTTCAAGAGGGCTAGGATACAAGAGCAAGGATGCACTGGTGAAGCTGTGTAAAGCTCTTGTCAGACCACATTTGGAATATTGTGAGCAGTTTTGGGTTCTGTATCTAAGGAAGGATGTCCTGGTGTTGGAAAGATTCCAGAGGAGATATACAAAAATGATCCCAGGGATGAAGGGCTTGTCATTTGAGGAGCAGTTAAGGACTCTGAGTCTGTACTTGATAGAATTTAGAATGATGAAGGGGGATCTCATTAAACTTACATAATAAGAGGCCTTGATGGAGTGGGTGTGGTGAAGATGTTTCCAATAGGAGGAGAGACTAGGACCCGAGTGTGTAGCATGAAGGGACGATACTTTAGAACTGAGATGAGAAGGAATTTCTTCAGCTAGATGATGATGGATCTGCGGAACTCATTGCTGCAGTGAGCATATCATCGAGACAAGTATTTAAGACAGAGATAGATTCTTGATTAGGAAGGGAATCTGGAGTTATATCAGCCATGGTTCAATAATGGAGCAGACTTGGTGGGCCAAATGGCCTAATTCTGTCTTGAAATCTTATGATCTTATAAAACCGTTATTAACAAGATGGTGGCTCACTGGTTAGCACTGCTTCCTCACAGCACGAGGGACCTGGGTTCGATTCTAGCCTTGGGTAACTGTCTGTGTGGAGTCTGCACATTCTCCCCGTGTTTGCGTGGGTTTCCTCCAGGTGGTCCGGTTTTCTCCCACAATCCAAAGATGTGCAGGTTAGGTGAATTGGTCATGGTAAATTGCCCATAATGTTCAGGGATGTGAGGGTTAGGTGCATTAGTCAGGGGTAAAGGTAGAGTAATAAGATAGGGGGAATGGGTTTGGTTTGGTTACTCTTCGGAAGGCCGGTGTGGAATTGTTGGGCCAAATGGTCTGTTTCCACACTGTAGAGATTCTATGATTCTACGATATTAATCTATGTGTTTAATACTGCTCTGAAGAGATTTCTTGTCCAAAGTTTGAAGAAAATAGCAGATTCAAGCAAGACAGTTTGACTTTTGCAGCTTGTTAAAAACAAATTATCGACAAATACAGCAGAATTATTTGAGGAAGGGGAGATCAATGGAAGTGAATATAGAGCTCTAATCAAACACATGAATGTGAAGTCAATATATGGAAAATTGCAAAATATCAACACAGCTGCAGTAAAACAGGAAAGGGAAGCAAGAGATTATGTGCTAAGAGAGAAGACCAAGAATCAAAAATCTTGCCTTCATCTCTACAAACTACAAGCATCTTTCTTTGTGTCAGGTATGATTTCAATCTGTAAAAATTTTGATCACAAATTTCCAGTGGCTTAATTCTTGCTCGGAGTTCTTAAAGCCATGCTGGGTCAAACGTTTCCTGATATCAAGGGCTGCTACCCCCCCTCTCTCCTGTTGAGTGCAATTATTTGCCTTTATTTAGACTAAGGCTATAATGAGGTTTGGATCTGAGTGAGAATGGCAGAAATCAAACTGAGCCTCAGTGAGTAAGTCATTACTGTGTAAGTGCTGTTTGATAACCTTGTCTACAACACCTTCCATCATTTTGCTGATAATGAGGGTAGATGGATGGATAGAAATTGTCCAGATTGCAATTGACCTGTTTTTATTTTGTGGACAGGACATATCTGGGAAATTCTTCACACTGCTGAGTAGATGGGGTTGTTAAATGCCTTTAAAAAGCAACTTCTTCACTTATTCTGCATCTGCATAAGTTAGGATTTCCAGACTTGAAATTATAGGTTAGCTACTATCTCCAACACATCAGGATTCTCATAATGGTGTAAATCAAATTGGAGGCGAGGATATTTTCATGCCTCCCACGTGGAAATGGGCAAACTGTTTCATTACTCTTGAGTGTAAGCTTAATTTTAGCTCAAACTGATGATCATGAGACTCAGAGCGAATCTGCCTTTCTCTCAAAAGATGCTCCTAGATCTATTTAGTTTCTCCAGTGCATCCTGTTTTTTGTTTCAGATCTTCAGCATCCACAGTTCTTTGTTTTATTTCATTGATATCTTTATTACTTTAGCAATTTGAATGCTAAGTTCAAAGTTTTATTTGAGAACTGAAAAGATTTTACCAGCTGTATTCATTCAAATATGAAAAATTGGATAAAAATAAGGAAACATGAATCTGGGAGTCTAATTTATTACAAATACTTAGGATGCAGAAAAAAAATCAATCTGCAACTATCTGTCATACAGTCAAAAAATATTGAATCTTATAGAATGAAATCATTTTGAGAAATTTCAGCCCATAGATCTTTTGGAATCCTTTAGCTAATATTTCCTCCTCACCCCAACCCCTCCAATTTCCCATCCAGCTTCCAAATTCTAAACTCCCTTCGCTGACCTGATTTGATTCTAGTCCCCATATTTTGATGTCTCCAATGGCTCCAGGAGCCCATTATCTCCAAAACACTGCTCATACAGAGGCCCAAGCCTGTCTCTGTGTCTCTCTCTTTCTATCTATTCCTTTCTTTCTTTCTATCTCTCCCTCTCTTTCTATCTATTCTCCCTCCTCCCTGCTCCCCAGCTGAGGGAATGTAGCAGGCAGGCAACCACATAATTTTCAATCTGGTCAGCTCTGGTTCTAAAAAAGACGGAAATTGCAAATCATACCCCACTAGTAAATCCAAAGACCTGAGGGAAACTGTTGTTCTGACTTTGCCAACTTCAGTCACCAGCTTCCAGCCTACCTTCATGTTGATAGCATGCCATAGTTTCTGTTTAAACCTTACAGGGATAGTTTAAACTTTTGAGAATAGCAGAAAAAGAGCATTATCAAACTAGCTGTGCATTAAACACTACACCCACTCTTCCTTACATTTACATTAACAGAAGAGAAAGTACAGCAAGGTGTATGATAGATGGCCAATTTGTCCATTTTGCACCATCGCCCAAAGTTAAAAAATCCCTCTTCAATTTATTCATTCATACTTTACTTCCTACATGTTCAAGATGGTTTCTTTATAGCTGCAGGTTACTGAACATAAATTAAACCATTATTTAAAGCCATAAGAATTTTCAGGACCTGGAAAGAACCATCAAGCTCAAACAAGCTTATCCCCTTTTCACAGATTAACCACACCTCACAAATCTTTCTCTCTCCAGAACTACAGCTAAATGTCTCTTGAACCCATATTATTTAATTAATGGACTATTTAATGAGAGTTTGTGTTCACCTTTCATAACAGTTTTATTCTCCACTAATATCACCAAGAAGAAAGTAAGAATTTTAGTCTTACAGAAATGTGATTGAGATCTTTTTACTTGCTTTGAAAGACTTAATGCTTCTGAATTATGAACCAATGACATATAAGAATTAAACTCAACAACCATTCTCAATGCGTTATCCAGTATGTTAATTCATCTTTTTACCATTTTCCTACATCTTTGGGCACCTCTAATGCTACTTTGAACTGGCAAGCGTGAAGTAATCTGACTTACTGCATATCAAATACAGCATACTGCTTGTACAGAAGGTACTTGCAATATGTTTTACTCAGAAGATAGCAGGTTTAATTCTTAATAAGTGATGTGTTTATTTCTGCTTTGGAAGGCACATAATCACAATGTCAAGTTTAAGCATTCTCAACTGCATACCTGACTATTCCATAGAATCAAACACTACAAAAGGAGGCACCCCAACCTATCATGTCTATGCCAGCCTTGAACTTTTTCCCATTTCAAGTATTTATTATTGATTATTACTACTGAGTTACTGTTCAACATAATGGCCTAGTATGGCAACTGCTCTGCCAAGTATTGTAAGAAACCACAGAACGTGGTGTGCACAGCCCAGGCCATCTTGGCAGCCAACCTTCCATCCATGGATTCCATTTACATGGCTTGCTGTCACAAAAGCCAACATCAGCAAAGACCTTTCACACACCAGTGAAATCTTGTACAAACTCTTCCATCAGGTAGAAGATACAGAAACCTGCACACGTCAATAGGTTCAGGGACAGTTCCTTCCTGGCAATTATTTGACTATTGAGTTGATTCCCTAGCCTCAAATTATGCTGGTCTTGCTAGCGTGATCTCTCTCTTGTACACCCTGTGCAATGTTGCCTGTATGCCACTGTCTAAGTTTTTTGTTCTGTACAGTCTTACTTATTATGATCTGTCTGTATTGCTCGTAAACAAAACTCTTCATTGTACTTTGGTACATGTGACAATCAATCAATCAATCAATCATCCAAACTGCTTTCACTAACCTCTCAAACACTGAATTGTAGATTATCATATGTTGTTGGTTGCAAAAGTATGCCCTTGAATCAGATTCAACATTTTTGCCAATTACTTTCAATTTATAACCTCTAATTACTCACATTTTCACCACTGGAAACCTTTCTCCTATTTATTCAATAAGCATTCATAAATTTTGAAAATCCCAATTTTAATCGCTCCAGCACTCTTACACAATGCTGCTACACTGCATTGCTGCACTTTGGAGCATGCCAGCAATTGTCATTGAAATACTTCATTAAGGAGCTTTTGCACGTGGGGAGAAGCACCAGCTCATGTACTGGACCTAAGACTGCAACACAGGTACTCTCTTTCATTTTTAGTGCTCACCCACTTGGTGTCCACCTAGATGCTCACAAGCATCCCTGTCTTGCATTGGCTTCTTGGGGGCTTTGTCTCTAAGTCAGAGCTTACAGGATCATAGCACTGCTGTATTTCCTTGTTATTTAGTGCAGACACAAAGCCAGGAGGCTTGCCGTGGTTGTCAAGAGGATGAACATGTTGCTGTATGGTACATTGCTACATCGGTGTCATGCCTATACCATGTGGCAGCAGTATATGTGCCAACATGTGCTTCAACAGCTATGTTTCAAAGATTGAGGGGAGGTGTCCTCACCGATGTCCAAGGAGACATCCACCAGTCAGGGGGTCTTTGGCACATTGAGTAAAGGGCAGCCTCTGAGATTATTCCAGGCCTTCGGCATGGTCACCCATCCAGCGGGATGGTAATGGTCAGGTGGTCCTTGTGAGCAGTGAGCATCGATTGTGAGCAGTGTCTTGGTTTCCAATGAAGGACACTAAACTATAAGACTTAACTTGCTTGTATGTCTGATGCTGGGTCGAAAAGTGGATCGATGTAGATTCAGATGGAGGGGAGGGTGAGGGCTTGAGGAGTTTCAAGAGTTATGGGTTGATGGAGAGGGCTACCAGGAAGAGGTTGTTGACACCTGTGTGTTAACCCACACAGCAATGTGGAGCCTGCAATTCTCAGTCCCAAAAGGAATGGTTTCTATTAACTTCCAGTGTTCTGTAAATCACAAGTGCACAATGGAAGGTAAAATGGCTGCAATCGCAACCCGAATAGGCAGGATAACTGTTGTTACCTTGGAGAGAGGGACCTTCTACCTATAGTGATGTATGGCCCTACAAAGTGCAACACTCATGAGCTCAGTGTTCCTTGTTATTCTTGGGCACCAGCCTACTGAGTGCAGTCCAACTCCCTGAGGCCAGTTTTCTTGACCATTTCATGCTGGCTAACAATTGAACCCCACTAATGTCTGTGATGCAGTAGCAATTCTATGTACTTGAAAAGATGGAATCAAGTTGCCAAGGTCGTGGGCACCTCTGATTCACCAGTTGCCTATTCACAGGGCAGCAGCTGCTGACTTTACACCTTTGTCCATAAAGCACTTTCTGGGGTTAAGGATCAATGGCTTCAAGCTTTATCTTTGGCTGCACAGGCACTCACACAAATAGAAGATCATCAGAAGTGAACAAATATCTGCAAACATGAGAAATGTATTTAAAATCAAATGTCTTGCACGCCTCAGAAGGGCTTCGTCTTCTTCTCATCGCCAGTACATCTCAGTGCAATCCGTTGACCTTGGTGCTTTCATTAGCCAATCATGGGGACATTTCCATCTAGTGGGCCTAGCCATGCTGACTGTGTCTTTACCAGAGACAATCACAGCCTCCTCAGCTTGGACTCTCACAGGCAGGGTGTGGATAGAAGGCTCAACCACCTCGGAACTGTCCTCAGAGAAGACTTCGGGCAGGGGTGTTGCTGTATGTGGTTCCTCTTCCAGCTGGGTGTCTACTGGCACTGCCCTGTCCTGTGTGAGGAAGGAATACCAGGAAAGTTGCCTGTTTCCTCCTTTTGCTTTGTTGTTGGTGCTAAGGACCATGACTAAGTCAATGGAATCCCAGTCCATTCAGATATCCAGCAAATTCACGGACTGGTGGATTTGGCTTTCTTTGGTAGCTGCCTACCTGTCCATAGAGGTAGCTGGAATAGTTATGCCAGCAGCAGCAGCAGGACCCCCTTGGTGTTGCTGCATTCCTGCAGCCATTGTAATCTGACAGTCATTGATCCCATAAACCTGCGAGCTGCTCCAGTGTTTTCATGTGTATTTTTATGAAGTCACAAATGGCCAACACCATGGGGTTCCCTTCCTGTGTGGAGCTGAGCAGATTCCTGGTCTCTGGCAGTCCTCCAAGTATCAGTGACCTGGGGTATTTCTTCCTTGAACAGCTGCAGAGAAATGGCAGTGATGTGCTCCCAACTGTACTCCAGCTAAAATACCCACTGAGATATCGGTCTCTGATCTGGTGGACAGTGCAAGAGGTGACCTTGATGGTGCATTTCCTGAGGGATTCATGGCTTCTTCCTCAAAGATATTTGGTAGTGACACTCTCTTGTCACTGAGACTATGGACATGATGCTGGTACCTGTAAGATATGAAAGAGAGAAAGCACCCCACTAGATCTCCAGCAGTTGCAACAAACATTTAATTATTTGCTTACTCTGTGTATGATGACAAGGGGTATGAGTTATGCTGGGTGAAAACTATATTGATGGTGAGGAAGATTTGCAATGCAAGGAGTGTGGCTCCTATGGCTAGTTGTGAATGTTTTGGCATCTTCTCAAGTGTAGTCCCAGTCTTCTCCAGCCAGTGCCAGGATTCTCTTCCCGTAAATGATGAGGAGATAGATCTTAGGCAGCCCACCACCTGTTCTGACTCTTCTGATGTTATAGTGGTCTGCTTTCCATTGGAACAAGAGTCAGATTGTCATAGCGTCATTCAGCATGGAAACAAACCCTTTGGTCCAACTCGTCTCTGTCAACCAGAGATCCCAATCTAAACTAGACCCATTTCCCAGTATTTGGCCTCTCTCCCTTTGAATCCTTCCTATTCATATACCCATTTAAATGCCTCTCAGATGTTGTCATTGTACCTATCTGCACCACTTCCTCAGGTGGCCCTTTCCATACACCCACCACCCTCTGCATGAGAAAGTTATCCCTCAGGTCCTTTTTAAATCTTTCCCCTCACACCAAAGCCTACGCTGTCTCATTTTGGACTCCCCCCACCCTAGGAAAAGATCTTGGCTTTTCACCTTATCTATGTCCCTTATGATTTTATAATCAGGTACAGTGGGGGAAAACTAGTGAGGTGACAAGTGAATGAGTAGGCAGTACAGAGGACAGAGCTGGGAGTCTGGGGGCTTGAGGTAGGTGAGAGCAAGGGAAGATGCTGCACGGGACAGTGAGAGTGGTTTGGCAGGAGTGTTGTTGGGTGCAATTGCAGCGATAGAATGAGTGTGAGGTAGCAGAGGAAAAATGGTGGCACTCATATAGGCAGAGCAGAGAAGGTCATTGAGCTCCTTCATCCCAGCATTACTGGGGGTTCCTCAAAACAGTTCAAACTGCACTGACCCAGGTAGCAACCTCAACCCAAGCTGGCAAGGTGTGGTGTCCTGGCCACATCTGGAACTCCTGGCGAAAGAGAATAATTACCCTTTCCATCAAACCATTCACCCGGAGCCTGTCAAAAAATGATGGTGTAATCTAGCTTTATCGGCCATACATATTAAGAGTGTTTGCAACCATACAAGGCAATTTCAGAATGCCAGCTGTTATTCAGGTGTGTAATAGTGTTTTAAGGATGCCAGGGTTAGATTAGACTTACAGTGTGGAAACAGGCCCTTCGGCCCAACAAGTCCACACCGACCCGCCGAAGCGAAACCCACCCATACCCCTACATTACCCCTTACCTAACACTATGGGCAATTTAGCATGGCCAATTCACCTGACCCGCACATCTTTGGACTGTGGGAGGAAACCGGAGCACCCGGAGGAAACCCACGCAGACACGGGGAGAACGTGCAAACTCCACACAGTCAGTCGCCTGAGTCGGGAATTGAACCCGGGTCTTCAGGCGCTGTGAGGCAGCAGTGCTAACCACTGTGCCACCGTGCCGCCCTAGGTCAGTTACAGGATATCCAGCCAGTGGTGAGTACTTCTGACTATGGTGAGTGGGAATATCCAGCTGGCATTGGAATGTGAGCACCAGAGGACTGGGGTAGGTCATTGATGAGCTGAGTTTGGGTTGATATGCGAAAAACATCATTCGGCCTGAGAGAGAGAAACCCTCCATAAACTTGATGAAAATTGATACTTAGCCCCCAAAAAATCTTTCTCTCTACTTTGTTCTTGATAACCTCATTAACTTTATTTTTGTTTATAAACGTTCAGATCTCTTGCATCCACTTTAAAATTGTATTCCTTAGTCTTCCTCATGATTCTTTCAAAAATGTATCAATCACAACTCATTGCATTCAATTCCATCTGCCAAATATCTGGCCTTTTCACCAGAATATATCTTCAAGAACTCTATTACTACCCTCTTCACTATTTGCTACTGTTCTAATATGGAACAAATTTGGAAGTTATGCTCTGTGCACCTAAGTCTAAGTCATGAATATATATCGAAAACTGTCTTGGTCCTAATTCCTGAGGGGTGCCACATTTATTTCTTTCCAGTCTGAAAGAGGCCATTTATTACTACTGTTTTAAACAATAAAACCATTAGACCATAAGATGTAGGTGCAGAGTTAGGCCATTTGGCCCATCAATTCTGCTTTGCAATTCAATCATGATTGATATGTTTCTTAATTCCATTCTCCTGCCTTTTCCCCATAACCTTGATCCCCTTACTAATCAACCTATCTCTGTCTTAAAAGCATTCAATGACTCCTTATCTTTTTACGATCTTTTTATGCTTTATTAGCCAATATTTCTTCATTATTATATCTGGTGACTTCTTGATCTCTAGTAGTTGCAACAAACATAATACTTTTAAATATTTGCTATTCTGTAAATGATGCCAATATCAGTACAATATCCTCTGCCAGTCTTGTCGATAACAATCTAACTGTCATCTGGGCAAAATCAATTACAAACGTGGGTTGAGATTTGATATAGGAGTTCAGTTCACTTTGTTAGAAGTGTCAGCCAGTGTGCTAACCTTTACTTTATACATGTATTTGTATTCATTTTAGGATTGTATACAATACACATCATTGCATGAGAGGTTGTTATAATAACCAGATAATGGAATTAGGTTACAAAGTTACATGGAAGTATTTTAGCAACTATTTTAAGCAATACATATTTCAAATCTATTCTGATTGCAGTCATAGGAATTGCCAACATATCATAAAATATAAAATTGCTCACATTTTTTAATGAACAATTATAAAGTAAATAGTCCTGAACAGTAGATGGGAATGTTGAATTAAGAAACAAGCCACATGGTGCAATGCAATAATACAGGACCTTGTCCTGTTATCATATTATGTGATGTAGCATCTGGGTCCCAGTTTATCTTTGATTCTTCACGAAGTGTATACCTAATCTTGGCTGAATCATCAACATTATATGCCAAACTCAGCACTGGACTCCCTAAATAATAGCCTATGGAGACAGAAAGAATGGGTTGAATCATCCCAATAAAAAGTCCATAGTCTGCATAGTTCAAGGGTAAGAAACTGAGAGGGGCCACTAAAGTAAATACTAGACGTATTGAGATAGGAGTGAAATTCTCAGGAATTGAGTATCTGTAAAAGGATAGTATTGGGAAGCAAGTTGAAACTTGATTCTATTGTTTGAGTTAAAGTCTTTATAAGTGTAATGTATATGGCTTTTTTTGTATATTAAACCTGTGTTCTGTTATTAAAGAATATCTCCAGCCTCAAGTGAATCCATTTCAATGACTAACCATCAGAGGAACCAACTGTAAACATTAAATGTATGAACTATCAAGCAGGGTTTCATTCTTGGATTGGATTTTGCAATACTATCGTCACCACGGATTATAACACAAGGAACTTTTCCTCTTTATCATTCTGAACCTCATTATCCTTGAACTGGGAAAGCTTCAGATAATTCCTTCATCCGGAACTTTTCATTGGAATTGGCTGTCCCTGATTAGCTCACAGTGTCAGCAATGTGAAAAGCTTCAGGTGGTCAGTAATAGTTTTCCTAGAGAAGCCATTTCATGGAACATTTCTTAAAATTCACAATGAGCCAAAACCTGAATTTCATTCTGGTTTTCTTTGCATGTCATGGGTCTTGACGTTTTCATCATCTGTCCTCAAGACTTTGGTAGCTTGTTGTGGGATGGGGGATGTTCTGTGCCTAGCAGTAAAACAGCTTTCCCAGTGCCCTCTTTGACCTCCAGTGCCTTTTAGCACAGGGTACAAATCACCTAAAGAACCAGTCCTCACATATCTCCTGTCATTTTGGCTTTGTTATTGCTCATTTGTATGAGTGACATATAACAATGTCACTTAGCTATTGCCTTACTTAAATTCCTGAATTCTATTGGCTTTAGTCTTGACAGACAGTGTGATATCAGGCAGCATCTTCTAGAACAGTCTTGTCTCATCTGAATTATACCCTTGCCCTGATGTGAAACCTTCTTTGGCCAGGTAAGCTTTCAATCCTGATGGTTGTGTTAGTTGCAGCTCTCTCTCCAGACCTGATCTCTCAGAGACCTGCAATTGGTTGATCCCATATCATCTCTTGAAGCTGTTGAGCTAACCGTCACTAGCCAAGTTCTCTGTCTGTCAGTTCTGTACTTTTGCACCTGGGCTTTCACAATGGTTCTGAGATGGGTTCTGCTGCATTCTGAGGTGGGAGTTCCTTCTGCCTGCTCTTGGACAAATCAATTAATCACAATTGAATCTACATTGGAATCACTAGTGCTGTTCTTGGCCAATCCTTCAGTATCACTGATGCTGTGCACAAGTGAGTTCAGCTTCTCCCCTACTTTGACCCACTGTTACAATGTAGATGCTGGTACTTCAGTCTCAGAATTTGCTTTAGCTTGCGATTACCCAGACTGAATCTCCCTTATCAACCTGAGCTTTACATGAATATCGTAACAGTTCCTCTCCCCATCATTTTAATACTGCAGAACAACTTCTTGAACCCAGGTTTGCTCACACAAACATCTGAGATAATTGTCATTAATCTGGTGCTAGTAATATGATAACTATTGGGATTACGTGGTAATGGCTAGGTGAGAACATGCACTTCTACTTTTGGGAGTTATGAGATCCCACAGTGGCTGCAAGAGCAGGTGAAATGCTAGGAATAGTGGGCAAGTAACTCACCCCCTGACTCCCCAAAGCCTGTCCACCATCTACAAGGCACAAGTCAGGAGTGTAATGCATTTGCCTGAATGGGTGCAGCTCCAATAACACTTCAGAAGTTTGACACTGTCCAGGAAAAAGCAGCTCGCTTGATTGGCATCACATCCACATGCATTTACCCCCTCCACCACCAACACTCAATAGCAGCAGTTTGTACTATGTACAAAATGCAGTGCAGAAATTCACCAAAGATCCTCTGACATCATCTTCCAAACTCAAGACCACTTTCATCGAGAAGGACAAGGCCAGCAGATGCATACGGAAATCGCCACCTTCAAGGTTCCCCCCAAACCACTATCCATTCTGACTTGGAAATATATCATCGTTCCTTCACTGTCGCTGGGTAAAAATCCTGGAATTCTGTCCCGAATAGCATTGTGGATCAACCCACAGTATGTGTAATGCAGTGGTTCAAGAAGGAAGCTTATCACCAGCTTTTCAAGGGCAACTAGGAATACTGTCCCAGTCAGCAATGCTCACATCCCACAAATGAATAAAGAAACTCTATCACCATTTTTGGGATGCATTGAATATTGTAACAATGGGCTTTCACTTTCTTAACATCTATCAGTTCTGACTTAACTGGTAGCATTTTCCATTCTGAGTCTGAAGGTTATGGGTTCAGTTCTCACTCCAGTGATTCAGTACAATAATCTAGGCTGCTACCTCAATGCAATATTAACCAAGTTTTGCACTGATAGAGATGCTGACTGACCCTCCTGTCAGAGGGAATGTTAAATTGAGGCCCAGTATATTCCATCAGAGTACGGAAAAGATCCCATGGCACTATTTTAATGAAGAATAGAGAAATTGTCCCTGAGTATCTTGGACAATTTATATTTCTAAATCAATATTGCAAAACATATTATCGTATTGAGTTATGTGAAAACTTATTGTATGCAAATTTGCTGCTTTCATTACCACATTACCACTGTGACTGTACTTCAAGAAGTATATAATTCATTATAAAGCACTTTGGGATAATTGCAAAAGTATATATAACTTGTGGTGTCCTATTTAAAAAATTAACATTTTTAATTCTATGACCTCTTGTACATACGTTTAGTCAGCTTTGTTAGATTATTAAAACATTTTCATTAAATAAATTCAAGAAATCTTTTCTTTGACCAAATACACTCCAGATTTGGGAATGAGGTACAGTATCTGACCAGCAGGGTGCGTTGTGCATCATCACATCATCACAGCCATGTTCTGATATATGTTGAAATACAAATCAACTTCAGCATTTTCACAAAATGAAATGTTGCCTATATTTCTGATCTTCCACAGAACACACACATAAAAAATGTATCATCTATCTTATTATTAAGCCAGTGACAGATTATTTAACTTATAATGATGAATTTGGGAGCAATTTTTAACTCTGTCCAGCAGAACAGGTTGAATGGAATAGTTAAATTCACAACTACAGCTAGCCTGTTCCCTTCCGAATATTTCAACTGATCTGTGCGGCTATGTGTCAGTTAACTGCATTACCAGGTGTCCAGATTTAAAAATTAAATTTATATTTCGATACAACCTTACCAGTTCCAATCATATTTCAACTATAAATTTCAGATGCCCTCTTCCCATTCTCAGTATGTGAGTACACCCTAGTAGGACTGGCATTTAAAAGCTTTAACATAGATTAAATGGAGGGAGGGGTTCTACAATCTAGCTCACCAGACTACAGGATCTTTAGTTGTCTGAATCACCACAAGCATTTCAAGCTTCCAAACCGCTGCAACCATTTGCAACATAGCCTGTTGTTTGCAAGGCTGGCAGGGATGGTGGATGATAAAATTTAAAATGACCCACAGAAAATTCTTTAGATTTAAAACAAAAGTAGGATTTATTATTGCATTCGAAAGACAGCAAAATGGTGCTCTCACACACACATGCTCAAGAAAGAAAGGAAAAGAGAAGTTACAAACTGTAAATTACTTAAACTCAAAGATGTCCATACTCATTTTACATGAATGAGTCAAGTAACCTGATGTGCATTAGAAGTTCTTCCAGTTGTCCGTGTACAAAAACCTCTTTCTCAGGAGGACAGATGCAGTCAAACTGCTGCTAATGCTGATGCATTCGTAAGCTGGAAGTCAGTTCACTTTACAACAAAATACAGGGTTTTTTTTCCCAGAAATCAGAGTTCTGAGAAATTGAGATCAGAGAGGTATGCTTAGAGCTATATACTCTTCTGGTGTTATGAGCAGACTGTCAAAATAACTCAAAAACTGTAAAATGAAAAGTGATTCATATCACAGTTTTCAGACACTTTGGTTTCAGATACTTTTCTATAGAGGTGAATTTTGAACACCTGGATAAAGCCTATTGTTTTTCTGGCAGATCATTGTGGAGTGTTGAGTACCAAATCAACAATAATAGGTTTTGATAGTCTCCTTTGTTCAGAGCAGGTAGAGGTAAACATCTTATTAATCATTCGTTTGTATTGATTTTGCGATAATGCTGTTCCTTTAACAAGGTTATTCTGACCTTGGTATTTTTTCAATAGGGGTTGTAAAGGAAGAGGTGCTGAAATGTCTGAACTGGTTATTTTAATAATGGCTAACAGATGCTGCCTAAGTCAGCAGTCAGAAAAGGCCTTCAGTTTTAAAAATAAATACTGGTACAATGAAAGGGGAGTGTCCAGTTCTCCCACTTCAGGGTTTTTCCTAGTTTGGGTTAGTTTTAACTGGGGACCCAAAGATGCAGCTCCAGGCTGATGCTTTATCTCTTTCTCTCTCTGATATGTCACTCCTGTAAGAATCTGTTTGAATTTACCTTTTTGCTAAGGGATGTATTAATAGGATGTTGCAGGTAATCGGAACAGCTCTTTGTTAAATTATGTTTTCGTATTGATTGGGTTATCAAGTAGTTATGTTATTTTAAATTCTGCTTTCTTTTGGTCATGTGCAAATGAATTCTGTTTTGTTTAAAACCAAGTGGTTTGACCAGCTGCATCACTCCTGCAAAAGTTAGGTTCTGGGTCCATAACAGTTTGGCTGGAATGTATGTCCAAATCAAGAAGTTGGCATTCTAGGAGGATGGCATAATTTTTTGTTTCAGTTAGTGCTGATCAGAATTTTCCAGAAATTGTGTCAACCTATGTCATGTGATCAGTGACGTCCATGTTCATAGTCAAGCCAAAGGCCAATTTTTAAGAACATTCAATCAAAAGAATAATGTTTTTGCAAAGGAAATTAATGACCTCTGAAACTATCGATCTGCCTCTTCCAGCTCTGTGGGCATTAGAAAAGCCAAAAAGCTAATAAACACTGAACTGGGCATATAAATGTAATGGCTACAATGTTAGGAACATGACAGCGAGTATCTCACTTCCCAATTCCTCAAAGCCTGTCCACTATCTATACGGTACAAGTCAGGAATGTGATGGAACACTTCTCATTTGCTGAATAAGTACAGTACCAACAATGTTCAAGGAACTTGATGGCATCCAGGACAAATCAACCCATTTGATTGGCATTTGAGTGACTGTTATGTGGTAGGCCAGGTGGATGTCATAGAATATGAGTTCACTGATTGGGGCTGTTAATCAGGTCCATTCAGAGAGCCCAGGCTGACAGGAAGCTGGACCAGTGTCAGGCACATTCCATATGTAAGTAAAGGGTAATTTGGCGATGGTATACTGACCTCTGTGGAGTTATTTTACTGGTGACAAGAGAAAAGCATGTTCCTGAAGAAACCCACTTGTAGCAGTCACCTTTGTGTTGGGGTAAGCATTTCTGACATCATGCCATTATTTGGGAAGCTTGACTCATTTGCCATCATAGACCAGGCCCAGTATGTGGAAAGAATGTGTTGTTTATTACAGTGAAATGCCATTGAGGCAGACAAAAGCAATGAGCAACTCTTCTGACAGATTGTGGACCTGCAACGTTTTTGGATATTAGGAGCCTAACTTTCCCTGAGGCACTAGATCCTAAAACTCTTCAAGTGTTGGCAGATTTAGTTAGGGAATATTATGATTCCAAACCTTCTTTAATTCTGAGACACTATCAATTTTACCTGGCAATTTGAAAACCAGGGAAATCCATAATGGGATTTTTGACTAGGTTAAGATGACTGGCAGATGAATGTGTTTTTTGTTTAACTCTGAATGACATGCTGACAGACTATTAGTATGTGGGAAATGAAGAAACAGCTGTCATCTTTTAAGATAGTGGCAGATTATGATCCAAAGCGAGATCTGGTATTGACATGCTATGTCTCCCTGTTACAGCTTTGGGGTAATATTAGCTGATAGGTGGCCCAATAGAGAGGAATGCTCAATAGCAGATGCATCCAGGACTTTGGCAAATGTAGAGTGTAAATACACCCATATGGAGAAGGATATTTTGGTGATATTCGGAGTAGTAGAGTCAAAGGGATGTACAGTAAGCAAACAGATTCTTTGGTCCAACTCGTCCATGCCGACCAGCTGTCCCAACCCAGTCTAGTCCCACCTGCCAGCACCTGGCCTATATCCTTCCAAACCCGTCCAATTCATATACCCATCCAAATGTCTTTTAAATGTTGCAATTG
Source organism: Hemiscyllium ocellatum (assembly GCF_020745735.1). Lineage (NCBI taxonomy): Eukaryota > Metazoa > Chordata > Chondrichthyes > Orectolobiformes > Hemiscylliidae > Hemiscyllium > Hemiscyllium ocellatum. The sequence goes on along the minus strand of NC_083422.1, from coordinate 33,956,526 downwards.
TGCCAGCCTCCATCACTTCGCCTGGCAACTCCTTCCATACACGTACCACCCTTTGCCTGAAAAGGTTGACCCTTAGGTCTCTTTTATATCTTTCCCTCTCACCCTAAACCTATGCCTGCTCATTATGGACTCCCCCACCCCAGGGAAAAGACTTTGTCTATTTATCCTCTCCATGCTCCTCATAATTTTGTAAACCTCTGTAAGGTCACCCCTCAGCCTCTGATGCTCCAGGGAAAACAGCCCCAGCCTGTTCAGCCTACCTGTGTAGCTCAAATCCTCAAACCCAGGCAACATCCTTGTAAATCTTTTCTGAACCCTTTCAACTTTCACAACATTTTTCCAATAGGAAGGAGATCAGAATTGCATGCAATATTCCAACAGTGGCCTAACCAATGTCCTGTACAGCTGCAACATGACCTCCCAACTCCTGTACTCAATTCTCTGACCAATAAAGGAAAGCATACCAAACGCTTTCCTCACTATCCTATCTACCTGCGACTCCACTTTCAAGGAGCTATGAACCTGCACTCCAAGGTCTCTTTGTTCAGCAACACTCCTGAGGACCTTACCATTAAGTGTATAAGTCCTGCTAAGATTTCTTTCCCAAAATGCAGCACCTCGCATTTATCTGAATTAAACTCCATCTGCTACTTCTCAGCCCATTAGCCCATCTGATCAAGATCCCATTGTAATCTGAGATAACCTTCTTCACTGTCCACTACACCTCAAATTTTGGTGTCATCTGCAAACTTACAAACTATTCCTCTTAGGCTCACATTCAAGTCATTTACATAAATGATGGAAAGTAGTGAGCCAAGCACCATTCCTTGTGGCACTCCACTGGTCACAGGCTTCCAGTCTGAACCCTCCACCACCACTCCCATCTGTCTTCTACCTTTGAGCCAGTTCTGTATCAAAATGGCTAGTTCTCCCTGTATCCCGTAAGATCTAACTTGCTAATCAGTCTCCAATGGGGAACCTTATTGAACGCCTTACTGAGGTCCATATAGATCACATCTACTGCTCTGCCCTCATCAATTCTCTTTGTTACTTTTTCAAAAAACTCAATCCAGTTTATGAGACATGATTTCCCACGCGTAAAGTCATGTTGACAATCCCTCATCAGTCCTTGCCTTTCCAAATACATGTACATCCTGTCCCTCAGGATTCCCTCCAACAATTTACCCACCACCGGCATCAGTTCCCTGGCTTGTCCTTATCACCTTTCTTAAACAGTGGCACCATGTTAGCCAACCTCCAGTCTTCTGGTACCTCACCTGTGACTATTGATGATACAAATATCTTAGCAAGAGGCTCAGCAATCACTTCTCTAGCTTCCCACAAAGTTCTACAGTACACCTGATCAGGTCCTGGGGATTTATCCGCCTGTATGTGTTTCAAGACATCCAACACTTCCTGCTCTGTAATATGGACATTTTTCAAGATGTCACCATCTATGTCCCTACATTCTATCTCTTCCATGTCTTTTTTCCACAGTAAATACAGATGCAAAATACTCATTTAGTATCTCCCCCATTTTCTGTGACTCCACACAAAGGCCGCTTTGCTGATTTATGAGGGGCCCTATTCTCTCCCTAGTTACCTTTTTGTCCTTCACGTATTTGTAAAAACCCTTTGGATTTTCCCCAATACATTATGGACACAAACTCCTACGAGGTTTACTTAAAAGGACAATGTGCTGCTGCCATAGCTACAGGCTAAATTCAGCCATGGGCTCTAATACAAAGTGCAAATAATTAGAACACTGTCCAGGAGGCTAAGTCGCGAATGCGGAAATTTTTGAGCTGCCTGCCACTGGTAGATACATCACCAGTGGTACCACCATTGGGAAAGTCCATGATGGTTTTAAATTTTTTGGACACATTTCCAGTCCACCTGATAATATCAGACTTTGGACACAGTTTGTCCTTGGCCAATCTGAAACAGCTGGCGATGATGGGGGAAACCTAAGGGTCATCACAAAAGAATTGCTGGACCCAGAGAGACCAGATCAGAGTTGGGGATGGCATATTATTATAACGAGCAAGAGTGATTGGCCTGAGCAAAAGTCACTGCCAGACACTCATCATCCAGGATCCCCAAAATGGAGATGTTGGTGAGACATTATGCCTGGTGGTCAGGATTGGATGCAGACATAGCCAGGTTGCTGGGGCAGTGCCTACAATGCCAACAAGGACTAAAATTACTGTCAGAGCTAAGTAAACTTTGGACCCAGTTATACATTAACTATGTAGGTCTTTTCATAGCCTCAATGTTCTTAGTCATTGTAGAGACCCACTCAAAGTGGTTGGACATGCAAAGAATTCATTTGTCAAAGACAGGAATAATTTTAGAAAAAACTGTATACATGTTTTGCAAGAACTCCTGGAAGTGTTAGTCATAGATAATGGGTGTATAGGATGGGCTGAAGGGCTTAAAAGGTGATGATGATATTCGACAGCTGCATGAGAAAATAAATTGAATAGGATGGGCTGAAGGACTGAAATTGTTGTTGATACTCAATAAGCTACATGGCCTTGAATGAGTCCTGTGAGCATTCCTTTATGGGCTGAAGGTAGCCATGTAGCAAAACCACAACAGATGAAGTTCAGTGTAAGCAAAGGTGATGTTGCCCATTTTAAACCAAAAAATGGATAGATGAGGGTACTTTGTATGTGGTATAAAGTTAAATACAGTGGATGTCCAGAGTGACTTGGGGTTCAGATATATAGATCCTTGAAATGTCACTAGCAGGTGCAGAAAATAATCAAGAAAGCTAATAGAATGCTGGTCTTTATACCTGAAGGACTGGAGTACTAGGATGCATAAGTTCTGCTGCAGTTTTATAGAGCCCTGATTTGACCTCCCTGAGAGTACTGTGAGCAGACCTGAACACTATACTTTAGGAAGGATATACTATTCTTGGAGGGAGTACAACATAGGTTTAAAACAATGATACTTGGCCTTCAGAGGTTAAGTTATGAGGCAAAATTATACAAATTAAGGTTGTTTTCTCCAGAAGTTAGAAGGATCCAGGATCATCTGATTGAAGTTTTCAAGATATTAAGAGGAAAAGGCAGGGTGAATAAAGATAAGCTATTTCCACTGGTTGGGTTTCTAAAATTAGGGGGCATAGTCTGAGAATTAGGGCCAGACCATTCAGGAGAGATGTTAGGAAGCACTTCCACATACGAAGAGTGGTAGATGTTTGGTATTTCCTTCCGCAAATGGCAGTGGATGCAGAATTAGTTGTTAATTTTATACCTGAGATTGACTGACTTTTGTTAAGCAGACTAAGGCCAAAGGCAGGTATCAGAAGTTAGGCCATAAATCAGTCATGATCTCATTGAATGGCAGAACAGGCTTAAGGGTTGAAAAGCCTATTCTTGTTTGTAAGTTTCTATATTCCCCTGATTCTACATCGCCTGATCTTCTTCATTAATTTATTAAGGAGTGCCATAATGAAGACATTCTGGAAACCCAGATGTGTGACATCTACTGCATTACTGTTCCATTTTCTGCACTCTCTGTTACCCTCTCAAAAAGTCAAATATCGCTTACCAAGCAACATTTTCCCTTTGAAACCTATACTGATAGTTCTTTATATTTCTCATTTTAAGATATTCGTCCCTTGTCTTCATTGGTAAGGATTCCATTATTTATTCCTACCACTAACTTTAAATTGGTAGACATAAAGCTTCCAGAACATGTTCTAATCCCCTATTTCTACAGCCAATGACCCATCAGTCCCTTTCTGTTCCAAAGAATAATCATATGGACTTGAAATTGTAACTCTGTGGCTCTCTCCACAGATGCTGTCAGATCAGCCAACTGTCAGCAGCATTTTCTATTTTTATTTATATCCCCTCTTCTTGGTGGCTCAGTGGTTCAACTTCGATTCAACCCTTGGCAGCTGTTGGTGTGGAGTTTGCACACTCCACACTCCACGCAATGTTTGCACCTTCTCCCTGTGTCTGCATAGGTTTCCTCCCACAATCCAAAGATGTGCAGGTTAGGTGGATTGGCCATGCTGAATTACCCATAGTATCCGGGGATAGAGCATAGAACAGTACAGGCCCTTCAACCTTTGATGTGGTGCCGACCTTTTATCTTACTCTAAGTTCAAACTAACCTACATGCCCTTCATTTTATTATCAGCCATGTGCCTATCCAACAATCATTCAAATGTCCCTAATGTATCTGAATCTACTACCATAGCTGGCAGTGCATTCCACACACCCATGTAAAGAATGTATCTCTGACATCTCACCAAAACCTTCCTCCAATCATCTTAAAGTTATGCCCCTTCATGATAGATATTTCCACCTTTGGAAAACGTCTCTGGCTATCCACTCTATCTATGCCTCTCATCAACTATCAAGTCACATCTCATCCTTCTTCACTCCAATGAGAAAAGCCCTAACTCCCTCATCCTTTCTTCATAAGACATGCCCTCCAGTCTGGGCAGCATTCTGGTAAATCTCCTTTGCATGCTGTCTAAAGCTTCCACATCCTTGCAATAATGAGGCAACCAGAACTGAACACAATATTCCACATGTGGTCTAACCCGGGCTCTATAGAGCTGCCGCATAACCTCGCCGTTCTTAAAGTGAATGCCCCTGCTAATGAAAGCCAATACACCATACGCCTCCTTAATAACCCTATCAACTTGGGCGGAAACTTTGGGGGATCTATGGACGTGGACCCTAAGATCCCTCTGTTCCTCCACACTCTAATAATCCTGTTTTTTACACTGTAATCTGCATTCTAATGTGTCATTTCAAAATGAATCTCTTCACCTTTTTCCAGGTAGAGCTCCATCTGCCATTTTTCAGCCCAGCTCTGCATCCTTTCAAAGTCCCGTTGCAAACTACAACAGCCCTCCACACTATCCACAGGTCTACCTACCATCGTGTCATCAGCAAACTTACTAACCCACTCTTCCACTTCCTCATCCAAAACATTTATAAAACTCAAGAGCAGCAGTCACAGAACAGATTCCTGCAGAACATCGCTGGTCACTGAGCTCCTGGGTGAATACTTTCCACATGCGGGTTGGATGGATTAACCATGGAAAATGCAAGGTTGCAGGGATAGTACAGTGGATAGTTCTGGATAGGATGCTCTTTGAAGGATCAGTGTGGACTTGATGGGCTGAAGGCTTGCTTCCATGCTGTTGGGATTCTGTGATTCTGTAGAAATACAGTAACTATTCAGTTGTCCACTGGTACTACTTCTTTTACAAACAAATTATGAATTGTAATTCATAATGCCTCTGCTATCTTGTTGCTAAATTCCTTTTTAAAAACACTCAGATGAGAAAGTTGATCCTATTTTAATTTGTTCAGTTTATGCAATACATTGTTTTAAAAATTTCAGATGTTTTTATTTTATTACTCATCCCATTATTCAAATTCAAGTCAATCTGTTCCAACACCCTGGGAAGTACAATTATTTTGTATTTCTTCTATCTCTTGATCATTACCTGTGTATTATGACGTCTATTCCCGAGCTGTCTTATTCACATGAGAGTTTTTTTTTAATTGATGTACCTGGAAAACATCTTACTATTTTGTTTCACACTCCTTGATAATTAAGTTTCAGCATTCTGCTTTAGCTTCCTACTTGTATTTTGTTTGCTCCTTTCCTAAATCTATTTGTATTCTCTCTTATCATGCCGAACTGTCCTCTTATAAATAGATTGAAATTGTGGTTGTTGAGTTTGTAATGTGTAACTCTGTAAGTGTTCATAAAATTAGTCAATCATTCACTCCAGTTTTGTCCTTCGCCAATTGACTTTTGGAATATACTTTGGTAGTAGAGGATAGTTGTCTAAATGCGAAAGTTGGAAATTAACAAAAACTGCAATTATAGTGGTCCTTTTGGGATGATGGGGACAGCAAATGTAAATGGTGTACGGGCTTGGCATCAGAAAATAAAGTAATTTACGAATTGGATGCCTGTCAGTTGGATATGATAAAGGTTTGGACTTCGTAACATTGCTGTAATATTGCTCTTGGATGAAGTCTTCAAAAAATATGATTTGTTGAATGCCTTTGAGGAATGGTCAGACTTTGATAGATTCCAGAAGACAGATGGTCATTCAACCATGGAATATATAAGGGATTGACAAAATTCAATTTGTGGATTCATGGCTCAGTACGAGGATTTAAATTTCTGATTGTCCTGAGGTGTCTCATATGAACACGCTATCAGTTCTTACAGGTGCTCAAATGTAGGACATGTATTCAGCTCGCTAGTAATACAGGGCCTCAATGATCTCTTATCCTATCACAAATGGCAATCTGGAAGATGTTGCAAATATCACCTACAAGATACATAAAAACTCATGGTGCAGAATGTAATGCCCATGCACATGGATGTATCTGGGGGGGGGGGGGGGGGGGGGCAGGGAAAACCGGTGATCAGAGGGGAGGTTTCAGTTGGTGGTCCTGCTGCCATCCAGACTCATTCAAATCAAATCCAGAGCAAACATGCTTGTGAACTCCTCTCCTGCCGGAATCTCAAACAAATTATTAATTGGCCTTTAACAGCAATTTTATGAACCTCATCCTGTTGGATTGTCTGTAATACATTAGTGGGTCCCTCATTCGTGGGTGCTCTGTCCCCAGTTAAAGGTCCTGGTATTTTTAACAGATGGTCCCCTTCCTGCTATGGCTTCCAAAAACCTCCCCCCTCTTGCTCACAAAAACTTCCCCACAATCTGACCCACACTCGTATCTTTCCAGCAATCCATTGAAGATCCCTGGTAAAGACCCCACTGTAATACTAGCATTGGTTAATGCTCCTGGTGATGCTGCCCACATTGGAGAGCTGCTGGCATTTGGTGGTCAGAAACTCTCCAGATGTGGATTTCTGCCATACGATGAGCTTAATTACATAGGACCCTATGCAGCTAAGCATTGATTGGATTGTAATTGCTTCAGGCCTCCGAGAGAAAAGCAGCGCAGTTCCCCAACTACACGTCATTCATATTGAGTCCCACCCATGGACATGGCAACCTTTACAGTTGCAGGGAATGTCTCCCTTGGCTTATACTGAAGCAGCATTTGGAGCTGCACAAGATGGCAGATTTCAATCAGCATGTCCTTGGTGGAGACATCCAGCATGCTGCTCCTCTCTGAGGTTCAGGTAGGTAAATTGATCCTTTAACATGCTGAATGGATATAAGATATTGCTGAAAGTACTTTTTCCTTTCATCTTCCCTCTTTTATCCAGGAGCTTTCACTGCTTTGTCTCCTTTGCTCAATATCTGTGTCATGTTATAGCCCACACTACGGAGTCCAAGCCTGGGAACAGGTTGTACAGAGTATTGCATTCAATGCCTTTTACACCAATTCCTGTAAATGTCACCACATTTAGGTCACTCTAGAAACCATCAAAAACAGTCATAACAAGATCCAATGGTAATCAATCAGCAATTAATCTGAAATTATTTAATGATCCCTTGAGATCGTACTGGTGGGTTGGTCCTTATTGCTGAAAGCTCAAGGTTCAGTGAGGGAGTTAGCTAGAGTTTGATAGGGTCTGCTCTAGTGCAATGGGAATATCCCTATCTCTGGACCAGAAGGCCTGGGTTCAAGTCCCACCTGCTTCAGAAGCATGCAATAAATATCTATGAGCAAGTTGATTGGAAAACATGACTGAGTGTTGAGCTCCAGCATGACAGCACTGGTCTCAAATCACCCTTACAGACTGATTGTTAGCCACTATCTGTATACATATGGGAGGCATCTGGTATGAATGCCAACGCCTTTCTCAAAATGAGCACTAGGAATGCGCACTGCACGACAGACTCCTTCATACAGTCAAAGCAGCATTTCTAGAATCAAGAACGGGTGCAAAGGAGCCTAATTTCATGATCTAAATCTACAGTAATTTCAATGTTGAGTAGGACAAGTTAACTAACCCATGGCCAAAGAATTTATCACAAATATAAACCAGTCTGTTGGATATTCTCTCCTTTGCAGACTGTCATTAGAAAAACAGTGGAAATCTTGATTTTCTTTTCATTGTCGGCAATGATGTGACTTCTGTTGGTTTGAATTATTTTTAGTGAATTCCTTCGTACAGTTAGATGCAAGAAATTCTTCATTCTTATAATGATAGACTGTGAGAAATGAACTGGAAATGGACTCCATAGTGAGCCTTTTAGTTATTGTGACTTACTCTATTTCTCATCCATATGCAGTTACTATTAATGTCAATGCACTATTGTAAGGTTCTACTCGTAACTGATGAATCAGGATGCCATGCAATCATTCTGCAGTTTTCTGAGGCCAACAGACTTTATTTCGTAAATATTTCACCAATATGAATTATTTTTAAGACGCAGCAATGTACCAACATAGAGTCAATACAAAAACACAAAAAGCAAAGTACTGTAAATGCTAGGAAGCTGAACCAAAGACACAAAATGCTGAAAGTACTCTGTCAATAAGGCAGCATCTGTACTGAAAAAAACATAATTCATCTTTCAAGTCTATTACCTTTCATCAGAACTGGGAAGAGTTAGAAATGGCATGGGCTTTTGAGCCAGTGGAAGGGTCCGAATGACAAAAATGGAGTTCAATACCTCTTCACCATTACCCCTACCAACAGTCAGAGAAATTAAATAAAAGCAAAATACAGTGCGTGCTGGAAATCTGAAAAAACACAGAAAGTAATGGAGGAACTCAGCAGGTCTGGCAGCACAAGTGCAGAAAGAAACAAGAGTCTAATATACTTCTTCAAGTTCCTGAAGAATTTTCTGTTTGTTTCAGTGTGAGAACTTCCTGCTTCTTCCTTGAACAGAGGCCAGCAGTCTCCATTCACAATCCCGACTAAACTTGTTTTCACTTTGAACAATTTCAGCTCCAATCACTTCTTCAATATAAAGTATGTTTTTATGGGTGCCTATGTGTGTCCCAACTATGCTTGCGTTTTTACCCATTGATTTTGATTGCCACCCCAAACTTCAGTTCTCAGCCGTTGACTCTCCCCAGAGGATATCTGAGACCAAATAAATTGTTTGAAACCTTGACCTCATTTTTGACCCCAAAATGAGCTTCTAGGAACCATCACAAGACTGCCTATTTTCACCTTTGTAGAATCACACAACTCCATGCCAACTCAGTTCCATGCACTGCTGAAATCCTCATTATGTGTTTGTTATCTACATACTACGGCAGTGCCTCATTTGCTATACTTTTGTAAACTTGAGGTAATTCAAAACTGCAGCCCTCATTCTATGTCAGACAAAATCCTGTTCACCTATCACTCCTGTCTTCACTCATTATATTTGCTTCCAGCTAACCAACATTTCAGGTTTAAAACTTTGATCATTTTCTCCATTTTTAAATCCCTCTTTGACCTTGCCCTTCCTGCCTCTCCAATTTCCTTCAGCCCCACAACCCTTCACACCTATGTCCTCTAATTCTGGTCTGTTCATCATCTGATTTAATTAGATCCGCCAATGGCAAACATGTCTTCAGCTGCTTAGAGATTAATAATTCTCTTCTTAAATCTCTATATTTCTTTACCTGTCTTGTATCCTTTATAAAACTCTTTAAAAGCTATCTCTTTATCAAGCTTTTGATTATACGCCCTAATATTTCTTTATGAACATCCATCAATTTCAGTATTATAATGGTCCTGTGAAGCCACTTGAGGTGTATTAATATGTTAGCAGTGCTATATAAATACAACTTGTCATTGTTGTTGGAATGAAAGCCTCCATTTTCTGTAAGGTATAAAACTTCCACATGAATGACTTTTGCCTTTCTTTAATCAAGTTCCTAACGGGTGTAAACCGACAAGATAAATTGTCTACAATTCTGTATTAAACAACATTAAATTTACTCTAACCCCTGAAGGCCGTAAGGTTAAGGTAGGAAGAGGAATAGTTCATACCGCAATGTTAAGGATGTGCTTTAATGCTGGGACTAAGGCAAAGCTACATAATGATGTGCAAGCTCCCTTCCAAGACACAGAACATCCTGACTTGGAACTTTATTGTCATTCTTTTCATCAACGCAGGGTTAAAATACTGAATCTCCCTTCCTAACGCACTGTGGGAGCACCTGCACTGAAACACTGTAAGATTCATAGAATCCCTACAGTGTGGAAACAGGCCCTTCGGCCCATCAAGTCCACACCAACCTTCCAAAGAGTAAACTACCCAGATCTATTCCCCCTACCCTATATTTATCCCTGACTAATGCACCTAACCTACACATCGCTGAACACAATGGGCAATTTAGCATAGCCAATTCACCTAACCTGCACATCTTTGGTCTATTGGCCAAAACCAGAGCACCCGGAGGAAACTTACACGGACATGAAGAAAATGTGCAAACTCCACACAGACAGTTGCTTGAGGCTGGAATCAAACCCGGGCCTGATGCTGTGAGGCAGCAGTGCTAACCATTGTGCCTACATGCCACCCCTCACACCTGTTCAAGAAGGTGGCTTACAGCACATTTTACAAGGACAGTTATGGATGGGCAATGAATGCTGTGTATGCCAGCGATGGCCACATTCCATAAATAAACAAAAGAAAAGCTAGTTGTGTGATATCTAAATGCAAAACATTTGATGCTGACAATGGATGACTGTTGCATTCCAGTGAAATGCGAAAGGTGCGCACACAATATCCAGGGAGCTTTTACATTCTGGACCATGAACAAGAGGCTAACACTATTAATGTCTCTAGTCAGAGACAGGTTGGCTTTTGAAAGACAAGGACTATGCTTTCAAGACCTGTCTGATAACGATTGTCAGGAATCCTCAGACTGATTTCAAAGAGAGGTACCACCATGTACAGGACTCCCAAAGGACCATTATTAAACAGACTTTAGGAGGGCTGAAATGAGATTGGAGGCCGGGACCAATCAAGCAATGCATTGTAATATACACCAAATAGTGACCTGTATCATTTCCAGCATTATCATGGCATGCTACGCCCTCCACAACATCATTTAACAAAGGTGGATGTCACGGGAGAGGAAGAAATGTAGGGGAGAGAGATTTCTTTTATTAAGGAAGGGGAATGGAATGATCCTGATATGTATCAGGAGGTCACTCACAGACAGGAAGAAAGAAGAGCTAATGAGGAGGCAGGCCCATGAGAACCTTCTACATGATCTATTCCAGGATAATTGAGGCACCTTTACACATTTTCATCGATATTGTTTTGGAAAACAGTTTACAGGATGGAAACTATTTCCACTTTGTGACATAGAACATTGATTGAGAACTGTTTAACTTTGCTGGTTTAACTAACTAGTGATCACTTAGAAGCATCAAAATGTGGGAATAAACCTGAAGAAGAGAGGCAGATTAGGCCACACGGAACATGTTCCCCAGTTCTCATACAACCTCACTATCCCGACAATTCCAAAGAGTGGTAGGTTCCTTGACTGTACCATCTGAGAATCCTGCAGTTGCTGTGCAGACACTATTATGAGTTGGACAAGCCTAAAAATAAATAAAGTTCTCAACATTAAGGGCATCATCCATCTCTAATCCTGAGCGTGTCCAGCCTGGCAATGGAGACCCCGGATGAGAGAAACATCTTTCCTCTCTCAACCCTGTAGAGCCTAGTGACATTTCGCTATCACTTACATGGATATTCTATGTGGCTTCCATCATGTCATGGTCCTAGTGTTCTGGCTGACAGGCAAGATCACTGTCCCTGAAATCAGTCTTGTGATCCTTGACTGCAATCCTCAAATGATAGCTCAACTTCTAGCTGAACTTTGAGAACAACTTGAAGCATACACATTGCTGATGATGTTAGACAATGAAAGTTATCTTAATGGAATGTCAGCATCATCTTCAGATTGACATAAGTACTCCCCTCCTCTCAGTTCAGCCAATCATGTCAGCACCGAGTGGTGAAATGAGACTACAATGGTGCAAGTTTATATATATATTTAGAGAAGAGTAGACCACATGCATGTAATGTATATCTGTACCTCCTCAAATCATTATTGATACCAATCAGTATGCCAAGGTGCTGCCTGACATCCCCAATGAGGTGGAGGCAGCCTGCCCATTTCTATGCCGAGGAGTCTGTGATGTGTTTGACAGTCATTCTTTGGCTGCTCAAAGCCCTGAGGGCCTGGCCTGCTCAGAGTCTCCTTCTGGGTGCAGATGACCACTCCTCAGCCTAATCTGCTGTAGGTAATTGGGTCATTGGCAAAGGTATATAGTGACTCAGGGTACCTATAGAGTGTTTGGCTGACAACCTTCCACATTATGAATGCCTATTGGCACCACTCTGTCTCCATAAGATAAAGGAGCACCTGATATTAGGTAATGGTGCCTCATTTTCTTCTTGCCTAACCTTTGACACTGTGTACCCATGGTTACCGTGATAGAGTGTTAAGTACAAGTACATGGATGGTAGCCACTGTCTGTCCTACTAGATTTAGGTCTCAAAGGCAGCTGCCACCCTCTCCATTGAAGCAGCAAAATGCTCACTTGTTCAACCCCTTATCAATATGGACTCCTCCATCTTTTGCTCTAGTCCACTGGGGTCTCTGATTTCACTGCCTGATGTTCCTCTGTCTGTCTGTGTGTTCAGCAAAACACTAATGGTTGAGTACAGAAGCACAGGGCTCAGCAGGCAGAAATCAGTTCTGAGGCTGTGCCAACATGCATTTACGCACTACTCCTCCAGGTTGAGAATTTGTTCCAGGCCATTCATTTCTGTTACTGACATTATTCTGCAATTCCTTTTTTTTAAGTTCATCTTTTCCAAATACTTTCTAATTGTCAGTATTTTAAAGGAAATAGGTTTACATTCTTTCAAATTAGTTCACAGATGTGGTCTACTCTCACACATATAACTCAGACTCAGCTTCAACAGTCCTTAGGCAATTGTTATAATGAAAGTTGGTTTAAAAAACTACAGTTCATTAGAAGAGTATTCTGCTGTCCTTACCCAATTACAATAATGTCTCTTTTAAAACATAGCAATGAATTTCATTTCAAAATTAAATATTAATTCATACCAGTGCATCTGCAAGTAAATCTTGGTATGTTTTTAAAATCCTTCTTATTTCTATGATGGTCTGTTCATACGGTACAAAGATCATGCCTTTCTATTAAAAAAAATTAGACTTTTGCAAACATTAAAAATTACAGTACATCTGTATTAATAATGAAAGAAACTGCAATGCAATAGGTGGTGACTCAAATGTTTCCTACATTTTCCATTGATACCAATTTGCCATTTTTCCTTCACTTGTTTTGGATGCTCACAGATACCACAGCGTCTCCCAGACAGATTTTTTTTCAGTATTCCTTGAGTCTAGATCTACTGAGGTGACTCCACTGGGAGATAGACATTCACTTTCCACACTTGGCCTGAGCACCATGAACCATTTTCTTTGGACATGTAACCTTTCCTGATTTCCACCTTATCGCAGTGCTCCCCTTGTGTTCTTGTTCCCCACCCTCACTCTTCCTCTTGATTAAGACTCTAACTTTTCCAACTTCTGATGAAAGGTCACGGACCTGAAATGTGTTTCTTTCTCCCCAGATGCAGCCAAACCTGCTGAGCTCTTCCTGTGTTACTGTTGAAATGCCTTTCCCGGACCCCTCCATGGAAGAATAGCCACTAGCTCTTTGGGCGAGGAGCTAAAAGACCGGTGACCTCATAACATACCCATCATCATTGCCTTTGGGAAGAGAAATAAGAGGCGAAAACTAAATTGCAGGATAAAGTTGTCAAAAATTTACACCAGTTTTTTTGTGTTCATTTCATTTTTCTTTTGGTTAAACAATGGTCGCTGATGGATTCACTTGGCAAACATCTGGAAGGAGTCACTGAGTGGACAGCGTGAACGAATTGATTTAGTGTCAATGGATAATCATGAACCCAGCAGGGTCTCAGCGTCCACTGTTCGTATTCACTTATCTTACTCACCTTTTTAAGACTGGGACCCATCCGTCAGCCAGTTCCTCGCCACCAACGTTCAGCAAAACAAAAGCACCATTAAAGGCAACAATAAACGAACAGATAATGACAATTCTGGACGACAGCTCGATCGAGGAGGCAATAACCGTGACACCTCATAAGGCAGGTTTGAAGCGTAAAACATAGGAGCAGGAGTAGGACGTTCGGCCCTTCATTATACTGTGTACCTTCCAGAGAAATCTGGCATATTAAACTAGTGCGGATGACAGTACTGGCTCTTGAAGTTCTCCAAAATAATTTCATGCGTGAGATAAAATCATGTAAATTAGATGCAACCCGAAGCAGAGAATTGTAGCGCCATCAACCGGTGCCGGTGCATCGTGTGTATCTTTTCCGAAGTAGTAAGGAATTCCGGGCTTTTCTCCCCTTTTCAGTGCAAATTCTGAAAACAGAAATCACTTTTCTTCTTTGTCTATCGGTCGAGTGATTTGTGGAATTCAGGTTCACAGAGACTGATGAAGTTTCCAATGGATCGTGGGCATTTGCTGCGGGCGGTGAACTAATTGATTGGAATGTAGGCAAATGTAATTGAAGGAAACACGTTGACCGATTGTTGCACGGTTGTATCCTTTCTTGACGCCCTGTCCCTTGAAGAATTCGAGGCAAAATATATTGCAAGAATATCAGTTTTCACAACCGTCAGACTGGTGTTGACACAGGCTTTTTTTCCCAGCAGTAGGAAATGTGCTTATCATTTCGATAATAATCGATAATTATTTACTTTTGCAATGAAGATTTTTGAGGAAGCAGTAAGATCAGGGGCTACACGTAAAATGTTTTACTGTCATTTCACGGCTTAATAAACAGATGCAGGATTAAAGAGGAAACATCAGCGATGCATTTTACACCAAACCGGTTACAGCCTATTCTCCCCCAACACTTAACATGAGACAACGAACAAATACTTATTATTGATTTTAATATTGAACAGGCAAATTTCTGAAATTAATAACACGCTGTGTGTGCTTAGCATTTAAATGGGAATAGCTGGAGAGAGACTGTAGTTCTATAATTAAATTGAGTAAATGTTCTATTTAACTTTAGTTAAATATTTTATACTTTTTAAATGATGTGCTTTATGCAATAAATCATATATAACCGTGTTGTATGAAATCACCTAGACCACCTAATTTAAATGGGAAATATCTGGACTAAAGCAATGTTGAGGATTCCTTGCCCAGAATTATGTGTAACTGGAATCTCCCTTCGTAATATTGAATGGCAATCAGCAGTTTCTAGTGATTGGCCTAATTCTGTCAACAGTACGCGTTATAGTAGACGGTTTTGCATTGCTCCTTACCACAATAATGAGTCACACTTCAGAGTCACACACAGACTCAGCCAGCTCTACACTGCACCTTTTTGGACAGCTGAATTTATTCTGTAAAGTCAGGTTTGTACACCTCCAGTTTCAATAGAATCAGAAATTCACTGCTTTCCAAATGGTATTTTCCCCTCTAAATCCTTTTAAAGATTAATCAATCAGGGTCTTTGGCATCAGGTCATTGGGTACAGGACTAACCTTTCGATTTGCAGAATTGAGGCCTGGCGGGGTCTGGTTGATTTCTCCTTAAGAGAAAGCTGGCAAGTAAGATATTAATGGCTTGTATTAAGTGTATGGTGAATGTCTATGTAACTGTTCCCTTCATTTTTGGTCAATATATTGGATAGATCGAGCAATGAATGCACATGCTGCGGTAGAGAGAAACACTGCATTACTCTATTTTAGACAACATCTTTTCTTGAATGTTTTCGTCACTTGCCTTTCCTCGTCTTGTCAATCCGGAATATACACTTCAGGCAACTTTAAAACAACGAACGTCAAACGAGCCAAACTGTTGTGTACAAATGTAACCGAAGAGGAGCAAAAAAAACAGTCCCAACATGAAATGTTGGCTCGCTTTCCAGATTTCAGATTAGATTCCCTTCAGTGTGGAAACAGGCCCTTCGGCCCAACCAGTCCCCACACCGACCCTCTGAAGGGTAACCCACCCCAGACCCATTTCCCTCTGACTAATGCACCTAATACTATCGGCAGTTTGGCTTTTGAGTTGTTTCTACAGCAAATCAAGCCAGAAATCAAACGCACTGAGTTGGCTGGCGCAAAAAAAAATGGTAATCATTATCATAAAATCTGCTTCCTCTGCACAAATGCTGCCAGACCTGTTGAATTTCTCCAGCAATTTCGGTTTTTGTCACAGCGTCTGCGTCCCTTTACGGTTGTTGGGCGGAGCGATCTGTTGGGGTATCAACGCCAAATGAACAAATCTCATGTTATCACTCTGACAAAATCTGAATTGTTTGCCTGTGGTCTTAATAATGAACGGCGACTCCAATATTAGATGCTACTGAGCTGCCGAACTTTGGTTTGGATAAATTATTTAGAATCGTGGCGAGGTTAGCATTTTCTCTGTTACTCATTCCCCCATTGTGTCATGATTCAAAGCTTTCACTTGGAGCATTCATCATGACCGAGCGCGATAATGCAATAATATTTAATAATTCACACAACCTCAAAATTGTTTTGGTCGCATATTGCCTTTTGCCAATAAAGGTACTATGACATTGATATTGACAGCATTCCTGAAGTGTTCCTAATTATGGTAATACATATTGCATAAAGTTGGAGTCATTCACATTTAACTGTGCAAGTGCCGACACGTTATTGTTGACTATCCATGTCATTCCAATTTTGCCTTTTCTTTCAAGACCTTGGTGCGCAAGTTGTGTGCGTGTTTTTTTAAATGTTTAAATTGCCAGGCAATCCAGGAGAGATCAATATTTGTGTTCCTGATGTTTTCATGCAACACTATGCAACGGATTTAATAACATTACAGCCTTTAAAATGTTAAATAGTCTTGGCAAAGTCCTAAAACGCCACTGTCACAATTATAGAGAAACAAGGACTGGCTTGGAAAGACATTGTTGAGTTCCTGGTTCCTGGTATGCCTGATCTGCAAAGAAAATATTCAATTTGGTAATGTTCAGACCTTGAACCTAAATCATAATAACTTCTGCATTTTAATGCAATGTGTAAGACAGCAAATCATATGGTGTGCATAATTTAAAACCAACTACTAATGTGCCTAGTGGTTGAGTAAATACAGGATGGAACCAGATTGTATCAAAATCAGAACCAACTGTAAAATGTCCGCGGCCAGATTGGATTGCTGTGTGTTTCTAACTGTCTCTGTTTCTCTGCTCAGATCCGCAGTGTTTTCTCCTCATTTCTGACACCAGCTGGAGTTTGATTTCTAACAACCTGTTCAAGCAGTCAGTAAAAGCACAAGTAAACTGAAGATTTTCCTCCTCTGTCTCTCCAGTGGGTTTTTAATCCGGACATGTGTAAACAAATAATTCTGCATTTATCAGGTTTGCAAATATGTTTGTTTAGAAAAATGGGACGTTAAGTTTTAAAAGCCTTCTGAACAGATTCGGGCTTGATTGACCCCCTCCCCCCTCCACAACCCCCACCTCCACCCCCAAATCAAACCATTTCATTTGCACTGTATCTGAAAAGACACTTCTTTCGCAGGTTGATAAATGATACATTCACGTTTTGGGATTTGTCTAGAGTCCTATCTACCTTTCATAACCATTATGTTAAAAACAGGTTATAGGGTTCTGAACTTAAAATCTGAAGAGCCTTCTCTTTTTTTGTAAGTAATTTCCTGACACCTGCTTTAAAACAATCTGGAGTAGCTAACATTTCATTAGAGGAATTATAAAGAAGGGTTTCTAATTTCACTCCCTCTTTTCATCCTGAGCGTTTGTAACGATTCACAAGTTTAGCAATACGGGTATCTCCTTTTCGTTCATTGTTAGTGCTGAGCTGAAAACAGGACTTCAATTTCCATCGAGATCGCTTTGAATCGATATCGTCAATTCGCATACACGTTGTTAAGAATCCATTAGAATTATGTGCTCCATGCAAATCAGTCCCAAATTCACACTGCTCCGGCTCGTCTAGAGTCTTGGAATTAACCCTGACTAGATTAAGAACTAGATTTATATAAAGAAAACAAGTCCAACACAGTGATCCCTCGGAAATGGCAAATCCAGTATAATAAATTCAGCTTTTGCAGATTTACACAAAGTTTTCTGTCGGTTACTGCCAGGCGTGTTTTTTATTATTTTAGTTCCCGAAAATGAAAGAATTTACACCAGGTTTTGCTGTTCCAAATAGAATAGCAAAATGCATGCCGTTGACCTGTAAAGTGCTTGCAGTATAGTGATACAGATCATATTTATCAACAGGGGGTGCTGTACAGGCAGCGATCAGCGCAGAACCCTGTGTTAATTGTGAATCGTTTATACACTCCCATCTGCCGTATTTCTTCGTCAAAAGTGACGGCACTTGTTCCTGAACACAACCCTTGTGAATGGCTTCATCAACCAGATGAGGAAAGTTAAGGGTTTAACATTCATAACATAACTTTAAACTCCGAGAACCAATGGTATACTTCCCTGCCAGGCTGGTCTGTTTCCAGCCACAGTAAGTAAGTTATCCCCAGTCATGAAAGAACGATTATGCCAAACGGGCAGAGTTTCGCCGAGATAACCCTGCTCACACGACACCGAAGAAAAATAGGATTGTGAGGTGTGGTTTCCAACTCTCACTGCTCTTACTGCAGCAGACAAAAGGTTAATTGCCCTTGGCTTACTTCTGTTTCTATCTACTGACATGATTGTCATCTCTTTAAAAAGAAACTGAAAAGTAAGAGGGAAAAAAGAATCATTCTCTAAAACGATATAAGTCTTCCACATTCAGGGCCAACACCTAAAGTATCAAGCAGCTCGTTTATCTCTTGTTTCAAGACTTCATATTACAAAGGAGCTCCCTGATGATAAGTATCTGCTGTCAGAGAGATTGACTGCCCTGATGGACATGTTCGCGGTTTCTGATGTCTCCTCCTTAGGGGTTGTTTTAAGACCTCGAAAGGTGTACCTCTCTGATCTATCTTCCCATAACCTGAAGGGAAATGATTAGCAACAACAAAAAAAATCAGTCTGTAACACAATAGAGGGACGAAGGTGATCTCCAAGCAGCATCAGAGAGAACAATGCATTCCTTTAGTGAAAGTCATGTAATTAATAAGCTGGGACGTGTAAAAAGAAACACATTGTCCAATTTAGATGTCTAATAGTTTGTTCTAACCGCTAATTGCCGCACTCAAAAAGAAGTCGAATCAAAGTTTGTTAGTGGTGCTTTTAAGCATTGTTGTCTAATTTAGGGATTGAGTACTGTTGTAATATGTGCATAACATTTAATAATAAATATTCCGTTCATTTAGTTTGATACTGTTCACGATGTTATACCTAACCCTCAAACGTTCGTCCAAGTTCTTGGAGAAGTCCCTGTATGATTTGTTTAACTTTTTGGTTGCAGTACACGTGTGATTGCAGAATTTTGGTCTACATGCGAACTTATTGTGGCTTCGTCAGCAACACTTACAAACCATTATTTTCAAATAGAAGACTTTAGTGTGATTTTGGGAACTTTGTGTTATCCTTATATTAAATACTACTTCAGTAAATGAGGAAGGGAATGAATTCCGAAAAACAATATATAGCGGAAGAAAAGTACAGAGAGTTCCTACATTGAACGTTAAAATAAATCCAGGAGTGTGGGTGATTCTAGGTATCATACATAAACATTTACCTATCCCTTGAGAGCAACCTTTTCTCTCAAACATCAATCTATAATAATATATACATGCATCTTCAAAGGTACTGTTTACATCGCTGTTAATCTGTTTATCAATGCCAAACTGACAAAGAGAGACTTTCTGTTGTAATTATTATGTTTGAAAGTGTAAAATAGTTATTGTATACTCGACTTGTACCATCTGATATCGCAGCACTGTTCCAAATAACTGGTAAAACAATTCACTAATAAGAGATTTAAAGTAATAAAAGACATGATGAACAATGGGGACATGAAATCTAAGAAAGCGAGGCCTAGATGATGTGGGTGAATATGATAAGAATAGGATTTTAAAACGATCTTGAGCATTTCAAATGTATTAAAGTTGCTGGACCCACTTAAAGCCTTAAACTACACTCGCCTGTTGGTTTGCAAAATCTGGTAATTGTTAAAGAAATTATAGCATTCGTTACACATAAGGGCATTCCGATTTTAGTTTCATTATTACTGGTTATTCCACATAATTGTATCAATTACCCTAACCCTGCCGCGCATTGTTGTTAATGTAATTAATGGTGTTGCATCCTATCCAGTTCCTATCAACATGAATATTAATTCAACTATAATATAAAGAGACGATGAAAAAGTTCCCAAAGGATAACAAAGGCTAAATCTGTCACACGGCGGATTCGAAAGAATATCTGCGCACGTTGTCCGCATGTGCCTACACAAACTGAGATTCATGTTTTGATGTCAAACCTTTCTGGGAGTGGTGTCACTGGCCGGGGTTTGAATGAGGAACTGCGGTGTTGGCATCAATCAGAAGAAACCCCAAACATATTCACGTTTCATTTGAAAGAAGTCACAATCCCATTTCGAACATTATTTGGTTCATTGTTCTCCAACTTCATCTATTGCATGTCCCGTTTGATGGCCCATTTTAGATTTGTTTGAAACAGTTAGAAAACATGTCTTGTTTTCCATTTGAGTGTCTATGGATATTACAGTGTGTATGATCATTCAGTAGGTGCTTTTAACTAACTAACTGGTTTGCCACCCCTCATCTCCACCTTCCCCTCCCCTCACCCCGCCACACCGCCTTGCAAATAATCTTCCAAACAATCGTGCTCAGTCTCCTTGACTATATTTCAGTTCGCAGGCAAATATGTAACATTGTAGAACAAAGGAGCTTTATAGCGTTGGCGTAATGAGGTTCGAACTTTAGAAGTAAGTCCAGTCCCTTTTATAATGAGTATAAACACGACAATCCTTCTGTGCGTGCAGGTGATTCTCTTTTTGAAAGACAAATTAATTGCAAATGCAAATCATGAATTACTCTGCAGCCCGTGGGGAAATGTATTGTAGTTGTAATTATCTTTGCAACAGCTACCTTTACTGCCCTGCATAATCGTTAACATGTATTTTTATATATAAAGTGATGCACCCATGATTCATTTTCCCCATAGATTTGACTAAATGTTTTCTGGGTGTCAAGGCGCGTAGAATTGCTTAATTTGCGTCTATCAGAATGGACAATAATGTAATTGTAATAGGTGCTGAAAGATAAAACGTTGTCGAGTTGTAGATGCCAGTAATTAAACATAAGAGTCAACGGCAAATACCTGGTATACTAGCCTGGTCGTTTATAGTACGATGCAGCCTAGTAACCAGTGGAATGGCACTAAGGTGTGCACATTATCATTCAGCCGAATGAAACGAAATGTATCATTGGGTAAACAGCTAAGGCCGCAGGTTGCAAATTATATACAGGGAATGATGATGGGTATTTCAATTTCAACGCACACCCATCCAAATGTGTTGGCATGTTTCTCAGTGCTATAACTTATCTGAATTATAGATAAGAGCTGGGCTGTAGTAATCATTGTCTATTATGCGCTGTCGGGCCAAACTGCAAATTGACGACATATATCCGCTTACAGTTCTGGAACATTATGTAAATACCTAAGTCATACAAACACTGTGCTGTATTCACGGTTAATGTAAAGGAAACGCATTTGTAATATGAAAATATAGATAAACTAAAATAAAACCTTAATTAAAGCTTTCAAAGCAAATACAACCGAATTCCCATGCAACACCCAGTTATGTCGTTAACCAAACTGAGCTGGCGCGCTGTGTAGAATAAAAGATCTGTCGTGAGATTTGCAGCGGTATAAATTAGAATAATAATAATCAAAACAGGCAGTCCTCGGTTGACATTTACCCAAACCAAGTGCTATATCTAAGTGGTAGCTTAATATAAAATTGTTCTCGTTTACTGACAAAATATGTCACCTTCTTCAGCTCTCCTGATAAATTAGCGCTGTAACATTTTTGTATGTGTTTCCATTGGGTTATAAGCTTTGCCAAAAAATAATACATGAAAAATATTAGAGTCCTTTCTGCGTGTATTTTAGGAAGCATATGTGCACAAGCAGTTCGAGACTTTGGTGTGTGTGTGTGTGTGTGTGTGTGGTGGGGGGTGGGGGGTGGAACTGGGGGTTAAAGTCAGGCAAACAGTGAAAATGGTTTGTCTCTATTAAATGAACTCATGAGAAATACAGTGTAACATTAAAGTGACATATGCGAAATCCTGCTTAAATCTGAGGTCATAGCATATCGGTTCTACTTATAAATCTTCATATACAAATTGGGCTTGCTTCCATAATAAAATTATTGCTATTTCTTGCAGTGCTACACTTCATAAAATCGCGTTTTAATGTGCCATATATCCCTGGCATATAACACTTTATCACGAAAACCTCACAAACTGAACGTCTCTGTTCAAAGCCGCATGGAATACTGCCTACATCTCTTTTCGAATCTGGCTGCTTCAAAGGCGGAGTAGCTTTATTTGCTGTTATTACACCATCCAGCCAAGATAGAACCTGGACTTTAAATAAAGACAAAGCCTGGAAAGTAACCGATTCATAGAAACCAGGCTGTTTTGCTTTCCCGTTGTAAAATGCACTGCCACAATGGGCACAAACCAAGGCTTGAGGCGCTCAAAGTGACAGAGGAGGAAAAGCCTGGGCACTTTAAACAAATTTCCCCTCCAGATGGAAATGAAGCAGCGTTTTGTGCCAATGGACAGGAGTAAGTCATTTGCCTACTGCTCGTCTAGTGGTGGTTTACAGGACGAGTTTCTTTTGTGGTATTAGTCTCGTCCTCATTTGCTGCCTAATTGGACTATATAAAGCCAATAACAGGCGAGCTCTTATAGCCTTAAGCGAAGCGCAAAGTATAGGGAGGTGGACTCATTACATGCCATTCTTTTTTTTTCCTTCGGTAATCCTATTTGCCATTGTGCGTGCCCAATCGCCGTATACTTTCTGCATTTAACTTGTATGACATTTTTATTTCATCATTATCATCTGGCGCCAGATTGAGGCTGAATGCCTCCGACTCTGTTGCAAATTGCTGTGGAGTTCCACTGTCCCCACATGCAAAAGTTTGGTGCGTTTTGCTGAACTCACGGGATTCTGAACAACGCGGTTCGCTTTCTTGCCCGAGCCTCCGCACGGTGCCTGCAAGTGTCTGCCCGGAGTCAGGCGGCCATGCCTGAGACAGCAGCGCAGGAGAGTCCCATCGCGCCTAAAGAGTCCTCCTTCTCCATCAAAAACCTGCTGAACTGTGATCGAAAGCCGTCAAAGCCTAAGACTTTGCTGTCGACCGTGAAAGGGGTGGTCGAGGGCGCGACTTTCTCCTTACCTCACTGCAGGGAGCCCGGCTTCCCCAGGTTTGAACTCCCAGCTCAGAGGTTTGCGCTGCCGGCGCACTATCTCGAGAGGTCCCCCGCCTGGTGGTATCCCTGTACACTCACATCAGGGGTGCATCTCCCACGGACTGAAGGTAAGTGATCTTTAAGCACCTTTCTGATGCCCCAGCTTCCTAATCGCCTTTGGTCTGCAGCGTGTCTAACCCCAGTGCTTTTCTATCCTGCTAGTTGTCGAGAAGAGCAGCGGATGTGCCCGAGACTCCTCCCCGGACAGGGACTCTCCCGAGCCGGTCCTCAAAATCGAGCCGGACCGTAAAGAAAAGGAAGACGCCAAAAGCCTGGAAGAGATCGTATTGGAGGAATCGAGCGACGCTGAGGAACAAAAGAAGGAAGATAACAACAGTGAGGACTGGAAAAAGAGGGCGGAAAGTCCCGAGAGAAAGCCCTGTAGGAAGAAGAAAACTCGCACGGTGTTCTCCAGGAGTCAGGTTTTCCAACTGGAGTCGACCTTCGACATGAAGCGTTACCTGAGCAGCTCAGAAAGAGCAGGGCTCGCCGCCTCTCTCCACCTGACTGAGACCCAGGTGAAGATCTGGTTCCAGAACCGCCGCAATAAATGGAAAAGGCAGCTGGCTGCCGAACTCGAAGCAGCCAACATGAGCCACGCGGCTCAAAGGATAGTCCGGGTGCCTATCTTATACCATGAGAACTCGGCTTCGGAGTCTGGGAGCCCTGGTAACGCACCAGTCACCCAGCCATTACTAACATTCCCACATCCAGCCTACTACTCACATCCTGTAGTCACATCTGTACCCCTCCTGCGGCCAGTCTGATTTTATTTTAATATTTATCTTGTTATTACCTTTTTTGTAAGATTAGACCTAATAGTTTTGAAGCAACGAACCACAAGAAGACCAGCTGTAAATGTCTACATTGCTCACATCCTCCAGCTTCAGCTGTACCCCTTTAAAGGCTACTCTGGGTTTATCAATTTATCCTCGTTTTATTTGACCAATTCCGTTTTGTAAGATTAAGCCATGTAGTTTTGAGACGATCTGCTGTAAATGTCTTTTTTTGTAAGTACTTAAAAGGAGTGGTGAAAATGTTGTTCCTTATTATGGTTTCACGTATCTGTGCAATATTGTACAATAGAAGTTAAAGCACTGTTTTAGAGTTTAAAGAAAATCATTGCAAGTTGAAACCCAATATACATTGGTCTAAACTGGAAGAACGTGTGACGAGTAGCGACTCTGGACGCTATCAAGTTTCTAATGTCAAGGCGCTTTAACTGAAGGACAATCAAAAAAATATTTAAGGTTCTTTTTATTTATTTAATGAATGTATCGTGACAACGTATATTAATTTGCTTGGATTGTAAATTTATTGACAGAGGTCAAAAGATAAAAATTTCTAAATTTTTTCAAATAATACTGTTCTGTTTATTATTTCTGATTATTTCACCAGATGTAAGATACTGCGAGAATAATTGGTGTTCTGTATGTTTTAGACAAAAAAAGAAATAAAATACTTGCGTTTTTGATATTGTAATGGCGAATTTTGTTGAACAGACTTGTTGTGAACAAAAATAAAATGTAAGCAGTCTTTGTTACTCAAATGTGTAGTTTCATACAACCATTAACTCAAGAAACAGGGAAACTACTGTTTTGCTAATAAAGTATGAATAACAACACTTGCGGCCAAAAACGACACGATATTTGCAAATACCAAAACATCATCAGTTGAAAAGTGTAAAATCTCATGACGTCCATACTTGCGGGCACAATTACTTAGCGGGAAATCGAGCTGGATTGATATTTTGGATGATGTGTACCTAATCTGGGGATACGTTATTCTACCCGGCAAAAAGAAACCCTACCTCAGCTTTTATACAATTATTGAAGCATTCTTAGTCAACTATTATGTGATATAAGGTGTATTTCATTTCGTGTTCAATGTATTGAGGTTCTTGTTTATTTGGTGAGCCACATTTAGCAATACGATCTCGGCTGAAGTCTCCTTCAACGGCGATATAGCATTGAAACCTCAGACAGTGTTTAATTAAACTAACAAGTTAGGAAACTGCTGTGCAAACGATATAAACTTTATTTTTCAAAAGTCCCCTTAATTGACAGTGAAGAATATTGGAAGGATTAATTGATTCGCCAAGGGTTTGCTGCGCTGAGACTATTTACACTTACATGTATAAACTGTAGACATATTTCGCAGTAGCTGGCGGGGTCAGTTACAGAGCACCTCACCTGGTAAGTGGTTGTACACACAGGGATAGGGATCTATTTAATAATTAAATAATAAAGCTTTATGCTAAATGACAGTTCGTTATTATTAAATGAAGCTGCTACATGTACGAGGACTTTTATATGAGAGCTTTATTCTATTCAAATGCCATTGCTAGATCAAGTACAGACCAACTGCGTTTACTAAACCACTGAACGCATAGATATGTGCCGGTATACTGAAAATATATTTCAACCATTCCCATTTTTAGAGAAGGTCACAGTTAAAGTCCTTTACAGATGAACAACTCGAGGTTATTCCGTGTGCATTTTTATGGTTGACATCCAAGAAACCAGCAGCATCATGTTCTGATTTTCAGATAACATTGCTGTTGGTCTTTCGCGTGAAAGCTGTCAACAGAGCTGTCAGATGATTCACAAGTGCCAGGGCGCTAATAGGAAGCTCTGCGCCTTTGATTGTGTTTTAATTTGTTATGCATCGTGGCTGAAAATAAACATAACACAGAAGCCAAAATATGTCGCTCCTTGTGTGCAGTAATAACAAAAATTGGGTCTTGTATTGTTGGCGATACTAACTTTATGACAACAGTGTCAGCATGAACTTTTTAGGACGTTTATACAGCAAACACACAACCGTTTAATCAACAGAAAATAGCGACTGCAAATATGCAAAAGTACTTTTACTTTGTATTGAATGTCGTAAAAGTACCTAGCCCAACCTAATCTTAAACTCTGTCAAGAACTGGCCGATAAAAACAAGGTTATACTTAATATTTTGCCCGTTGACAGCATTTTAAAATTGATCAAGTTGTAGAGCATTTTCTAACAGACGCTCTTGTACGAGAAAGGCGTGGTACCCTGTTACAGATGTTGCTTTACTGATACAATAATGGTGTTCTACCGAATCATTGCCAACCTGTAGGAACCTGCTTCACGCCAATAATCAATTCAACTTCACAAAAAAAATAAAGGATTAAAACACGATGTTGGATTTTTTTTTGTCTTTGTGTGATTCGCTCCACGCTCCCTCTTTCATTAAATTCTGTATTTACACAGAACTACGATCTGTTTCTTAATTAAGACAATATTGTAATATAATGAAATACAATCACAGTTTTGATCATGCGATTATTTTAAATAGAGCTAAACCAATTAACTATAATTCCATATGGAAGATTTACGCTTGCAACAATCAAAATTACTCTCGCAATAATTTGGCAATTTTGTCTCTTCACTGTTACTAAGTTCTGTCTGCTCAGACACGTTTCAGTTTTCCAGGTTTTATTTACAACAGTAGATTGGAATTTCTTCAAATTATCAAAGTTCCGGTTAAAAAAATTGTCAATTTGTTTCCACTCTTGTTCTTATATCATTAGCACTACAATGTTACTGATCCAAAGAAAACATTTGACAAAAAGATGTAGACTTATTTCTTGTTAAGGTCTTTCTTTCATTCATCTTTTTGGCTTTTGTTATAGATAGCTTCCCATCAGAGTTATCTTAGCCACCAACGTTACTCCTCATCCATCCCCCTACATAAATAATTTTCTCACTCGACGCCTACATTAATCGGCAGACAGCTACTGTTGAGTGAAAATTGTATTGTAAAATACCTTCTGAAAATCACTTTCATAAACCTGCATCGATGAAATTATCTTGCTCAAACATGCAGCAAAGAAGCTTTTACACCATTATATAGTAATCCAAGAACCGTTTTCATATGAACACTTCCTTCCGTTATTCGGCAGAACTTTATTTCTAATAGAACATGAGTGTTTGAAGCTTGTTTAATGGTTGTGAGTAATTACTTAAGCAGGATTTACACAACCATCATTATAATAGAAAAAAATGTAAGTTATATATTTATGATAAATATGAACAACAGTTATGTTTTAAAGTCGTGTTTTCAAAACATTGGCTTGCATACAGAGAAAGGATCGCTTTTGTTACACAAAGTGGTTTGTCAGAAATCAGAGGCACAATATGTACAAAGGTTCATCATGAATGTGAACAGTCCCTGCATTGCACTTAAACGTCCCGGTCTCCAAATCTCTGCATTTGTTTAATCATTCCTGTTCATTTCAGTAAACATGGCTGCAGATATGCCGCTGTCATGTTTGTACCTTACACACACATGTATTTTTTTTTATTTGGTGCAAAATACAGGGAACTTTTGTATAGCCAACACTGCAATCATTCCAAACAGATATAACCTTTCCATCACTCCCCCAGAA
This sequence comes from Hemiscyllium ocellatum, assembly GCF_020745735.1. Taxonomy (NCBI): domain Eukaryota; kingdom Metazoa; phylum Chordata; class Chondrichthyes; order Orectolobiformes; family Hemiscylliidae; genus Hemiscyllium; species Hemiscyllium ocellatum. The sequence continues at coordinate 33,928,685 of NC_083422.1, read as the reverse complement.
CAGGCTTCAGAACCACCGTGCAGACCATTTGTGCTGAGCTCAATTCAGCTTCGGCAGCCTGCGGCTATTTTACAGTTTAACAACTGCACTAATTTGCGTCGAACTGTCCAAAATATCTGTTTAACTGCGGCATTAATCTGTACCTGACTCTCAATTGTACTTAGTAACTTTCCGGGGGCAAATCGGTCGCATCTGATAGGTCAGTATGTTTGGTTGCAAACTTTATTTGTACGTAAAATGTGTTTATTTGATCAAAATGGGGACGAGTTGCAAACGTACCTCGGAGATAATCACGTTCCTGTATCGACTTGGACGATGCAAGCTCTGCGAGGGGCCATTAAAGAGCATTAATAGATTGGCATAGCATTATGCTTTAGTACGTATTGATCGCAAAATGTCTGTAAAATATTGTTTCAATGAGCTGCATTGTTCATCGTATGCTCTTGGAATCTTGTGACCTTGGGTTGTCAGCAACGAGGGGTAAAAAGGAGTCAAAATTAGCACATGATACCAGGATGCCTTCAAACTTGCTCTCTGAACACTCGCTATATTGTTAGACTCATCATATTGGTAACAAGCAAAGTCAGAATGCAGTTCAGCTGAATGTCTTCATTCGCTGGACGTATTTTTGTCTCTTGTAAAGGCATCTCTCAAATAGGTTGACTCAGTAATTAACCGGGATTCACACTCAATTTTTTAAGTGCTGCACAACAACATCATTAGATAGACAAAATAAATACCGGCCCCCAAGTATCTACTGCTCAGTTGGGAACTAGCACCTTGTTCTACCTGGAGTGAGACTTGAGCCCTATTGAGCAACACCCGGATCTATTATTTTTTTTAGAAACGCACTTTAAAGAATCCGTTGCACCTCCGAGTCCCATTCGCCTCAGTGATGGAGTGTAACCATCAGATTTTCATCAAAGTTCTATTAAGTGAAACATAGGTTGCAGGGCACCTCTGATTGAAACAGTTTAAATTTTAATTGTGTTTTTAATTTGACATATAGTTGCTGAAAAGAATGACACTACACGCTACGGGGCGGTCGATTTTCTTAATTCATCCCCGAGGAATTGATGAGTCTATCAGTCCAGTAGATTGGAAACCCATTAACGCTCTATGGTTTACGCGTCTTAGGTTGTTAATTGGAACTTGATGGATTGTAGCCCTTTGATAGGCTATGCTGATCTAATCTCGATGACTTCTGTTTTCCAATAAATTACACAATTCATTTTCCAGGCCCGATTACATAAATTGTACACCTCCAGGCTGCCGTGGAATAGGGAGGCTTTCTGCAGCCCGTTGTGAGATGTCATTTGTACCAGGAACAGCAAGCTTTTGAATGAAAATCGAAACATAATCAACGTTTATACTTAGAAAATTTATTGATATCATTTTCTTCGGTAATTTCCTTATTTTAAAGTTCGACGCGCCATACATCATAATACACACGTGTAAAAGGACTGTGTTTAATATTTATCGAAGCTTGATTCGCAGATCAAACTTGTTTATGACTTCATCTGTCACTGCAGGTGGAACCTTTGCAATATTCTAGGCGGTCAGGAGGCGATTTTCTAGCAGCATAAACCCACTGAAGATCTATTTTCATTAGCAACAATACGCGCCTGACATCCCCTATACTTTTTTGGGGGTGGGGAGGGAGGAATCAATTTTCTGTGCTCCTGCAATCTGTGCTTAAAGCTTAACAGGCGTGATACTTTCGCGGTGATTGCAGAACAGTTTCAGTTTAGGTAGGTTACCACTGGCCAGGGTACAAAAGAAAATATCAGGGAAAGAACATATCCAAAAGCTCTAAGGACGTAAAACCACAGAGGTGGGTTTAGGACGAACCCGTTTCAAAATAGGTGATTTGAAGCACTCTCTTTAAGCAGATGCGTGCATTTTAAGAGGCTTTTAAATAGTTAAGGTGCACAAAATGCGCCTATTTAATACGTCAATGTAGATTTCACGCTTTATCTTTATTACCTTCAAACTCCATTCAAACACGGGTTCCCAGCTTAGCTGTAGGCAATGTATCACATGATGAAATGTTTGCTTCTGTGCACATATGGCGACGGATTTGGATTTTAGTTGAGTAACTTGAAGGGAAACTAAATTACCAGGATTTATATATGGCGCAATTAGTTTTTAATACAACTTAAGAACAATACTGTTGCAACTCGAGTATGGTACAATGGTAACACTTGCAGCAAATGAATCTTTGTTATGCTCTGGAAAAGATGGAAACGTTGTTTTTGCGAAATGTGTTTAACATTACAAATCACACAGTCTAGAAGTTCCAAATAATTTCAAATCATTTGTACTAGTTTGTGTGATTTTCCAACGAGAGTTCTCGCAACCATGTTTAGGAACCTGGAGGATAATAACGCTCTGTTTGGAACTTTCTGCGGCAGCTACAGTTTCTGTTTGTAGTTTAAATCCTGGCTGCAGCCCCAAAGCCTGACTGAAAGCGGAATGAAGACTGATCATCCAGCGCCGTTTGCAAGGGCGCGCCACGTTAACGAGCTGACACAATGATTAAAGCTGACCATTTGTAATGTGTCGCGACCCCGTGAAAGCATGAAAAGGTTAATGTGGTAGAACGGTGCAGGGCTCTCACACCTGCCGCCCAGAGCAGGACAAGAGCTCAGCCCCTGTCAATCAATCAATTAACCATGCCCTTTCCGCAGTCAGCTTTCAGCAGCCAGCACAATAATCAAGTAAACAAAGTCGAACTCTAATAAGATCGATTGGAGATTAATATAGAAAGCTTCAATATTAGAAGCAAAGTATTAGCAAGATCCACGTTTACAAATAACACACGATATATGAAGAAGTGATTTTATTAGATACTGCTGTTTTGGAATTAGTCTAACGTAATAAAAACGCTCGATTTTGGAGCAAGGTCCAAATATCTATGACAATCAAAGCATATTTATATATCAAGACGCTTTTTGGCAGTTGTTAAGATTCAGTCGCCAAGGTCTGTAATTTATAAATAACATGAATCTAATTGTGATGAAAGTCAAGCTTGATGTCAAAGTTCTGCTTATCGGAAAAGTCAGATCAGTGATTTTTTTTATGCATTTGATCATTACAGCCCACTCAAAAGTTAGCTTCAATTAATCTCATGCTTACAAGACTCCACAGTGTAATGAGATAATCAATAGAAGGGATCATGCTAAGCTTTCGACAATCCAGCAACTTTATGGGCAAACTAGAACTGCCAGTCAAATCAGTAATGCGATACTTTGAGGGAGTTAATGTACCTAGAAAGAGATTTAAATCTAATCAGCAAATTTCTAGCTTGTGTTTATTATCAGGACGTTATTATTCAAAATCATGTCATGCTATAAACTCTGCCTGGTCAGTACGGTTAATGTATTATTCCAATTTTTCACATATCTGTACACTGGGAAATGCTCAGATTATGGGATAGGTGCATCTGACTTCGATCAACCGGCTAACCAGCGAGTTCCTTAATTAAACCCAGGATTCAATTAGACAGTCATAAATTAATCCACTTCTTAATGTACATCTACCTCAACTAATCTAGCTGGGGTGTTGGAAATTTTGTCATCGATCAAGGAACTGATTAATTTATTCACTAATCAACTGACTGTCCAATGTGCTCCATACACGTATGTTACTAGCGCTTGCATATCTGTTGGCATTTGAAAACCTCTACACTTTGTTCACTGTGTCTCTGACAACGGCTGCCAATGTTGCACGACTTTGCTGTTCCATAAGATCTATTGCAAAGTGTCAGTAACATATACAGTGACAGTGATTACAAATCGCGGTTAAGACTTATTATAACGTGGATGTTTTTAAAATGTGCTTTCTATGCTTGGTCTTGAGTACTTATGCGCAATCCGTATTATTTGATAAATTGTTAAGTACACATTAGATGCAAGTCCACAAATATCCAGCTGCACATCTCTATTTATTTAGTTCAACGTCTGGAATTTTATTTCGACAACTAGACATGCAGCTCTTCAAATGCTTTTATGGAATTCAACTTCCGGAAACTTTATTCCAGTTAGTTTGCTTCTATCCCTGACCTCAGGAATGGAACATGAAATGGCCAAAACACTATAATCTCCGTGGCGAATTAACGATCGATCCAAGCATAAAGGAGGGTTCGTTTAACATAAATTATTCAATCCCGTCCATTCCAATAGGAAAGGCAAGTAACTGTATCTGGCCACTGGCAATCGCAGTCCAATTGAATACTAACGATGAGTTTTAAAATACTAGCATCAATTCCGTTTACTAAGTTGTTTATCTTCTTTTTCCTCCTGTAATATCAATAATTTGTTGAATGTCTGTTGCAATCTCGTATTGCATCTTGCCCGTCGTCGCCATGCTGCCTGACGCCACGAAATGTGCATCCAATCTAATTGTTGTACCTGGTTCCTGACCCTCTAACCACACTGAATGTTAGTTTTCAGCCAGTTTATAAACTACAAAATCAACTATTCATAAATTCAACCGTGCGTTAACGCAACTCTCATGCCAAATCCACCATAAAAGGAAAATAAGCATCCTTCAGTTCTCCAGTCTTAGAGTGCAATATTAGATGGCTCTTGTTTCCAGCTCCAAACCACTGGACAGACCGGGAAACAAATTTACAATAATCGCTTTAGTTAGCAGTCAGACTTTGGTAACGTTTAAATGGCTCCACCTCAACCAAACTTGCCCACCATTTCCCCATTCAATAGTACTGCCCTAATGTTATGTTCAGTTATTTCGCAAAAGTTGATCGTCGCTAAATGACCAAGCTTATTCAGCCTTCGGTTAAGGACCATATAAGATGACAGTAGGTTCCATTCACATCTTTAGCAATCAGAAATCATCATCAACCAAAATCAATCAATGTTTGTTCCTGATTTAAGACTATTGGCCACCCATTCTATCTTCCACAGACTGGTAGCCTGATTTGATCCATAATGTCAGTAAGTGACGGTCTCGATATGCAACCACAGCACAATTGCAACCTTAGACATGAAATCAGACTACGGTAATTCAAATCCCGAATATATTTTGCTATTTGCTGAATTTGTCACCATTTTCCACTATAATATTAATGGCTTCAAATGAGATTACGATCCTCCTCTCCCCCTACATTAAACGTGACGTGAAAACTCAACTGCAGTCTTATTTGGATTTTTAAGAAATAATTGTTTCGTGGTTTGCACATTGCACCATATCCCAACTTGATTTGTATTTGCTTTGAACACTATGTTACAACCTACTTCACTCATAGTCTAGTAACTGCTCACACTACCGCATTGTAAATAAAAGCGGAAATGCTTGCACCGAGCCAGATCTAATCTGATTCAATGGAGTGAAGGCGTGTTCACCATTTTGGTATTTTCTGGATCTTTCAAAAAGAAAAACAACGAGAATTTTGCGAGTTAATTTCCCATGCGAAATGTATTTACCCTGAAATTCGCCAATAACATTTCATGATTGTGAAAATTCGGCTTCATCGCGACTAGGCAGCCCACACCCACTACCTACCTAACCATTGCCCCAGAACCTTAAGTACAAGTCACTTACTAACTGAAACCACCAATCTTTTTAAGCCTGCAACTGTGAGTAGCCCCAGTTCTGATTTTCAAGGAGTAATATATAGTTTTCTCTGAGGCGAGGATCTGGCCAGTCACATTGACCTGTACTGCAGCCTTTAGGTCAGTAAAACTTTAAACACATCAGAGTCACCACGTGCGCCTATTGGGGCAGTATCTATTGTCACACAGGATTGCATCATCTTTCTTCAAAGCAAGAATGTTTTTACCATCTCAAAAACATCAACAATCAATCAAATTCTTGGCTTAACCTAATCATCCCTCAGCTTGTGTAAAGTTCAAAAATTTCCGGGACTGACTGCTGTTTTTGATTGGCTGCAGCAACTCAAACCTACATGCAAATCAGCCAACGCCACTGCCTCGGCAGCAGATCAATACAGGTTTACGGGACGCCGAGAATGCATTCAGCCCGTGCATGCTCAGGGAAAACGACTGCAGAACAAAGCCACAACAATTTACGGCGCCTCACACTCCTACAAGCGATTGTAAGTAAGTTTCTTTCCTTTTTTTATGAACGCAGAATGAGCAACAAAGACGACATCACAAAGTGTTCCCCTGCCCCGATCTCCAGCTTTACGATACAGTCCATACTTGGGACCTCGTCGGAGGAAGAACGCACAGGTTGCAATGACAATGCAAAGGTAAATGCGAGGAAGCGCTGTTTGTCCGACTCCTCGGACGAAGAGTTAACCGAGGAAGGATACAAAGACCTCGCCTGCTTCTGTTCTGACTCTGGCCCCACAGAGCCCTGTCGCAGACACCAGACTATCAGCTACACTTGTGTGAGTAAGTGAAGCAAGAATCTTTATATTTACGGTGCATCATTACCTTCAACTTCTTTCGGCGAATAGTTTTGAAAAAAAAATAATTTTGTTTGAGAGATACAATGCCTTTGCCCCTTGAATTTGATTTTGTTTATAGCGCTCTTTTATATAGTTTCCTATATGGTATATGCTTGTCTCTTGCACGATTATCGCTAACGTCCAAGCAGGCACCAGTACTATCGGCCACGTCAACAGTGACTCTTCATTAAAAAGTGAAAATGCTGGAAACTCTGGGCAGATCAGATACCATCAGCCGACTGTTTATATTTGGGATGGGATTTAGTCGGCAAAGCTGCATTTTGCAAACGTAAAGGGATTTCACATTTTACTGCGGACAGAAAACATTCACTCAATTTGTTTTCCGCACCTAAATTACACAAAATAACATGGTCATTCAGTAAATAAATTACAGGGAATGAAGTTTAACAGTTACATGGTGACTGGAACCCAGGTAAGAGACAACAGCACTTCTGTTTCTTCCATCATTGACAACATATTGACTCTGAATAATAACACATCTACACGACTATTTATTGAAATCAAATTTAACACAGTTTATTGCAATGGGAATTAGGCAATGCGCTTCGTGGTCATATTTAGCTGAGCGTTTACAAAGCCAGATTAACAGCGGCAATTTGCAAGATTGACAGTAAATATAGGTGGGACATGTTTGGGGTTCTTTGCTAATTCATTGCCGAGATAGCTAGAGAATTAGAAACGTGTTTTCTTATCACCAAGTGTTAAATAAAGTTCATTCTTTTTTGACACCTTGTATAATTTTCGTTATACTTAAAGGGAGTTCCTCATATGAAGATTCCAGGGAGTGACGCATGTCATAAGCTCCAGAATGAAGGAGAATTAAAAAAAAGTAAATTCTGTATCAGTCCATTATTCTGGCCGCATAGACAGTGCGAGTGAATTTTCTTTTCATTTAGAGGTATAGGTATAGTGAAAAGATGAGGATTACAAAGAATGTATCTGAGAAATGCTATTTGTTTTTGATTTTTAGGTAATACTAAAGGAGTTGGCACCGCTGGCCAGGAAAGTGCGGAGAGGAGGCAGCAGCAGTACCTGTCACAAGATGGTCAGGTTTACAAGGAAGAGAAAGAGAAAAATTGCATGCAGACATCAACAGACAGACAGAGAGAGGGAGACAGACAAGGGAATCCGACCAAGAAGAAAACTCGCACTGTTTTCTCTCGCAGCCAAGTCTACCAACTAGAATCCACTTTCGACATGAAGCGTTACCTTAGCAGCTCGGAAAGAGCCTGCCTCGCTACCAGCCTCCAGCTTACAGAGACCCAGGTCAAAACCTGGTTCCAGAACCGCAGGAACAAGTGGAAGCGACAGCTCTCAGCAGAACTCGAGGCAGCCAACATGGCCCACGCGTCAGCGCAGACTCTGGTCGGAATGCCTCTCGTTTTCAGAGACAATTCCCTTTTGAGGGTTCCAGTCCCCAGATCAATTGCATTCCCAGCTCCTTTGTACTACCCAGGCAACAACCTTACAGCTCTTCCCTTCTACAATCTCTACAACAAAATCGAATACTGACATTTTCTGCTCCACGTCTCTTTATAATTGTTTAACAATTAAATTGTATATTTATATAATATCCGTATCTGTTTAAAATATATCTTTCTTATATGCAGCCACTTGCATAATTATAAAGACAATGTGCTTCTCTATAAATTGTATTAAATATACCGTGTATATATGGATTATTTGCAGTATTTATTTGAAAATCAGACACTTAAAATTACAGACGGGCGCAATATGATAAAAACGTTAATACGAAGGTAACGATCAGAATATGAAAAACACACATGACGAAAAATGTACAGTACGGATTTTAAAAACATTTCTTCATGCCTAACAGAGAACCACACTATATACTTCCGATCTGATGGTATTGATGGACTTTGATTATAGAAATTTATTATGACATAATAGAATTTTTGGCAAGAGCAATGAATAGGTAACAATGACACTGGAGAAATAATATTCACGCGTTTTTTTTACACTGAGACTTGGTTCACTCACCAAAAAAGTCTGGCATAATGTTACTTACAACAGGAAATTCAGACAAATGTATATTCGTTGTCAAACACAATTAAGGATGCGGTATATTAATACATTGAAAATCTGAAACAGAGAAAACATATCTTCAATGTTATGTGCACTGTTGCGGGAAAGTTGTATTTCCAAAGCAATATGTTTTTGTCTTAGCTGAGCCTGAAAGTTCGTGAGAAGAAGATTATATCTCGGAGTTTTCACAAGCAGTACGTTCAAATCTTATAATTTGTATGACAAAATTAACACAAAAACCTGAAACATAACAGTAGTAATACAATAACACCGTCCAAACATGAATACTTCAGATATTTTTATATTCTTAAATTCAGTACCTTTGATATAAGGAATAAGTTTCGGTTCAGGATAGTACATTGGGTAAAGGTAAGATTAATTCAGGGTGTTCACAAAATGTTGAGAGGCGATTTTTTAATTTAAATAATTTATAAACACACCTTTTCACTCTATTAAACTCAGTTTTAAAAATGTTAACAAAAATGTTAAACATTATTCACTGCAACAGAATGACAATCTTAAATAATAGAAAAGAGCCAAGACTGAAGTTTTGAACTAACCATGGAGAATGAGGCTCGTGATTGACAATTACATTTATCATCGACAAATTAGCGTAGTGCGTCTCCTAACATTTAAATTTAATATATTTATTATAATAATTTCGACACATTAATACATTTCGGATGCAACAAATAATTAAGAAAATCTGGAGGAGAAACTTTCACTTGGTTTATGTGTATTTTTATTACGGTCATGCGCCACTTTGTGAAACATGCATTCACATTTCTCCTTGGCGAAAATAAGCATTTTACATTACTAAGACGTTTCTAAGATGAGTAATTATTATTTTCAAATATTGTTGAAATTGCTGATCAACGTACATGATTCGTAAATGAGATGCTTATACCCAGTTTGAAACTCCATATCTTTTTGCAAGAAGTTCTGTTGTCTATCAGCACAAAACAAATTACGATAATACTTATCGTTTGTCATTTAATTACCCGTTCTCAAGATTGCAATAATATGTTCTCCAAAGATCATTTGTGCTTCTATTGCTTTTTACCAAATTGAATATTCGCCTTCATTATGAAAAGGGCACTTTGGTTATATTTTTACTCAATTGAATTTTAATTGAAATAACAAGCGGTTCTTTTATTTGAAAGGTGCATATGGATTTTTTATGTTATTGTCATAAACATGTTGCATAACAAGGCAGTCAAGACAAGGTCTAACTTGCGCTTGAACTATAGGATAGAATATTAGACAGCGAATTTACAGTTTCGGAAAACAGAAAGCACCTGCTAATCTATCATTTTAATTGAAAAAAAACTTATTTTAAAAATAGTAACAGCTCATCAACATAATGCGTGACAGCAGGAAGATTATGATAGTTTCAAATTTTCCATTGTACAATATTACTCAATATAATGTACTTTGTACTTGCGTGTACGTGAATGAGTACACACCGAAAGTGAAGTCTTCGCTAGAATCAAACGCGACTTAAACACAGTATATTAGGACATCTTTGTATAGCATTGCAATCATTTAAACAAGAAAGTTCAAATAGAACTGATACAATCCTCAAACGTGACAAATTTAAACAATGCTTTGAAAGATAGAATGGGCGTGTTTCATCAAGAAAACCATTATGACCAATTGAAAACAATTCCAAAATCTTCAGTTGTATTAATTCGTTGGATCATTTTTGAGAAGGGCGCAATTACGTTTACAGCAATAACAATAGGTACTCCAAATACATTGGTTTGCAATATTAACAAAAACATTGAATTATAGAAAATGAAGTACATGTATTGAAAGTTAACCACATAAATTCAAACGTATATGTCTATCTTATGACGAGCGTCAATAATCTTTAAGACCATGCATTGATAATAAATGTAGATTAACTCAAAGTATTGATTATCTGGATAACACCCAGGAAGGTAACATTCATTTATTATGGTTGCATGCTATTTACTAGCGATACACTCGGTATAATCTCCATGCATACACGTTACAGTATTGCATTCCCATTAAAAAATTAAGGGTTACTTCCTTCGTGATTGAAAATAAAAAAAGCATGTAGTAAGTTACAAAATTTTAACATTGACATTAATATTGTGTGTTTATGAATACTATGTTTTCAAAGTATTTGAACTGTTGCATCTCTACAAAGTTGCTGCACAACGTCACAATGTTGTATGCTTTGCCCTAAAGAAATCAAACAATATATTTAAAAATTTATAGTTCCTTTATAGGACCTTTCCGTCGTTGATTTAAAAATGTCCTTGTGTTTCAATGTTCCTCGTTCAAGTTGAAGTTGGGATATTGCAACTTAAAGGAACTGACCTGGGCACAGGGGATCACGTGACCAGGCGCCCTACCATCACATCCGCTTGGCAAATAGGCGCCAAAACGGCCCGTGTTCAAACCGACCAATCAGGAGAAAGGATTGGGAGCGGCCAGGACGGGTACAGCGGGAGCGCCTTTTGGAACAATCCGAGTGAAGTCAACGGCGATTCGAGTTCAGGTTCAAAATAGAGAGGACGAGAAGGTAGGTAGCGGGGGATGGGAAGCGTGAAGTTGTAGGCCGGTTGTTCACATAGTGCGTGGCTGGCCCCGTCTCTCTCCATCACATCTCCGGCGTTGATTGAGCTGGAGGCCGGCGCTGAAACCACTAGGCCGGAGCTGCCACACGCATCTCCATTTTCGTGTCTGTTCGCCCTAGTTTTGTGGCATCGGGGCGAGTGAATGTAGTGTTACATCGATATCTTATTTCTGCCAAGTCAAAAGCCAGCGAAATGAAGGGGATCTTGGTTTTGGGAATTCAGTCTGAGATTGAGCGCCGGCATTCACATCAGGTTGACGTGGCGGCCATCTTGTTGATCGGCTATAATCCGATTCTAGTTTCCAAATATTGTGGCCTTTTGCAAACAATAACTCCTTCATTAGATTTTTTCACGCAATGTTTAAAATTCCTTCAACCAGTATTTGACGCTTGTGTGGCTAATTCCTTGGCTACTGCTTTGATAACTTACATAAATAGAAGAGAAATGTATAATTAACCTACGGCAGGTTGCCCATTGTTTCTGTTGTGCCACTGACAGCCAGAGATGCTAACTGCCCGTAATCAAAATGGTGTCAGTGATAGAAGAGCAACAAGGGGCACCAGTGTTTTGACCCGGGGACATGTCCTTTCTGGAAATAACATGCTGTTTTGTTTGTCAGCTGGACTGTCTACTGCAACATATTTGTAAGTGGCAAAACTTTTTTTAAACAAAGTTGAACTTTTTTGTTTCCCTATCGAAGAGGGAAATATACAATTTGCTACAATGGTGGAAACACAAGCTTTGGAGGGGTGTGTGAATGTGGAGAGGTGATGATGAGAGTTTATGAAGAAATTTGAATAGGGATGAGGGATTTATATTGGGTGTGTTGTCCCTTTAAAGACTTTGTAGATTAATAAGGGTGGGTGGTTTTTGAGTGGAGCTTGTGGGATGTACTGAGTATCAGTTTTGCATAGTATGGCGGGTGGGATGCTGTCTCAGAATGCATTGGAACAAGTGTTTTAACAATACATTATTATGGATGATAGAACAATTGGCATTTGGTAGGTTGATGATGAATAGGATATTGTGCTTATTACTTACTACAGCAATACCTGGCATATCTGCAGGAATTTAAAGTAGCTAGGCTATGGGAAATAGCAACTTTATGGTGTAGTGATCATTATGGGTAGGGAATCTTGTATAGAGTGTCATGATGTTTTGGTACCAACAAAACACACAAATGGGGGTAACTGGCTTCTTTAATGAGCAGCTTAAAGACAAAGTAGTCCAAAACCAAGCGTCTTGCTCATAAATTATTTTGTGTGAAAGTCTGTGATATGGTGGAGTGTAGGTAGAGTTATATAGTATGGAAACAGACCCTTTGGTTCATCCATGCTGACCAGATATCCTAAACTTATCTGGTCCTGTTTCCCAGCATTTGACCCGTATCCCAAAATCTTTCCTATTTATGTATCCATCCAACAGGTGCTTTTAAATGTTGTAATTTAAATAACCACTTCCTCTGGCATTTTGTTGCATACATACACCATCGTCTGTGTGAAAAGGTTCCCTTTTAAATCATTCCCTTCTGACCTTAAACCTATGCCCCCTAGTTTTAGACAGCCCTACCCTAGGTTGGGAGGGGGAGGAGAAGGGAGGGGGGAAGCAACCTCGGCTATTTGCCCTATCCATGCCCTTCATGATTTTATAAATCTCCATAAGGTCACCTCTCAGCCTCCCACGCTTCAGGGTAAAAAGCCAGACAATTCAGCCTTTCCCTATAGCTCAACCTTTCATTCCTTGTAAGTCTTTTCCGAGCCTTTTCAAATTTAACAATGCCTTTCCAGAATTGAGTGCAATACTTTAAAAGTGGGATAACCAGTGTCCAGTACAGCCACAACATGGCATCGCTCATATACTCAATGCACTGCCCTCCTCCTTCACCCTGTCTACCTACAACATCCTTTTCAAGGAACGGTGCACTTGCACCATTAGGTCTCTTTGTCTGGCAACACTACCCTAGTTCTGCAAGCTCTGGTTTGCCTTACCAAAATGCAACACCTCACATTTATCTAAATTAAACTTCTGCCACTACTTGGCCCATCTGATCAAGGTCCTGATGTAATACAAGATAACCTCCTTCACCTTCCATTACATCACCAGTTTTGGTGTCATTTGTAAACTTACTAACTATACTTCCTATATCTACATCTAAATCATCTATATTAATGATGAAAAGCTATGGGCCCAGTGCCGCTCCTTTTGGCACACCACTGGTCACAGGCCACCAGTCTGAAAAATAACCCTTAGCTTCGCCCTCTGTCTCAAGTCAATTTTGTATCTAATTGACCTGGCACCCATTGGATTCCATGTGGTCTAACCTTGTTAACCAGTCTACCATGCTGGACCTTGTCGAATGTCTTGCTGAAATTTGTGTGGGCAACATCTACTGCTCTGCCTTCATCAATCTTCTTTGTCACTTTTTCAAATGTTCAGTAAGAGTCAGAGATGTACAGTACGGAAACAGACGCTTCAGTTCAACTTGTCCATGCCGACCAGATATCCCAAACTAATTAGTCACATTTGCCAGCACTTGGCCCATATCCCTTTAAAGACTTGCAATTGATATATCCATCCAGATGGCTTTTAAATGTTGCAGTTGTACCGGCCTGTGGTAGCTCATTCCATACACACACCACCCTCTGTGTGAAAAAGTTTCACATTAAGTTGCTTTTATGTCTTTGCCCTCTCGCCCCAAATCTATGCCCTCTAGTTCTGGACTCCCCTACCCCAAGGAAAAGACCTTGTCTATTTATTGAATCCATGCCCCTCATAATTTTATAAACTTCTATGAGGTCCCTCCTTAGCCTTTGCTCCAGACTCTCCGGTCTATAGTTCATTGGCTTTTCCTTACTGCATTTCTTAGACAATGGCATTATGTTAGCCACCCTCCAGTCTTCCAGCACCTCATCCATGGTTATTAGTGACTCCTGAGATGTCTGGGAAGCAGATTGAAGCAAAGCTGTCTCCAATATCTCTCATGCTGCAGAAGCATGAGCAGCAGCTAGGAGACCTGGAGAAGAGGATGGATGAAGTGGAGCACAGGGTCACAGTGGTGGAAGTTGATACCAGCTCATCCAAGGATGAGATCCAAGCTCTGAAAATGCAGATCCGTAATTTGCGTGAGCAAGTGGATCATCTTGAAAACGGGCAGGAGAAAAAACATTCAGATCATTGGTCTGCATGGTGGTAAGGAAGGTGAGCGGCCTGCGGAATTCGTTGAGGATTGGCTTCTCAAATTCCTTGACTTGGAGGCTGGCATGAGAGGATTGAAGATAGAGAGGGCTCATCGCGTCGGAGATCGGATCTGGGTCAACGTCCTCGTCCTCTCCTGGTGCAGTTCCATCGTTACCGGGATAAGGAGAGAGTCATGGAGGCTTCCAGAATCCAGGAGTAGGATCCCACATCTTTGGACTGTGGGAGGAAACAGGAGCACTCAGAGGAAACTCACGCAGACACTGGGAGAATGTGCAAACTTCACACAGACAGTTGCCCGAGGCGGGTCTTTGGCGCTGTGAGGCATCAGTGATAACCACTGTGCCACCATGCTGCCCATTATGGTTAAGACTAAGGACGTTACAGTGGGTTCAAGGTACTGGCGAATGGATCCCTTTATCCTGATGGATAGTAAGTTTGTGGAGTATTTCTCTAGGGAATTTCGGGTGTTCCTAGACATCAACATAGGCTCGGTTGATAACTCATCCATCCTTTAGGAAACTGTCAAAGCCTATGCTATGGGGGTTAATTATTTCATATTCCACCAGTAGGAAGCATCAGAAGGGTGAGTAGCAACGTCTCCTTGAAGCCCGGTTGAAGGTAGCCGAGAAGGCCTACTTTGACAGACTCTCGTTGATCAAACTACAAAGGATAACGGCACTGGTCTGCACTAAATTCCGTGCTCACATAGACAGCAAAGAAGGAGCTGGCTTTTGCAAAGCAAAGGTTATACGAGCATGGTGACAAGCCAGGCAAATATGTAGCATACCTTGCCAGAAAGAGAAATGCCCCACAAACCATTACGACGATTAGGGAGAGGTCTGGGAGCCAAACGTGATTCTAAGGAGAGTAATGTTTTACCAATCTGAGGATTGGCCAAAATGGAATCCTTTTTTAGAGATCTGAAGCTCCTGGGTGTGACTCCCGAACAACAGTCCTTTCTCGATGCCCCATTATCAGAGCAAGAAGTGCAGGAAGCTGTGAGGCAGCTTCAGAATGGAAAGGCACCCGGTCCTGATGGACTTCCCAGTGAATTCTGTAAGGAATTTATAAGTATACTGTCAGGCCTGATGCAGATGATGTCCTAACTTTTTTTTGACACATCCAGCAGTTTCGGTGCCTTGCCTGATACAATACATTCACGCGTTTGGTGCTTTTTCAGGGTATAAGATTAATTTAGCTAAATCAGAGGCTATACCTATGGGTGGTCTTACGAAGGAGCTGGCTCCTGAGGGTGACAATAGATTCGCATTTAGATTGTCACGGGGTGGGATTTGTGTGTTTGGGCATATTCATTACTCCAGTTCTGGATTGGTTGTTTAAAGCCAATTTTGTTCAATTATTTGGAAAAATTAAACAAGATCTTCAAAGATGGGAGGCACTTCCAGTCTCGTGGTTGGGTTGGATAGTGCTCATTAAAATGAATATTCCCCCTCATTTGCTATGCCCTATACTGATGCTCCACTTGATTTTCAGTAAGCAAACACTCAGGAGGCTGACCGGCTAGTTCAGTTCCTTTATCTGGCATCGTAAGCGGCCCCTCATTAAATTAACCAAGCTGCAGTTGCCTCACAGATTGGGGAATGGACCTTCCAGATACTAAAAATTACCAATTAGCTCATTTTTGACCGACGTGAGTGATTGGGTTTGTGGCGATCCTCTTTCAATATGGCTAGATATCGAAGCCTCCCAGGCAAGGTGCCCCCTTACCAGTTTGCTGTTTTTGGACAAGACGAGGACAGTTAGGGAATATTGCCACAACCCACTAGTTGCCAATACTGTTAAAGCATGGAGGGCAATTCGGCAGAGGGAAGGCAAAATTGGCAAAACATCTTTGTTTACACCTTTAGTCGATATGCCGGGTTTTCAACCGTGTATGGTAGATACACGATTTAAACGTTGGGCAGCTAGGGGTGTCTCTTGCATGGGCGATTTATTTGAGGGAGACGTAATGATGTCCTTTGTTCAGTTAGTATGGAAGTACGAGTTATTTAATAGAGACCTCTTTCATTTGTTTTTCTAGTTTAGGGATTTTATTTAAAAAAAACACACACTTTTGATCCCTGCAAATCTGACATGGAGAGGGGGGTGCTAAGGGCTAAGAGTATACTCTCTGTCAGTACTTTATATCATCAATTGGGGGGTGCCACCTCATGAGTCTGATCCGCTCTGCAAGATGTGGAAAAGAGAGCTGGGTGTTGAAGTTTCCTCAGAAGCATGGGATGATATTTGGATGAATGCAAGGAAGATATCAATTTGCAATAGGACCCATGTTTTAAAGTTGAAGATTCTCCACAGGGTCTACTTGGCTCTAGACCATTTGTCAAAATTTAAACCAGGGGTATCTTCAGCATGTCCGTAGTGCAAGGTCTGCACGGGCACTCTTACCCATTGTCTTTGGTCTTGCAATATGCTTCAAACATATTGGAATGCTGTGATGGGCGCAATGGAGTGGAGTTTGGGTGTAAGGTGGAGAAGGACCCTATCTCTCTCTCTCTCTCTCTCTCTCCTTTTGGACCTACCCACTGTATTTTTTGTAGACGTGCATAAGAAAAATCTTTACAATATTCTCAAGTTCTGTGCAAGAAAGAATATCTTGTTCGGTTGGATATTCAAAAAAACCCCAGGCTTGTTGGGTTGGCGGGAGATTATTATGGAGCATGTTCCCCTGGATTTTCTCACAAATATGTTACACCACAAAACTGAGAATTTCTACAAGGCTTGGCAGCCCTTTTTTTTTTGCAATACCTGGACACAGATTTATCTGTCACACGATTAAGGGCTTTTATATAGCCATAATGATAGTGTTTCACAAGTTCATTATCCAGGGAGGATGAACTGTGAATGTATGAGTGTTTTGTTTGGCTAGGCTGAGTTATTATTATTTATTTGTTTGTTGTTAGTTATTTAGATAGCTAGTTTAGGTTTTTTTTAACTTTTTTGTACAGGAGGGTGGGTTGGGGATATTTTCGGGTTGATATTTGTACTGTTTTGAATTGCGTTGTTTTGTACTTATAATATTAAAATCTATGTTTTCTCAATAAAAATAGCTTATTAAAAAAGCTCTTTTTACAACATCATAAAATGACTGCAAATTATATATACTAATCCTAGTACTGCTTATGTAACTAAATTATGAAAGGGGCAAAGATCCCTGGCAAAAGGAGTCAATAATAGACATTATATGGAAAGAAATGCTGAATTGTAAAAACATAATAGTTCAGATGCGGATACCTGCCACACCTTGAAAAGGTCGGCAGACCTAAAATGCATACCGTTCCATGGCTGTGTGCATCAACAGGTGTGTGTCTCTTAAATAAACTGTAAGAGATTGTGGACGCTGGTCTGCCTTTCCCATTATTTTGGTTTACATCCCTTCATCTTTTCTTATCTTTCCCCCTATGTGTGTATGTATATATATATATATATGTTGGGGCGTTTGGTTAATGTTGATGGGGAGAGGTGGTTACCTTATTCTATTTTACTTCTGTTTTTAGGAGCGGGGTTGTTTTTCTTTCCCCTGTTATTTTGTGGTATTATATTTAAGTATTACATGTTGAGATTGTAATCTTATAGTTATATATGGTATTAATATTCCCAAATATATTTAGATGTGGGTGTGGGTGGGGGTGGGGTGTTCACTGTTAACTCTAGCTTTATATTATATTTGAATTCTCCTCATTTTATTGAGGAACACCTGGGTCAAGGATGGGGCACTGGTTGGAAGAGGGTAAGATGGACTGTGGGAGAGGAAGTGACGCTCCCTGGGAACAAGGGAGAAAATCTCCAATTCGGAATGTTTTATATTTTTTATACTTAGAAAGAGTTTTTTGTTATATTGTTTTGAGTGTATCAGAGAATCTTTACTTTTGTAAATCTTGTATGCTCCATGCTCGGGATGTTCTAGATAGGGTTTCCCCTCCTGAGGGATCTCGGATTTGTCCAGATGATTATGGCTGAACAGTTGGTTAAGTGGTGCACCTGGAATGTCAGGGGAAGTAATTCGCCAGTTAAAAGGAAGAAAATATTATCAAATCTTAAGAAGGAGAGAGTTGATATAGCTCTCCTACAGGAGACACACCTGTCGGATAAAGAACACTTAAAATTACGACAGGGCGGATTTGATCAGGCCTTTTTTTCCTCTTTTAATTCAAAAAGCAGGGGAGTCGTTATCCTTGTCCGGAAGAACTTCCCTTTGAAAATTCTAAATCAGATAAAAGACGAATCTGGACGATATATTTTGATTAAAGCCCTCATAAATGGAGAGGAATATGGGATCTTAAATGTATACTGCCCCCCGGCACACCCCTTTAAATTCATAACGGAAGCTTTTTCAAAACTGATGGCCTTTGGTGCCCGTCATACAATTATAGGGGGAGACTTTAATTGTATTATGGATCCGGAAATAGACAGGATTCCCAAGAGTGCCGCTGGAGTATCTCCCAGATCTAGACAACTGGCGGACCTGAATAAAGAATTAGGATTGGTAGATGTATGGAGATGTCTCCATCCACAGGGTAGAGATTTTTCTTTCTACTCTAATCCACATAAATATCACACAAGAATTGATATGTTTTTTGCCCCATCGATTTTTCTAAACTCTATAGCAACCTGTAAAATAGGTACTATAGCAATCTCTGACCATGCCGCTGTATACATGGAAACTAAGGTAAAGAACAATGGGACATCTGCTCGGCATTGGCGTATGGACCCCTTCCTGATAAAAGATAGCAAATTTTTAAAGTACTTCTCCCAAGAACTTAAAACGTTTTTAGAAATTAATACTGGTACGGCTAGCAATCCGTCAATGATGTGGGAGACCATCAAAGCTTATGCACGAGGTTTGATCATCTCCTATTCAGCGACCCAGAGGAAAATGAAGGGAGAGCAACAGCGTCTGCTCGAAGCTCGCCTAAAAGCAGCCGAAACAGCATACGCTGATAGACCTTCTATCACAAAATTGCAGAGGATTACAGCTCTTAGGACAGCTTTAAACACCGCGCTTACTCAAACGGCTAAAAGGGAAATATTATTTGTGAAACAAAGATTATATGAATATGGCGACAAACCGGGTAGATACTTAGCATTTCTTGCAAAGAAAAAGAAAGCCCTTCAAACTATTCCAACCATCAAGGAAAGTACAGGTACCCTGACTCATGATCATAAAAAGATCAATGCGACCTTTAAAGAATTTTATTCTGAACTATATAGATCGCAGGATTGTGAAGATAGGATTAGGAGGATGCAGTCATTTTTAAAAAAATTGACCTTCCCGGGCCTGACTCCGGAACAGGTGTCGGCCCTAAATACCCCTTTAACAGTCCAAGAAATACTTGAGGCAATTAGGCAACTTCAGAGCGGAAAAGCACCGGGCCCGGATGGTTTTCAAGCTGAATTCTATAAAGAATTTACAGGAATATTGGTTGACCCACTTATGGATATGTATAATTTTGCGCATAGTCAGGTCTGTCTCCCGCCCACGCTGAAAGAAGCAAATATTTCTCTTATCCTCAAAAAAGGAAAAGACCCAGAAGATTGTGCATCTTACAGACCAATATCCTTACTAAATGTAGACTTTAAAATTCTCTCAAAAATGTTAGCACTAAGACTAGAAAGGGTACTGCCATATATTATAAAGGAGGACCAGACGGGATTTATTAAGGGCTGCAGATCATCCAATAATATCAGAAGGGTCTTGAATATGATCCAAGCCTGTCATCAGGGAAAGATACCAGTAGTAGTAATTTCATTGGATGCGGAAAAGGCATTTGATAGGGTTGAATGGTCATATTTATTTTACACATTGGAAAGGTTTGGCGTTGGACAGGTGTTTACCAAATGGGTTTCAACATTGTATAATGACCCCAAAGCAGCTGTTATTACTAATGGGTTAAGATCGGGTGGCTTCAGTGTGGGTAGGGGCTGCCGTCAAGGATGTCCTCTCTCACCATTGTTGTTTACACTGATAATCGAACCATTAGCAGAAGCCATTCGGACTGATCCTAATATAACGGCCCCGAGGATTGGTACAGGTAAACACAAAATTACCCTCTATGCAGATGACGTTCTCTTATTCCTCAGTAATCCTTTAATGTCAGTGCCTCGTCTAATTCAAGTTATTAATACATTTAGTGCATTCTCAGGCTATAAAATTAATTTTTCAAAATCGGAAGCCATGCCAATGGGTGGTCTGGCTATGATACCCCACTTAATGGACGGATCCCCTTTTCCCTTCTGTTGGTCCCTGGAGGGCTTCTTATATTTAGGTATTTTTATCACGCCAGTATTTGATCAGCTGTATAGGGCTAATTTTGTACAATTAATGGAAAGGATAAGGCAGGACCTCCAGCGATGGAGAGACCTTCCGATTTCCTGGCTAGGGAGAATAGCATTAATTAAAATGAATGTTCTGCCCGGTCTCTTATATCCTATGAGAATGCTCCCGCTGATGCTGCCAAGGCTAGCCCTACGTAAATTATATGGCTGGTTGGGCTCCTTTATTTGGAACCATAGACGGCCCCTTATTAAGCTGAAGAAGCTACAGCTTCCACAGGCAAGGGGAGGACTGGACTTCCCAGACTTTAGGAAATATCAGTTAAGCTCCCTACTAAGTTACATAGCTGATTGGGTTTCATCTGATCCACAATCAATTTGGCTGGATATCGAAGCCTCCCAAGTAAAATACCCACTTATTAACCTTGTATTTTCAGATAAGAGGAAAATCATTACAGACCACTGTAAAAATCCCATAATATTAAACACAATTAAGGCCTGGAATATAATGCAGCAAAATGAGGGTAACTCACATAAAACATCCCCCCATGCACCAATAGTAGGCGCATGGGGATTCCAACCGGGGATTACAGATGCCACCTTTAAACTCTGGAGATCCAGGGGCATCTCATGCTTAGGGGACCTATTTAAAGATGGGATCCTGATGTCCTTTGAGCAGCTGCGTCTGAAATTCGGAATACCTAATGGGGATCTCTTTCGATACTTCCAAGTTCGAGATTATATACAGAGGAAGACTACATTAATAGATAGTCTTTAAAAATCAGACAGAGAACGTAATGTCTTACGACTAGCGGGGGCATCCTCCGTTAGTACTATATACCATTTGCTACATGATGGAGTCTCAGGAGACATGGATGACCTGCTTAAAACATGGGAGCAGGACTTGGGGCTAGAAATCTCTGAGGATATGTGGAATGACATTTGGGAAAATGCTAGAAGAATTGCTATCTGTAACAGAACTCAGGCTATCCAACTAAAGATACTTCATAGGGCCCATATAGCTCCGGCTCGACTGGCAAAATTTAAGGCAGGAGCATCTCCAATGTGTCCTAAATGCAAAATAGAGGTGGGTACTCTTGTACATTGTCTGTGGACTTGTCAGAAAATCCGCAGATACTGGACTAAAGTGGCAAATACCCTGACAGAAATTTTAGGAACGGAAATTAGGGTGGACCCTGTATCTCTCCTTTTGGGCTTTTCGAACCTCTCATCTCTGGATATGCATGGGAAGAGACTATTTTCTATTCTCTCTTTCTGTGCAAGGAAAAATATTTTGGTGAACTGGGTGGCTGAGGGCCCCCCTGGACTTTCAAATTGGCACAGATTAATTATGGAATATATCCCCCTTGACTTCCTCACAAATATGGTGCACCGAAAGACTGAATTATTTTATAAAATATGGCAGCCCTTTTTGAATTATATAAATGCAGATATTTCGGCTATCCTAACAAGGGCTTTTATTTAGTGAAGATTTCAGACCGGGCTGCTCCGGGGCCCCTTGGGAGAGGAATCCTGCGCGAATACGGGTTTTATTATATTTGATGTTTATACATTCCGAGCATGTAAGATACTTAGGTATACACTCTGGTTAGTTATAGGTTAGATTAGTAGAAAGTTGAGTTTTTTTTTCTTTCTTTTTTCGTTTCTTTTTTTTTCTTTTTTTGTTTTCTTTCTTTCTCTTTTCTTTGTTAAATTATGACTATTATATATGATTTAATTGTACATCAATGTTTGTATTTGAGAGTTTTGTTTATTTTTGTAAATTTGCAAAAATGTTAAATTTCAATAAAAATATCTACAAAAAAAAAACAGGTGTGTGTGCATTCACCCAGTTCCACAACTTCGATACAGCTGTCCTCTCTAGCCACCACCTGGTGTGGAAGAGTAAATGGAAGTAGAGGTGTAGGTTGAAACCTTGGAAGATACCTAATTGAAAGATTATGACTCTTAAGTTTACACTGAACTTCATCGAATTGGTATAGTTGGCCAGTTATGGAACAACCCAGGGGAACTGGAGAGTTAAATGGCAAGTAAATTGCAACTCGGGGTCATGTTTGCTGATGAACACACAGCCTATCTTTAAACATATAAATTGCTTTTAACCTTAAATATGTTTTTTTTAATCAGGAAAGTATCTACATGCTTTTAGGGCTATATATTCAATTACTACTATTTTAGTACTTAGTGCTTCATTATGATTTGCTTCTGTCACTCATGTTTTGTTACCAGTTTTAAATATTGTCACTGTGACAAAGCACAGGACAGGCACAATGAAATTTACTTCCAGAATAGATCTAAAATAGATATTAAAGTTTTATGTAGCTTGAAGAATAAAGTTGTATTTTATACACTTCTCTGAGTGGTTTACCTGAACAATCTGTTACAGACAGGATTCATCACTAAGAATTTTTAAGTGCAAAAGTTGGCCATTAGCTCAACAAGTCCACAGCTTTGCTGATGTTTGACATAAGGCAATTGATATTGCAGTTCTCTAGGGTACCCTGAGGTCCAAAGTTAATAGCGTTAACTTAGTCAAATGTCTATAAAACAACTGCGTTCGGCAGATACGAATAGTGCCTGTATTGTGCATTTTCACAAGATATTGACAATTTCATCTTTGATTTGATAATTTATTTTACATGGTTCAGCTTTTATTTTGACTTTTGTTCTGACACCATTTGGTTAGTATGTGAAGGAGACATTTTTTATAAAGCTCTAAATTAGAGTCACACAGCAAGCAAACAGTCCTTTTGGTCTGAATCATCTGTGCTGAGCGGTTTCCCAAACTAAACTAGTTCTATTTGCCTGCATTTGGCCATATTTCTGGAAGAAAGGTGACCCATTTTATTCTTCTGGTCATTCTTATTACTGAGGTTGCCTTTCCCATGATCAAGTCTTCCTCTTGAAGAGAAAGAAAGCTGTGTAGGCCTTGTTATTGAAAGCAATTGGAGAGAACACAAAGCTCTTGGTGTATTGCAAGTATTAAGTGATATTTACATTAAACCAGTTATGATCATTACTGAGGGTCGTAACAAATTAATCTTCTCCACTGTTTCTTTGATCTTGGTTTGAAGTTTAATAATCAGAACTAACATGACTGAAATATTATGTTGCTTATTTCCAGATGACTGGATCAAATGAATTCAAATTGAACCAGTGTCCTGAAGATGGTATCTCTGCCATTAAGTTCAGTCCGAACACCTCCCAGTTCCTATTGGTATCATCCTGGGATTGTACTGTCCGTTTGTATGATATCACATCAAATAACATGCGCCTCAAGTACCAGCATTCAGCAGCTGTCCTGGACTGCGCTTTTCATGTGAGAAGAGATTTATTTTGCTGCTGAGTTTTGCTAACCTAGAATGTTTGAAAAATGTTTTATCTGGTAGCAGTATGGATATCTACTTTGGATAACTGTATAATATTGCCAGTAAGAGTTCACTGTCAAATATCTCTGATATCAGCCTGAACCTAAGCTGTTTCTATTAATATACCATATTCCACAAAGCAACTTTGCATATCTTGAGTACTACAATTTAATTTATTGTTTTTGTATTAATCTTTAAACTGAAAGCTCCCAATTTGATAAACTTATTTTATTTCACTTGCTTTCTAATTTATTCTTGTTTCTCTCATTCCTGTTATTTGCCATTTATGTTTCTTTTGTGTGATTCCCTTTATCTTGTAACATTAGATTACTTTCTCCCCAGAATATTCATTATTCTTTCAGTATGAGGGTGTTCATTGTCATCTTTTTTGATTATTTTTAAACCCTTTAACCCAGGACTTGCCATATTATTTGTGACAGCTACACAATGTGTGTTTGCTCTCCTGATGAGAAGCTGTATGACATCCAGTGCATGTCTGTGTTTATAAAGTCACTGGAATTGTGTGCAATTTTTTTTTAGGGGGTCTGACTAATGCTGTGGAGAGCTTTTTAGTATAATTTCAGTATTCGTGGTCTGCATTTTTGCTAATATTTAAATACTTGGATCCAGTGCCAGCACTTAAGTATTGTCAGCTCTTATCCTGATCATCATATATTATAAACCAAAAATGTGCACTGAAAAATGACTAAAACAGCTGTGTAAACCATTTACATTTAGCAATATTAAATGTCATTTGCTCTTTGCAATAGAAAAGGTACTCTTGATCCTTCTTCGATTATTTTACTGCATTGTTTGTCTATTGATCTGCACATTTGTCAGCAGATTTGAAAAACCCGTGCTTTTTGATAATCCTAAGGGTTATGTACCTAGTTTACCTAAGGTAGAAAACGAGCATGACTGATTTTAGAGAACGTTTTAAAAAAAGAAGCCTGTACTGCCAAGTCTGCATCTCAACTCTTCTTGCTGCACCCTGCCCTTATTCTTCAATTTCTCTGTAAATAATTTCAAAGATTCACGACCCTTTCAATTAAGAAATTATTTACAGCTGAAATGATGAGTAATCAGGCCATTATTCTGAGACTCTGGCTTGGTGTCCTAAATCTTAGCCTCTAACGTGGGATAGATAATGTTGAATTTGCAAGCTATTTTATAGCTTGTTGGCAAACAGTGAAACACTGTTATACTTGGCATACCGTTTCAGTAAGTTATGTTTGTTGGTATTACTCACTTTATAAGTTGGAAAATTTTAATTTTGAAGGGTGAAATGCAGATTATGATCGCTTATGATTTTCATTTTGTCTAGAGGCAAAACGGTGTGTTTCTTTTAAACCTTTTTTAAAAGTGCTGGGAAATTTTTGAAAAAGAATAAGCATAAATGTTCTATTTGGTAAATGTGGGATCAATATTGGTTTCATTAGTGTACCAAATTATGTTGAGCACTAAGTGTTTAATTTTTCTCAATACCTTCATCCCCACTACCCCTGTAACTAGGATCCAACACATTCATGGAGTGGCGGGTTGGACCTCTCACTGAAAATGCGGGATTTAAATACAGACCAGGGTGAGAAATGCTTATAATAAATGCTGTTAAGGAGTTACATGATGTTCTTGAAAAGCTTTTTAAGCAAATTATGCTTTCATGTTGTGATTGGGATTATGGAGCCTTTTGCCTGAGTTGAATTTCTAGTAAAGCCTTTGACAAGGTTCCGCATGGTAGACTGATTTAGTAAAATTTGATCACGTGGGAATCAGGGATAACTTGCCGGTTGGATACAAAATTCTCTTGACAGTGAGATGTGGTGGGGGGTTGTTGTTTGAACTGAAGGCCCGTGACCAGCGATGTTCCAGAGGAATTGGAGTAGGGTTTACTTTTGTTTGTCATTGTATAAAAGATTTGGATGAGTATTTAGGAGGCATGCTTATTAAGTTTGCTGATGCTGCCAAAATTAATGGTATAATGGATAGTGAAGCAGGTTATCTAAGGTTACAAATACATCTTGATCAATTGGGCCAATGGGCTGAGGAGTGGCAGATGGATAAATGTAAGGTGTTGCATTTTGGTAAAATGAACAAGGGCAGGACTTGTACAGTTAATGATCAGACTCTGGCAACATTGTCGATCAGAGACTCCCAGGTAGACAGGATGGTTAGGAAGACATTATCGTTGATCATAGTGTTGATTATAGGAGTTGTGATGTCATGTTGAGGTTGCACTGGATATTTGAGAGGCCACTTCTGGTGTACTGTTTCCATTTCTGGTTGCCGTGCTACAGAAGGATATTATTAAATTGGAAAGGGTGCAGAAAGGATTTTCCAGAATGTTGCTGGGACTGGAGGGTTTGAATTTTAAAGAGAGGCTACATAGGGTAGGACTTTTTCACTGGAGCATAGAAGGTAGCAGTTTATAAAATCATGAGGGGCATAGATAAAGTGAAAAATAGTAAAGGTATTTTCCTTAAAGTCGGGGAGATCAAAACCACAAGGCATATTTTTAGGGTGCGAGGAGAAATATTTAAAAGGGACCTGTGAGGCAACCTTTAAAGTTCATGACTCCTATGTGGAATGAACTGCCAGAGGAAGTGGTAGATGCAGGTATAGTTACAACATTTAAAAGATGTTTGGACAGATGTATAAATAGGAAAAGTTTGGAGGGATATGGGCCAAACACAGGCAAATGTGACTAGGTTTGTTTGGGAAAACAGGGCGAGTTTGTCTGAAGGGTCTGTTTCTGTTACTGTGTGTCTGACTTCTGGTCAAAAAAGTTTGACAGCAAATTATAAATTAACAAAAAACTAAATGTATTTCCTGTTTGTTTCTTTTAATGCAGCCTAATGTTTTATTCTAATTTCTATTTGCCCTAAACAGTCCATGCTAGTGTTATCCTACTCACAGTAGGCCTAATCGTTTGCTCAATCTGTCCATTATAGCTTTATTTCTCTTTCCCTCAAACACCCATCTAACCTATTTCTAAATGTTGGCGTTGCCCCTGTTTTAGTAACTAACAGATCATGTATTGTGCAGTTTCTCAACCTTCTATAAAATTATTTTTCTTTTTTGTAATATGTCACATTTCTCCAGTTTTATTCCATTGTTCAGGATTCCGTAACCAGTGTGAAGACTGTTAATATTTCCATGTTCCAAATCCTTTTTCATTTTAAATGCCTCTGATGTTCCTTCTACTGTTTGATTTAGAATTCAGTAGCTACTGATTCCAATTTGCAGTTTAGAAGTATACATTGTTTGTGGGGATATATTTGATGAACTTGTGATGGACAATTTTTTGTACTGAAAGATTGAAGAAGATAATAGTACACATATCTAATTTCTAATTTTGTATTCTTGCGAGTTAAGATATAATGTTTTATTGTCTTAATGGGCAAGCTTTTTTAACATCTCCTGTGTTGATTGCAAAAACTGTTGAGTGATTAAAATGGGGGACATATTCCTATAATGCTGAGGGGGGAAAAGTAAAATTAAGGGATGGATCAACTTCTATTATATACGTGCAACACATGGCTTTGAGCAAAACCTAGTATGACAAAGATGGATTGCATTGCAAACACTTAGAAAGTTGGGTTTGTGGAGAAGAGTCATTACTTCAATTGATTTGAGGACTGTTTTGGAAGAGGGTAATCCCAGAGTAGCCCTTGGATTGATTTGAACCTCTTTCCACTCCTGCCCCTGGTTTGCACTGTAGACACTCCATATTATTGATGTCAGTGAAGTGGCCTAGGGACACAAGTTCATTCCTTTTCAAACAGATTTGATGATTCTCTGATTGACATCAGAGGAATACTTTATACAATAAACATATAGACTGGAGAGATTCCAGTTTTCAGTTTGTGGCCAAGTTTTTAACCTTGAAGTCCAAGTTTTTACATTATGTTCACTTTTTATAGTTCTGGCTAGCTGCTTTGTTCTACGTGATGATGTGACCTTTACGTCTTGGTGGTTTTCATTTGCTTAATTGGTGGCTGGATGAATTGTGGATGAAAATATGAATATTTTTAATATCCAGCAGCTCAAGATAGCAAAAGTATTTATGAAAAATCAGCATTTCCTGCATGTCATCTGGATACAATGGGTCCCAATGTAACCTGAGATGGAATACAAGGACAATCTATCTTTGACTTGCATGGCCTTTTGAAGGGTGTACCCCCAGATGTTGACACTGGCATTGTAACGACAATAAAGAAAGATAAATAACCAGCTCTTTTTGCTTTAAAATATACTCAAATTTGCCTTTTTTTTTGTAGAAACAATTGTGGGTTCACATGATGCTTCAATTCGTTGTGTTGAATACTGCCCAGAGGTGAATGTAATGGTTACGGGAAGTTGGGATCAAACTGTCAAGCTGTGGGATCCTAGGACACCTTGCAATGCTGGAACGTTTGCACAGCCTGAAAGGGTATGCATTAATTTTGTTTATGATGTAATGCTCAAATTGTTTGCAAATAAAGCACTATTCTGTATTTCTGTAAAGGTATTTGCATTATTCACAATGTTAGCTCTATCTTTGGAAGCATAAAGTAAGATTGGGTAATTATATACGATTGTAAATCACTATGTTGACTTGTATTCAAGTGAATACAGAAAATGAAAGGGTAATGTGATTGAACATGGTTAAATTGATGCCAGATAGTACTCTTTAATACAAATGATGGTGAAAATTCTGAAGCTCTTCCCAGAAAACTGAGCTTGGGTCAATTGAAAATTTCTTAAAACCGAGGATTGCACATTTGTATGGCAAGGTATAAAGAAAAACGTAACTGTGTGATCGAACCAACCTGCTTTAAAATAATGCTTTATGATGTAAGACACTTGATAAAGAAGGGAGTTGTACCTAAAGCATTAAATAAAGGGGCTCCACTCCAGCCTTAAGCACAGTCATTGCCATTTTAAAATCTGTCATGTACTTTCCTTAGTTTGCAGATACGTAGTTGTATTATTTTCCCATTTCCAGGGAAACATTTTTAAATGCAGTCTGGTATTGTGAAAAATAGGTTGACATTCTTACAGTGGACTAAATATTATTGCCAATATGGGGGTGCATTTCCATGGTTTTTTATTTTGACCAAGTAATTGTAGGTAAGGTTTGAATCTAGTAGTTTATAATGTTTGCATGGTAACATAGGTAAATTTTGTGGAGTCAACTGCTCACCTAAAGCACCCTATTCTTACTGTATTATCTACCACATTCACTACTAAGTGACCATGAAGTCACCCTATTATTCTTAACCTAATTTTTAGTAAGATCTTAGTTTGAAGAAAATAGCTTGTGGTGAATGAGAGTATGATTTATTGCATGTTAGCTTCCAAGAGCTAGTGATGAATCTGTGACAGAATGGAGTGGAACAGACAGGCATTGTCAATGGAGCTGTTTATTGGTTCACTGGGGCTCATTATGGCATCAGGTTTTTTATCTGAGTGAGTAATACTTCTCCTGATGAATGTGTGCACTGAGTAGACTGGCAGAATCTGCATGACCCATCAGCTCTACAGTTTGATTTATGAATGCATAGGAGTTGGGAAGATCACACTTGCAGTGCAGAAAGTACTTGACAACCAGTATTTCTAAAGAAGCAGATGTATTATCTATTGCTTAAACCATTGATCCAAATTACAGGCTTGAATTCAACATTATGATTTTATAGTTGCATGTATGAATATATAAAAGATTGTTAGTTGTGGGTGTTTCCTATGGGAATGTAAGTATGAGAAATAGCTGTACTACGTAAGTATAGTCAAATATTCCAAACAGAGTGCACATGTATGATTTAAAAGATGCATGCATTACTGAAAATAGTTGATCTGGTTTATGAAACTGTGCTATGACTATTGTATAATTGCCTTTTACTGTATCATAAATATAATAAGCAAATTGTGGTTTGGGGTTGTGGGGGGTGAAAAAAGTTGACACTTTTAAAAAAGAATGGGCCTCAAGCTAAACATGTTTAGGAACACAGAATCTGAAATGCAGCTAAAGATAAAGGGACATGGTCAATTGTCAGATATTTATGAATCTATTAATTGTGCACTTGGAATGAGAAAACTGAGAATGCTATCTTGACAGAATTCTTGCAGAATTTCAGAACAAAGTATATGATTAAATTTACTTTCAATATATCCGGTAGTCTTAATGACTACAGATCTGCCAGTGTTTGTTTCAGTTTCTGTCACTTGACAATGTGCATTGTACTAAAGGCTAACTCCTCTTGCATTCCTTTATATTCAATAAGGCCAGAGGATAGCATCCCAAACGTAAAAGTCCTGCTGGCAGTATTCACTTGACAAATAGGTAGTCACACCCACTTGGTCCAGAACAGCAGAGTAAGATTGATCAGAAATTAAGATAAACGACGTTGTCATTTAGTATTTTCTGCAGAAACTCAGTTGCAGTCTGGGTCTTATGTTTAGTTGGACCAATTCTTTAATCTGTTCAGTGTCTTCCATTCTCTCCCTTTTTAGGCAGACAAATGCTCTGAACTTGCAGGGTTTTTGATGGACTGTGATCCCAGTTTCAAGGTTTAGTGCAGATTAATGTGACAATCCTGAGCTTGCAGTTTGTCGTTCACTTTTCTGCAGGAAGTGCTGTGGTCCTGCTGTCCCATCCATACTAGCCACCAGACAAAACCCTTCTTCGTTCAGTGAAGCATCTGAATTTTTATTGGTGATTGTAAAAACTGCTGCTGAACAACAAATTTGATCATGAAAATAATTTTATGTTTGGCGAATGTTGCATGTTTTCAGATCTAAATAATTGAAATTTAAATTTTGTTCATAGTGTTTCAGCTTCCACCTTTCTTCACCATTTGTTTGTCTCAGTCTTTATTGTGCATTCTAACTAATTTTTAAAAATTGGTATGTGCTTTTGATTTCATAGTTTACTGTTTGATCACTCCTCTGTGAGTTGCTGTTTGCATAGCTTGATGGCATTACTTGAACTTAACTCTGTATTCCTGTTAAACAATACTGCAATTAATCAAGAGATGTGAAAGTTCTAGCCACAGAATTTTAAGGTATCTCTCCAAGGCTTTCTTTGCAGCTGGTTTGGAGCACCATTGCTTTGTTGATCACAAAATCCCTTGGTTACTGTCTTTGGGTGAGGTTTTTATGAAATATCTGATTGAAATGATCAGTGTATTATGTGCAGTCTTAACATTCACTTTTTTACCCTTTTCAGGATATGCCTATCTACTCTTAAAGCTTGAACAGTTCACTCCTGTTTGCTTATTGCTTTATTTGTTGGCCTGTACAGATTGTGGATGTTTGGAAAGGGCAGTCTCTAATGTTTTTGTCTCCTAAGTGAACACATTTTAAAATCTGACCAAATTAGAATTCTTTGATCTCAAAGATTCTTCCCTGCTCCCAAAGATGAAAAGATAGCTTATTCCTGTTAAGTTTGTTTAAATCACAGGTTACAAGCATGAACAATTTGGGATTCATAATCCAATAAGATGTCACAGGCTGCCCTTTTCTAAATTTCAGGCTGCACAATTCAAACAGAAGCAAGCAATGAATAAGAATTAAGTGCAAGTTGAAAGCAGTTGACTGGGTTTTAAGACCACACTGCCAAGGCTGAATGACTACAATTTTCACACCACAATCTAGATAATTAATGGGGATCAATATGCTCACGGTACGTGAAGTTAAATGATTGGGAGAAGAAGAACTGAAGGTAGATAAAGAGGATGCTGTGCTGTAGTTTTTGTTTTGGCTAAATGCTCAGTCAGTTGTTTGCGTAATTCTTGGATGTCAGGAGTGGCTAAACTTAGCTGCAGGACTACTCTGAAGAGACCCCCCCCCCTCCACACATGATCACAATAAATCCAATTGGTCCTTTGGTAAAATCAGTTCTGAGCATCTCATGACGGAAACAAAGATGAACTATTTATTTCTGACTAAGAAGGGAACTCAGTCTAGCAAGTTCGTTGTCTACTGCGCTTTCTACACCTCTTGCTGATGCATTTCTCTGAATCCATACTTTCATTCTCTCCTTATCGCAACATAATTTGTGAGATTCTTGACATGATTTTTCTTCCTATAGCCACAAGGGTACATTCGAAGAGTTTGATGATTATTTGACTCCTGTTTCTATTATGCATACTGTCCTTGCTGATATCTGCAAGATGTTCAATTTCTCATAATCCTGCATTCTTCTGTTGCAATTCTGTCACCTGATTGTTCGTTCTGTGTTTAAATTTGTATGCTATTTCTGCATCAGAGTTTTGATTTCAGATGTGACATTGAAGTAGGGCCCTGTCTGTCCATTGAGTAGATGCAAAATATATAATGACTTTTGTCACCGAGGAGTTATCACGGTATACTGCCAATATTTATCTAACAAACAGCATCTCAAAAAAAACTCTGTCATTAATGTTTGTAGAAGTTGTCTGTGCACAAATTAGCTAATGTGGTTCCTGTACAACAGCAGTGTTTTCACTTCTGAAGTATTTGGCTTGAAAATACTTTTGAGGAATTATGGTGTCTATCATAATCACTTAAGTTCAGATCTGTCCTTCAATCATTACCATTCTGTCATTGTTGTTGAAATAGTCAGGTGTCTTTTGCCTGCTCCGAGATCAATTTCTCTTAAGGGTGCCATTCCCCAGCTTTTATGAAGATGATATTTTTGATTGTGGAAGGAATTGCTATACGTAAAAGCAAGTTGCCAGCACTTGTCTATATTGTTGTTTTGTTCAAGCAAGCTGGAGAGTTTTTTATTTGCAGACAAACTGACACTGGATCTTTGACTGGCAACAAGCAGCTGATTGATTTGAGGAGTGGTGTCCAGATGGAGATGACAATTTGCCTCCTGCCTAGCAGCAATTACATAGTTGGCTCCCAAGTAGCTGAACAGTTTGTGGATGTGAATGAGGTGGCCAGAAAGTGAGGTGCTTTTTCTCTTCGGTGAAAGATACATAAAACCTGAAGAAAGTCAGTTTAATTTTCCTCGGCAGTTGCTGTAAGTGTGGCCTTTGACCCATTTTATATTTTAGAGATGTTATAATTCGCAATTGAGTCACTTCTCCTCCTGAAAGGAAGTGAAAGTAATCGAAGAAGACATATCTGAGGAGCAGCAGGTACTCTCATCCCAAAAGGATCATCTTAGTGAACCCTGTAGAGAAGGACCATTTGAACTGCCTTCCAGTTTTTACCTCCCACCAGTAAGCCCAAAATATTTTGTTTCTGATTTAACAGGTGTAGGATAGCATGCCAGGAGCAGGTGTATGAATAGGAAAGGTTTAGAGGGATATGGGCCAAGTGCTGGTAAACGGGACTAGATTAATTTTGGATATTTGAACGACATTGGATCGAAGGGTCTGTTTCTGTGCTGTGCATCTCTACGATTCTGTTTGTTGCCCATCCCTAGTTGCAGTTGAACTGAGGACTCGCTAGGCCATTTTGAGGCAATTGGATCATAGAATTATTTGAATCAACCATGTTGGTGTATGTCTGGAATCACATGTAGGCCTGACCATACAAGGATGATAGATTTCCTTCCCTAAAATTACATTAATGAATGACAGTTGCCATTAAGCAAGTTTTTAATCCAAGATTTTATTGAATTCAGACTTAACCATCTGCCATGGAGGGTGTGAAATCCTTGTGCCTAGAATAGTACAGTGTGAGGCAAGGAAGTCCCAGTTCTTGCATGGTATTTTGTAAATGACATTAGTTTTGCTTGCCTGTATAGGGTCTTTCAAGTTCATTAGCTGTTGTTCAAGTCTGTTGGTGGGTTTTGGGCTACTGTGATGCCAAAGAGTCTGAGTAGTCTAGCGGTCATTTCAGATGACGTAGGGGAGAGTGACTCGTGTTTCTGGAGGTGTTTTGTCTGCTTATTTGGGTTTATTGCTGAGAAATCAGCGGACTGTGTTCATTGGGTACCCAGTCTTTTTGAATGCACTGTGTAGGTGCTTTTCCTCTGCTCTGCATAGTTCCTCTGTGCTATAGTGTGTGGTGGCTCATTGAAATAATGTTCTGATGCAGCTTAGTTTGTGGATGTTGGCATGATTGCTTCTGTAGTTCAATATTTGTTCCATATGTGGTTTTCTTGTAGACGCCAGTTTGAAGTTTCCCGTTGGCTGTTCGCTCTAGTGTGACATCTATGTAAGGCAGTTTGTTGTTGTTTTCCTCCTCTTTAGTGAATTTTATGCCAGTAAAGGTATTATTGATGGTCTTGAAGGTTTTCTCACTTAGCGGACCTAAAGTTTGGGTTGGATGGTTGGCTTTTGTTCGAACTGTTTGTTCGAGTCTCTGCATTACTGTTTGTAAGAACCCTGGAGATCCCATAGGAATTCCGTTGGTTTGTCTATAGGTCTTGTTGTTGAAGGTGAAGTGGGTGGTAAGACACAGGTCCACTAGCTTGACAATACTGTCATTGCTGATGAAGTTGATGGTATTTGGTGTATGTGTCTTTGGGTCTCCTAATAGTGTAGTCAGTGTTTCCTTGGCCAGGTTGATGTTGATTGACGTGAACAGGGCTGTTACATCAAAGGAGAAAGTGAGGACTGTAGATGCTGGAGATCAGAGCTGAAAATGTGTTGCTGGAAAAGTGCAGCAGGTCAGGCAACATCCAAGGAGCAGGAGAATCGACGTTTCGGGCATGATCCCTTCTTCAGAAAGTCTTCACACTTTCCTCATTCCTGAAGAAGGGCTCATGCCCGAAACGTCGATTCTCCTGCTCCTTGGATGTTGCCTGACTTGCTGCACTTTTCCAGCAACACATTTTCAGCTCTGTTACATCAAAGGAGACCATTATTTCATTCTCTCTATCTTATTGTCTTTGGTCTTCAGGAATTCTTGGGTGGAGTGGATGGAATGGCGTGAGTCTTCTACTAAGGGTTTAATCTTTGATGTAGCTCCTTGGCCAATTTGTAAGTTGATGTTCCAGATGGCGAAACACTACATTGGAAAAATAAGCAGAAAGCTAGCCACCAGGATACATGAATGTCAACTAGCCACAAAACAACATGACCGTCTCTCACTAGTATCCTTACATATAGATAAGGAAGGACGCCACTTCGACTGGGACAAAACATATATCGTAGGACAAGCCAAACAGAGACACGCACGAGAATTCCCAGATGCGTGGTGTTCCAACCAGAACTCTATCAACAAACACATTGACTTGAACCCCATTTACCACCCCCTGAGACAGGAAATGACATCACCACAGGAAATGACACCACACAACCCAAAGAAACCCAAAAATATAAATAGAAAGCAGGAAACATCACTGCTTTGTCCGGAGGCTCACTGAAGATGTTACCTAGTATGGTGGCGAAATGTCTGAAAATGAACCTTCCAGCTCAGCAAGCAAACCAGCATCCAGAACCTCAACCTGAGCTACAAATTTTCTCAAATAACACACTGACAATAGAATATCCTTGATAGAATAGAATATATTTTAATATTATTCACTGGCTCTGCATGAAGTTAGTGTTAACCATGAGGAGGACAGAAGGTCACTAAGAGTGTGCCATCATCCGCAAACACCGTTGAGTACCACTTGTTATTCTTCAGATACTGAATCAGTCTGTGCAATTGCAGCATGACCAGAACAACAACCAGGCTTGGCCCTGTAGGTGGCAAGTAGCATTGCCTAGCATTTGTATGGTATGAATGCTTAATAGGGAGCCCAATATTGCCTCTTGGTCCTCAATGACTTTAATGTTGTTGAATACCTATGTCAAATTCTGGGGTTTACTATTGACCGGAAGCTGAACTGGGCGAGACATATGTATGTGTAGCTACAAGAATTTACTAAAGGTGTGCAACAAGGATTGGTGCTTGGTCCACTGCTTTTTATAATTTAGAAAATGATTTGTATGTGAATATGGGAGGTATGGTAGTAAGTTTGAAGATGACCCCAAAGTTGATGGTGTAGTGGACAGTGAAGAAGGTTTCATCACAGTGTAACAGGACCTCAATCGGATGGACCAATGAGTCAAGGAGTAATAGGTGAAGTTTAATTGAAATATGAGGTGTTGTATTTTGGTAAGGCAAATCAGGCCAGGCTAGGGCTCTGGTGAGTGTTGCAGACAAAGGGACCTAGGGGTGCAGGAGACAGGGTAATGAAGAAGGCACTTAATGCACTGACCAATCAAATCGAGTGTAGAGTTATAGGAGTTGAGAGGTCATGGTGCAGCTGTGCAGGGCATTGGTTAGGCCCCTTTTTAGAATACTGAGTTCAGTTCTGTTCTCCCTGCTATAGCAAGGATGTTGTGAAACTTGAAAAAGGTTCAGAAAAGATTTGCGAGGACATTGCTGAAGTTGTAAGGTTTATATAGGGAGAGACTGAATAGGCTGGGACCTCTTGAGTGTCAGAGGCGGAGGAGTGACCTTTTATAGGGGTTTATAAAATCATGAAGGGCATGGAAAGGGTGAATTTAAAGATCTTTTTTCCCATGGTAGAGGAATTCAAAATAGAGGGCATAGCTTTAATGTGAGAGGGCAACTTTTTCACGGAGAGTGGTGCATGTATGGAACAAGCTGCTAGAAGAGTTGGTGTAAGTATGTACACTTAGAGCATTTAAAAGGTGCCTGGATGGGTGCATGAATAAGAAGGATTTATTAGAGTAATATTGGCAAAATCCTGGCTAGATCCATTTAGGATATCGGTTGGCATGGATGAGGTGCACCGAATGGTCTGTTTCCATGATGTAAAGTTTTATGACTGACAGATTAGAGGCTCTGAATTCACTATTTCTCATCCTGTCTTCACAGTGCCAGTCCCTTGTCCACAAGTTACGTATCTGGCATGTGATGGAGTGTTCTTCAGTTGCCCAGATAGGTGCAGCTGCAATACACTTAAGTTTGATACCATTGAGGATAAAGCAGTTCACTTGATTAGCACTTCAGCTAGCCCCTATAACATTTGCTCATCCTACTACTGATGGACTGCAGGATCCTTCGTTACTTTACATATCCATGCCCTCGACTGTCAAGAAAGATGAGGACAGCAGATGCATGGGACCACCATCACCTGCAAGTTCGTCACAAAGTCATACATCATCCTGATTTGGAGCCCTGTCACTGGGTCAAAATCTTGGCACTCAGTTCTGAATAGCACCTCCACCCCAAGAATTGCAGTAGTTTGATTTGGTAGCTCACCACTTTGTCCAGGATAATTAGGGATGGGCAATAAATGCTGATTGTAGTCACTGATGTCCAAGTTCCCTTTAACAAATAATAAGATGATTATCATTTGGGAATTTGGCGTTTTAAAATGGTGACATATAGTTTGGTTTTAGTTCTTGAATGTAAATTATCTGAGAGTAGAAAGTTGTTTGGAATGGTAACCTAAATACATCCTTTTGCAAGAAAGCATGCTTCAGTTAAGTGCCTAATAGGATACTTGTGCGTTATTGATGAAATCTTTATACTAGTAAAAAATGAGGTCTGCAGATGCTGGAGATCACAGCTGAAAATGTGTTGCTGGTCAAAGCACAGCAGGCCAGGCAGCATCTCAGGAATAGAGAATTCGACGTTTCGAGCATAAGCCCTTCATCAGGAATCTTTATACTGCTGAGTTTAGGACAGATGGAGAGTACAGACTGGAGCCACGCTAGTTTAATTTGATTTCAGTTTGGAGAATTAGAACTTAGTTTTGGAGCACAGCATCTGCTGAGCAAAAGAATTCAGATTTTGGTTCAGAAGAGCCTTTTCATCTTAATTTTAGTTTGTGAAGTTCAAGCTATATTTGTGTAGAAACTTTCAACTTAGTGGAACTGAAGGCAAGCAGAACGGGAAGGCTGTTGTAAACTGCAATATAAGAAGAATAAGGCTGGAGGGGGAAGATGATTCGACAGCTGAGTGGTATTTCTGTTGGATTAAATATCTGTAGGGATGTCGATAGGAAAGAGGTTGAAACTTTATTTGCTGTTTATTTAAAATCTTTCAACACTGTCGTTTTTGTTTTGTGCAGTAGACTTATGTTCTTTATATTAAAAACCTTAAGCAGCTCCATGTGAACATATTCTGTGACTAACTACAGAAAGTAAATGTTTGATCGATAAAGTTACATAGAACATAGAAAAATACAGTGCAGTACAGGCCCTTTGGCCCTCGATGTTGCGCCGACCGAAGTCTACCTAGCCCAATAACCTCCATATGCTTATCCAATGCCTGCTTAAATGACCATAAAGAGGGAGAGTCCACCACTGCTACTGGCAGGGCATTCCATGAACTCGCAACCCGCTGAGTAAAGAATCTACCCCTAACATCTGTCCTATACCTACCACCCCTTAATTTAAAGCTGTGTCCCCTAGTAACAGCTGACTCCATTAGCGGAAAAAGGTTCTCACTGTCAACCCTATCTAAACCCCTAATCATCTTGTACACCTCTACCAAATCTCCCCTAAACCTTCTTTTCTCCAATGAGAACAACCCCAAGTGCCTCAGCCTTTCCTCATACGATCTTCCTACCATGCCAGGCAACATCCTGGTAAACCTCCTCTGCACTCGTTCCAATGCCTCCACATCCTTCCTATAGTATGGCGACCAAAACTGCACACAATACTCCAGATGAGGCCGCACCAGAGTCTAAAACAACTGCAACATGACCTCAGGACTCTGGAACTCAATTCCTCTATCAATAAAGCTCAGTGCACCATATGCCTTCTTCACAGCACTATTTACCTGGGTGGCAACTTTCAGAGATCTGTGTACATGGACACCAAGATCCCTCTGTTCATCCACACTACCAAGTAGCCTACCATTAGCCTAGTAATCCATCATCTTGTTACTACTACCAGAGTGAATGACTTCACACTTAGCTACATTGAACTCCATTTGCCACCTTTCTGCCCAGCTCTGCAACTTATCTATATCCCGCTGTAACCTGCCACATCCTTCTTCGCTGTCCACAACTCCACCGACTTTCGTGTCATCCGCAAACTTGTTCACCCAGCCTTCAAGCCCCTCCTCTAGGTCATTTATTAAAATGACAAACAGCAATGGTCCCAAAACAGATCCTTGCGGAACACCGCTAGTAACTGCACTCCAAGATGAACCTATATCATCATCTACTACCCTCTGTCTCCTTCCAGCCAGCCAATTCCTAATCCAAACCTCTAATGCACCCTCAATGCCATACCTCCGTAGTTTTTGCATTAGCCTGCCATGGGGTACCTTATCGAACGCCTTGCTAAAATCCATATACACCACATCTACAGCTTTACCCTCGTCCACTTCCTTGGTCACCTTCTCAAAGAACTCAATAAGGTTTGTGAGGCACGACCTGCCCTTCACAAAACCATGCTGACTATCCTTGGTCACATTATTCCTATCCAGATGTTCATAAATCCTATCCCTTACAATTCTCTCTAAGACTTTGCCCACAACAGAAGTGAGACTCACTGGCCTATAGTTACTAGGGCTATCCCTACTCCCCTTCTTGAACAAGGGGACTACATTCGCTATCCTCCAGTCTTCTGGCACTATTCCCGTAGACAACGACGACATAAAAATCAAGGCCAATGGCTCCGCTATCTCCTCCCTAGCTTCCCAGAGGATCCTAGGATAAATGCCATCAGGCCCAGGGGACTTATCTATTTTCATCCTTTCCAGTATTCCCTAGACCTCTTCCCTACATACCTCAAGGCCATCCATTCTAATCACTTGTGACTCAATATTCACATCAGCAACAGTGTCCTGTTCCTGAGTGAATACTGACGAAAAGTATTGATTTAGTGTCTCTCCAATCTCCTCCGCCTCCACGCACAACTTCCCACTACTATCCTTGACTGGACCGATACCTACCCTAGTCATCCTTTTATTCCTGACAACTAAGGACTTTTCATGTCCCCTTCTTGCTGCTCTTAGCTCTCTCTTTAGATCCTTCCTGGCTACCTTATAACTCTCAATTGCCCCAACTGAACCTTTAAGCCTCATCTTTACATAGGCCGCCCTCTTCCCTTTCACAAGGGATTCCAATTCCTTATTAAACCACGGCTCCCTCACGAGACCCTTTACTCCCTGCCTGACTGGTACATACTTATCAAGGACACCCATTAGCTGTTCCTTGAACAATCTCCACATATCATTTGTGTTCTTCCCTTGAAGCCTATTTTTCCAATCCACGCATCCTAAGTCATGCCTCACTGCATCATAATTTCCCTGCCCCCAGCTATATCTCTTGCCCTGCAGTGCACACTTATCCCTCTCCATCACTAAAGTAAAAGTCACCGAGTTGTGGTCACTGTCCCTGAAGTGCTCACCTACCTCCAAGTCTAACACCTGGCCTGGTTCATTACCTAGAACCAAATCCAGTATAGCCTCACCTCTTGTTGGCCTGTCTACATATTGTGTCATGAAACCCTCCTGCACACATTGGACAAACACCGACCCATCTAACGAACTCGAGCTATAGCTTTCCCAGTCAATATCTGGAAAGTTAAAGTCCCCCATAACAACCACCCTGCTACTTTCACTCTTCTCCTGAATCATCCTCGCAATACTTTCCTCTACTTCTCTTGGACTATTAGGAGGCCTGTAGAAAACTCCTAATAGGGTGACCTCACCTTTCCTATTTCTAACCTCAGCCCAAACTACCTCAGATGGCAAGTCTTCCTCCATCGTCCTTTCCACCGCTGTAATACTATCCTTGACAAGCAATGCCACACCTCCCCCTCTTTTACCCCCATCTCTGACCCTACTAAAACATTTAAACCCTGGAACCTGCAACAGCCATTCCTGTCCCTGTTCTACCCACGTCTCTGTAATGGCCACAACATCGAAGTCCCAGGTACCAACCCACGCTGCAAGTTCACCTACCTTATTTCTTACACTTCTGGCATTGAAGTATACACACTTCAAGCCACCTTCCTGTTTACAGGCACCCTCCTTCGAGATGGATGCCATGTTCCTAACCTCCCTACACTCAAGGTCCTGTACCTAAAGCTACAGTCCAGGTTCCCATGCCCCTGCAGAGTTAGTTTAAACCCTCCCAAAGAGCACTAGCAAACCTCCCCCCAAGGATACTGGTGCCCCTCAGGTTCAGGTGTAGACCATCCTGTTTATAGAGGTCCCACCTTCCCCAGAAAGAACCCCAGTTATCCAGAAACCGGAATCCCTCCCTCCTGCACCATCCCTGTAGCCACGCATTTAACTGTTCTCTCTCCCTATTCCTCGACACTCTATTACGTGGCACGGGTAACAAACCAGAGACAACAACTCTGTTCGTTCTAGTTCTGAGCTTCCAACCTAGCTCCCTGAAAGCCCTGCCTAACATCCTCACCCCTCTTCCTACCTATGTTGTTGGTGCCAACGTGGACCACGATCTGGGGCTGCTCCCCCTTCCCCTTAAGGACCCGGAAAACACGATCAGAGACATCACGTACCCTTGCACCTGGGAGGCAACATACCAGTCGTGAGTCTCTGTCGCCCCCGCAAAACCGCCTATCTGTGCCCCTCACTATTGAGTCCCCAATTACTATCGCTCTACCTTTCTCCACCCTTCCCTTCTGAGCAACGGGGACAGGCTCCGTGCCAGAGGCCTGAACCTCGTTGCTTACCCCTGGTAAGTCATCCCCCCCACAAGTATCCAAAATGGTATACTTGTTCTTGAGGGGAATGACCGCAGGGGGCCCTGCACTGGCTGCTTCCTCCCACTCCCCCTCACTGTCACCCATCTCTCTATAACTTTCGGAGTAACTACTTCCCTAAAGCTCTG
Source organism: Hemiscyllium ocellatum (assembly GCF_020745735.1). NCBI lineage: Eukaryota > Metazoa > Chordata > Chondrichthyes > Orectolobiformes > Hemiscylliidae > Hemiscyllium > Hemiscyllium ocellatum. The sequence goes on along the minus strand of NC_083422.1, from coordinate 33,886,997 downwards.
ATCTATGACCACCTCTGTCTCCCGAATGATCCGCAGTTCATCCAACTCCAGCTCCAGTTCCCTAACACGGTCTTAGAGGAGCTGGAGATGGGTACACTTGCAAGTGTAATCAGCAGGGACGCTAATGGCTTCACCTCATACATGTTGCAAGAGGAACATTGCACTGCCTTCGCTGCCATCCCTCTAAAAAGTAAACTTTTAAAAACTAGATCTAAAGAAACAAACAAGCAAAATGCAGCACTTACCTGCTTACCACAACGGGTCTTATTATTAGGTTAGAGGAAGAGGACGGGTGGGAGGCTGTACCCCTGTAGTGCCTCGGTTTCCTCGCCTGCGCGCTTTTATAAGAAAAAAAAACCTTCCCAGGTAAGCTAGCACGACACCAGCTTCCGGGTCCGCTAGGCGCTTAAAAAAAACTTTAAATTTTAGCCGTTAAAAAAACAATAACTGGACTATACCGCGACTTAAAAAAAACACCACCAGACAGCCGTTACCTGCTCCGCCGAGAGAGTGAGCAAGTTAGTTTCCAATCTGGCTAGTCATCTTGCCATCGGCTGAGATCATAATGATTGGGATGCACATGTATTTGTCACTATATAATTTTCAAAACTATTCGAAGAATCTGTTGGATAATGCACTGACTGTAATGAGTCAGTACAGTCACTTCTGCTTTTAATGAAATATGGGTACCTCTATATAGTGTCCTAAATGCAAATTGCCTTAAGATGTTTGCCATCGTTAATTGAAAAGTGGGCAGTCCACTTAATTGTTATTTCCTTTTGATAGATTAGGACTTAGAGTTGCATAGATATTTTCTTTAATGTGAGCAGTTATAATATAAGGTATTACTCTTTTTCTCCTTAGGTGTACACACTTTCTGTTTCAGGAGATCGCCTAATTGTGGGTACTGCTAGTCGCCGTGTGCTGGTGTGGGACCTGAGGAACATGGGATATGTACAGCAAAGGAGAGAGTCCAGTTTGAAGTATCAGACACGCTGCATCAGAGCATTTCCAAATAAACAGGTACTTAATGTATTATTCATCTTAAACAACATTATAATTGGCTCAAACATAGTTGATTCGTACACTCTGCAGAGTTAAAGTCGTCGTAGGGCTGTTCTCAGATCAGAGAGACACAACTGGTGGTGATTTAACCTGAGGGTCGTCACACCTCAGGCCAGGGAGAGGTTGAGAAGACTTTCAGGATAGCGTTCAATAGCTCAGGAATTGAACCCGTACTGTTGGCATCACTCTGCAGCATAAACCAGTTGTCCACTGAAGTGAGCTAATTATCTTTACATTGTATGTCAATGTATAGAATGTAGGAGCTCCCATTATCTTGGAGAAGGGTGAAAGATAATTTGATGCATTTAGAATTATTACACCTGATAAATTGAATACTTTGAAGTATCTTGAGAAGTGCAAAAACTAGGCTGAAGGAAATCATGCAAGCTCCAAGAGACTTTTCCACCGTACGTTGCAATTGAATGAACTAATTCCTTGTCTTCTAACTGGCAATGTTCTCTTCTGTCTGAAACTTTCAAATTCATATGATTGTGAGAAGCTCAGTTATCACAAAATATGGAAGTTGTTGTAGATGGCTGATTCTAAAATAAAAATGTAAATGTGTCTTGGCAATTATAGTTGGTTCTGCTATAATTTGGTAATTCTGTTCTCATGCCATGCTGTGTCATAAGAAATGTTTGTAGTAGCAATACCATTTAAACTAATGGGGCCGGAATTGCATTATAACCAATATACACTTTAAAAGTTTGCGCTATAGAAATAATGTCCCCAATTCGTCAATCGTGTTATAGCAAATTTGCTGGCCCATATCCCTCCAAACCTTTCCTATGCATGTGTCTATCCAAATGTTGTTCTTCACTTTTTCCACAGCCTCCCTATTCTTAAGATATGGGGGTCAAAACAGATTAGTGATTTCAGTTGCAAATATATAAAAATCTTTATCCTTCTCTCTGCAGATGTTATCTGACCTGTTGAATATTTCCAGCATATTTAACTTTATCTGAACTTTCCAGAATCTCCATTATTTTGTTATTTTTTTACAATAATCCTATGTGGTCTCTGGTATATATTCAACAGTCTTAAAAATACAACCTCGAGTCCTGGATGTTGTGACCAGTGGAGAAGCATTGATGTTTGCTGATTTCACAGAGATAGGAACTTAACCTACTTTGTTAGCTGCAGTTAGAACCACCTCCTATTGCTGCAGCAGGGCATTGCACCAGGAGGAGCAAACTTTGTGTTAATATAACACTGATGAAATCTTGTTGCTGGGGAATTGGAGACAAACCCTTGAGACCAATTTTCAGCTCATTGACAGATGAGCTTATTTTAAACCAGTAATGACACTTTTTTAATTTAAAAAAAATCTGACTTTTAAATACTTTAATACTTTTAAGGTTATAAACATAAGAATACTGTGTGTGTGTGTGTGTGTGTGTGTGTGTGTAAGTGAGGGACAGGGACAGACACGAGCATGTGAAAGTTCTGTGACAGTTAAAAGTTCATGTGTTAAAATACTGTGCAAGTTATTGGTGAGTGGCTAAAATTCATGCGCTCCTTATGTCTGAGTTTCTTCCTGTTAGAAGATCTGGGCCATTGTGCATCTTGTGAGCTGTAAACTCTTGTTGTCATGTTTCTTGAACAAGTTCCTTTGTAAGATGCAGTTTTCCACCTTCTTGTGAGGTACTGCAATTGTCCACCTTATTATATTTTGTTTTACTAGCAGAGAAAAAAAAGTTCAATGATATCTTATTAAAGTTTTGGTCAATGTAAGCAATGTTGTCTGCTTATAGTATTTGTGACGTACTCATCATAGAAAATACAATGTGTTTTGACTTGTATTTAAAAGAAATATTTGATCAGTGTTTCCCTTGGATACATTATAGGCTGGGAAGGTCTATAGATTTTCTCATGCTATGTTAGGATACGTGAGGCAGAAGACTTAGTTGCACAAATGGCAACCAGTCTGACGACAATTTTTTGCATTGACATTTCCTTTGCAACTACTTCCATGGGTTCATAGGAAAAAAAACTGAGTTAGTTTTTGATTAGAAATGTTACAAAAGATGGACATAGCAGTTTAACAATGCTGTGAAATTGTTTCAAATTGCTGCAAAGTAGCTATAGTTGCCCACTGTAGTTTGGTTAAATGCCAGTTTAATGTCTGAAATCATTGATGATTTCTACTAGGTATTGAATCATGATTTTGACCTGGCATCAGTGTAAGAGATCCTGTCAGTAAAAAGCAAGTCGTACCAAATGATTCAATGTACTTGTATCTTTTAAAAATATTATATGATCTCGTGTGAGAAGCAAGCTACAACAGAATATGAAGGTCAGTGGGTTCATGCAAGAATGCATGTGGAAGGTATTGTTGATGTGCAAGACATAGATGGTGATTCTACTTTGGCCTATTAGTTGAATGCTTTGGGTCTTCATCTCAACTCTACCCACTTTCACTTTACAGGTACCATACCAATTATAGTTGAAAAGTGTGGTGCTGGAAAAACACAGGCCAGGCAGCATCCGAGGAGCAGGAGAATCGATGTTTCGGGCATAAGGCCTCCTTCAGGAATGAGCCCTTCATTCCTGAAGAAGGGCTTATGCCTGAAACATCGGTTCTCCTGCTGCTCGGATGCTGCCTGGCCTGCTGTGTTTTTCCAGCACCACACTTTTCATCTCTGGTCTCCAGCATCTACAGTCCTCACTTTCTCCTAGGTACCAATTTTATGTTCAATATTACTGTGTATTTACAGTACGTTTTGAGCAGTGGCAAATGAGAGCTAAATTATGTATTGATTTCTCCTGTCTTGCATCAAATGAAGAAGTATTAGGGTATTGTGAGGATTGACAGCTGTTGATTTATGCAGAAAGATTTTTTTTCATCTGGTTTTGGAATTTCTGGAGTTTTCATGGGATCAAATTTTTCTGCTTTTTAGGGTTACGTTCTGAGTTCAATTGAGGGACGTGTTGCAGTGGAGTATCTTGATCCAAACCCAGAAGTGCAGAAGAAAAAATATGCTTTTAAATGTCACCGATTAAAAGAAAACAACCTTGAACAAATTTATCCAGTCAATGCAATTTCCTTTCACAGTGTTCATAACACATTTGCTACAGGTAAGATGTAATACAAACATGAATTAACTAGATTTCTGAAAAGTAATGTTTTGATCTAGTTACATTTTCTGTTACTTCAGGTTCAAATTAATGTATGTTTATAATCAGTAACTGGTTTACGTGTACAGAAACATGAATTCAAGTAAGCTGGATCACTTTGAACATATTTTCATCAGATATAGTTTTGTTTATACAAAACATTGTTTAAAAAACTTTTTCGTTTGTTTTTCTTGAGTTTGAAATTCCTCCTCTATTATATGAATTTGATTCCCAATTCAGTTCATGATATTTTAGATTTTTGTCTGCTTCTTGCTTTATTAAATCAGAATTGGTTAGATTTGTATGACCAAAGTAAAACTTCAGTACCAGGTTACTTTTATATGCTACCTTTCAACTATTCTTGGCACAGTTAACGTTTTCCTTGGATTCTTCACTTGGTTACCCACATGCACCAGCACCTGTCATTTTTAACTTTGGAGATATTAAAGTGCAGTTGACTCATCTAATGTATATGCTGTCGTTACTTTCCAATACCAGCTTACAATTTAATACCTTGTTAATACCTTTTACATTGTTTAGATTGTTATCTCACTTTTTAGACTAGAAACCATCTAAACATCAAATCATAGACAGAGAACACAGGGGGCTAACACCTATCACCATTGTTTTTTAAAAAAGTTTTGTGATTTACACAAAATCACTGTATTCTAACAGATGAAAGGCTTAACAGACAATCAATTTTTCAATGTATAATTTCAGTTACATCACACTGCAAACTTTTGCTATAAATTCTGTAACGATCGAGCCCTCCACTATCACCTGATGAAGGAGCGTCGCTCTGAAAGCTAGTGTGCTTCCAATTAAACCTGTTGGACTATAACTTGGTGTTAGCTTTGTACACCCCAGCCCAACACCGGCATCTCCAAATCATGACTTCTATTGGAGAAATTCACCAAGGCTTCTCCAACAGCACCTTCGAAACCTATGACTTCTACAACCTAGAAAGACCAATGCAGCAGATCAGAGAACACTTACCTGCATGTTGCTCAAAGCGGCACAACATCCAGACTTGTAACTACTCCACTTCCTGTACCGTCACCCTTGGAATTTGTTTTCCAGTGAACTGCACAAAGTCATCTGCAGCATCAAGTTAGAGATGGGCAACCGGTGCCTTGCCTGTAATGTCCACATTCCATGAAAGAATAAAATAATTTATTTGCAGATAATTTAAGCAAAGCCATTTAAAAATTGATGTGAATTTTTAAATCGACAGAACAAGAGAATGAAATGGCTGTGATAAAAACCGATTAAAAGATTTTAGTTCATGGATTGGAGCCTTGGAGTGGCACTTATTTCTGCAGCTTGGTATTAGAGTCAAATTTACTCTGGAAATTTAAACAATAGGATCATTTCGTGGAAAATGCATCTCCTAACTATGATTAATCAATGCTTCTCATCAAGCTATGTTTCTTTTTCTTTTAAAAGCTTTACAAAAATAGCCCTAATTTTTCTTTGTGTTCAAGAATATTCTGGCATTTTTAATTATTTTAGTTAATTTTAAAAGATGGCTGAATCTTTATTAATATTGTTATACATGTAACCTTCACTTGTAAAGGCAGGTTTTTTTGTCTGCTGGAAGCTGAAGTGGTCTTACAAACTGCTGTGGCCAAAGAAATCCAATTTTAGTAAAACTGTGCCCTGACCTTAAATTTACCTGGACCATCTCTGACACCTCCCTCCCCTTCCTGGACCTCTCCATCTCCATTAATGACGACCAACTTGACACTGACATTTTTTACAAACCCACCGACTTCCACAGCTACCCGGATTACACCTCTTCCCACCCTACCTCTTACAAAAATGCCATCCTGTATTTCCAATTCCTCCGCCTCTGCCATATCTGCTCCCAGGAGGATCAGTTCCACCACAGAACACACTGGATGGCCGCAATTTCCCTTCCCACGTGGTTAAAGATGCCCTCCAACGCATATCGTCCATATCTCGCACCTCAGACCCCTCCCCTCCAACCGTAACAAGGACAGAATGCCCCTGGTGCTCACCTTCCACCCTACCAACCTTCGCATAAACCAAATCATCCGCCGACATTTTTGCCACCTCCAAAAAGACCCCACCACCAAGGATATATTTCCCTCCCCACCCCTTTTCCGCCTTCCACAAAGACCGTTCCCTCTGTGACTACCTGGTCAGGTCCATGCCACCCTACAACCTACCCTCCCATCCTGGCACCTTCCCCTGCCACTGCAGGAATTGCAAAACCTGTGCCCACACCACCTCCCTCACCTCCATCCAAGGTCCTAAAGGAGCCTTCCACATCCATCAAAGTTTTACCTTCACATCCACCAATATAATTTATTATATCCGTTGCTCCCGATGCGGTCTCCTCTATATTGGAGAGACTGGATGCCTCCTAGCAGAGCGCTTTAGGGAATATCTCCAGGACACCCGCATCAATCAACCACACCGCTCTGTGGCCCAACATTTCAACTCCCCCTCCCACTCTGCCAAGGACATGGAGGTCCTGCGCCTCCTTCACCACCGCTCCCTCACCACCAGACACCTGGAGGAAGAACGCCCTTATCTTCTGCCTCAGAACACTTCAAACCCAGGGCATCAATGTGGACTTCAACAGTTTCCTCATTTCCCCTTCCCCCACCGCACCCTAGTTCCAAACTTCTAGCTCAGCACTGTCCCCATGACTTGTCCTACCTGCCTATCTTCTTTTCCACCTATCCACTCCACCCTCCTCCCTGACCTATCACCTTCATTCTCTCCCCCACTCACCTATTGTACTCTATGCTACTTTCTCCATCCCTACCCTCCTCTAGCTTCTCTCTCCACCCTTCAGGCTCTCTGCCTTTGTTCCTGATGAAGGGCTTTTGCCCGAAACATCGATTTTACTGCTCCTCGGATGCTGCTTGAACTGCTGTGCTCTTCCAGCACCACTAATCCAGAATCTGGTTTCCAGCATCTGCAGTCATTGTTTTTACCCTGTATTAGATTCAGTACAATACTAGCAGAGGGAAAGTCAAACACAGACATAGTAGGAGGGAGTTAGCATTAAACTGGAAGAAATTTTTGGCACGCATCAATGTAGCGATAGCCATTGAATCAATGGAGGGGATGCAGGTACAAAGTTTATATCAGCAACAAATTGCCATAACCCATATCCCTTAGCTAAACAAAGTCGCAATCACCAATATGTTTATCCTTAAACCTATGTTGACTCTTTACCCTCACTGCATTTTAACACCTCCCTCTCAGTGTCAACATTGACTCCCATAATTGCAGATTCTTTGTTTTTGAGCTTTTTGAATATATTCTCCCCTTCTTTTGCCTATATTGTTAGTTGTTCAGCTCTTTGTTGTTTCAAAACACACTCTTTGAACCTCCTGTTTGCTCCTCACCATTTTTAAAGGTATTTTCAGTTTTACGCTCTTTCTTCTTTTGGATGGTGTCCTTTCACTTAGTTATCTTCATTTATAAAGTGTCTTAATGAATGGCCAACATTTTGAACATGGTATTTTGATCATTTGCATATGGATGTTGACCATGTGCTTCTGAATTATCATTGAGTATGATGTACACAGGTTTGAACAGGAAGTTGAAGGAGAAGCTGTAAGTAATAGGTGAGTATGTGGTTATGAAGACAAAACTATTGGAGTTGCTATTATGTCATTGTTCAAGCCACTAATAGAAAGAAGAATGAATTATGAAAATAAACTGCTGAGGTGAAATTTTAGCGAAGTTGAAGGAGAATGAAGAAACTGAGCCTCTTAGTCATAGTATAATTTTTCACATTACCCAATGCAGTAGAAGTTAGATAGGAGGTTTTCAGAAAGTAAAGCTGGGTAAAGCATGTTATTAAAATTTGGAAAGTAGGCAACAGTGGGAGTTTTTGTTTTGAAAGCGGTTGGAGGTGTTGAGCTCGCTGATGAGCAACTTTGCCACTCCTTCAGAATTGCCCAGACGTCTTTGAAATACAAAATTGTAATCTCTTCAGAATTCTCATTGAGAGTAAAAATCAAGAGAAAACATAGGAATATTAAAACAACTTTTTTTTTCAATTATTGGAGTTGATCAAAGTGGCCAAAGGCTTTTTTGGTCAGATTGAATATTAATCTAAATGGGTAACAGTTTGCTCCCGTACCAGTTGAAGTGGGAAAACTATTGAGGATAAACTAATGGTTAGAGTCTGAGCTTAAAAGTATAAACTCAGCAAATCTAGGCACTGCATGTGAAAGTAATATTCTAGTCCTATTTAACTTAGTCATCCAGTGTATTGGCCTAGATTGTTGGTGTTAAAGAAGAACTGGGAAGAGATAAAGAAACAGAGCCTCTGTTAGCAATCTGATTTCTATGAAATATTATATTTAGTGACATTAATGTTTGTTTTGGTACCATAGAATTTGTTCAGCGTTTGAAGTTTCTGCTAGATTGCAGTAAACCAAGTCAACGTATCTGCAATCCATCCAACCCAAATGACGTCCAACGCAAATTAGTTTTCACAATCTTGTTAGCTTGAAAAGACAGTCCTGATGATTGTGACCATTAAATTAATTGCTAACCTTTACAGTTTTTGTTTGTTAATTGTGCTGATTTGTAGACCTTGGAGAAGATTCTAAAATTGAGCTTGTTACAATGATTTGTTTCCAAGCTAGGATGTTGAGTAGCTTGAATGGGAGCCTGCAGGTGGTTGTCTCTGCTCCCCTTTTTCTTCAAGATGGACAAGGTTAGAAGGTGCTGTCTAAGAGCCCTTGGTGAATTTCTGCAGTAAATCTTGAGTGGCAGTGGTGATGAGAGTAAATGTTGGCGAATTTAGTACCAATTGGACAGGCTAATTTGTCTTGGATGGTGTCAAGTTTCTCCAGTGTTGGAGCTGCACATCTTCAGGCAGGTATTCTATTGCACTCCTGATTTGTACATTGCAGGTGATGAGCAGGCTTTGGAGAGTCTGCAGGCGAGTTATTTGGGATGCATGATTCCTGGTCTTAGACCTGTGACGTAGCCAAAGCATTTATAGGCTAGTTAGTTCAGTTTCTGGTTAATGGTCACCCAGGATTTTAGTGTGGGTTTCAGTGATAGTAATACTGTTGAATGTCGAGGAGAATGTCAAGATTGTCTCAGTGGATGTGATCATTGCCTAGCCCTTGTGTAGCATGAAGGTAACTTGCTACTTGTCAGCCCAAAGCTGGATATTGTCCAGGTCTTGCTACAATTGAACACTGTCTGCTTCAGTGACTGGGGAGTCAGCACTAGTTGCACATATCCACTTCTGTCAGTTATGATGATGGGAAAGGCCAGTGAAGGAGCTAAAGATGATTGGGTCAAGGATATTTCCTTGAGAATCTCCTGAGATGATTGAACTTAAGAAACCATGGCCATCTTCCTTTGTGTTAGGAATTGGCTGAAGACTGCCTTCTGTTGCAGGATATCTGAAAGAGGCTGAGATAGATCATCCACTTAGCAGTTCCCACTGAACTCATGAGAACAGGTCTAAGGATATTTTGATAGTAATTTTTATTTTAATTTGCTAAGGTACTGACTCGATCAAACATCAAGGAAATTGTTCGGTGCAGATAAAGTAGTTGCAATTATTTATAATCTGATTTATGGCAAATGACTTGAGGTATTCTGATTCAGAATTGTTATTTTGTATTGTCCATTTTCAGCTGAATTACTAAAAGTGTACTGATTTACTATTCCTAAATTTATTGAGAAATATTTTTGAAACAAAGTTTGAAAAAAAAGTTCTAAAATGTTGTGGGCGGCACGGTGGCACAGTGGTAAGCACTGCTGCCTCACAGCGCCTGAGACCCGGGTTCAATTCCCGACTCAGGCGACTGACTGTGTGGAGTTTGCACATTCTCCCCGTGTCCGCGTGGGTTTCCTCCTGGTGCTCCGGTTTCCTCCGACAGTCCAAAGATGTGCGGGTCAGGTGAATTGGCCATGCTAAATTGCCTGTAGTGTTAGGTAAGGGGTAAGTGTGGGGGTATGGGTGGGTTGCACTTCGGCGGGTTGGTGTGGACTTGTTGGGCCGAAGGGCCTGTTTCCACACTGTAAGTAATCTAGTCTGATTTTAAAAATGCTGTTATATTTGCACGTTTTTATACTGGCGTGAATGCACAAAGTTTTAAGTGGAAATTTTTTATAAAAAAACGCTTTTTGGACACTAGGGCAGTTTTCACCTGGGTTGATCCCAAAGTGTAAACTGCCTGTGTTTCTTTGCTTGAGCTGAAAACACGCCTGTCTGAATATGTAGACAAATATTTCACTCATCTTGAAAACTAATCACCTGAGATATGTACAGAAGACCCTTGACTTCAGAAAAACTTTGTTTTACATTTTAAGAGTAGTTTAAATTTGGGAGGAGAGAGAGAGAGAGAGAGATGAAAATGCGAACGATAAATGCAACATGCAATTTTGTTGCCATTCTATTTTCCTGGATTGGGCATTAGAAAACATCATCATTCTGAGCTTCCTTTGGGCTGTTGTTTGCATTGTCGCAGCCAGTGTGATGAAAGATGTTCTGATACTGATGGGATTAAGTTTTTGTTAATTCTTAAACTTATAACCTATTATGATAAAATAATAGCATGTTTAGAAGTTTGACTAATGTATGGTTTTGAAGTGGTGGTATTGTCGCACACTTGCTGCACTCAAATCTTTGAAAAGATTTGCATTATAACAATATTACTTGGTCAGAAATTGAAACAAGATTGTCAATTATGTCAAAAAATATTGAGCATTTGAAATGTGCTGAATTGAAGGATTGATTTGAAATAATAAATATTTGTGAATCTAGCTCTCCTTTCCTTGTACGTTGCTGTATTAACATTTTGAAATATCATTTGTCTGAAGCATTTGCATGTAAATAAAAATTGAATGGTTTTCAAATTCAGGATAATGTTAATTTTTAAACAATAAGTACATTAACATATTACTTGGGTAAAGGTTCAAACTAAGCCAACAAGTCCTAATTATATTAAACAAGTGGAATTGAACTATTTTTGGTGTTTACATTTTAGGGGGCTCTGATGGATTTGTGAATATCTGGGACCCCTTCAACAAGAAAAGATTGTGCCAGTTCCACCGCTACCCAACTAGTATTGCATCGCTTGCTTTCAGCAATGATGGCTCTGCAATTGCTATAGCATCATCATACATGTATGAGAAAGGTGAAATTGAGCACCCTGAAGACAGTATCTATATTCGACAAGTGACAGACGCGGAAACAAAGCCCAAGTGAGTTTTTCTGCAACTGGGTTTTATCCTTCCTATCGTTTATCCAAACATTTATTAATTTTCCTAATTTCATGAAAAAATATTGATGTTGAGTAGATAGCACAGCTTTGAGCAGAGCTAGTATTGATTTTATCTTGTTCTCCCAAGCTTTCAATATCCGTTGTATGATAGACGTCACATTGATAAAAATGTGCCTACTTGTTTTCTGAGGCCGCATGTCAAATAGTGTCATTGTCTTTTCTATATAATGGAGCTTGGATCACTGGTCCTTTGCATTAGCAATATATTTTCTCCAAATGGAATCTCTTAAATTTAAGACAATAACTGATAAAGGGAAGTTGGAAATTCATTTAGAGACTACCTGTGCAAGTTTTGACTTGGCATAATTTTGCTTCCTATATCAAATTGTCTCTGTTCTGCTAAATATTTAATTAACTTAGAAATACAGAATTCTTAGTGTTAACGAACAGTTCTTATTCAGATGGGAAGCCAACTGAACTTGCGTGTTGGCAAAGGATAGCACATCAGCAGAGGATTTTTTAAAGTTACCATTTTGTAAATAACTAATTTCTAGTCATTTCAATAAATTTGCAATTTGTTTTCTATTGAAGTTGAATTGTAATCATTGTTTAATACATTTATGTTCTGAAAATGTTACATGTTTTGTTTTAAATTTAATAAAGGCAGTAATCAAAATGGTGATCTTGGTTTTTTTTTGTCTATGGTAAGTTCTCTCATTCCATCACTCGGAATTTTGAATATAGAGCAGATTCCAGGTTCAATTTCTAGCTTGTGCAGATCTCAGTTGGAATATGCACTTGGGGAGATAAATGGGGGTCCTTTATTTGACTGCAGTATTATCCTGGAAAGTGCTCAAGATGGAGTTTATGATTCTATCACTTGAATTTGTTTTCTGTATTCTTGTGAAGAATGACTAATTTAGAGAAGCGTCCAGTACAGACATCACAGCACTGTTGAATTAACAATAGCAAATGCATTGCCACCATCTTCTGTACTGCACTGGTTATTCCACTCTTTGGAGATGTAGAGCTTCAGACACAACTGCATGTGTGTCTGCAACCTAATCACGAGTATCTTTGTTTCATTTTGCTCGTAAGCAATAACTTCAGCAACTGCAATGACTAGCTCACCTGATATTTACACAGACAAGGAATGCCATCTTTTGTTGAGACAGCTATTGAATTCCCAATCGTCTTGTTTAGGGTTTTAAAATGTATAATGTGAAATTTGCTGCTGTGATGAGAAATAATTGTCAAGTCCTTAGAAGTATCTTTTGACAAGTATACCTGCATTGTGTGGTTGATGTACATTGTTGCTTGATACTGATTCTTGCTGAAAACCAATTTCACCATCTTGTGTAACTGAAGAAGAACGATACTTATTCATCCCACTGTTCATACCAAAATCTCTTCTGACTTTTCTTTGAACTTGCTTCCAAGAGAGGTGCCTTCATGAAAGGGTTCTGCCTTGGGACCCTGCAACCCCACGAGATTAATATGGATTTCATCTGTTTCCTCAACCCCCTCTCACCTCTCACCTTCTCCCTCACCTTCATCTACCTCTGTTACCTTTCCCCCAGCCCCAACCCTCTCCTCCTATTTATCTCTCAGCTTCCCCCTGTCCACAAATCTCATTCCTGACGAAGGACTTATGCCTGAAACATAGATTCTCTTGCTTCTCGGTTGCTGCCCAACCTGCTGTGCTTTTCCAGCATCACACTCTCAACTCTGATCTCCAGCATGTGCTTTCTCCCAATGCTGTCTACCTTTTTGGAATGAATGGGGAGTATTTTTAATCTTCCAATCAGGAACTACTGTATATCTGTAAACTTTGCATTCGCTTCATTTGCAAATTAAACCTGATGGGTTTCCGCATGTTTATTGCCAAGGACCTGCTTAGTCAATTATTTAACATGTGGAAAAAACATGTTCAAGATTATGAATTCCATGTTGAAACTTAGGTTGCTTCGATAGAGTGTTCTGACCTACAAAAACAATGAATGCCAGCCTGTTACTAATTACGTAGGTCTATCTTCAATAGGTGGAAGTAGCAGAGCCCAAGCAAAGATGTAAATAACTAGAAAAATGTCAAGAACTCATACCTAAGTAACAACATTGCAGCTTTATAGTTTTAACTAATAAGATCTATCTGTTCAGTTGTGATTTGAAGAAGATTATTATATATTTCATCATCCATAGGTTTGGGTTCTTATAAAGCTATTTTGCATTTTTAAAGCAGCTAATGCTAATTTTAATCCTATGTTTTCTCTTCATCCATTTCCAGAAAACTACTATAAATGAGGATTGGCATGGTCCCTTCAAGATGCAAAAACATGCTAAACTTTAACTTTTTTCTTAAATAAGACTACTCTGGGTTTATTAGAGAAAGTGCTGAGAGCTTGCATTTCCTTGCAATTTGATAAGAGCATAGAAACAGCTCTAGTGAACTAAACCTGGAGAAAGCTGAGTATAAATTTTGATAATTTCTGTAAAATTGCACACATTTTTTTGAATCTAATTGTCTAAATAAGAGTTGTGTGCTGTCTTGGAACTTGACCATATTATGCTGGAGAGAGATGATAAAAACCCACAGACAATCCGCTATGTGTTGCTGGTTGAAGTTTCCTTTGTTCACATCCCAGGTCATAGCCCATCTGTAATCTCTACCCCGTCACTGCCACTACTGCTTGAACAGGCAGCACTGTAAATAGCTCCAGCAATGTGTCAGGAACTTTCTAAAGAGTGCAAGGATTTTTTTCAAAATCCTCAATTTATAAAACAGTAATTTCAATTCACTCTGCAACTAAAAAGAGAAAAATAAAAATATAATCTTTTCAACATTATTAAAGGAGCAGTGGTATTGACCCAAGTGCTTTGGTCAATATCTCCTCAACGATGATTTCTTAAAGTCAGATTATTTGGCCGTGATGGTTGTGAAATTTTGCTATGCACAGATTAATTGCTGCATTCTTGAGCAGTGCTTTATGGCTTTAGAGTGACACCTGAGCTCATGAAAGGTGTTATACAATTGCATGTTCTTGTCTATTTCTCTGCATCTCAGTCTCTCAGTTATGAGAACATCCCTTATTATAATGTCCTTTTATATACTACTCAGCTTGGGTTGTTTTATACCTTGTTAATCTGTATAGTTGGACCCTAATTCAATATTAAGACTAATGCAGTACTTCAACAGTTATTTTGGTGCCTTGATTCATTCATCAATGATGAATACAGACATAGATAATATTTTCAAGTACTTTTTAGTGCTTACCTCCATGAAGCATTTATTGTATGATATTGTAAGATTCCCTTCCTGACACTAAAAGTAATATATAGCTTTTGGGCACCTTTTTTGCTATCCTATGTGAAACACTGTTCAAAATGTAGTATGTGGAAAATAGAGATGAAAACTAATTACAGCAATTTAATCTTTGAGAATTGCTTTGCCTCCATAAGTAAAGATCTTGTTTTTTTCCCCTGTGCTTTAAATCTTCATTTTAAAATCTGTATATCAGTATAATTACAACCCATGGTTTTTGATCTGAATTTAGCAGAGATGTAAACTGGAATGTGTTGATTTCCAAATTGTAAGAGTCATTTTCAGCAGAGTTGACACCACTGTTATTTCCTAACTAGCCTCTACATATTGTAAATATGGATGATTTTAAATTACCTGTAAAACATGATCATGCATTTGTTAGTAATTGGCTACTGAAAGCAAATACCATTTGATAAGGTTAGTGTACAGATGCTTGGTGATATTTTGCAAGTGGCCTTCTACTTTTCTAAGTAGCAGATGGCTTGCAATTTCCTGGGTTATTCCAGAACAGAATGGTTAAGGTTGGTCTCCTGAGGATTGCTGAGATTTTAATTTGATTAGGTAACAAAAATAAAACCATTAATAGTAATTGTGGCATCATTTCGTGACTGGAAGCAATTGGCTATTGGCAAACAATTGGTCCCAGTGGAAAGACTGCAACTGCGTAATACTCGGCCAAAAGCAGAGTTAAACCACTTATTTATAATTTTTTAAAATGGTAATTGCATTGCATTAGAGCAAATGTCGACTCAGACAATTTGTATTTAACAGAATCTAATGAACAAACTACACATGAATTTTAAGAGTTTCCAGCAACTGACTTAAATAGCCTGAATTCAAGAAATGAATATCATTGCTCATTGGTTTAACAATTTGTCTTTTTTGTTACATCAAATTTTGGGTAACAAAGTACTTTTGTTGCAGAGAACATGATTAAACCATTTTCAAAACTGTTATTGAATGCAAGAAGTAGCTCTATCAATTGCATTTGCAAATAGGCAAGTGTTTTTTTTAAGTATAATTGGAGAATTCAAGCTTGTTTAAAACTCTCCAGATAGCAAGAAAAATATTTAAATGTTTTTGAATAATAGCCAATCCCTTTGCTTTGAGTTAGCAGTCCAAATCTGACTATTTCAAGTCAGAGAATTTCATAGATTGGTAATGCAATTGTTCATGCAAGAATTCATTGAGAACCATCAAGCAGCCACAATGTAATTTTGTGCAAGTAGGCAGAAAACATCAAGCCAATTAAGATTTCTTAGATCATGAAGTGGATAATCCCACTAAGGTCTTGCCTTGGGAGATATTGGCAATAGTCTGCTTAGTGAGCAAGGGCAATAATTGCTGTCTTTGGTCTGTTCTAAAGTTATTTTGACTAGTATCTTGGCTATTAGCAAATGCAGGAGCCTCTGAAGTTAGGGCTTAATTGCTTTGGAGAACATGAATACTAAAAACAGGTTGATGAAATATAATCATCACTGCAGTAATTTTGTAAATCTTTTGAGTGTAATTAAATTTTGTTTAATAGATTTGCTTCATTGTTAGGTATTTTCAAGGAATTGCTGTACCATATCATTCTTTGTAATTGAATCTACACACCTTTTAATTCAACAAATGCCTGGATTCAGTTTTCTTCAATGTCAGTCAATGCTGTCTTCAACTCCTGATCGATCACTTGTAGCAATAAAGAAACTGGAATAAGTTGTTCAGTCTCTTGAATAAATTCTGCAGATCACCTCTGATCAAAAATGGGTAAGGAATCCTACCTAATTGTCAACTACTTCCTGATCTCAGCCAATGAACTAGTACTGTACCATGTTGGAAGAAACACTGGGAGTGACAAGAATACAGAGTGTAGTGTATAGGGGGTGGAGAGAGGACTTCAATGTCTATTTGCAAGAACAGTTGAATAGCTACATTACTGATCCTGATACTGGCTAAGTCCTAAATGAAATTAACAATTAACAAATGGAAAAACCCATTTGATCTAGTCCCCACCATTCTGCCTATCATGGCTGCATCTGTCCATGACAATAGAAGTAAAAATCATTCCTGCATTGTCCTTGTGGAGACAAAATGCTGCCTTCTCACTGAGCGTAGTCCCTGTCGTGTTGTGTGGCACTATAAGCATGTTAAATAGGACAAACTTGGAATAGATCTAACTGCTCATAACTAAGCATCAATTTCTGCTGTGTTCTCTATTGGCAGCACACTCTGTAACTACATGGCCTGGCATATCTCCCACTCAAATGATGGAATCAAGCTGGGCAATGAACCTTACTTCAATGATGAATTTGAAGGGCACGTCAGAAGCAGCACCAAGCATATCTAAAGAAATGCAGGGATAATCTGGTGAAGCTACAACTTGCCTGTCAAAATGATGGAATCAAGGCCAGAGGAGTATATGACTCCTGAAGAAGCCCGAAATGTCAATTCTCCTGCTCCTTTGATGCTGCCTGACCTGCTGCGCTTTTCCAGCAACACATTTTTCAGATAGGGGTATATGATCCCAAAACCACTAGAACAGAGCTTAGATCTGTATTCCTGCCACATCCAATTGTGAATACTGTGAATAAATAAACTAACAAATCTCCACATTCCCAATTAGGGGTATACGCAGGAGGATAAGACTAACATATTTGCATCCATATGCAGCCAGAGGTGCTCAATGGATGATCCATCCAAGCTGCCTCGTAAGTCCCCAGCATCACAGCATCACAAAGTCAAATTGATTCAGTCCTGAGGAACAACTGAAAGCATTGGATAGCACAAAGACAATGGAATCAGACAACATTCAGGGAATAGTACTGAACATTTACTGCAAAACTAGCAGCAGCCCTATACAAGATATGACTCTGGCAACTACCTGGCAATGTGGAAATTTACCCAGGTATGTTATTCCCACAAAGCAGAATAAATCCTATCCAACCAATGACCTTTACCAGTTTGCTTCCAATCATCAGTAATGTAATAGAAGTAGTTGTCAGCAGCATTAAGTGGTACTTGTTCAGCTTTTGCCAGGACCACTTGCCACCTGAATTTATTACAGCCTTAGTCCAAATGCGTTCAGAATAGCTGAACTCAAAGAGTAAGGTGAGAGGCTTTGCTCTTGATATTTAGGCAACATTTGACCTAATTGGCATCAAGGAATCTGAACAAACCTAGAATTAATGGGATTGGGGGAGAACTCTCCATTGTTGGAGTTATAGTTGGCAGAAGGGAGAATGGTTGTGGATGTTGGAGGTTAATCATTTCTGACCCAGGACAATTCCGCTGAGTAGTGTCTAAGGCCCAAACATCTTCAGCCTTTTCATAAATGATCTTCCCCTATCATAAGGTTAGAATTTGGGCTGATGATTTGCAAATGTTCTGAACTATTTACAACTTTGACACCAAAGCAGTTTGTGCTCCTATGCAGCAACACCTGAACAAAATCCAGGCTGAGGGTGATAAGTTGCAGTCAAAATTCACATAGGCCTGACCTGGATCCTCAAACGAGAGAGTCTAACCATCACCAATTGGCATTTAATGGCATTACCGTCTCTGAATCAGAGGAGCTGCTCCTTGGATGCTGCTTGACCTGCTGTGCTTTTTCCAGCTGCACATTTTATTGACCTCTCCATATAATAGTTCAAGAGTAGTACTGTTTCTGCTTGGGTTCACTACTATCTACAAGATTTCCTGCAAACCACTTGCCAATCTGACTTAGAAATATATAACTATTTCTTCACTACCACTGTATGAAAATTGTGGAGTTGTTTTGCTAAAAGCACCGAGTATCCCTACATTCCAAAAACTGCAACAGTTCGAAGAGCCAGTTAACCACTACTCTCTCATGGGCAATTAAGGAAGACCAATACATAGTACCTTTTATTCTTTGAATGAATAAACCCATTAATTAGTTCATGGCCAATATGAATCTTAAACCTCTTTGAATCCCATTTATCTGTTTCAGTTTCATAACTCTTATTGTCATTGCTTAACAAAAGGAAACTTTAAGTAAGCCATTGCCTCCAAATTTAGTGAACTGCAATTAACAAGGAAATATCACAAAATGGTCTGCATTAGTAAGATCATTGAGCTATCTCAACAAAAAGCTGGAGATTGAATCTGGATCTCAGTATGTCAGCAAGCTGCAGACGTGTTAACTTTTGCAAAAAAATTACTTGTAATTTACATGTCATTGGATACAGCAGTAACTTTCAATATTTTCAAATTAACCTGTTCAGAGATATGTCCCACTTCTGGAGCAGATGAGACTTTAACCCAGAGCCTCTTGGCTCAGAGGGATGCTATCACTACACAAAGAGCCCTTAGCTATAATCTTAATAACAAGCAATTTAGTTTGCCATACAGATACTATTCATGCTGTTGTAGTTCTTTCTTTCATTGAGTAGCATCTTCTGTAAGTTGGTAAGTGAACACCAATGATATGCATTTAAACAATTAATTTGATTTTGTTTCTGCCAGTATAATTCTAGGCTGGTATTTATTACTGGTCTTTTTATGTATTTTATGGAGACAGTAAATTTGAAACAAAAATGGCTAAGTATGTAACGTATATATCTAAAGAAAACTTTCCTTGAAATACGTGTTGGGCTTTCAGCGGTAGAATAAACAATCTCTCAATTTATTTTCTCAGTATCAGCAACAATACATGCAATACCCTTAGCGACAGTAGTTCTTTAAAATTCAGATAGCACTTTGCAGGATACTGAAACAGGAAATTGTCCATGGTGTTGTTAACACAGTTTATTTCAGTTTGGATATTCTTACAGATTCAAATCACTGTTGCAATATAGTAATTTATTTTGTATATAAAAACTAAAGGTAACATCTTTCTGAGATGATCATGAAATGCGATTATTTTGATTGTCAAAGATGAGACATTTTAAGAATCAAAATATAAAGTTGATGTTATTTGCTGTTTATTGTTTGATTGCGGATATCAGCTGCTACCTAATGCATGTTGACATATGTATCTCTGTTGCAAGTAAATGTAATACCACTGTAAATGATGAATGGATTATTTACAATTATATATGCTTGTAATAGGTATTCTGCAATTCTGCAGACCAATTGCTATATAATTGACTATTGCGAAATAGCTGGATATTGAGAGACATTACAACACCAACAGAACAAATGTCTCCACACAAATGCTATCTCTGCAGATTTATGAAAATTGATACCTGTAATCTCAACTTTTTTCTTACATAACTAGGTTTGACTAGTGAAGCCTAGATCAGACAGTTGTTCCTGGCAATTGTATATGTCAGGTTTTAGGGTAAAAAAAAACAGCCATTTTTTATGATTCCCAGATGCCACGCTTCACATGAAATCATTATGATTGAATCTCATCAGTAATAATCTCCAAAGCAAAGGATTTTCAAAGCTCATTTAATGCAAATAAAACTTTGAGGTAACCTCGCATCCAAAGAATTTATAATAGAACATAAAAGATTTATATTGTTATACCAGAACAGGAAAAATATTCTGTGTAGCAAAACAGTGATTTGCTAGTGATTATTCTGTTAGACTACATATTCCTCATGTAAAGGTCCCAGGCAGCTAGTTTTTATAAAGAATACAAAATCTCTCTTTTCTGCCACTGAACATCTCCAAGTAAAGACTTCACCTTGCAGTGCCTAAACGTTTCTATCAGAGTTTTTGAATCAGTGGCCGCTATGGGCATAGGTAAATGTAGTATTTGTGATATCCCCTTGAAAAGTATGTATACTTTAAAAAATTTTGCAGATAAAATGATTGTTTTTATCACTCTTCCAACTCCTGCATTTTTGGGTTCCAGTTAATGTGAGAGATTACTTCAATTTTATTTTGTCCCCACAGATGTAAAGGTAGTGGCTTCATTGTGCATCTGTAAAGAGTTTTTTTTTCGCAACTACGGAATGACATGTCTGAAGATATTCTGATTTTCCCACTGTCCTATTTTGAAGGAGAACTTACTCAACAACGAACTAACTAGTTGATAAGTAAATCCATAACAATTCTATAATTTCACCTCCTGAAAGGAATTACACCTTGACTATATAAAAGGCCACTTTGCAAAAGTGATAAGCATTGGGGGCTGGTGACTGGCCTGTAAATTTGGTTGAACTATGCAAGGCACTAACACTTAGTCATCCCAACTCAGTCTTCTAAGGACTACATGTGATTCCAATGGGGACAGTTTAATTTGTTATTGTTCACAAGAGACATTCAACAGAGGTTTTTGAATGGAAAGTAGGCACTTCATTGATTTGGAGCAAGGAATTATTCTACCAGAATAATCCATGTTTAATGAACATCCAGGACAGGTCCAGTGTATATTGTACATCCCTGATTACCCCTGTGAACGTGGTGACCAACCTTTGTGAACCATTGCAGTCTGTGTGTTGAAGATACGCATATAGTACTGTCAAATAAGGTGTTGTTCCAACAACAATAAAGACGTGGTGATATATTTCCAAGTCAGGACTAGTGTTAGGGACACTATGACTGTGATGCAAGAGCCCTTTACTTGTACTTGACATGTATCGGTCCAAATCTGAAAATTATCTAGGTCTTGTTGATTCTGGATATGGACAGTGTAAAATTACCAGCAAAGATTCTCACATCTGACCTTATGTTGGTGAAGCAGCGGACGAAGGCTGTGCCTAGGAACTGTTATACCAACACTGCTGAGGAACAAGTCTGGGTGATATCCTAGGACTGTGATAATTGGCCATCAACTAACTATAAACTATTTTCTTTTGAGTTGATTGAGGAGTAACAAGAAGATGGATTGGAGTAACAAGAAGATGGATTCGGAGTAACAAGAAGATGGATTACTGGGCTAATGGTAGGCTACTTGGTAGTGTGGATGAGCAGAGGGATCTTGGTGTCCATGTACACAGATCTCTGAAAGTTGCCACCCAGGTAAATAGTGCTGTGAGGAAGGCATATGGTGTACTGGGCTTTATTGGTAGAGGAATTGAGTTCCGGAGTCCTGAGGTCATGTTGCAGTTGTATAAGACTCTGGTGCGGCCTCATCTGGAGTATTGTGTGCAGTTTTGGTCGCCATACTATAGGAAGGATGTGGAGGCATTGGAACGAGTGCAGAGGAGGTTTACCAGGATGTTGCCTGGAATGGTAGGAAAATCTTATGAGGAAAGGCTGAGGCACTTGGGGCTGTTCTCATTGGAGAAGAGAAGGTTTAGGGGAGATTTGATAGAGGTGTATAAGATGATTAGGGGTTTAGATAGGGTCGACACTGAGAACCTTTTACCGCTAATGGAGTCAGGTGTTACTAGGGGACACAGCTTTAAATTAAGGGGTGGTAGGTATAGGACAGATGTTAGGGGTAGATTCTTTACACAGCGGGTTGTGAGTTCATGGAATGCCCTGCCAGTAGCAGTGGTGAACTCTCCTTCTTTATGGTCATTTAAGCGGGCATTGGATAGGCATTTGGAAGTTATTGGGCTAGTGTAGGTTAGGTAGGATTCGGTCGGCGCAACATCGAGGGCCGAAGGGCCTGTACTGCGCTGTATCTTTCTATGTTCTATGTTCTATTCCTGCCAATGGATAATCTTATGCCTGATTCTCATTTATCAATTTTACTAGGGCAGCTTAATACTGTATTCCACCAATAGCTGCTTTGATGTGGAGGAATCACTCTCATCTGTCAGCTCTTCATATTTGGCCCAAGGTTTGTAACTGACTAATCCTGGCAGAACCCAAACTAAGAATCAGCAGTTTTTGGTGAACAAATGCCATGTGATAACAATGTCTCCAATAATTTTCATTTTATTCATAGTTTATGAACTGAAGAGGCAGTAACTGGTTGAATGTATATCAGCTTCTTTTCTACTGACTCTCTTGGACAACAGAATTTAGAGGGGCTAGCATTGGGATTATTTAATTTAATTAATGTAGTCCATCTTATTTAATTTTAATTTCACAGCAGAATAAGAAAGAAAGAAACATGATCCTTGCTGAAATCATTGCATTAAACTTAAGTACTATAAAAGGAAAAGCATTGCTCAATTTTGTGTTATTATGGTGGTCAAAAAATGTTATTGAGAGTCAACCTAGAAGTAAATGTTTTGCATAGAACTTTGCTAATGTCGTACTGCAAATGCAAATTATAAACTGTGGGCAGCTCACCTTATATTTCATGTCATGGATACAAAGTTTCATGATCATATTTGAAAGAACTTGCATTAACGTCACATCCTACACAATCTCAGATTGACCAAACTTATTTCACAGTCAATGAGTCATTCTTGTACTTCAGTATACAGGTAAATGTTGTTATAATGTACGGAAAAGTGCTATCATTTGCTCAATTCTGAAGGGTAGAGCACAAAGGGAAGTACTGTATGAGGTTTCTCAAGTCTGCATGCTGGGAACACTGCTCTATCTAAATTATAAAAATTTTCTTAGTCATCCTGTTCAGAGATGTTATGACGTACCTCGAGAGTAAGCTCTGATTTGAAACTATATCTACCTGACTCAGATGTAGGGCCACTACCATTGTGCTAGATAAATCTCTCGGTTTAATTTAAAACAATTACTTGAATTTAGAAACTTAATGCAGTGTAATTAAATTTGAAGATTGCAAAACATAAGTACATAAGGCATATATAGTACTTTAACGTAATGAAAGACACGTCAAAGTATGACACCAAGCTATGTAAGGAAAGTATTAAGCCAACAGTTTAACTGATTAACAGTTTAGGTAAAGAGGTAGAGATTTAGAACTGACTTAAAGGAGGAAAGTGAGATGGAGACAATTTATGCAACGAGTTTCAAAACTCAGGAATTTAGGTAACTGAAGGCCAATCCATCAATAATAACTAATTATGACAAACAAGAACCTCAGAAATTGAAGAATGATTTGGTTAAATATGTATTTGTTTAGGGAGTACATGGTGTAATTTATTGCATGTTGAGAGGAATATTGGAGACAAATCCACTGCCATCAGTGAAGTTGAAATAGCCAAGGATAAAGTTGCAAGAGCCAGGGTACTTTATACAAAATCAAACAGATGTAAGTCAGAACATCGTAAAGGTCAGAAGAGGGGATATTCACATGATTTGGGCAATATGCAGGACTGTTTGCAACTCAGATACTGAAGCAGTTCATGCTCAAATGCAGCAAGACCTGGACCAAGCCTGGGCTGAAAAGTAGCAAGTAACATTCACTCCACACAAGTGGCAGGTATTGAACATCTCCAGTATGAAACAATCTAACCATTGTCCCTTGATATTCACTGGCAATACCTTTGCTAAGTTTCCCTGTATTGATATTCTGGGGGGTTAATATTGACCAGAAACTGAACTGGATTAGCCATATGTATAGAGTTTTTGCAAGACAGGATCAGAGACTAGCAATACTGCATGATTGACTCATTTCCTAGATCCTCAAAGCTTGTCTGCTATCTACGAAGCACAAGGCAGAAGTATGATGGAATGCTCTCCACTTGCCCGGATGATTTCAGCTCCATCAACACTCAAAGTTTGACACCATCCAGGACAAAAATGCTTGCTTGATTGATACTACATTGACAAACATCCATACCATCAACACTCAGCAGCAGCAATATGTGCCATCTACAAGATGCACTGCAGAAATTCACCAAGCTCCTTAGACAGCACCTTCAAATTCTACAATCGCTTCCTTCTAGAAGGACAAGAGCAGCAGAGTGCGAGTTCCCTCCAAGTCAGTCACCATGTTGACTTTGAAATATATCGCTGTTTTTCACTTGCTGGGTCAAAGTCCTGGAATTAGCTCCCTAATGGCTTTGTGGGCATATCTACAGTGTGTGGAGTGCAGTGGTATAAGAAGATATCTCCCCACCATCTTTTTGAGAGCAACTAACAGTGCGCAATAAATGCTGACCCAGCCACAAGTGAATTAACAAAAAGTGATAAATATTTTCACCTGAAAGTTTGACTTCTCTTCCTGATAGAACCATAATCATTTGTTTACATTTAACATTTTTAGGCAATCGTTAAAGCTAGTGGAATGTTGAACAGCCTGTAATTCCTGATGAAAGGCTTTTGCCAAAAACGTCAATTTCGCTGCTCCTTGGACGCTGCCTGAACTGCTGTGCTCTTCCAGCATCACTAATCCAGAGGCTGTAATTACGCCTGTTGTATCAGTGCTACCTCTCCAAAGGAGCAATTTACCTAATGACATTCTTTGATATTCATCCTATACCCCAATCCATTCATTATTCTGTGCGTAGCGGTGACATTTTTAAAGATAATTTAAATGAAGATCAATAACTAAAGAAAATAAAAATGAAAAAGAATAATGAAAGAGTATATTGGTGAAGAGGAATAAACAGTTAAACAAAGTTGATTTCTTTTTAATGATTTTTTAAAAAATTACGTGTATGCAATATTAAGACAATCTGAAAAAAAATCAGATGTGACCATCTGCAGTCATCATTATTCATCACGTTGTTGGTGTCAGCAGACATATTGTTCCAGATAATAACTCAGTTTCCCCTGAAATTCCTCAACTGAACCTATTTTAATGCATTCTTGAGAAGTCTCTGGCTGTGTGGTAACCATGTTACCATTGCTTCGTTGCTCTGCTGTGCTCTCCACAATCTTTCTATGAATGGGAATCACTTTTCACTATTAACTCTGTTGGGCACATGATTTTGAATACCTCTATCAAGCCTCCCCTCAATGTTTTCCAAGGAAAACTGTGTCAACTTTTTCAATCTATCGATGTAACTGAAGTTTCTCAACCCTGGACCATTTTGGTGAATTGTTTTTGCATTCAATGCTTTCAAACTTTTCCGTAAGAGTTGCCCAGAGTAGTCGCATTATTCCAGTTGAGGCTGAACCATCGTTGTATACAAATTTAACATTATCTTCTTGCTCTTGTAAAGCCCAGAATTCCGTATGCTTCATTAACCACTCTGTCAACCTGTACTACTATCTCCAATGACTCATGCAAATAAATAAAGTCCCTCTGCTTCTCTACCTACTTTAGAATTGTGCTGTATCTTGTATATTGTATCTCTGCAATCTTCGTACTAAAATTAATCCCTTCATCCTTCACTGCAGAAAAGTCTACTGCTACCAGTCTGTTCATTCCATTGACCTGGTACTGCTCTCTAGAAGTTCTATTATCCTTACTGTTTCTATGCTACCAAGCTACAAATAATTCACACATCTTGAAATTGTGCATTGTAAACTTGGCAGCATGTTGGCTCAGTAGTCAGCACTGCTGCTTTACAGTGCTAGGGAGCTGGGTGTAGAGTTCACACATTCTCCTGGCTATGTGCTGTTGGCACATGTTCCTCGTGTCTGTGAGGGTTTTTTCGGGTGCTCCAGATTCCTTTCACAGTTCAAACATGTGCAGGCTTATGTGGTTTAGTCTTTGGAAACGCAGCGTTACAGGGATAGGGGGGGATTGGTTTGGGTGGATACTTTTTGGAGGGTCAGTGTGGACTTGATGAGCCAAATGGCTCTGTTTCCACACTAGGGATTCTATGAAACCATGCGCCATTAAAATAATGAGAAGAACAAATCCCAACACCAAACCTTGGTAAATTCCATTATGAACCTTCCTCTAGTCTGAAAAAGACCTGTTAACTGCTACTTTGTTTCCTGTCAGTAACTTAATTTTGTATCCATCTCACTACAATCCCTTTTATTGCCCAAGTTATATGTTGCATCAACAGCATGACTGTCATCAACCCTTGCCATTATCTCATCAAAAACTCCAGCAAAATTATCTAAACACAATTTGCCATTAAAAAACCTATTCTGGGCATTTCTTCAATTAACTCAATTACAGAACAACCTCGATTATCCAAACGAGACGGGCATGGAGTATTTTGTTCGGATAACTGATTGGATTAACAATCCGATCGTAAACAAAGGAAGCATTTACGGGACCTTGAGATCTTGTTTGGATAATCTGAATTTGGATAATTGATGTTCGGATGACCAAGTTTGTTCTGTAATCGCATTACGTTAGCAGAACCTAAGCCAGTGAGGGCCACAATCAAAACAGTTGTTGTATGCCTCACAGCTGGGATGTCGTATATATGCGGCATGCTCATGGTATTGTTACCAAATCATAGTATGTGATGGTATGAAAGTCTCAGTCTCCATATTATTGGATCCAGTTACAGCATGACACGCTGAGGGAGGTGTGCTGCAATTTGTAATCACATTACTCAGTGTTAGAACAGGCATAGGAGTGCCAGAAGATGAATCTCTGCTGAAGATAAATAACTCATTACTGCATCCATAGTAGATTGTGATGACAGATCAGATGTCAGAGTGCAGTTTTCTGGTGTTAGGATGCTGGACCCTGTTGCCCAAGTTTATAATATGATCTGGACAAGGTCCACTAGCTTTTATTTTTGATGTATATGAAATATGAGATTCAAGAAACTTTAGGGAATAAAGCCACAAGAATCCATGGCTTTGAACTGACAATAAATGTCACTGTACAATGCTAGAAGAATAACACAATCTACAACGTATGTGCAACTTATATTCTAACACTCAGAATTAAGATGTGGTTCAGGGATGAGACACTGTCATTGACCACCCCATGGTGGACATCCAATAGCAAATGCAGTGAAGAGAGATGGATAATCATGGCTTTCTCAGCAACTCCCCCAAGACATCATTGATATAGTGGGTCATCAAGTCTTATTCAATTTCCCAATGGATGGCATTCTTCACTTCTGCTTATGTGATCTTGAAACTCCCCCCGTATCAACAACTGCTTCCATTCTGGTCAATCATCCTCTTTTCCTCAGCATATATTTCTCTAGACTTTGAAAGTTGCATTCCAACACTCACTGATATAACTCCAGCTACTCACTGATAGTTAATTAGTCCTGGTCTTTGTTTTTTTTCCCTACTCTTGCTCAGTTACATCAATCAAATTTTGCTTGTGAGCTTTTCAAACTCCACTTGTTCACTTAATACTTTGTGACCTTCTTCTGAGATCCACCTTCCCCCCCCGCCCCCCCAACCCCCATCCCCACCAATAGCTTCCCACAACATTGAACCAGTGATCGTCTCACTTTTGCAGCTCCCCATGTCTTAGATTCCGACATTTTGTCACCTGCTAATTCCTAGAGTTGTATACAGCCAACTAACAGCTGCCTTCACAGTTTTACAGCTGACTGCAATGTCTCCATCATAAAGTCTCCCATAATCACTGTCTTTACCAATTGCTTCAACAGTTGAACTTCTCCAACGAGCATCCCTCCTACTCTTTCCAAATTGTCCTGAGTGACCCTCTCCTATTGCTGGCATAATTGAAGGTTATTGACATTTTGAAACTGTTGGAACGGAGTGTACCTTAAAGAGTTCACTCACAGAATGTTGGAAATAGATTTCATCACATCTGGTCAGACTCCAGCTAGAGCACTGATGAATAAGACAGAAATCAAAGTGCTAGAGGCACTACAGAGATTAATTTCCTGTATAAAAGAATGGAGAAACTTGAGCTTTTCGCCAGGAAAAGAATTGTTTTAAGTTTTGCTTTACAAGGACATAAAGTCATTGAACTCATGGAATATAATCTGGAATTAAAATAAATTATAATAAAAGGAAAAGCCAAACAGGTTGAAACTGATAAAGGTGCAGTTAAGAATGAGCTTAGAAAATTCTTCCTGCAAAATTTGATCAACACTTGCAGTTTACTTCAAGACAAGAACAGTGATAGTGAAAAATCTGTAATAATGTAAATAGCATAATTTGCTGCACTATTGGAAATATGAGGTATTTTTAAACGGAATTAAGTAACTTCATTTTCTGTATTTATCTTGTGAAAAGTGCATCTTGAAAGTTATAAGGAGTGAGCAAGCTGTGAGTTTAGATCAGGCAGTTTAAATGAAGAAAAATATTAGCACAGACTTGAGTCAAAACATTTTGTTGTGTTGTAGTGTTCTATGACCAAAACAATCAAATTCAAATTCTGAATGAATGATAATGTTTTTCTCCTTGGAATTGTGACTGAGTTGAAGAACACTTTAATTCATTGTATATTGCTGATTAGTATGCTTTTTGAGTTAATGCTGAGAATAAATTAATACATCTAGAAAATAAGTCGAATGTATATAGAGAAGTGTTCAGTTAGAGAATTCTTTGAGATGAAGAGGCAATATTAGTTTAATTTTCATGAATGAAAGACCGCCTCTTAGATGTTATAGACCAGAAACATTATCATTGATATGAGAGTTTTATAACTCATTCTAATCAACAGTTTAATGTGATTTCACAACTGGTTACAGGTAACACATACAGTCATTTGAAGCATTTTAATTTTGAGATTCAATGTCATTCCCATATTCATTAATATTATTCTTCCAGGTTGAGCTAAATTAATGAGAAATTAGACTTGACAGTTTTCCTGGAATATTAAATTAATCCTTGCCTTAATAAAGACGTATGTTGGTGTCCTGCATATGGTGATGCTTCTGACAGAGTGATAATTGCCCTAAAAAGACACTATTGACAACAATGCCAATAGACGTTTACAAATCATGAGGGGCATGGATAGGATAAATGGACAAAGTCTTTTCCCTGGGATTCGGGGAGTCCAGAACTAGAGGGCATAGGTTTAGAGTGAGAGGAGAAAGATATAAAAAAGAGCTTAGGTGCAACTTTTTCACACAGAGGGTGGTACATGTATGGAATGAACTGCCAGAGGAAGTGGTGGAGGCTGGTACAATTGCAACATTTAAGAGGTATTTGGACGGGTTTATGAATAGGAAGGGTTTGAAGGGATATAGTCCAGGTGCTAGCAGGTGGGACTAGATTCGTTTGGGATATCTGGTCGGCATGGACAGATTGGACGGAAGGGTCTGTTTCCATGCTATACATCTCTATGACTGTAAAAACCTTTAAAAAGTTCATTTTTTGTACAGAACTCTGTTGACTAAATGCTAAACATAGGCAACAATAACCTTTTTTTTTGCTGCATACCCCTGTTGAACTAAACAAATTAGATATTATAATGCCTTGTTGTGGTGAAGTGATCCAGTGCTGATTTCAATCATCAGTTTGTTGCTTTTTGGAAACCATCTTATCTAGTCTGACAAAGAGTAAAGAAGATCCTACTGACAAAATGACCTCAGTTTGATTATGCCTTGATTTTAAATAAACACCCATTCTTGGACATGGACTGCTGTCTCGCTATCTCTGGAAATCCAGCTTCAAAAAGCTGAGCAAAGAGGTATTTGGTAGTACATGTTGCCATTCTTAAGAATATCAATATTATCTCAATGTTAGAAATTTATTGTATATATTTTTTTAGAGTCAGGCTATAACAATATGGTAATGTAAAAAAAAAATTCCAAATCAACATAAGGAACATTAGTTACTATACTGATCTCAAATCACTCAAATTTCTATCCTTTACAAGTTAAAAATAATAAAAGTTCAGCATCCATCACTGCAAAAGCCAGTTTTCATGTTTAGGAACCCATAGAATCTGTTTAAATTGTATATAAGCAATCAATTTACAGTCAAATTTCGCTGATTGTAGCTTTACAATGTGAAGTGGAGCACTCTGAAAATAGACCTCAATCTCAAAGTTGAAAGTTTATATTAGCATGACACTGGTCCATTAATGGAGACAATGGAGAAGAGCTATTAGATGAGGATGGTACAGTTTACTGTCAAAACTCTAGTGAAGTTGAAGAAAATAAACACAACTTGGTTAGTTACACCAAATGTTATTTTTGTCTTTTGTGAGGGATGATTTGGTGTTGTGGGAAAAGCAAAAACCTTGTGGTTGACATTAAAGCAGGGTTGTATATTCAGGATTCAGTCAAGGACCTTGCAAAGGAATTGGAGTTCAGAGTGATGAGGGTGCTTCTCAGTAAGGAAGGTTGAGTCAACTGTGATAATTTGAGCAGTGCTATTGGATTTAAAGATGAGAAAAAAGAGCAAGGCAACCACCTACAATATTAGCTAGAATTGGAACAAGCGAGAAAACTATGGTAGTTGAGATGTCAGTGGAGATAAAGGCAAGACTTTAAGTGGTAGGTGTCATGAACAAAATGGTCTTGGGGAGGATGAGGGAAGATGTGGACAAAACTGAAGAGAGATGGAGGTTGAGGACTATACTAAAATTCAATGATTGTTAAATTTGGTACAGAAAGAGAAAGGGAGAAATAACAGAGGCACCGGAATGAATAATTTTTATCATATGGAAAGGAAATGCACGAGCTCCTTCACCAGCTAAAAATGGAGACAGCAAGAGAAAAATATGTTGGAAAAGAAAAAGAGTCAGTGGTTATCTTTGCCCTTCATCAGGAGAAATGTGAAGTCCAGTAGAACTTGATATGATGCAGCCAGATTTAGCAGTAGATGGTTAATCCAGTTGTGTACCATGTACAATTGAGGTACCATGTCCATGATCTTGGGGATTGAAATGGTGTCTTTAGTAAACTGTGCCCAGTATCAGAACGGCTGCCCTTTTCTCTTACTCCTGGGAGGTCAATTTTCTTACCCGACTATGTCTTCAATAACATTTATTTATCAACTAACATTGCTAAAACAGATTATGTCATGATTATCACATTTCTGTTTGTGAAGGTTCGCTATGTACAAATTGGCTTCCTTGTCTTATTCAATACGACAGTGACTTCTCTTCAGAAGATACTTAATTAGTTATAAAATTCTTTGGTACAATATGTGAAGTGCTTTATAAATGCAAGTTTGTTTGTTCTTTCTGTGTACTGAGGCCTAATGGCATTAATAAATAAATTCATTCTGCTCATATATATTTTCTGTTAGCAATTTTTGAGAAGATGTTTAGCTCATGTTGATGATACGTATATAAGTTAGTTCACTGAGCTTGAAGGTTTGTTTTCAGATGTTTTGTCACCATTCTAGGTCACATCAACAATGAGAGTCTCTGCTGGTATGCCCCACCTCTCTGTTTATAGGTCTTGGTTTCTTAATGTGGTTGATGTCATTTCTGGTTCTTGTTTTTTCAAGGGATGGTAGATAGGGTCTAAATCGATGTGTTTATTGATGAAGTTCTGATTAGAATGCCATACGTCTAAGAATTCTCATGCATGTCTTTGTTTCACCTGTCCTAGTGTCCTTTGTCTTTATGTATAGAAACTAGTGATAATGTGTCGTGTCTTTTGGTAGCCAGTTGGTGTTCGTGTATCCTGGTGGCAAATTTCCTGCTGGTTTGTCTGATGTAGTGTTTCCTACAGTTCTTGCATGGTATCTTGTAAATGACATTAGTTTTGCTGGTGGTATCCAATGGATCCTTGGTTCATTGGTCACTGTATAAGTGCGTCAGTAGGTTTGTGGGGCAATTAGGATAACAGAGACTCTCACTGATGATGTTACCTAGTGTTGTGACGAAATGTCTGAAAACCAACCTTCAAGCTCAGCGAGTTAACGTACATATGTATTTTCTGTGAATTAAGAGATCTCCTAGAAGATAGACTGCCATTACACTGGAGTAAAGTTAAATCCTGATATTAAATTTACACCCAATTTCTTTGAATTGATATGAATCAAACTATTTTAATGCTAACATGCAAATGCAGGCTACAAGTCAGTTTACACATGCCCCCTCCCCAGGCCCACCATTGATAAAGAAAAGTGATTGTATGATAGGAACAGAATGCTAACTATTTTCTGCATCATGAGCTGGATGTTAAACAAACTGACACCACAGTACTTACCTAAAATAATATTATTTGTGATACACGTTCTTTTTAAATTGATCTAATAAAATATGCTTTTATATATTGGCTTTTACATCTTTACCAAAGCTCCTCAAAATGATACAATATGTGGTCATTTATTGAAGGAAAACCCAGGAAGATGGGAAGACTGTCTTTCTCTTTTTCAATGGGATCTTTTACATCTATCAAAGTTCATTTTCTTATTAAATATACATTCACAGGTTGTGTTACTAAGCTTTGGTAGGACTTGAAACGATGATTTTCTCCTTCAGAGGTGAGAGTCTTATTCCTGATTCAAAACTGATATACAAGTAGAAAGAGCTATAGCCATAGCTTTGTCCTTTGTCCCCCATCATCTTTAGCTAATTTCAGGATTCAGCATTTTTTATGCATTTGAACTGAAAAGTTGTAGACAAAGCTAGTTGTAGAGAATACACAAATTCTTTACACAATCTATACTGTCTGTATAATGTAAGAAGAATGCTGCTACGTTGTTATCAAAATTGGAATGTAAAGTTTTGCTTGACAAATGTTTTAATCATTTTTCCTCTCTCATATGAGAATATTGTTATGTGTAGACAGCTACTACTTCACAGATTTCTTTTTGCCTGGGTATTTAACGGTGAAGGCAAAACTGATCCTACTTGCAGCAAATGTTCACATAAACCCATTTCTCATCAGAAGCTATTCAATAGTGATCAGAAGTTTTACTGAAACCTTCGCTCAATATCTCACCAATAGGAAAACTCTATATCGAACTATAGTCATCCTGCTGCCGCCCTGTGATGAAAGTTATGAATATAGTATCCTTCTAACAACATTATTGTATTTGATGCATCATGATATTTGATGAATTGGATGATCCCTGCATGTAATGTTGCATTTGATGCCCAAGAATCTTTTTGGTGCATTTACACATAAACAAAGCAATGTTAATTTGTTGCCCCAAGGTCTATCATTTCACACCAATTTTTTCTCCTGTCTGTATCTTCATTTTTTATTGCATCTCCGTGTAGCTTCAATGATAAATGAGGTGTAAGACAACATGTCAACACTGCTATGATTCACCAAATATTTTTCCTGCAATCCCAAATATGCCATCAGGGATTGGTATTTGCTGAAGAGAGGTACTTTCATATGGAAAGGAAGGAAACAGAGTGTATTTCTCTTTGAGCCACTCTGTGTTTGGCTTTTGGAGAATACTATTGTCCCATTTAAAATAATTTTTAAAATGTAAGAAAATGTTATACATATATACATAAATTAATACATTCAAAGTTAAAATTGATTTAATCTATATTATACCCAAAAGTTGAGCACTGCTTTGATCATCCTTAAAATGTGAAACTTTTGAGGACTGCTCATTATCACTTATTTTACCAAACCAGTTGTCTAGTCATACTGTCTGAAGGTGGATAATCTGAGTACATTTCTTTTGAACCCTTCATTTGAAGTGTATTGTATTTGCCCTTTTGACCAGAACTCCTGATAAAAATCAAACAGACAATTGTGAAATGGCCAGAATATCGGAAATGATGCTGGAAGTGGGTCAGCCTGACAATTATCTGCTGAAGGAGTTAATTTATTTGTGGTCAGACATGGGATGCTTTGTTCATGCCAAGTCACCATGTGCAGTATAGGAAGGCTAATCCCAAAGACTGTTTTATTTATTTTAATGGGAGGGGATATCATTTTACTTGGTATCATTATGAAATCCCATAATAGGCTGGGCACAGCCTGTGATTTTGTCAGAATGAAAAGCCTTTGTACATTGTTTCAGAATAAAATTGCATTGAGTTAAAATAGAGCAGTAACTGCAGTCTATACAGAAGTTTGCGAAGGTATTTGCTTGACTGAATAATATTACAAAACTCATGCAACTTATTTGTGAATATGCCACTATTGGAAAATTCCCCTTTCTATGTGGACCCATATTTTTGTTCTTTGCAATGTAAATTTTGTTCAATGCAATGTAAAATCCGTACTCACCATATAGGATATAAGTTCTAGGGCCCACTACCTTATTTTTGCATCAGGTGGAAAAGTGATCTCTGTTCTCACACTGGTCTCTTTACGTTATATGCAATTTCTTGCTTCCAGCAGTGAAAATACCCTTCTCAGCAGGTCGGAGCTTATTAGACACTGCAGAGGAAGGCTGCTATTTTTCTGGTCTGATTTTTATATTCACTGATAACTAGGAAAATTGATAGATTTTGGGGAAGACCAAAAATACCAGTGTTCAGTGTCAACTGGCTCTATTCAGATGATTCTTATATTGGCCAGAACACTGATTATCAGTTGTCCTTTACCGGTGGATCCTGTACCTAATTACATATGTACTTAACATGGCACAAGTGGAGACTTTGTAAATTTTTCAGTGCACTCATGTGGCAAACCTAATTCTAAATACCTGATGATCTAATGATTGAAGAATTCACTGAACTGGCTACCACATCCAGGGGCTTCAATGTGAGTGAACTGCTGTCATTCCTGATATGTATGGGAAAGCACATCAGAAAACACTGGGGAGAGATACAGATGTTCAAAGAAGCCCACAGTGAATCAGGAATATAGCTTCCTTCCTCTGCAGTGTCAGGGGAACACACTCTCTGCCTAGATTGGGTGAAAGGAAGATTCCTGCATTGATGCCTGAGCCCATAACGATGCTGGAGCGGCTTCAGTTATTTTCCTGGACATTGCCGTTAAAACTCCTCCATGTTCCACTCCTAACAAGGTTTCTGAGAACAGCAGTAGCCTGTTACAGGTATAGCAGGGTTTTTATTTGTACAAGCAGATGGAAGAAAGGACTGGTCTTTATATTTCTAGAGCTGGTGAAGTTGTTCATTGTCACCATCTTCCTGATCCCTTCAAAGTGACCAAGGAAGCTGGCTGAACAATTCTCTCGCTGAAGTGGTGAGGAATGGGGATAGCCAAATGAAGTTGAGGAAGCTAAATTGAGACAAACCTCAAACGTACTTCTTTGAAGAACGGGATCACATCATCCAGAGATTGTGGGGCAAGTCAGACTCCCAAGAAGAAAAAAAGAGGCTACCATTGGTGATGTGACTATCAAGTGCAGATCGGGATGCTGACCTCAGTTGAAGAGGCAGACAGAGCAGATTACTCCAAACAAGGATAGATCAAGTACTCGCTCTCCCATTCTAATGCTTAAAGGCAATCTCAACCAAGGGATTCTCCAAAGAGATGTTGGAATTGTGAGAGGGTTGAATCACAGCCATTGGTGCCATTAAGTATAGAGACCCCATCCATTATCACGGCCTCCAGTCCCACCAGACATTAAACTAATTGGGCCTCTCGCTGAAGGCCAGCCAGGGGAGCATGATTCCTTCAGGGCTGATTCAAGAGCGACAGGGACTTGTCCTACAAGGAAAATGAAATCTGGCAAAGTGGAAGCATCATGCCCAAGTGATAAAGGAGTGAAGACATCAACCATTAGTCAGCAGCTATTTCAAGGGAAGTGGGATGTGAACTGAGGGGTATGAGCTGAATGAGATCTCTTATCTGGATCTCAGTTTTGCAGACGTCAGATACCTGTTTTCACAGCTAATTCACATTCTCTCCATCTGTCTTCCATCAGATCTGACATAGCCTGGGGTTTCTGGTAAATCATTATGCAATTGATACACCTGTGTAAGTTAGGAGGTTGAGAATGTCTGTAGTGTTGGGGTCAACCATATTATGTGATATCTTGGCATTCTTGGAAAGCATGTGCAGTGAGTGCTCTGTGTAGCACTTTACGCAATTGGCAGAAATGACTCCTGTCTCTGACTTTACTCAACGCATTCAAGGCATGTCACTTTGTACAGGAGTTTAGAACTCTTCAAATAGCAGGCCAACTGTCTCCAAACTGTTGACATCAGGCCTTGCTAGAGCGTCACATGACACATGGAGCCGAACTCTGACTTGGTGTAACTCTGAGAGCCGCCTTCATCACTGTGAGAGAAAGGCAAGAGTACCTATGCAGGTGATCAGTTTCAGTGACAAAGTCACCTCTAATGATGAATGCCCATAGGTATCCTCAATAGGGGTGGCATGGTGGCTCAGTAGTTAGCACTGCTGTTTCACGGCACCGGGTACCTGGGTTCAATTCCATCCTTAGAGTTGGCACATTCTGCCTTTGTCTGCATGGGTTTTCTCTGGATGTCTGGTTTCCTCCCACAATCCAAAGATGTGCAGGTAATATAGATCGGCCATGCTAAATTGCCCATATATCCAGAGATGTGCAGGCTAAGTGGATTAGCCATGGAAAATGCAAGGTTACAAGGATAAGGTAGGGGCCTGGGTTTGGGGGGATGCTCTTCAGAGGGTCGGTGTGGACTAGATGGGCCAAATGGCCTGCTTCCACTTTGTAGGGATTCTATGAACCTATATAAAACTGCCAGTGATGTGGACAGTAGATCAACTGAAGGAGACATCTCAGACTTCATTTTAAAGACAGACATTGCTGTGTTGGAAGAGATCCAGATAAGGTAGATTATTTCTACACTCACCAAATGCAGGATACTGAATCACACTCCACTACTGGGAGGAAGTATGGGTCTGTGTGCTGAAGTCTTTGGAATGAAGTATCATCCAAGTTTCTATGCCTGCCCCACAGTCTTCATGAGAAAAAAGGATGGAAAATTGAGGATCTGTCCAGATTACCTGGCACCCAAGGCAAATAACCATAAAGATGGTTTCCCTCTACCTAGGATTGGAGAACCATTATGTTCTGAATTGTGCAAAGCATTTCTGCAATCTATATTTTGTTACCTATTGTTGAACAAATCATTGAAAAGGTGCTTTCTGAATGGGCACCAAATGGACTTGACAAATATCAAACAACGCCGGTTGTAGATTTGCTCGCTGAGTTGGAAGATTCATTTCCAGACGTTTCATCACCCTGCTAGGTTACATCTTCAGTGGGCTTCTAGGCGAAGCACTGTTGATAATTCCTGCTTTCTATTTATATGATTTTTTTGGAGTTGGTGATGTCATTTTCTGTGGTGACATCATTTCCTCTGACGATGTCATTTCCTGTTCTTTTTCTCAGGGGGTGGTAGATGGGGACCCACTCAATGTGTTTATTAATAGAGTTCCAGTTGGAATGCCATGTTTCTAGGAATTCTCTTGCATGTCTCTGTTTGGCTTGTCCTAGAGTGGACATGTTGTCCCAGTGGGACCTTCAAATCTACATCCATAACCTCAACCTGAGCTACAAATCTTCGCAAAACTTGCTCAAAGAATGCTTTGGAATACCTCTGCTAACTTTATGCATGTGATGTATACAGATGTCGACAACATTAATTCCCACTTTGTGTACCTGGATAATGCACTCATTCTTTGCTTGACATTCAAGGAGATCTTTGAAAGACGAGATATTGTTTTAGCTCACTTGTTGTTGTTCAACATAAAAGTCAAGCCAGAGCAGTGCCAGTCTTTCCAGATAAAAGTAAAACCTCCGACACTTCATTATAAAGGGAAGCATTAATACTGACAATGAAAGTGGCCTCAGCCTAAGACAGAGAAGGAACTACATTGGATCATTGCTTATTTCTGGTTGGACATTTGTGAAAAGTTATACATAGTTGGCTACTCCACTCCATGACTTGCTGAAGTATTCCGACAATGCTGAAGGAGCCAATGGAGAAAGGATGTACAGGAGAGATACTTCACAGAACATCATAAGGAGTTGGCCCCAGTGCCTGAAGACTCCTGTTTTACCCTCTAGCAGAAGCTTGTCTCATCACCTGTCCTTGGTTGCCTTTCCATTTCCTTTTCATACTGGAAACAAACGTCAGTTCTTGGCCAAGGAGTTGTATTACCTCAGGTTCATGGACAGGAAAGAGTGATTAGTGCTTATGCTAGTTGGACTCTCAAACCAAATGAGAGAAATGTGCAGAGTTTTTCCAATATGAAACTTGAACTATGAGCTTTGAGGTGGTCAACTTCATGGAAGTTTGGAAACATTCAGATTGGTGCAGTTTCAAATATTTACAGACAACATCTTACTCGACTAATTTCAAACTTCTGCCGAGTTGGCAGCAACAGGGACCAAACAATTTCTGTTTGATTCCAGGTCTGGCACAGGTCAAGTTAAAAGAATGCAAACGCTAATGCTGTTAATTAGAAGACTGATGATGGTGGGAACCCTGCCCACTCACTAACAGATTTGATTGATGCCATGTCCATGCATCAAGTCAAAGGCAGAATTTTAACCATGTTTTTCAAAGACATTCAGACTTCAGGAAGGGTAAGAGAGGTAGGCAGCTAGTGCAGGAGTCTTTTGTGGATATACCCATTTCAAACAGGTATGCTGTTTTGGAAAATGCAGGGGGTGATAGATTCTCAGAGCAACGTAGCACGAACAGCCAAGTTTCTGGTATTGAGACTGGCTCTAATGCAACGAGGGGGACGTTGGCTTCCAAGAGATCAATTGTGTTAGGGATTCTGTAGTCCCAGGTACAGACAGACGTTTCTGTGGCCAGTAGAGAAAAAGTAGAATGGTGTGTTGTTTCCCTGGTGCCAGGATCAAGGATGTTCTCACGGGGGAGAGGGGCCAGCATGAGGTCATTGTCCACATTGGAACCAAGGACATGGGAAGGGAAAAGGTTAAGATTCTGAAGGGAGATTAGAGAGAGTTAGGCAGAAATTTAAAAAGGAGGTCCTCAAGGGTAATAATATCTGGATCACTCCCAGTGCTACAAGCTAGTGAGGGAAGAATAGGAGGATAGAGCAGCTGAATGCATGGCTGAGGAGCTGGTGTATGGGAGAAGGATTCACATTTTTGGATCATTGGAATCTCTTTTGGGGTAGAAGTGACCTGTACAAGAAGGACGGATTGCACCTAAATAATAATATACTGACAGGGAAATTTGCTAGAACTGCTTGGGAGGATTTAAACTAGTAAGGTGGGGAGGCGGGAGAGACCCAGGGAGATAGTGAGGAAAGAGATCGATCTGAGATGGGTACAGCTGAGAACAGAAGTGAGTCAACTGGTCAGGGCAGGCAGGGACAAGGTAGGACTAATAAATTAAACTGCATTTATTTCAATGCAAGGGGTCTAACAGGGAAGGCAGATGAACTCAGGGCATGGTCAGGAACATGGGACTGGGATATCGTAGCAATTACAGAAACATTGCTCAGAGATAGGCAGGACTGGCAGCTTAATGTTCCAGGATACAAATGCTACAGGAAGGATAGAAAGGGAGGCAAGAGAGGAGGGGGAGTAGCATTTTTGATAAGGGATAGCATTACAGCTGTGCTGAGGGAGGATATTCTTGGAAATATATCCAGGCAAGTTATTTGGGTGGAACTGAGAAATAAGAAAGGGATAATCACCTTATTGGGATTGTATTATAATATATATTTGGCCCCTCTCCCCCGTGAGAACATCCTTGATCCTGGCACCAGGGAAACAACACACCATTCTATATACCAATAGTCAGAGGGAAATTGAGAAACAAACTTGTAAGGAGATCTGAGCTATCTGTAAGAACAATAGGGTAGTTATGGTAGGGAATTTTAACTTTCCAAACATCGACTGGGACTGCCATGGTGTTAAAGGTTTAGATGGAGAGGAATTTCTTAAATGTGTACAAGACAATTTTCTGATTCAGTATGTGGATGTACCTACTAGAGAAGATGCAAAACCGGACCTACACTTGGGAAATAAGGCAGGGCAGGTGACTGAGGTGTCAGTGGGGAGCACTTTGGGGCCAGTGACCATAATTCTATTCGTTTTAAAATATTGATGGAAAAGGATAAACCAGATCTAAAAGTTGAAGTTCTAAATTGGAGAAAGGCCAATTTTGACAGTATTAGGCAAAAACTTTCGAAAGCTGATTGGAGGCAGATGTTCGCAGGTAAAGGGACGGCTGGAAAATGGAAAACCTGCAGAAATGAGATAACAAGAATCCAGCAAAAGTATATTCCTGTCAGGGTGAAAGGGAAGGCTGGTAGATATAGGGAATGCTGGATAACTAAAGAAATTGAGGGTTTGGTTAAGAAAAAGAAGGAAGTATATGTCAGGTACAGACAGGATAGATCAAATGAATCTTTAGAAGAGTATAAAGGAAGTAGGAGTATACTTAAGAGGGAATTCAGGAGGGCAAAACGGGGACATGGGATCACTTTGGCAAATAGAATTAAGGAGAATCCAAAGGGTTTTTACAAACATATTAAGGACAAAAGAGTAACTATGGAGAGAATAGGGCCCCTCAAAGATCAGAGGAGAAAGTGAGGACTGCAGATGCTGGAGATCAGAGCTGAAAATGTGTTGCTGGAAAAGCGCAGCAGGTCAGGCAGCATCCAAGGAGCAGGAGAATCGACATTTCGGGCATGAGCCCTTCTTCACTTTCCTCATTCCTGACCTGCTACGCTTTTCCACCAACATATTTTCAGCCCCTCAAAGACCAGCAAGGTGGCCTTGGTGTGGAGCCACAGAAAATAGGGGAGATACTAAATGAATATTTTGCATCAGTATTTGCTGTGGAAAAGGATATGGAAGATATAGACTGTATGGAAAATTATGGTGACATCTTACAAAATGTCCAGATTATAGAGGAGGAAGTGCTGGATGTTTTGAAACAGTTAAAGGCGGATAGATCCCCAGGACCTGATCAGGTGTACCCGAGAACTCTGTGGGAAGCTAGAGAAGTGATTGCTGGGCCTCATGCTGAGATATTTGTATCATCGATAGTCACAGGTGAGGTGCCAGAAGACTGAGGTTGGCAAACGTGGTGCCACTGTTTAAGAAGGGCGGTAAAAACAAGTCAGGGAACTATAGACCGGTGGGCCTGACCTCGGTGGTGGGCAAGTTGTTGGAGGGAATCCTGAGGGACAGGATGTACATGTATTTGGCAAGGCAAAGACTGATTATAGGCCAATTAGCTTAACCTCGGTTGTTGGTAAAATTCTAGAATCCATCATTAAGGATGAGGTTTCTAAATTCTTGGAAGAGCAGAGTCTGATTAGAAAAAGTCAACATGGATTTAGTAAGGGGAGGTCATGCCTGACAAACCTGTTGGAATTCTTTGAAGAGGTGACAAGTAGGTTAGACCAGGGAAACCCAGTGGATGTGGTCTATCTAGACTTTCAAAAGGCCTTTGATAAGGTGCCACACGGGAGGCTGCTGAGCAAGGTGAGGGCCCGTGGTGTTCGAGGTGCGCTGCTGGGATGGATTGAGGATTGGCTGTCTAACAGAAGGCAGAGAGTTGGGATAAAAGGTTCTTTTTCAGAATGGCAGCCGGTGACGAGTGGTGTCCCACAGGGTTCAGTGTTGGGGCCACAGCTATTCGCATTATATATTAATGATTTGGATGAGGGGACTGGGGGCATTCTAGCGAAGTTTGCAGATGATACGAAGTTAGGTGGACAGGCAGGTAGTACTGAGGAAGTGGGGAGGCTACAGAAGGATCTAGACAGTTTGGGAGAGTGGTCCAGGAAATGGCTGATGGAATTTAACATGAGCAAGTGCGAGGTCTTACACTTTGGCAAAAAGAATAAAAGCATAGACTACTTTCTAAATGGTGAGAAAATTAGTAAAGCCAAAGTATAAAGGGATCTGGGAGTGCTAGTTGAGGATTCTCTAAAGGTAAACATGCAGGTTGAGTCCGTGATTAAGAAAGTGAATACAATGTTGTCTCTTATCTCAAGAGGGTTGGAATATAAAAGCAGAGATGTGCTACTGAGACTTTATAAAGCTCTGGTTAGGCCCCATTTAGAGTACTGTGTCCAGTTTTGGTCCCCACACCTCAGGAAGGACATACTGACACTGGAACGTGTCCAGCGGAGATTCACACGGATGATCCCTGGAATGGTAGGTCTAACATATGAGGAACGGCTGAGGATCCTGGGATTGTATTCATTGGAGTTTAGAAGATTAAGGGGAGACTTAATAGAGACGTACAAGACAATACATGGCTTGAAAAGGGTGGACGCTAGGAGATCGTTTCCATTAGGCGAGGAGACTAGGACCCGTGGACACAGCCTTAGAATTAGAGGGGGTCAAGTCAGAACAGAAATGCGGAGACATTTCTTCAGCCAGAGGGTGGTGGGCCTGTGGAATTCATTGCCACGGAGTGCAGTGGAGGCCGGGACGCTAAATGTCTTCAAGGCAGAGATTGATAAATTCTTGATGTCACGAGGAATTAAGGGCTACGGGGAGAACGCTGGTAAGTGGAGTTGAAATGCCCATCAGCCATGATTGAATGGCGGAGTGGACTCAATGGGCCGAATGGCCTTACTTCCACTCCTATGTCTTATGGTCTTATGGTCTTATGATGAGGGATAGTCAACAAGGCTTTGCGCGTGGGAAATCATGTCTCACAAACTTGATTGAGTTTTTTAAATAGGCTTTTCTTTTCCTTTCTTTTCTTTTTTCTTTTTACCCACCTCTTGTCCTGAGCAGTGGCTAGAAACCCCAATGCATATTTGACTGGGCCCAGTGCAGACCTCATGGTGGCAAGTGAGCCCCTACTTACTTTTCTGGGGTTAGCACGGGACCTGTCATTGGAATTGGCCACTGCTCATCAGCAGAGGTGATACTGGTGAGGTAGGCTCAGTGGTGAGAGATGGCACCTGAGGGTTGGCGACTTTGTCGTTGATTGTTTCCAGCACTAGGGGCGACAAAGCAGTGGCATAAGGGCATCACAGCAAGATCGACATGGTGGGCCCAGCACAGGTGGCAGCGAGGCAGTGGTGGAGGAGAATCAGCCCAGCAGTGAAAGATGGTGCTTGAAGAGTGGCAGCTTTAATGTAGATTGGGTTCAGTGTAGACAGT
Source organism: Hemiscyllium ocellatum (assembly GCF_020745735.1). Taxonomy (NCBI): domain Eukaryota; kingdom Metazoa; phylum Chordata; class Chondrichthyes; order Orectolobiformes; family Hemiscylliidae; genus Hemiscyllium; species Hemiscyllium ocellatum. Next base: position 33,843,776 of record NC_083422.1, on the reverse strand, counting down.
GGCGAGGTGGTGAAGGAGGGATGGCAGCAGAGACATCATTAATGATGAGCTGGCTCAGGACTGTGGGTGGCACAGTGGTTAGCACTGCTGCCTCACAATGCCAGAGACCTGGGTTCATTTCCCACCTCAGGCAACTGTCTGTGTGGAGTTTGCACATTCTCCCCGTGTCTGCGTGCAGGTTTAGGTAAATAAACTAATCTATAACTTCTATCTTTCTGTTGTTTTCTTACTCTTAAAACTAATCAAAACAGTGCCAGATAATGGCAACAAAGGAAAAGCTTTTTACCATATTTTACTGTTTTTCTCACTGTAAAATACATATGGCCAATAAAATAAAATCATTCAAAATAAAATCATTTATTAGCTGGTTCATAGGCAATGGGAGAAAAGTGAAGCAATCCATCCTTCCCAACAGCATCTTGTGATAAATGTTGGTTGCAGTTCATGATCAAGCAGGGCATCAAACATGGAAAGGGCCACTGTCCTGACTAAAGAGTCCGGGATGGCTGCTGATATCTCCAAATTGTGAGAGGTGTCACTTGGTCAAAACTGGAAAGTGACATCACCCCATTTTTGGATCCCTGATTATCAAGAGATTTCTTGAGATCTTTGCAATACATTTTCCAGTCCTTGACCCTAGTAATAATGGAACTGATGTCATTTATGTATATCTTCAACTGATTAATTCATTCCCACCTTTGACTGTAACCAGATTGCAAACATGGGATTAACTTGTCAGTTCTTGCATTGCATGTCAGCCTAATTGTGATCAGGACACAACTTTGAGAAGAAGATTCTACAAGAGCTTTACAAGGTCTTGGCATTGCTTGGAGCTGACCATCTGTGCACCTTGCCTCCTGGGAATAAGTAAAAGTGGCCTGATTACCTTTGGGAGCTGATTTATGCTTACAGTAGTGTCTCACAGGTTATTCTGCATACTATGTCCTCTTTGAATGAGACCCAGTCTTTCCCATCTGCCTGGGCTCACCACATCTTCTCTGGAAGAAAGGGTATCTTTATCAAGAAGAGGCCTCGTAGAGAGAGGGAGAGACAGACTAAGGATTTTCTCAACCAAATGTGAACACCAGGCTTAATTCCATGGAAGTACTGCTTTTTTCCTCACTTTAATTTTCATGCTTGTAAAGATCAGATCCCAGTGAAATAAAGATTCCCTACTTCATAACCTTTGGGCTGTCTGTGTGCTTAAATCTCGCGTTACAACTTTGAAACTATATAATTAATAATGCAATTCCTGGTATTCAGCTATAGAATATTACTTAATTATCCTGTGCTAATGACTTTGGAGTCATTTTTCTTCAAGTCTGAACATCATCCTGGATATAGGCTTACTGAAAGTTAGCATACAAACATAAAACCATTATCAGCACAAAACCGATGCCATATAAAGAATATATGCTGTACCCACTACCAAGAACAGTGTGACTTCAAAACTAAAACCAGATTTCACATCCTGATCATTATAAAAAAACTGGTTGAGCTTTTATTTAATTGTTTATGATGTAATCCAAGCTCGTTGATTAAATTACTCCATTACTTTTGAATTTGTGGCAACCAGTAATTTTAGTTAAAATGATTTATTCACTTAATAGACATGCCTGTTGTAAAATATATTTTCCATGCTGAGGGAGGAATGTTGACTCTGATATGAATATTGAAATTATTACACCTACTTCAGCAAAGAGATGGGGAGTTGGCTTAATATCTCATCCAAATCTAGCATTTCTGACATTGTAAAACTAACTTAGTAGTGAACTAAAATATCCAACTCAGTTATGTTCTCGGGTTTGTAGTGTGGTTTGAATCCTTGGTCTTATGAGTCAGAGAAAAGAGTGTTATCAGATGAACCAAGGTCACATTTAAGTATTAAAACATGAGGGACATCCATCATCTGATTTCCCAATGTGTGTCCATCTGACCAGCCCATCTGTATCATTCTGCAGTCTGATGCTTTCCTCCTCACTAGTTACCTCACCCCATTCTTGTGTCATCTGTGATCTTAGTTATCATACCTATTAGATTTGTGTCTAGATCATTATTACTTGTATATGAAAGGACCCAACACTGAAACCTGTGGTTCACCACTGGATACAGGCTTCAATCACAAAATCAGCCTTCGACCCTCTGCTTCCTGCCACTGAGTCAATTTTGGATCCAATTTGTGAAATTGGATCTCATGGGTTCTTATCTTCTTAACCAGTTTCCCCATGCGTGACCTTGTCAAAAGCCTTGATGAATTCCATGTAGATTATATCAACTACTCTACCCTCATCTACATTCCTAGTCACCTCCTCAAAGGAGTCTCTCAAATGTTTTAGATATGTTTTCCCTTGACAAAGCCATGCTGAATATTCTTGATTAATCCTTACCTCTCCAAGTGGAGTTTAATTCTGTCCCTTAGATATTTTTCAAATGGATTCCCTATTGTTAGACACACTGGACTGTACATTCCTGTTTTATTCCAACCACTCTTCTTGAATAATGATACCACATTAGCTCTCCTTGAGTTATCTGGCACCTTTTCTGCAGTCTGAGAAGATTTGAAAAGATAATATTAAAATCCCTGCAATCTCCTCTATTGCCTCCTGCAACAGTCCCAAGTGCATCTCACCTGGGCCGAGGGATTTAAGCATTTTTAAGCCCCCAAAAACCATTAATACCCCCCCCCTCTCAATGCTAATTTGCTCAAGTACATTACAGAGGCCTACATGAATTCTATACCTACTTCAAGTTTCTTTATTGTGAATACAGATACAAAGTGCCCATTTAAAACCTAACCTATAAATCCTTCAGCTCCAGCTACAAATTTTCACTTTTGCCCCTAGTGAACCTTACTCGTTTCCTGATCATTGTCTTGCCCCTAATTTACTTATAAAACACCTTTGCATTTTTCTTTATTGTACCTACCAGTGACTTTTTTGTCTATTCTTCACTTTCTTAATCTCATTTTAGGCAACTCCTTGCATTTTCTACGCTTTCTTGATATCAAGGGGTCTCTGTACTTACTGATCACACAACTCACCTTTACAGGAACATGTTGGCCTTGAATTCTCACAGTTGTCTTTTTTTAATGATTCCACTGCTCTGTTGTAGATTTTCCTCCAAGTAGCTGCTTCAACAAAGAGAACAAAGAACAGTACATCACAGGAGCTGGGCCTTCGACACATTAAGTCTGTGCCGACACATGATGCCTTTCTAAACTAAAAAACTTTTGCCTTTATGCGGTCCATATCCCTCTATGCTCTGCCTATTCATATATCTGTCATGATTCCTCTTAAACATTGCAATTGTATTGCGGTCCACCACCACCTCTGGCAGTGCATTCCAATCACTTACCACTCTCTATATAAAAATACTGTCCTCTCACATGTCCTTTAAACTTCCCCCTTTTAGTTTAAAACTATGTCCCCTAGTAATTGACATTTCCATCCTGGGAAAAGACTCTGACTATTCATTCTATCCATGTCTCTCATAATTTTGTAAATTTCTATCACCCTTCAACATTCAAGTGAAAAAAGCTTCCAGTCCACTTTAGCCAAATTCCATCTTATCACATTGAAATTGGCCTTCCTGCAATTCATAACCTTTACTTCTGAGTCAAAGTGACTTTTCTTACAATATCTTCCAGACTAATGTCATTAGCTATACACTACAATGACATTTTGATTTTCTAATCTCTGCAGGGAAATCCTGAGATTCCTGGTGCTTGTGCCATCTTTGAAGCCCAGCCTGGACCTGGTTAAGTGCTTGATATTGGGAGCTAACTGGCATAGAACCACAGAATCTCTACAATGTGGATGTAAGCCATTTGGCCCATCAGGTCCACACTAACCCTCTGAAGAGCATCCCACCCAGACCCACTCCCCCTATCCCTGTAACCCTACATTTCCCATGGTTAATCCACTTAGCTTGCACAGTCCTGGACACTGTAGGTATCACTTGTTTTATTTTCACAAGACATGTGGGACTGCATTTTGCTGGCAGGTCCTGGATGTCTTGGTGGTCAAGGATGTGTGCAGGTGTTGCCCAAGGAGCCTGCCCTCAGATGTCAGTGACTAATGAAGACCTTGAGTCACAGGTTACCACTCTGACTTTCAGATTGAGAATTGTCACGGTCCAGACCAGTGGATGGGAGAATGGTAGCATGTCAACGAGGTTAGATAATGTAATAACGAGGAATTAGATTCGATTACTTACAGTGTGGAAACAGGCCCTTCAGCAAAACAAGTCCACACCGACCCGCCAAAGCACAACCCACCCAGACCCATTCCCCTACATCTACCTCTTCATCTAACACTACGGGCAACTTAGCATGGTCAATTCACCTCACCTGCACATTTTTGGATTGTGGGAGGAAACCAGAGCACCCAGAGGAAACCCACGCAGACACAGGGGGAATGTGCAAACTCCACACAGTCGTCTGAGGCAGGAATTGAACCCTGGACTCTGGCGTTGTGAGGCAGCAGTGCGAATCACTGTGCCACCATGCCACCCACATGGATGGATGTCACCCAAATGGATGTAAATAGATCTCTCATCACTAAGTAGTGAAATATCATCTCATTGTTCAACACTTGGTTGAAAAATAGGAATTTTTCTTCTCAATAGCAGAAAGCACCTTGTTTCTGACTTGATGCAATTCTCCCAACACCCTCGCCAATGGCCATGTCATTCAATGCTTGAGAAGATTCTGTTCTAAATGGTTGCTTTTTTTAACCTTCTTAAACTGATAACTTCATCTATTCATCTTATTTTCTCGATTCGAAATTGTCATGAGAATTTCGAAAATCAATGAAAACCATATAGGCAGCATAGTGCTCAGTGGTTTGCACTGCTATCTCACAGTACCAGGGACCTGGGTTGGATTTCAGCCTCGGGCAACTGTCCGGGTGGAGTTTGCACATTGTCCCTTTCTTCCGGGTACTCCGGTTTCACACCACTTCCGAAGATGCGAAAGTTAGGTGGATTGGCCATGGGAAATTGGATTTATGGAAATAGGGTGGGGATCTGGTTGGAATTAGGGTGAGATACTGTTGGGTGTAGACTTAATGTGCTGAATGGCCTCCTTCCAAACTGTACAGACTCTATGATTCATATGTAGGAAAACAAAAATTTAATAGAAATCCTAATTTGTCTAACAGATACTAGTAATTTGCAAGGATGCTCTTAGTAGTGAAATGGATTTGTTCTTGTCAGATGTACTTTATTTTGGTAAAATAGCTCTGTTTCTGATATATACATCAGAAACATTAGCACAGAAATAAAAGAATTAAAATAACATGAAATCACAACTTCGCAAGAAGAAACTTTGCTTTCTTACTGTATTAAGCTATGATGGACACACAATTGCTGATCCTTGCACTCAATATAATCAGTCAATAGTGTAGACTCGGTTAGCACATATGGTGAAGCCTGAAAAAGCTGCTGCACTTTTTTTAACAACCCACTAGCTGTATTGTCATCATTATGTTACATTATGAGTCAGCCTTGATTTTTGTATTCAATGCAGACTGCTCTACCCTTCTAGCTCTTTTCAACAGTTGTTTACAGTATTTTGTGTCCCTTTTTCCATCTTGGAAACCCTTTATTTTCTACTGAAGCAGACAAGCCTGAAATTATTCCATTAAAGAGGTGCAATTTTTGTAATGGGTCTTAGAGTGTTCTGGAGAAGTGCAGGCAAGTTTCTTCAATATCCTGAGCATTATTCGCTCATTAAGTTAAATGATGTTTCTAATTCCCTGGTAATTACATGTAATGAGGCACTCTTTCTCTTCTTGATGGGACTGTAGCATAATATAAGATGTCGTTCTTTTTAGGGATAATTACCTTTCATAGGAAAGCAGGGTTTGTTGTGTAGAATGTGGCAAATTACATTATTTCCTGCCATTTTGACTGTCCATAAATTATAAAATGAAGTTTATTTCAGTGGAGCATTAATACCATTTTGGAGAAGGAGGAGACCTTTATCAGAACACTGATGTCCTGTGGGAATACCAGGCTGTCAAGCAAAGGAAAAAAGACTTTTACCAGTTATAGTAACTAAATCAATTCATTCAGTTACTTTAAAGCAGAAATGTAGGACAAATCATCATGGATGTTTTCCAATACATTATTGTAATATTATACTTAGCTAGGTCGTTTACAGTATGACATTTTAGTTGCAAGCATTTTATGTATACATTTATGAAAAATAATCATTAATATTATCATCAAATGTAATAGGCAGTTTATTAATTTGTAACACTGGATCATTTGTAATATTTGTATAAGTACCATACCTTTTTAAAACAAAATACATTATGTTCACTAAAATGCTGTCTCCTGGTCTGCTGTCAATTTATAAAATAATTCACTCAGCGCATGGTGTTAAAGCACCAATTTACTATCAAAATATACCCACATATGGTTGGGATGTTGCCAACTCTTTGATAACACTACCATCGTAGTGGGAGGATTACAAAAAGGAGGACAAAGGCATGACCAAAAGAAAGAAAAACATTAGCAGCTGCCTGGCTGAGCCTCCTACTCTCCCCTTGTATCAGAAGTGAGAGTATGTTACACCTATTTACCTAACATTGGTTTTCCAACACCATGTGCAGCAAGATGTTCTTCTCAAAAGTCAGGCCATGGCATACAGTTTGGATATTTGTTGAAATATGTTTCAGAAACCAACGCAATAAAAATCTGTTGCCATATTGGAACCATTAACAAAACAGAACCATTTCATAGAAAATTATACAAAAAAAAGCTACAATCATGATGGTATATTTTCTGATCTATTAATGGGTATCAATGTAATTTGTCATCCTATGAAGTTAAATTCGGGGTGACTTTCTGGTTTATACAGCTCTCAGCATTCAGGAAACCTAACTGACCGATGGTGCAATGGGATGTCTCTAACAGGTGACAAGACAGTGAGGTAAAGCAAAAACTACATGCCCATATGCTTCTCACTTTAACTTGGTCTAAGCCACTGTCAGATTACAGGACCGCTACGACTGAATTCAGTTCTATTTTAATCTAGTATCACACAAGTGCACTTCTAGCAGGATCACGAGGCATGTACTTTTTATATGTCCCTTCCCTAGCCGAGTAATACCAGAATATTTTCCTCCACCACTACCTGATTGGGATTGGCTAATATAGCCAGGACAGAGATGAATAGATAAGCCTGACTCTAAGCATTTCATTTATCCAATGACTCAAGTATAGAGTTACTGTAGAATATTTTTTTCTAATATGCAGTTTTGTAGGAGTTTTTTTAACCATTCTTTACTACAGAGAAGCCTGAGTCGAGATATCTTGTATTAAGTGTTAGATGGACAAATGTGCCAGTTGTAGACTTTTTTTTCAAAAAGTACTTTATCTATGATAATTGTAAGGTAACATTACAGCACCATCCAATGTCACAATTCACAAAGTGCAATTTGGATTGATTATACTAAAAATAGTGCATGACATTCAAGGCTTCTTTACTCCATTTACAACGTATCTACATTTACGTTGCCTTAAACATTTCTAATAAACACACACTGAAAAGGTTTCCACTGGTTCCAGCCACTTACTAGACTATGACAGGACAACCCTGAACTGTAGACTTTCACTATTAAGCCTTTTGCTGTAGCTATCTCAAACTTCAATGTATCTCTCAGTACGTAGTCATGGACTTTTGGGTACACAATCATGGACAGCACCTTACACTGGAATACCAAAGGGTTTCGTGCAGATCAAAAATTATCTTTCACCATTCAGCTGGCAGCAGATGATATTTGGCTTATTATGTGCCCCAGAAACAGCCTAGAATCCTGAGTTACAGAGGTGCAATGGCCTTACATGGTTTCGGATTTGTCTGAAACACTCCTTGTTTCATATCCATTGATTAAAACTGCTTCTGATGTCTGTTGAACTTTTGTCACTTTTGAACAGCATATCCATCATGTGAGTGTGACATTCTACCAAAGTATTCTCCTGGTCCAAACTGTTTTAAGCAGGTGTCTGTTGTAAATTCAATCCTAACTATTGCTCATCACATTGTGCAAGCTATTCAGTGGATTTGTTGCCACCATCCTCTTTCCTGGTCAGGTTCTACAGGTGCTATTTGGTCTACTCTGTTTGGTGGAAGAAAATTGCTAACATAAGAACAGACTCTTGCCTTAAGCAAGGCTTACGAACTCTTGTAATTTCTCCATGACCCACATTGGCTGCAGCAGGAGCAGAGTCTGGAAGTTTTTCTGCATCAGGACATTTCCCATTGTCTTTCTTTCACTTTTGAAGAGTTTTGAGAATGAAGAACATTTTGATGTTCACTTTGATCATCCCATGTTAGTACATCAGGAAACTAGATATGGGTATTCTAACCTTTGTAATTCCTTTAGAGGTTCTCAACACTTTGTCGGGGCCCAGAACTTTGTGTTCAGCTTCCTTATCATGCAGCCAATATTGCGGTGCACCTGTAGGTGACAATGAGCAAGTTAGAACCTGAGAACAAAGGGTCCAGACTGTATCATTTGGCCCTTTGAGCCTGCTCTACCAATCAATAAGGTTTGGTTGATCTGGATGTGGTCTAAGCTTCATTCCCTTAGATGCGCCAAAACATCTTGGCTCTGTTGCCTATCAAAAATCTATCTAACTCTGCATTGAATAAATTTAAAGATCTAGCTCCTACTAACTGCTGGCGAAAAAAAAATCCACTTTACAATGGCCCTTGGAGAGAAAACACATAAATCTTCACCTCTGTCTTATTAAGAGACTAACCCTTTATTCTCAAGCTATGTCTCTTAGTTTTATTCCTCCCAAAAAGGGGAACCATCCTCCCAGTGTTCATCTTATCCAGATCCCTCAAGAACTTATGTGTTTCAATAAGATAGCAACTCATTCTTCTAAACTCTAATGGGTAAAGGCCAAACTGGTTTAACTTTTCTTCATAAGATAAATTCTCTAATGTGGGATGGAGGTGAGTGAACCTTCTCAGAACTGCTTGAAAGAAGTTTTGAGTTGGATATTATATGCCTGTGTTTGGGTTGTGGCGAGCGAGACATGTAAAGTAGGGTGGATGCCCAGTCCACCATCTTCCCGTTCATCCTTGAGCTTACTTCTATTATACAGAGGATGGTGTGGTGCCAAAAGCAGTAGTCCACCCAGCCAATGTAAATAAATAATTTGTCAACTGAGCTTGTTGACCCCAATATTATTGATCATGTCACAGAGCAGTTGATATGGGCATATAGGCAAGACGGGGCTTCTTTTTCTCTTAATACAGACTTTCAAACAACAGGAAGGTGTTGCCCTATTTTGAAGGGTTGCCCTACACACTTTGGGGAACCTTCCCTGAAGTTAGAAACCCACCTATATTCCTTCTCTCAAGGACTTGAAAACCCATTTCTTCAATTCCATTGTCTCCTCTCCAAGGTGGCAAAAACCTCCCTGCCTAATGCCCCTGGCGTACTGGGGTCTAGGTTTCCAATATGCCTTCTTTCTGGGGACAGCTTGAAGTCTCAGCAGCATCCACTAGCAAGCTCTGGTTTGTCAGGCCTGCTGCAACTGGCCGCTAGTCAGATTGAGGGGAACAAGTCCCATTCTGCACCAATTTATCCCACCCTATGGTTGTGGGATAGGCTCCTTCTGTTGGCTGGCTGCCAATGTTCCTTTTGGGACAACACACCCTCCACCCCTTCCCCCAGAAACTTCTGCCTGATACCTTTTTCAAACACGAAGACCAAAAAACTACACAATGTTTCAGGTATCTTCTCTCCAAATCCCTCTACAACTTCAGTAATATCTCCCTACTCATATCTATTACACTTGCAAAAAATTCCAAATTTCATTTGCCTTCCCAGTTACTTGCTGTACTTGTATCCTGATTCAGGATCAGAAACCTCTGCATTACCAAGTCCAAAAAGGTCTCTCAATTTACATAGCATACTGTGTTACTATTATTCCTGCCAAATGATAAGTACATATTTGCCAGTCAGTTAAATTGTTAATAGAATGTAATGATCAAGAAAAAAACACCACCACAATGTCCATGACTCTGACAGTGAACCATTTTCCTGGCATTTACGAAAATTTTAATTAAAGTAAACTTCTGTTGTAGCTAGGGGCTGAATTAAGGTTGTTATTATCAATTTAAACAAAATATGAAAAAAGATAAGAAAAATACAAAATGTAATAGAAAAGCAAACACAAAATAAAAAGCTTGGGGAAAGTTCACTAATAGCAATGCAGCCAAGAGCACCGCCTTCGATTCACTAAACCGCTATTACTTCCTTGAGATTGCGTACTCACTAGAACATTTGGGGCTTGGAGGACAAATAGGAAGTCTATTCTGGAATGGATGGGTGAGACAAAAACTGCAGATGCTGGAATCCAAGGTAGACAAGCAGGAAGCTGGAACAACACAGCAAGTCAGCATCATGAGGTGGAGAAGTCAATGTTTTGGGTATAACCCTTCTTCAGGACTGGAGGTGGCTATAAGGGGAGTTGCAGATAAAGTGGGGGGCTGGGGAGGGCTTTGGGTGGGGAGTAGGATGAGTTGTGAGGGTTAGGTGAACACAGGTTGCAGGTACAGCCTGGTACGTCGATGGGAGGAATGAATCGGTTGGTTCTGGAAGGAAGGGTTGATCAGAGGAATGGAAGGAAGGAGGAGGGGCTGGGAAGGGAGTTGGGGAATGGGAAGGGAGGTTATTTGAAATTAGAGAACACAGTGTTGAGTCCTTCGGGTTGTAGGCTGCCCAGCAGAAAATGAGATGTTCCTCCAATTTGCGGTCTGATTTACTATAGCAATGGAGGAGGCCAAAGATGGTCAGGTTGGATATGGAATGGGAAGGGGAATTTAAATGGGCAGTGACTGGCAGGTCAGGTTGGCCCCTGCAGGCCCAGCTGAGGTGCTCGGCAAAATGTGCCCTTACTTTACGTTTGGTTTCCCCGATGTAGAGAAGATCACATTGGGACCACCCGATATATCTATTTGGCATACCATCTGCAAGATCACTGAATATGTTTAGTTGGGTGTCTTTCGCTGCCTGTTTGGATGCGATGCTCTGTTTATTCTCGGCCATGTTAGATTGTCCTGTCACATCCATGATATCATTGAAGACACTGATAGCAGTAACTGACTTGGAAGTTGCTCACACATATTCTTCGAGCAATTCATTGATGACATTCCTGCTTATAATTCCTGTAGATGAATGCACAATAGTTGGTTACCATGTGTCCAGATGTATCAAATGTGCAGCACATTCTGAGTTGTTCTGCATACACCATGTGTCCTCAACTTTCTCTAATGGCAAACTGGAATGAGGTGGGTGGTGCATGATAACTCCTTTATCATTCATTTTCAGGGTCACCTCACGCTGCAGAGCAAAATTATACATGGGAGTTAATGCTTTTATTAAACTTTGGAATAAGTGGTAAATGCTAAACATGCACTAGTGCAAAAATGATATACCAGAAAAATATTTGAAATGTTACTAGTATCATGAAATGGTTTATTAAAATCTCCACATTTATTTATATTGAAATAGTTCAGTAACTTTGATATTAACTTAAAAATAGTCTTGGAAATATACTTCTAGGATCAGCCTCACTGCATTTATAAAACAAAGAAAAAGAGGTTATATGGATTATTGCAGTCTTAATATGTTTTGTGCAACATGTGACAGACTGTGTATCACCTTGGTGGGAGGGAAATAAAAGATTATGGTGGAAAGAGGGTTTCCTAACAGTGGTAAATATTGAAACATATCTAAGTGTGCATCATTGTTTTCTTGAGAACTCTGTTTAGTTTAAATACAAGTCGAAAGAAGGCACTTCAATGTATAAGTTCACTTACATTTAATTGAGTGATACCCACTGGCAAAATCTATTTTGTTTTGTATTCTATTTTTAAGTTCAAGAATTGGAAAGGACATTGTTTAAAGATTTGCTGTTTTAAATTGGATTTTTTCTGGTTTGAACAAATTCAAGTAGCATATGAAATTAAACTTTAATAATGCTACTTTGGCACGTCTATATTCAATTTTTGGTGAATCATTGGAATTATCTCAAATTTCAAAGATATAAAATCTCTAAATTATACAGTCTTCTACTCTTAAATTGCATTTATATAAAAGTTTGAAAATTCACGCAAGAAATTAATAAATGATAGACCTGAACAACTCAATTGTCTTAAACTTCTTATCATAGTCAAGCAGAAGTTCCCAAGCAGAAATGTGGGTTAAAATGGAAAATGAAGGGGTTTATCCAACATTGTTAAATACTTTCATTCAAAATCATTCTCAAAATCTGACAACTCTGTAGGTGCAATGAGCAATTGTAGATGGTTCTTTGGATTGAATAATGTTTTTTGGGGGAAATAATTTGAAACTATTGATATGGAATATAAGATAATTGTGGTGTCCAGCCTGGTTTTCGAAGTGTGCAGGGTTTCAATTAAACTTACCCCGCTTCAATTTAAAGTCGACAAACTGGGATACTTCCTTTCCCAAAGTCTAAGCAGGGAAGTTTATAACTGCTGGAAAATACTTTTATGTATCCACATGCCTAGATATGTTTATATGCTCATATGGGATGGACAGGAAAGTGGAGGATAGGCTACAATCAGATCAGCCATGATCTTATCAAGTAGTGAAGCAGGGGTGAGGGCTCAAATGGCTACTCTCAATTTGTACTTTTGTATACGGTTTTCAAAGCCAGCTAATGGTGTGCAGTAGGTACTTCCTTTACTAGTAATGCCCAGATCGCAAAAAATATTTTAAAAATTGCAGGCATTTTCAGAGAAATCTCCTGACATGAGAAGCAGCAACCAAGCAAGGTGATGTGATTCTGCTTAACCTGGATCCTGTTACCAGTGTTGGTTGCAACGTAAATGTCCTTTTGGAGTAATATGGACTGAGTGAATTTGGTTTTCACCACTCCATAGGCACCACTTTTAAACTTGTGCAAACAAGTAACATGGTTCCAGAGGAGAATTGAATAACCACCTGATTAAAAATGAGATTAAACGATACAAGATTAAATTGGAATAAGCAGGAATACTTTCAAGCAAATGGAATTGGGAAAATTTAAGTAGATTATAAGAGCATACTAGTATCTTCTTTTATTTGATTATTTTTGAGGCATACTTATGATTTGGTTATTTATATCTCTCTGCAGATTAAAATTAATGATAGAGAATCCATAATAATGAAAATTGTTCAAAAGAACAGAGTATCTACACAAACTGGCTTTGTTTCAGTTCACACTTTATGATCTTACCAAACATATGGAGAAGCTGTAGCAATATTTTGGAGTGGTAATTGGTACTCACAGTAAATAAATAAATTGTTTTAAATTAATAAGTGTGCATTTTGTTTCATTTATAACTGCAGAAATTTTCATTACTAATGTTAAAACACCATGACCATGAACATCCCAGAAGATGTTGAAGCAGAAGGCTGAGATCTGTCTGCTTCTATCATTACATCTAAACATTTTGAATGTCACAGTTCAGATGCTATTGTTACACATATTACATTTTGATCCAGAAGTAAAATCAATCTTTACAAAAGTCTAAGTAGTGGAGCAAAGCTAAACTGTCGAGAAATAATGAACTCTAATTGACCTTGGGACATGCTTAATAGAAATTGACTCTAATTAACCAAAGGACACAAGCTTATTGACAGTGATTCGACCATGTGACCTTAAATGGGCAGACTTGATTGTAAACTCTGCAACTCAACAGTAGAAAGTCTGTGTGACAAGGTATACAGTTTCCATCCTTCAGGAACAGCATATCTTTGAACCAGCTGTGAGCCCTGCTTTGATTCCCTTAATCAGTGAGGGAATCAAGAGTTATGGGGAAAAGTCAGGAAAGTGGAATTAAGGATTATTTGAATGGCCATGATCTCATTGAATGGTGGAGCATACTAAATGGGCCAAATGGCCTACTTGATCTCCTACATATTATGAGAAATTTACTTGGTCTTTGTTATAAACTTCAAGTGAATCAAAGTTCAAATTGTCTGACTCTTTGACTATCATATTTATTTTAATATAATACCTTAGCATCATACTTCAGATTGAGATACATTAAATGATTGCTTTCATTGATAAGACATTTAAGGTTAAATAACAAAGGCAGAATTTTGTTAACTAAATTCTGAAATAAAGTAAAATGACTGTATTGTTGACGCTGAATGGTGATGCAGATTTTAATTCCCTTTCTAATTAATTCATGGAATGTGGATGTTGCTGTTGAGGTTGTCATTTGTCCATCCTTGATTGCCTTGACAATGTAAGGGTTTGTTGCCTTCTTGAATTGCTGCATGAGAATAACAAAATGTTTACAGCATGGAAAAAAGCCACTTGTTCCAATGTCTGCCAGCTGTTTTACACGAATAACTCAATAGTCCTGCTCCCACATCTTTGGCTGTTGGCTCTGCACATCTTTCTCTTTAAATAATTATCCAAGCCATCATAGAAATTGTCTCCACCACAATGTCAGGCATTTTTCTTTGACAACAGCTTCCAAACTGCAACACTATTACCTAGAAGGGCAGCATATAAGTGAGAGCACCACCACCTCCAAGTTCTCTTCCAGCCCTCACCAACCTGACTTAGAACTATACTGTTATTCCCTCATGATCACTGGGTCAAGATTCTGGAGCTCCCTTTCTAACAACACTCTAGATGTACCTACAACCAAAGGATTACGGTGGTTCAACTCAATAGTTCACCATTATATTCTCAAAGACAACTAGTGATAGGCAATAAATGTTGGCATAGCTAGCAATGCCAATATTCAACATACAAATTAGGAATAAAATCCATATCCGAACCACTTATTGTGTAAAAAGTATTTTACAAATGTCACCATTACTTCTTTTTGCAAATCACTTTAATATGGTGTCCTCTGGTTCTCAGCCTTTTCCCAGGCCCGTTTGTTAGTTTGAATACCTCTATCAAGTCACCTTCTTTTCTCCAAAGAGGAAAGTATCTATCTATCTATCTATCTATCTATCTATCTATCTATCTATCTCTTTCTTTTTCTTGCATGGAATGATTTGAGAAAGTCAGAGGCTGAGTTACATGCCACAGAATACCCAGCATCGTACCTGCTCTTGGAGCCAGGGTATTTGAGTGGTTGGTCCAGTTAAAGGTCTGGTCAAATGTTTCTGATCAATGTCATGACGAAGTGTCAATCTCCCTCTTATTAGAGATTACCATTGTTTGCCCTACATACATGTTACTTGTCAGTTACCAGTTAGAAAGCTGTCTAAGTCTTGTGTTACGTGGGCTTCATTATCTAAGGAATTGCAAAAATGAACTGAATATTGAGCAATTATTATATGCTTTAAGAGGAGCAGTACCTTGTCAATTTAGAAGATCAGAATTTGGGACATTCAGGCAGATAGAAAAATATCTTCAATTGTAAATCCATTACTTTCTGGAACCCATAGTAATATCTTCAACATTCTACAAACATGATGAAATTTAGACCATGATGATACTGTCCATCACATCTGGAGAATGCTCATTTCCTGGCTGCTGTCCTCACTTTCTACTCTATTAGTGTTTTCATTCAAAGCACTTTCTAGATTACCTAGATTACACCTCCTCCCACCCTGCCCCCTGTAAAAACACCATCCCATATTCTCAATTCCTTCACCTCTGCTCCCAGGAGGACCAATTCCAATACCAAACAACCCAGATGGCCTCCTTCTTCAAAGACTGAAATTTCCCCTCAGATGTGGTTGACGATGCTCTCCACCGCATCTCCTCCACTTCCTGCTCCTCCGCCCTTGAACACCACCCCTCCAATCGCCACCAGGACAGAACCCCACTGGTCCTCACCTACCACCCCACCAACCTCCTGATACATCGTATCATCCTTCGTCATTTCCGCCACCTCCAAACAGACCCCACCACCAAGGATATATTTCCCTCCCCACCCCTATCAGCGTTCTGGAAAGACCACTCCCTCCGCAACTCCCTCGTCAGGTCCACACCCCCTGCCAACTCAACCTCCATTCCCGGAACCTTCCACTGCAACCTCAAGAAATGCAAAACTTGCACCCACACCTCCCCCTTCACTTCCCTCCAAGGCCCCAAGCGATCCTTCCATATCAGTCAGAAATTCACCTGCATCTCCACACACATCATTTACTGCATCCGTTGCACCCGATGTGGCCTCCTCTGTGGGAAGACAGGCCACCTACTTGTGGAACGTTTCAGAGAACACCCCTGGGACACCCGCACCAACCAACCCAACCACTCCGTGGCGGAACACTTTAACTCCCCCTCCCAATCTGCCAAGGACATACAGGTCCTTGGCCTCCTCCATCGTCAGACCATGGCAACACGACACCTGCAGGAAAAGTGCCTCATCTTCCGCTTAGGAACCCTACAACCACAAGGGATGAATGCAGATTTCTCCAGCTTCCCCTCATTTCCCCTCCCCCCACCTTATCTCAGTCCCAACCCTCGGACTCAGCACTGCCTTCTTGACCTGCAATCATCTTCCTGACCTCACCGTCCCCCACCCCCTCTCCGGCCTATTACCCTAATCTTAACTTCCTTCCACCTATTGCACTCCCAATGTCCCTCCCCCAAGTCCTTCCTCCCTACCTTTTATCTTAGCCTGCTTGGCACACTCTCCGCATTCCTGAAGAAGGGCTTATGCCCGAAACGTCGATTCTCCTGCTCCTCGGATGCTGCCTGACCTGCTGCGCTTTCCAGCAACACATTTTTCAGCTCTTCATTCAAAGCACCATTCTCTACCATTTTCACTACCTCCAGCAAGATGCCACCGCAAATGCATCTTTCCTTCCCGCCCACTGCCAGCATTCCACAGGGACTAAACACCATAACTCCCTCTTCCATTCCTCCATCACTCCTAATATTTCCTCACACCACTACGACATCTTCCAGTGCAGTTGCAGAAGGTGCGACACTTGCCCATTCACTTCCACTCTTTTCACTGTCCTAGGCTCCAAACCCACCTTCCAGGTGAAATAACATTTCACTTGTATTTCTTTCAACTGCTCTGCTGCATTCGCTACTTATATTGCAGTCTCTTTTACACTGGAGAGACCAAATGCAGCCTGGGTTCCGCTTTATGGCACGCCTCCACTCTATCTGTAGGAATAACCCAGACTTTCCAGTTGCTTGCTATTTCAATAAACAATCTTGCTATTATACTAATATTTCTGTCCTTGGCTTGCTGTAATGTTCCAGTGAAGCACAATGCAATCTTGAGGAACAATACCTCACTTGCCAGAAAGCCACATTACAGTCTCAAGGTCTCAATATTAAATTCAATAACTTTTGAAACTAATCACATCACTATGTTCTCTGTTTTGGGAGGTCATGTTGCGCTGTATGGGACATTGGTTAGGCCACCCTGTTGGAATATTACGTCCAATTCTAGTCTTCTTCCTATCGGAAAGATGTTATGAAACTTGAAATGGATGTTGCCAGGATTGGAGAATCTGAGCTACAGGGAGAGGCTGAACAGGCTGGGGCTGTTTTCCCTGGAGCGTCGGAGGCTGAGGGGTGACTTACAGAGGTTTACAAAATTATGAGGGGCATTGATAGGATAAGTAGACAAAGTCTTTTCCCTGGGGTCGGGGAGTCCAGAACTAGAGGGCATAGGTTTAAGGTGAGAGGGGAAAGATATAAAAGAGACCTAACGGGCAACGTTTTCATGCAGAGGGTGGTACGTGTATGGAATGAACTGCCAGAGGAAGTGGAGGAGGCTGGTACAATTGCAACATTTAAGAGGCATTTGGATGGGTATATGAATAGGAAGGGTTTGGAGGGGCTGGGTGCTGGCAGGTGGGACTAGATTGGATTGGGATATCTGGTCGGCATGGACGGGTTGGAGCGAGGGGTCTGTTTCCATGCTGTACATCTCTATGACTCTATGAATCTATAACTTCGACAACCTCTACACAGTTGTGTCAAGTGTGTTTTGTTTGCTTTGCATTTAGTAGAAAATACCAATTCTCTCTTTTTCGAACATTAATTTATACTCTATTTATACAGCTTATTTTTCTTCACCAATATTAGCAGTTGCTTTGTCTTTTGACCTGGAGCTGTATACCATGTGCTCTCTTTCTCTGCTTTGCCTCTGTCAAAAGTATAAAATGAAGCTATTTCCCAACACTTTTCTATTCTGAAGAAGAGACATACCAGACTCCCAATGTTATCTCTGTTACTCTCCACAAATGCTGCCAGGCCTGCTAAGTTTCTTCAGTATTCTGTTTGTTTGACTAAGATTTCTAGCATCCATAGCATTTTGCTTTTATTTATGGATACTCTTGACAGTACTTTGTTTTTTGTTTTGCAAAACTTCACTTTGTGATTGCCAGGGCTTCAATCAAAGGGTGCAGCAGGTCCTTTAATAAATGCAGGTGAGGTGTTGGTAATAAATGAGGTAGTCTTTCTACTTCTGTGGCTGCTCCCTAGGCAATACATTCCAATGATGTTTTCAGAAAATCTTAATATGGCATTTTCCGAAATCCTGGTCAGATTTGAAGGTCTGAGTGGTTGAGCTGACAAGGCTAAAAATGGCTGACCTTATTAATGAGGGACTCATGGGATACTTGAGACTGGTTTTCCTCAGGCTACCATTCCTCTCAGTGGCAGTCCTGTTTCTGCTGCCATTCCACGGGACAAGATCATGCAGATGTTGGGCCAAAGTTATGCCACCAATCCAACTATCTGATTTAATACCTGGGACTTTCATGGATTGAAATAGCTTTTAAAAATGTACAGAAACATCACTTTAAAATGGCCACAGATATCACTTGACCATAAATGGTCAAGTTCCAAATGGATTGGACAACAAACTTTAATATTAACAATTTATGCAAAAAAAAATTGAAGCCAGGCATCTCTCTTTTGGGACAAGTGAAAGAACCCTCACCTACAAATTTTATTTTTACATCTTGATGAGAATTTTTTGTATGTTGGAGATGAAAACCTCACCTGATCAAACTTTGAGATAGAGAACTCAGGAATTAAACATATATTTAAAGCAGCTGCAAAAACAAGATGGACTGCAGAGTTAAAATCAGCATTATTTTCCATGAAAATAAAGTGCCCAATGTCAATACTGACTATAAAGAAATGATCCAACTAAAATCACCAACTGAACAATTGTGGTCAAAACTTTATGCTTCAAGGACACCCTGAAGACTTTAGATTAGATTCCCTACAGTGTGGAAACAGGCCCTTCAGCCCAACCAGTCCACACCAACCCTCCGAAGAGTAACCCACCCAGAGCCATTTCCCTCTGACTAATGCACCTTGCACTTTGGGCAATTTAACATGGCCAATTCACCTGACCTGCACATCTTTGGACTGTGGGTGGAAACCGGAGCAAACCCACGCAGACACAGGAAGAATGTGCAAACTCCACACAGACAGTCACCTGAGGCTAGAATTGTACCTGGGACCCTGATGCTGGGAGGCAGCAGTGCTAACCACTGAGCCACCGTGCAGCCCAAACAGCATATAACTTTCACCTTCCTTTAGCTCCCTTTTTAATTGTGTTATTAATGTCATGTCTGTTTCTTTTTTTCATTATTGCTAGTAGATATAAAATTACCCTTTTATTCAATCAAAAAACCTTAGCTGTTTATTGATACTCTAGAAGCTTGCTAAATTTTAATTTGACTAAAATATAGCCTTGTGTTAAAAAGAACACAAATCTTTGTGTGGGGTGTAGTAAAGAGGCGAGCTGGTTCATCACTATGCACTCAGTCATCAGAATTTTAACAAATGGAAATGAATCGTTACCTATTTCATTGCTCTTGTGATTTCTGACAATCATTGTTCTTCAGAAGTTGCTGATAATGCTTGTTATCATTTTATTACTGTTATCCTTAACCGTATCAGTGGTCCTGTTTCCCTTTCATAGAATTTATCAAGATTTGGGCTGTCTTCTGTAAGAACCATTTTTTTTTGCCAAAGAGATGTTTATAGGGAAGTTGCAAATATTTGGAATAGCATCATTATTTGGGGATAGAATCAATTGATGTTCAAATAATAATTCAATATTCTAAATTTGGTTTTCTTTTGTCCTTTTGTAAATAAATGCTGTTTTATTTAAACTGAGTGGTTGGGCCAGTTACATCACTCATGAAATATCTACTTTACAAATTTACCAACATTCATTGAGCTCTATCCCAGAGAAAGTCAATGGCATCAAGAAAGGAGGGGATTGAAAAGGTTGCTAAGAAAACAGAGGAAAACAAATTAGAAAGTGTCTCCAGTATTTTTGCACTTTATATAATCAAATAAAATCTATGAATATTTTAAGAGCTCAAAAAATTAAGAATTAAAAACATGTCAGTTGTGATATCTTCATTAGTAATTTTAGTCACAATTTTTGTTAATAGTAATAATGGTGATTGCATGCTCTTTACTTCAGACGGTTCATGTCTGGGCTCTGAACTGCTGTAGACATTTTGGCTCTACAATATGCGATGACATGACAATTAAAAAGGTGGAAAAGATTCTCTAAGGAATTGCTATGCACATTTAGTAAAACCACAAAGTGGTTTAGTTTTTGCAGCATATGCACAAATGACCTTCTACTAAGTCAATATATTTAAAAACAATAGAGCCCCGGAAAACCAGCACAGAAATTATGCTTACAATTACACATGCTATTTGCTGGCTGTGAATATCTGCTATAGGTCCAAAATTACAACCTACAAGTACCACTGAAAGTGCATTGCATCTATTAAAGGAGAGGTGCATTGTAGCTGGAACAAGTGTTAGAAGTTATTCAAGAAATGATTTTTACCTGAGAAACAATGAAGAATGACACAATTTGAGCTCCTGCAGGTTTGAAGAGGTGAAAAGTAGGAGATATGCCCTAAATTTTCAGAGCATCAGTAGGCCTTAAAGAAACTTACAGCATTATTGTTAGGATCAGAAAGCCATGGAGGTCAGTGTCAATACTCAGACCCAGAAGACCAGTTCAATGATCAAATATGACTGGTGAAGGTTAGTGAATGCAATTTCAACTGTACCACTAGCTTCACCAAACCTCAATAGTCGCTAATAAATGATCACTATGAATCAGGAATTGTGTGCAATTTCATATCTTCACCTCAATCACACAGTAAGCACTACTCCAAACGTCACACTGTTTATCATTCTTTCATGGGATGTTGGCATAGCTGTCAAGGCTTGCATTTGTTGACCATCCCAAATTACCCTGGAACCAATTACCATTACTGAGGACAGTTAAGACTAAACCACATTGTTATGATGATGAACTCACAGGTAGGCCAGAAAAGGTAAGAATAGAAGATTACTCTCTCTGAAGGACATCTTGCAGATGTTTATTTTATGATAATCAATTATTGTTTCATGGCTGAGACTAACTTTCAATTCCAGAATCTCTGAAATGAATTAAATTCCACCAGCTGCAATTACTACCATGTCACCGTCTCTCCAAAAATGGGACCCATGACCAGCACTGCATTACAAGCCTGAATCAATGGTTTAAGTGAGGTATGGTGATAAGACCTATGGCTTTCTCATTCAAAGGCAAGAATGACTCCATTGAGAAAACATGTTAACTGTGAGATGGTGCAAATATCCCCAGCTCCAGTCTGGAAACACAGGTTCATGAATGTTCATATTCATAGTTATCTTCATTGTTCGTCAGTGTGGTCTTTACCCTGCTCTGACATTGCAGTTTTGGCTGTAGATCAATAAATCAAAACATGACTTGAATTTTGTACATCTTTAATGAACTCATAAATAAGCCATTGGCAGCCAGTGAAGTACTGTGGAAGTGTGAATAATTTGGGATGCATTGCTGGTGAAAATCTAATTGAAGATGTTCTTTCTTAAGTGGAAATATCTGGCTCACTGTTCTTCACTGAGTTCAGATAGGAGAACTAGTCGCTGAATATCCTGATTGGATATGACTTCCCGCTGAAATCCTCTGTCCTTCTCTTCCTCCTCGTATCAGCCTGTAGCCTTTGTAGTCTTTTTCTTTTTTTAAATAATTGAGTGTTTCAAGGGAATGCCTTACAAGCTTTAGTTTGTGCTAATGTCTCGAAGTCAATAAAAAATGTCTTCAGTATCTACCACACCATTCACTGTAGACTTTGCAGCTGGAAGCAACAATAGGAAACCCCAGCCCTTGTAAAAGTATGGCAATTGTATGAAGAAATCAACCAATGCTAATCTGCATGTAGTTAATGATCCTATAAAGAGTGCTGGTCTGTGCAAGGTTAAGCCAGGGCATTAGGTTGAGAGTTGGGCTCCAAAATGAGAGTGCTGACAGCAAATCACCATTAGTCGGCACACATTGATGTACTGAGCTGTCTACTCCACATATTCTGGGTGGTTGTTCACAGTGTATATGACTAACCCCTAACACTGTTATAATTCACCTCACAAGTTTAAGTGTGTCACAGAAAACATTTTGAAGTTCTAAGGGTGTCCAAAAAGGAGCATTTCTCAAATGAATCGTAAGATACCTTGGAAGGTTAGCTCCATAATCTGGCAAAAGAATTGCACTGAAATCTGTGATTCTTTTTATATAGAATAGATGATTTATGAAGAATTTCAAATCTCCTATATCTTTGCTCCTGATTGTGAGGGAATATCCTGTTTTGTAATGATAAGCAGGTTAGACACAAAGCTTCCATTTTAATCAGTGGCATGCTTTTTAAAGATTCATAGAGTCATACAGCACAGAAGCTAACCCTTCGGTTCATTTTCCAAACTAAACTAGCCCCACATGTCTGCATTTGGCCCATATCTCTCCAAACCTTTCATATTTGTGTAATTATCCATATTTCTTTTAAATGTTGTAACTGTACCTGCATCTGCCACTTCCTCTGGCAGCTCGTTCAACACATGAACTGCGCTCTGTGTGAAGAAATTGCCCTTCAGGTCTCTTTTGAATCTTTCTCCGTTAACCTTGAAAATACATCCCCTAGTTTTGAACTCACACATCCTAGGGAAAAGACCTTTGCTTTTCACCTTATTTATACCCATTATGCTTTTATAAACCTCTAAAAGCTCACCTTTCCATGAAAAACATCCCAGTCTGTACAGCCTATCCTTATAATTCAAACCTTGCAGTCCCAGCAACATCATGGTAAATCTCTTCTGAACCCTCTCCAGCTTAATAACATCCTTCACACTACTCCAGCAGAGGCCTCACTGATGTCCTATACTCAAAGGCCTGAGCAATGAAGGCAAGTGTGCCAAATGCCTTCAAAACCACCCTACCTATATGTGATGCAAACTTCAAAGAACTATGGACCTGAACCCCTAGGTCTCTCTGTTCTACAACACTACCCAAGGCCCTACTTCTAATTGACTTGTTTGTTTTACCAAAATGCAATGCCTCACATTTATCCAAATTACGCTCCATCTGTCACTCTTCAGACCCAATTGATCAAGTTAAGTTGATGCTTGACCTCCCTCAATCTCTAAGAATGAAGGAATTTTACAGCTTGTTACTGAAAAAGATGCTTGTAAAAATGACATGTCACTCACTAACTGCCAATTTAATCCAAGCTCTCTTTTTAACAGTTCTGGTAAGCTGAACTCTTGGTGAGCATACTGCATATTGCTGTATCCAGCTGGAAACTTTTTATCAATGTCATCCAAGGTGAGTGGGGCAAAACATCAATCAGGCAAACGGAGAAGGACATAATCAGAGCACGTAGGCCTGGAGACATCAACTTGGAAATAGTTGGATTGGGAAGACAAAATGTGTAAGCAAATAGGAGGTAAAGGGTGATGAGGAAGATTGTTTATGTGATTGCAGTCCTGTGACCAGTAATGTACCATAAGGATTGGTGTTGGGACTTGGCTGTTTGTTAGGTACTTTAACAACCTGGATGTGACTTTAGAAGCTATAATTAGTAAGCTTGTAGGTGATAAGAAAATTGATGGTGTAATTGATAATGAGAAGGTTGATCTCAGGCTATAGTCTGATATTGATGAGTCGGTAAATTGGGCAGAGCAATGGCAGATCGAATTTAATCGTGATAAGTGAGAGGTGATCCATTTTGGGAGGTCTAACAATGGAAAGATATACACGATAAATGCTAAGTCCCTATGGAGTTCTGAGGAACAAAGGTGATCAATGCCCTTGTTCATTGGTAGACAGGGTAGTAAAGAAGGCACATGGGATGCTTGCCTTCATTAGCTGGGGAGTAGAATATAGGAGCAAGGGAATCTTGTTATGGCTTTGTAAAGCATTGATGAGGCCACAGGTGGAAAACTATGTGCAGTTTGAGTTGCCACACTCAACGACATAGGACGAGATTGTACTGGAAATGGTGCAGGTGAGATTCACCAGGATATCGCATGGGATAGAAAGTCTCAATTATGCGAAGAGACTGGATAAGCTGGATCTTCTTTCCTTAGAGTAATGGGGGCAGAGACAGAGGATGTTGTAAAAATCTTATCCCCCTGGCAGATATGTAAGACTAGAGGACATCATTTTAAGATGTGGAGTAAGTGGTTTAGAGGAGGTTGGAGGAATTTTATTTCAACCCGAGGGTGGTAGAAATATAGAATGCACAGCCTGAGAGGATGATGAGGGCAGGTACTCTTGCAACATTTAAGAAGCATCTGGATGAGCACTTAAAATGTCAGGGGACCAAAGGTATGGGCCAACTGCAGGTAAATGTGATTACTAGCTTGGTGTTTGTTGGTCATCATAGAGATTTTGGGCCAAAGGGCCTGTTTCCATGCTGTAATACTGTGTGAATCTGTGAATAGTTGAGCGCAGGACTTCTCAAGAAGCAATAGAAAATTTGGGTAGGCAGATGGTTTGAGAATTGCTGACTATCTGGCTCCTCATTCAATTATCAACCTGTTCCCAGCTTTCTGGGGTCTACCAAACTGGCTTATACTACATAGCTGTTTTCTCCAGTAGATTAGACTCCTCTGCTGCATTTGCTGATTCGTTCTCTTTACAGTAAGCAAATTCTGTAGAGGAGTTGAAAGTAGCAGAGAAAGTAGGCCTGTGGAATAGAACAAAGAATGGGGAATTGGGTGGATAAAGAATAAAGAGTAATATGGGATAGGAAGAGGCCCTTTAGCCTTCCAAGCCTGCGCTGATACATTTTTCCCTTCTATACTAAAACCGTCTTCACTTACAGGGTCCATATCTCCCTACTCAGATCCAAGATGGGCTTGCTTTTGGTAAGACTCAAGATGGTTAGAAAAACAAAAAGGGAAAGATTTGAAATAAGAAAAAGAGCAGATTTCTCATTGGGCTGCACAGGACCTCATCAGGTTTTTGGCACAGAATAGGCGTTAGAATTTAATAGACATAAGTTCAGCAGGAGTTGGCAAGGTCAAACAGCTACTTTTATATATTTTTTCACATTGCATTATAACTTTTGTATATTAATAATTGACAACACAAATGTAAAGATCTTTCCAAATATTTAATTGGTTCTCTTATTTTTTATTATTGATTAAGTGGCTATTAAGAATAGCTTGATTTCCATCTTTGTTTGCTATTCTAAAATAAAGTTTATATTTATCTGCTTTCCCTTTTTTGGTGCGTATGTTTCTTGATATGATCAATGGCTATTCTGTTGTGCACCACTGAATTCATATACTTTTGTTTATGCTCCAATTATTTAATTCCACCCTGACCTCAGCATATTTCTCTACTCCTCTCTTCCCTCATGTTTACACCAAGCTTCTCCTTAATCACGCCAATGTTATTTGCTCCAACCATTCCTTCTGATAGAAGTTCCACATTTTCACCAATCTCCTTTAGAAGATTTTCTATTGTTGTATACTTTACTAACAATCATTTATGGAGCCAACAAAAATCAAATGAAAATTGAACCATCATAAGAAGTATTTTTAACAAAGTTTCATTTCCTGACTTTTACCAAAAAAAGGAGAAAGTGAGGACTGCAGATGCTGGAGACCAGAGTTGAAAAGTGTGATACTGGAAAGGCACAGCCGGTCCGCAGCATCCAAGGAGCAGGAGAGTTGATGTTTCAAGCATAAGCTCTTCATCAGAAATGAGAGGGTGGCCCAAGGGGGCTGAGAGATAAATGGGAGGGGGATAGGGCTGGGGCGAAGGTAGCTGGGAGTGCGATAGATAGATGAAGATTGGGGTGAAGGTGACAGGTCAGAGAGGAGGATGGAGCTGATAGGTGGGAAGGAAGTTGGACAGGTAGGACAGTTCAAGAGGGAGGTGCTGAGTTGGAAGGTTGGATCTGGGATAAGGTGGGAAGAGGGGAAATGGGAAAACTGGTGAAATCCACATTGATCCTATGTGGTTGGAGGGTCCCAAGGTGGAAGATGAGGCACTCCTCCTCCAGGCATCAGGTGGCTAGAGTTTGGCGGTGGAGGAAGCCCAGGATTGCATGTCCTTGGCGGAGTGGAAGGGGGAGTTAATGTGCTTGGCCACAGGGTAGTGGGGTTATTTCGTCCAGGTCTCCCAGACATGTTCTCTGAAATGTTTCACAAGTTGGCATCCTGTCTCCCCAGTGTAGAGGAGACAACGTCGAGAGCAACGGACACAGTAGATGACGTGTGTGGAGGTACAGATAAATCTCTGTCAGATATAGAAGGATCCTTTGCGATCTTGGACTGAAGTGGGGGGGCTGTGGGTGCAGGTCTTGCATCTCCCACACCTCCACCCTTGAACCCCATCCCTCCAATCGCAACAAGGACAGAACCCACCTGATCCTTACCTTCCACCCCACCAACCTTGGGATACATCGCATCATCCTCCGCCATTTCCACCACCTACAAGCAGACCCCACCACCAGTGATATATTTCCTCTCCAACCCCTATCTGCATTCTGGAGAGACCATTCCCTCCACATAAATGGGATGGGGCACACCATGTAAGCGAGCAACAGTTTAGTATAACTCCCCTCTGTTTTATTTCTATTATGCATTCCATTTAATATGTTCTGATAGAACTGTAGTAGTAATAGTCAAGAGAGCACCATGTTTAGGTCCACACCGCCCCCCCCCCCCACCACCCCATCCTCCACGCCCAGCACCTTCCCCTGCCACTGCAAGAAGTGCAAGACCTGCTCCCATACCTGCTCCCTCACCTCTGTCCAAGGCCCCAAAGGATCCTTCTAACATCTGGCAGAGATTTACCTGTATTTCATCTACTGTGTCCATTACTCTCGATGTACTCTCCTTGTTGCAGTCATCCATTCATGATAAAAATGTCCCAATGACTTTTAAATGAGAAATAATCATGTAAGTGGGCCAGGGCCTGCCTTGTAAGTGAGCAACAGTTTAAGTATAACTCCCCTCTGTTTTATTTCTATTATATATTCAATTTAATGTGTTCTGATAGAATTGTGGTAGTAATAGGCAAGCGAGCACCATGGTTACAACCAGTAACTCCACATGGTTGCTAAGTTTTTTTTCAGGCTACAACAATGGATCCACGGATTAAAAAAAAGCTCTAAAATAACCTGAGATGCATTTGAATAACAAATAGGATCAAAATCTTAGAGAATTATGTTGTTGTTGTCACCATCAACTACTAGCAGCTACTCTGCATTTGTGGAATTAAAGGGTGTCTCTTTGATCTGAATAGTCTCTGAATTTGATGAGTAAATTCAAGGAATATATTTAAGCAGCTGAGATTAAATTTATCCAGTGAGAGTGACAGATGTTATTTATTAACCATCATGCAAGCAAATAAATCGAGAATTACATGGAATCTCCTGTTATGAGCTTCCCTTTCTGAGCTATGAATTGAAAAGAGCCCTTTTAGACTCAAAGATTCAGTTTATATTTTGTGAGGGATTTTTGCCACTGCTTGTCTTTGAATCAGAAGTATAGAATTGCACAACACAGGACTACACCATGCTGCCTTTCAAATCTGAACCCATCCTTTCGCCATACAAGGTAGACCCATTTCCTGGATATTGCCTTGTATCCTTGAATTTTTTTCTCCTTTCTTTTATCCAATTACCTTTCGAAAGCTATTATTGAAATTGCTTCCACCACCATGTGAATCAGTTTATTCCAAATTATAACATGAGAAAGCTTTCATTCATAACATTTCTGAATCTTTTGCCAATAATTTCTTTAAATTTAATGTATATTAAACAATTATTTTAAAGAATGTCTAAGCATTGGAGACCAGGAATAAGATAAAAATAGTTATTTTTGATTTTTCAACACCTCCAGATTCAAGATTCAGAAATTAACATAATCATTCTGGTACTGGAGCTTCTCAACTAGTTAGGACCCAAGTACTTTCATTGGGTCACCCAAGATGTTACCTGAAAATATCTAATACTTTTAACATCAGGGTGGTTAGCCTACATCATCTCTGCAATAAATATTGTTTTGATCCAGCTTTAGTCTTCAGGGTTAATATGAGGTATCTGTTGTGATTTCTGCATTCACACATTCAATTAAGTGAGACTACCAATTCTAGAAGAGGGATAGTGAAGTTATTTTATATGCAGTGCTCTTTCCTTGGACAGTTGAGGATACTATTATGTCAGGGAAATTGCCAAGTAAATGTTAGCTTGATGATAATGACGACAATGTTCAATAGTATCTTCCATGTACAGAAAAGCCTTGATTGCAGTTATAATAAACTATTTTCTATATTTCCAAGCAATTCCTGCACAACAACAAAGTTTATTTTGATGAAGGAAATATCCATTTTTATAAAACTCTTAATCAGATCCATGAACTAAGCTTTCTTGACTAACTGATTTATCACCCTTCATCTTAATTAGTAAAGACAAAATGGGAACTGCAGCCATTTTGAACCAATGCTGAAGTAATATCAATGTTCAAGCAAAATAAATCTAAGCAACATTTACAAAAATCGTAAGATCATCATGAAATCATAGGAAATAGGAAAAGGAGTAGACTCAGTGTGCCTATCAAATCTGCTTTGCCATTCACCAAGATTAAGGCTGATCTGGTTGTGGTCTTAACTCAATTTTCCTGCCTGCCTGCTCCACAATCCTTAACTCACTTATAGATCAAAAACATTGCCCAGCACAATCTAAATACATCCAATGTTTCAGTCACTGCTGCTAGCTGTGGAAGAAAATATCTAAAGACAAACAGCCTCCGCGAAAGAAAATTCCTCTTCATCTCCATCTTAAGTGGGAGATCCCTTATTTTTAAACTGTGCTTGATGTACAACTTGATTCCCTCATAAGGGGAAATATCTTCTCAACATGTACTCTTTTGAAGCTTCTTTTTTAATCCTTGATGAGCTATGATGCCATCAAGTATAGAACCAAACAAAAACAAAAAGAAAATCATTCAATTGTTTGTTTGTGATTCAATATTTGGTTTGGAAGAAAGGCTGTTTCTTAAGCATTGTTTTCTCCAAGGTTTCCAACTTTCTATTTGGCTCATCTCCGAACTCAAGTATTCCTAGCAATAATAACTCTGCTGCCATATCTTCCTAATGTGATTATTTATTTTCTTGCTTCTGATTCTGCAGTATATTGTATATTGCTGTACAGGGTATGTCCTCCAGTTTATACGGTTAAAGTGGAGGATAGCTGTCTTTTGCAAAGTAAAATGGATGATTGCCACATTTTTGGTTGCTTCTCTAGATAAAACATATGAAATGAACACATGATTCTCATTTTCCTAATGGTTTTCCTGAGTGAATCCTGATTCCTCATAACAATTCTCATTCACTCAATTGGTATACTGAATGAACTGCTGCATTAGATTAGATTAGATTCCCTACAGTGTGGAAACAGGCCCTTCAGCCCAACCAGTCCACACCAACTTTCCGAAGAGTAACCCACCCAGACCCATTTCCTTCTGACTAATGTACCTAACACTATGGGCAATTTACCATGGCCAATTCACCTGACCTGCACATCTTTGGACTGTGGGAGGAAACCCACACAGACATGGGGAGATTGTGCAAACTCCACACAGTTGCCTAAGGCTGCAATCAAACCTGGGACCCTGGTGCTGTGAGGTAGCAGTGCTAACCACTGAGCCACCGTGATGAATCATATTCCTTTAATGGATTTCTTTGGCCGATTCTCACCATCTGCTGCTGTAAATAATAATTTGTGTTGCTTTCTAATTTATTTCCTAAATGTCTTATTGTATGCAGTTTAATTAAGTGCTTCCCAACTTTACTGCAGTTCAAACAATGAATCTTTCTGTGGCCTCAATAATTTCCTAACCTTACTGTCCCATGGGACACTACCTGTTCGGACTTCTAATTTTCTTCTGTATTGCTTTAATTCTGGCTTTGCAAGAATCTTGGGTCAGTAACCTTATTTTTAAGTCACATCTTTGGTCCGTACATTCTATTGTTGTAATTGTACCTCATGGCACTCATTCATTATGACACTGATACTTGATCTGAGCTGTAAGCACTTCTCTTATTCTAGCTTTCCAAGCACATAGACTGTACTTTTCAAAACAGTTTTCTCTTGCCCACCAGGGATTTCAACTATATTCTTTGAGTTTCCAATATCTGTTCACACTAGTTGAACATCAACTATAGATCATTGACATGTGATACAATCTGTACTTATCTACATGTGACAGCTCCATGGAGTTTCTGTCTCACACTCACTGCTGTGCATCTCTTTCTAGGTCTGAATTTCTTTTGTCATTGGCCATAGATTCCCTTGTGGCGTTTTTCCACCAGCTTCTCTGCTGCAGGACTCTCAAATATTCAGCTCTTTCAACTGCTGACTGTCTAATTGAGCAGCAAGAACTCAATGTTATTCCTTCAAAATCTTAAGCTGTTCCTCCAGTCAAGTCCATATGATGTGATCATATCAGGTGGTCCTTAATGCATTCCTTCGCATAAACCATTTCAGACCTTCTCACTCTTACACAGCAGAGGGGGAAGGGCAGCAGGTGAAGAGCAGTGGTGTGTGTGCACAGTGCATTAGAATTTAGGTTAAGAACAGAATTTAAAACAAAAATTCATTTTTAGTGTTTAGGAGGAATAAAAATGCGATGACCAAAACAGTGTTGGAAGCAAAGATTATGACAAAGTGAAACATTGGAGTCTAGAATCAGAAAATCAAGATGTTCATGACATTATACATGAATAAGGGTAAAAAATGAGGTCTGCAGATGCTGGAGATCACAGCTGAAAATGTGTTGCTGGTTAAAGCACAGCAGGTTAGGCAGCATCCAAGGAATAGGAAATTCGACGTTTCGGGCATAAGCCCTTCATTAGAAATTATACATGAATATACTATCCAGGAGTGAAAGCAATGCTAGAAGAGCTTTGCCATGCATGTGAACAGTCTTTTTCAGGAATTTTGAAGTACTCAAGAGGACTTTGGATGATTATTTGGATAGAAATGGTGAGCAGGGATCTGGCCAAAAGGGAAGGAGATTGGTGCTAGGTGATGGAACTGGTGTAGGCACAATGAGCTGATTGGCCTCCTTCTGTGCTGTAACAATTCTGTGATATGAACAGTTAGAGAGGAAATTAAAATTGTGATTGGCACAAATGTACATGTTCTGCTTGAGTTGAGAGCTGGTATTGAGACCAAGAATATCAGAAGGTAAAAGATGATATGTAGCGTTGTTTGGACTTATGAGAGAACATGAAGAAACTATGCTTTCAAAAACATGAATTAAATAAGATCTTCATGATTGTATCACACAGCACACAGAATGATACATAATGATTCAGATATTGTGCTGAGAGACAAATTATGTCCATGAATAGCTTAAGAACTGGAGAAAGTTGATAAATGTAGAGAAGAATAACTTGAAAAAGAAATAAAAAGAAATGGCGAACTAAGCTTCTTTCAATTTAATTGTCATAGTGCATATTGGTTCAAGGTTTGTTTCAGTTGTCTTGGTAACTTGATAAATGAGGGCTTAAATTCATAACCATTAAAAAATATTAACGTGATAAGCTGCTCACACATGTCCTGCTGCAGCAATTCTGAAGGTATCACACAACACAAGAAGAGGATGTACCAATTAAGAAAGCATATGAGCATGAGGGTGGAATCTTAAAAAAATGGAAGTACCATGCATTGAAATAAGAAAACATAGAAAGAAAAACATAGACTTGCAAGAAAACATAGACTTAGCAGTAGTTGTAGTCCCCAAAATTCTGTTTGATATTCATTAGTTTCCTAGCACTCAGAGTACTGTTGACCTTCAAGAGCATACACACTTCTGTTGCAACATGCTATACTATTTTGAAAGAGCACCGCCATTTTGGAGCTCAGTGCTGCACCTAATGCACTTTCTTAACCTAACAGTGTTGAACATGCTTTAAGGGTTATTTGAACAGCTCACCATCTATTTCCAGATTAGCTGCTGATTGATTTCTACTATAAAACTATAAGAAGGAGGGTCATCCAGTCCATTGTGTCTGCTCAGCTATTCAATGAGATTACGGCTGATCTGAAAATGCTCAACTCAACTTAACTCGCCTTTTCCCCTTAACCCTTGAAAACCTAAATGATTAAGTACACTTGACTGTATTTAATACCCCTCTGTGGTGAAGAATTCCACAGGTGAACTACCTTCTAAGAGAAAAAAATCTTCCTCATCCCTGCCTTAAAAGGGAATCCATAGCTCTGAGATTATTCCCTGTAGTTCTCAACTCTTCCACAAGAGCCAACAACCAATCTGCACCTAATAAATGCAAATATATTATGGATGCTGGCAATCTGAAATAAAAACAGAAAGGGTTGGACAAACACAGCAGGTCTGGCAGAATACGTGGAGAAAGAAACAGAGTTAATGTTTCGAGTCATGTATGACTCTTCTTTGGAACTTTGGGGTTCTGAAGAAGAGTCATACTGGCTAAGAAATATTATCTTTGTTTTTCTCTCAGCATCTGTCCTCTCAAAGTGCCATGATTCTTACATGTTTCAATATGGCTGCTTCGCATTTGTCTAACCTACATAACCTCTCCTCACAAAAAAATGCTTCCACATCCAACCCAGTGAACCTTCTCAGGACTGCCTCCAATGTGAGTATATTTGTCCTCAGATACAAGGACCAAACTGTTCACAGTTTTCTAGGTGTGGTGTAACTAATGCCTATTTTAGCAAGACTTCACTATTTTTATACTGCATTCCCTATGAAAGAAAAGGCCAACATTCCATTTTCCTCCCCTATTACCTGCTGAATGTGCATATTCTTTTTGTGATTAATGCATCTGTACCCTACATTTCTCTGCATGTAGCTTTCTACAGTTTTTCTCTACTTAAATAATGTTCAGCAGCTCTATTCTCTTAACCTCACATTTTCTTGCATTATATTGCATGTGCCAAGTTGTTGCCCACATTTACCTGTCTTTATCCCTGTGTAGATTCTTTGCATCATCCTCAGCAATCAACTTCCTATTTATGTTTGTGTTATCTGCAAACCTGGTGATAGTATATTCATTTCCTTTGTCCAAGTCAATAATTTTCAGTTCCAGCACTAATCCTTGTGGCATTCCACTAGTTGCAGGTTGCTATCCTAAAAATGCCACCCTTATGATAATTTCCTATATTTTATTAGTCAGCCAAACCTCTATTCATGCTAACCTACCCACAAATCTATAGGTCCGTGAGCTCCATCCTGCTTATTTTCTCCTCAAAGAGTACTTTTCTAGTTATACCATGTTAAATTAACTGGCCTATAGATACTTGTTTTTGGTCTATTTCCTTTTTTGAACAAGTCATAGAGTCATACAGCACAGAAACTGACCCTTCCGTCCAACCAGTCCATGTCGACCATAATTCCAAACTAAACCAGTCCCACTTGCCTGCTCCTGGCCCATATCCCTCCAAACCTTTCCTATTTACGTATCCATCAAAATATCTTTTAACATTGTGCTTGTACTCACATCCACCACTTTCTCAGGAAGTTCATTCTATACACAAACCACCCTTTGTGTAAAATGTTTGCCTGTTATGTCTTTTTAAAATCTCTCTCCTCTAACCTCAAAAATGTGCCTCCTAGTCTTGAAATCCCCCATCCAACAGTTACCACTAACTCTACCTATACCACTTATTGTTTTATAAACTTTTATCAGGTCACCTCTTAACCTCCTATGTTCCAGTGAAAAATGTCCTAGGCTATCCAGCCTTTCATTATAACTCAAACCTTCCATACCTGGCAACACCTTGATTAATCTCTACTGAACCCTCTCTAGCTTGATAATATCTTTCCTATAACTGGGTGACCAGAACCAGACACAGTATTCCAGAAGAGACCTCACCAATGTCCTGTACAACCTCAACATGACATCCCAACTCCTCTATTCAAAGGATTGAGCAATGAAGGAGCAATAAATGCCTTTTTAACCACCCTGCCTATACATGCAAACTTCAAATAATTATGTACCTGCACTCCAGGCCCCTCTGTTCTACAATGTTAATCAAGGCCCTATCAATTATTGTGTAAACCCTACCGTTGTTTGTTGTACCGAAATGCAATACCTTGCATTTATACAGATTGAACGCTATCTGTCATTTTTCAGCCCATTAACCGATTTGATCAAGGTCCCTTTGTGATCTTTGAAAATCTTCTTCACTGTAGACTATGCCACTAATTTTGGTGTCGTCTGCAAACTTACTAGCCATGTGTTATATATTCTCATCAATATTATTTATATAATTGACGAACAAAAGAGGATCCAGAACTGATCCTTGTGGAAAACCGCTGGTTACAGGCCTCCAGTCTGAAAAGCAACCCTCCACCATTAATCTCTGACTCCTGCCATTAAGTAGAGTATGCATCCATTTGGCAAGCTCACCCTGAATCTCATGTGACCTAACCCTATTAATTAGTCTACCATGCAGAACCTTGTCAAAGTCTTTACTAAAATGCAAATAAACAATGTCTACTGCTCTGCCATCATCAACCTTTTTGGTAACTTGCTCAAAAAATTCAATCAAGTTTGTGAAACATGATTTTCCTCACACAAAACCATGCTGACTGTCCTGAATCAATTTTTGCCCCTCTAAATATCCTTAAATCCTATTTTTTCTAACCATCTTTAACAACTTACCCACAACCAAAGTCAGACTCACAGGTCTATAGTTCCCCAATTTCTCCTTACAACCTTTCTTAAACAAAATTTCATCATTGGCCACCCTCCAGTCATCAGGCACCTCACCCGTAGTTATAGATGATGCAAATATTTCTGCAAAAGGTCTCGTAATTTCCTCCTATACTTTCCACAACGTTCTGGGACATATTAAATCAGATCCCAGAGATTTAATCACCTTTATATTCGCTAAGACTTCCCGAACTTCCTCTTCTGTAATGTGAACTGTTTTCAAAACATCAAAGTTTATTTCTCTGCATCCTCTTGACTCCATTTCTTTATCCACAGTATAAACTGATGTGAAATATTCATTTAGTATTTCTCCCATCTCTGAGGTTCAACACAAAGACTACCTCATTGATCTTTAAGAGGCCCTACCCTCTCTCTAGTTAAATTGTAGTTTTTCAAATCTCTGGGATCTATTTTGAATCTAAGGACTTTGGAAAATTGCATTCCAATGTAACCACTGTATCTGTAGCTGCTTCTTTTAATAGTCTAAAGTGCAACCCACTGGGTCCAGGAGACACATTGGCCTTTAGCCACATTATTTCCCTTGTATCTTCCCACTGATAATGACTATTATATTTATTTCTTACCCACCTTTTGCCTTTGACTATTCAATTATGAAAAGTACTTATTCAACTCCTCTGCTGTTTCCTGGTCCTCCATTATTATTTCCCCATTCTTAGTCTCTAAGGGACCAATGTTCACGTTTGCTTCTGTCTCTCTCTGTCTCTTTCTCTCTCGCTGTCCATCCTGATATTACTTGCAGGTTTACCCTCAGAAATTATTTTCTCCCTATTTTTGGGTCATTTTTTAAAAGGTTTTCAATCCTTTATCTTACCAATAATTTTTGTCACATTATATGTTCTGTTCTTGCAGCCTGAAACTATCCATTGTAATGAATGAGATTTCTGAATACCTGAAAGTATATGGTAAAATAGGGCAGAGTCAGAATGGTTTCATCAAGGGGAGGTCATGCCAGACAAATCTGCTAGAATTCATTTGAGGAAGTAACAAGCAGGTTAGACCAAGGAGAGCCCATAGGTGTTATCTACCTGGACTTCCAGAAGGCCTTGACAAGGTGCCGCACAGGAAGCTACTGAGTAAGGTAAGGGTCCATGGTGTCAGAGGCAAGGTGCTAGCATGGATATAAGTTTGGCTATATGGCAGAAAGCAGAGAGTGGGGATAAAAGGATCCTTCTCAGAATGGTGGCTGGTGACAAATGGTGTTCTGCAAAGGTCAGTGTTGGGATCACAACTTTTCATTTCATACATTCACGCTCTAGAAGAAGGAACTGAGGGCATTCTGGTTAAGTTTGCAAATGATACAAAGATTCAAAGTTTGTGCGAAGATTTGTAGCTCGGGTGCTTGTTGTAGTGGTTCTGTTCGCCGAGCTGGAAGTTTTTGTTGCAAATGTTTCGTCCCCTGGCTAGGAGACATCATCAGTGCTCTGGAGCCTCCTGCGAAGCGCTTCTTTGATGTTTCTTTGATACAAAGATAGGCAGAGGGACAGGTAGTATTGAGGAGATGGGGAGGCTGCAGAAGGATTTGAACAGGTTAGGAGAGTGGGCAAAGTAGTGGCAGATGGAGTACAACGTGGGAAAGTATGAGGTCATGCACTTTTGAAGGAAGAATAGAGGCATGGACTACTTTCTAAATGGGGAGAAAATTCAGAAGTCTGAATTGCAAAGAGACTTGGGAGTTCTAGTCCAGGATTCTCTCAAGGTAAACTTGCAGGTTGACTCAGTAGTTAGGAAGGCAAATGGAATGATGGCATTTATTTTGAGAGGACTTGAATATAAAATCAGGGATGCACTTCTGAGCCTCTATAAGGTTCTGGTCAAACAACATTTAGACTATTGTGTGCAGTTTTGGGCCCCATATCTCAGGAAGAATGTACTGGCCCTGGAATGAGTTTAGGGGAGGTTCATGAGAATGATCCGAAAAATGAAAAGCTTAACACATGATGAAGGTTTGAGGACTCTAGGTTTCTACTCCATGGAGTTTAGAAGGATGAGGGGAGATCTAATTGAAACAAACAGAATACTGAATGGTCTGGACAGAGTAGGTAGGAGATTCAAGGACCTGAGAGCTTAAAGTAAGGGGAAGACTTTTAAAAGAGAGATAAAGATAAACTTCTTCAGACAGAGAGTGGTGAATCTGTGGAATTAATTGCCACTGAAGGCTGTGGAGGCCAGGTCACTGAGCATATTTATGACTGAGATAGATAAGTTCTTGTGTATCAAGGAAATCAAGAGTTACAGAAAGAAAGTGGGAAAATGGGATTGATGGGCTGAATAGTGTAATTTCTGCTCCTATGTCTTATGGTCTTAACATGCTTGGTTAACTATTGTTGGTTTATCTCCTTTTAGAATCTTCTTCATTATTCAAGATATTTTTGTTGCAAATTATAAACAATTGTCTTAAAAGTTTATCATTGTCTTTTCTGCTAAACTGCTTTCCCAGTCCACTCCAGGCAGCTCTTCTCTCATTCCTTTGTAATTATTCTTATTTAAGTTTTCAAGCTTACCACAACTGTTTCTGATCCAAGTTTCTCACACTCAAATTGAATGTTAAATTCTTCCATGTCATGGTTACCTTTTCCTAATAGATCTTTTACACTGATTCATACATTAAAACTACTTCATTACACATAACCATATCCTACATAGCCTGAAACCTGGTTGGACCCAAAATATATTGTTCCAAAAAATGTCCTGAATACGCACTATGAATCCTTCCTCCTGACTACCTTTACCATTTTAATTTTCTCAATCTATATGAAAATGAGACTCAATCATGATTAATGTACTGCCTATTTTACATGTCTTCATTTTTAAAATTTTCTATCCTGCAGTATTGTTATTGTTAGGAGGCTTATAAACCACAGTATCGTCTTCCTCTTATTATTTATCTCCAGTTAATTGAATTATACACTTTCTGCTGCCTATCGACACCCACACATACAGATAGGTGAAAGTGATGACTGCAGATACTAGAGATTAGAGTCGAGAGTGTGGTGCTGGAAAAGCACAGTATCAGGCAGCATCCGAGGAGTAGGAAAGTTGATGTTTCAGGAATGAACACACATAAAGGTAGGTATTCCTATACATAGATAAAAAAACACCAACACAGATACATTCAATGACATGACACCGTTCTACAGTTCAACAGTATGCTAAAGCTGTGATAGGGCATATTGAAGGAGATGAGGAAGTTGTCTGTTTCCTTCATGCTGGAAGAATGGATTCCAAATTCTTATGTGAAGGCTTGGACCGGGTTGGTTGCAGACTTTCTGAAGACCTGTCAATGCAGCAAGCATTTCGTTTTACATACCCATAACCCTTTTCCATTAGGCTGCCCATTGATGTTCTTAGCTGAATCCTCTGCAACACAGTTTATGTATGGCTTCACAGTGAATTATTATCTGTGATATCCTTTGCCCCAGGCTGCAGACTTGGTGTCTCATCACAAACATAAAGTATCTCTAAACTGTCCTCTAAAGTAAAGGGATTGTTAGTATCAGAGCAGTGAGAATGAGTGACAATTTTTATTCTTCATCAATCTCTGTTCTACCATTTCATTCTCTTCTAGCTGATCACATTACAGATTTTGAAGACAACAAATGCTGGAGATCACAGCAGGTCAGACCGCATCCATAGAGAGATTCCTGATGAAGGGCTTATGCTCGAAACGTCGAATTCTCTATTCCTGAGATGCTGCCTAACCTGCTGTGCTTTGACCAGCAACACATTTGCAGCTGTGATCTCCAGCATCTGCAGACCTCATTTTTTACATAGAGAGAGCAAGCCAACATTTGAGTCAAGATTATTCTTCATCAGAGCTGAAGTGAAGTGTGGAGGGGGCTGCATGTATGCTATAGTTGGATTGGGGAGGGGGGAGATGGAGGGGAAGGTGTGTGTGTGGATGTGGTGGGGTGTAGAGAGCTGGAGGAAAAAAGTTGTTGATAGCTCAGATTAAGTAACAGGAATGTGGGGTCATGGGAGGGGCAGTAGGGAGAAATGTCTGAGAGTTGGCCTTGAGCCTCCTCAAGGTAAAGATCAGTGCATCAGACTAGTATTTTGTATATCTGAAAGCAGAAAGGCATAATATGAGCTGTGGTGAATTTGGATAGAAAGTAGGGGGCTCATCCTGCATCATCTGTACCTTGTAAATTCGAGGAGATTGTGTGGTGAAGGGAAAGTGGAATGTGACAGGGAGTTATATATGAGGTTGCTATTAGCCATGCTGCTGGTCACGGACTCAGTCATGATCACCCGAATGATGCTGATCCTGTAATAAACATGTAATCATGTCTATTCCCCCTCTCTAGTTAGTGCCTACTGCTTCCAATTATGACTGGCAGCATCCAAGGAGCAGGAAAATCGACGTTTCGGGCAAAAGCACTTGCCCAAAATGTTGATTTTCCTGTTCCTCGGATGCTTCCTGACCTGCTATGTTTTTCCAGCACCACTCTAATCTCAACTCTGATTTCCAGCACTTTTGCCTACTTCCAATTATGTACCAACTTGTCCTGTAAGAGAAAGGGAAGTATATGAGCGAATGCTCTTGAGTGACATGGCTGTCCCCAAGTTGGGACATATGGGTGTGGAGTTTACAGCAATGCTAAATGTGAGATGTAGC
This sequence comes from Hemiscyllium ocellatum, assembly GCF_020745735.1. Taxonomy (NCBI): domain Eukaryota; kingdom Metazoa; phylum Chordata; class Chondrichthyes; order Orectolobiformes; family Hemiscylliidae; genus Hemiscyllium; species Hemiscyllium ocellatum. The sequence goes on along the minus strand of NC_083422.1, from coordinate 33,804,087 downwards.
TATGAATATTAAGTATGACCTGTCAGTAACAGAGATTATTGGTAGCTGAGTGATGGTAGTGGTACTGTGTTGTGTTATTTATTACCCTAGGTGGATAGATGACATCACTCTCCTGCTTTCCATCTCTTGCAGCAAGATCTTCAGTTCAGTCAAGAAAAAATCCTAGAGCCTGCTCTCACACCATGTTGGAATATTCTTGCCTGTTTTCCAAGGCAAACTCACCTTCGCAATGACGTGCAGTGACTGCTCCAGTAAAACTGCACCATCCCTTTAAGAGGTGCCAGTTGAGTTTAAGTAGTACAGTCTCTTGATCTTGTGGTTCTCACTGAAGTGTGCTTCCACTCAGTCATACATTTGCCAAATAAAGTGAAAATACAGCAGATATTAGAGATCTGAAAGAAGAACAGAGAGTGCTGGATAAACTCAGCAGGTTTAGCAGCATCAGGGGAGGTAAACAGAGTTAACATTTCAAGTCCAGTAACTCTTCTTTGGAATTGAAGAGTGCTAGGAAATTATGGTTTCAATGCAATTGGCAAATGAGGAGGAGGAGCGAGTGGACCCGAGGGGGTCCAGAGCAAAAAAACATAGGGAATGTGAATGGTAATAAAGGAGAAGTTGAGTTAAAAAAGTGTTAGTGCGAGGTGTGAATAGGATAAAATAAGTTAGCTGTGGTGACAGCAAACCTATGCGAATAAGACATGGAAGGAGTAGCTGGGGTGAAATCAGATTGGAGCGTTCAGGTCTGAAGTTGCTGAGCTCAATGTTCATGCTTCAGGGTACAGTGATACTTCCCAGGAACTTGGTAGAAGTGGGTACTGCAGATGCTGGAGATTAGAGTCAAGATTAGAGTGGTGCTGGAAAAGCACAGCAGGTCAGGCAGTATCTGAGGAGCAGAAAAATTGACATTTCAGGCAAAAGCCCTTCATCATTCTGGATGTGCTTGTCCAGCAGTACTCTAATCTCCTCTCTCTCTTTCCAGGAACTTGACTATAACTCCATAGGAGATGACAATGTTACCCTCTTTTAAGAGGCAGCATGGTCTTATGGTCTAAAAAGGTGCCTGCTGTTTTACTATGCTTGTTGACATAAGCATGATGGCAAACATTAGGGATTTGTAATGTATGACTGTTTTCACACAATAGCATCATCACAATACTCACCTAGTATTTACTCTGACAGCTTCCTTGTTGTTTTATGCAGCCAGCTAAGTCATATTGCCTTAATCCACACCAAGTACTCTGCAGGAGAAAGCTTAAAGCTGACAGTGTTCTTTGAAGAGATAGGTTATCCTTTTCCATGTATCCAGCGACACCTTTGGAAGAAGTAAGATGCTCTTTAGAAAAGGTCAATTGCCCTTTGGGATTGTTAAAAAAATGAATATGTGTAAAAAGTGGAATATCTCACTCAAACTGTCAAACTTGTTGGAACTATCAGGCAGTCAGAGAACAGTCAAAGAAGCTGCCAGTTGTTGAGGCATTTAAATGGACAGCAAATGTCTGGAAAAATTGTTGTCAGTATATTAAAAAACCTCATTAGAGTTTAGAAGGTTGAGGGGAGATCTAATAGAAACTTACAAGATAATGCATGGCTTAGAAAGGGTGTACATTAGGAATTTGTTTCCATCAGGTGGGCTTGCAGGCGCATGGGCACAGACTTAGAATTAGAGGGCACCAATTTAGAATGGAAATAAAGAGACATTTCTTCAGCCAGAGGGTAGTGTGCCTGCGGCATTCATCGGCAGAGATTGATAAATTCTTGAACTTGCAAAGAATTAAGGGCTACGGAGAGACTGCAGGTAAGTGGCATTGAAATAACCAACAGCTATGATCGAATGGCAGAGGGGACTTGATGGGCCAAATGGCCTTACTTCCACTCCAATGTCTTATGGTCTTATGGTCGAGAAAAAGTGCCTGCTGTTTCACTATGCATGTTGACATAAGCCTGGTGGCAACAATTAGGGCTTTGTGATGTATGATTGTTTTCACACAATAGCATCACCACAGTGTCACAGTTTGTACCTATTGTGTCACAGTTTCAGCTATAGCTCCAATTGCTAATAAAATCTTTAAGGTGAGGCTATGAATATAAGTACTTTTTAAATAAAGAATTAATTAGTTGAAAATAAATGTAGTGAATGGGTTTTTATTAATGAGATTCTTTTTTAATCACAACAAATTGATCAATCAATACTTGGTTTATGTTATTTAATCGTGAGTTGGATGGATTCTGAATTCTACCCACAATGGATACTGGATAAGTTGACTTAGAGGGAATAAGAGTGGTGATGTGGGGTATGACATGAACGGTAATAAGGGCCAAGGCGTGGGTTGTGAACATGAGGGAATGAGTTGCCATGGATAGTGCAAGGAGAGTTTGTGATAGTGACAGGATGTAAGATGTAAGGGCCGAAGGGCTTTTTAAAAATGTCATTGCTTTTTTTTATTGTCCACAATGCATAGTGGTGGAGGATTGAGGCTGGCCTTTTTCATAGCCCATGTCAATATCCATATCCATCAGCCCATCTTGTTACTTCTAAACATTTTCTATGGAAAGCAGGCCAACTCCCATTAACAATCTCACCCTAAAATTAAAATCTAATTGACCAGGATACTTTCTTCTGAGGCATGATGAGAACTGCACATATAATGTAGGAAAAATGCATTATTTAGAATGTATACTTCTCTTTATTTTAAAATATATTTTTATAGAAAAATAGTGCTTTTTTAATATTACAACAAATACAAAACAATACAATTCAAAACAATACAAAAAAAACACCAAAAAATTTTAAAACCCAAACTGTCCTCACGTACAAATGTATAAATATATATAAAAATCCAAGGAGTTATGCTGCATAATAATCTTACGCCAACCCGACAGGCTCGGGGGACTTTTGGACACCCAACCTAACAACATATTCTTTCTTGAGCAGAAAGTAATGAAGTTGAAAAGTTTTTTTCTTATCTGCATCTACAGGGAATACACTGGGCAGGCCAAGATGAGGAGAGATCAGGTCCTTCTCCACCCTTACATCCAAAATCCCCTGCATTGCACCTGCCACAGTGCTCCAGTATATTTGAAGCCGTACCACAGGACCAGAGACAATGGGTAAGAGTGCCTGTACTAACTTTACACTGAGGGCATGTTGAAGATACCCCTGGTTTGACAAACAATCCGGAGCCAAGTGGACTGTATGGTGAACCTTCAACTGTAAAGCATGGGTCCTATTGCAAATTGATATCTTTCTTGCATTTTCCCAAATATCTTCCCATGCCTCTGAGGAGACCTCATGCCTAGCTCTCTCTCCCACACCCTGCAGAGTCAATCAAACTCATATGCGGGACCGCCCCTAATTGATGATATAAAGTGCTGACAGAAAGTGTACACTTAGCACTGAGCACGCCTCTCTATGCTGATGAAGGGCTTCTGCCCGAAATGTCGATTTTCCTGCTTCTCGGATGCTGCCTGACCTGCTGTGTTTTTCCAGCACCACTCTAATCTTGACTCTAACTTCCAGCATCTGCAGTCCTTACTTTTGCCTAACCTCCTCTCTATGTCAGATTTATAGGGATCAGTCAAAAGTATAGTCTTTTTTTGAAGAAAATCCCTAACTTGTAAAAAACAAAAGAGACCCCTGCTAGATAGCTCATATTTCCATGCTAACTGATCAAAATACATCATTGTATCTCCCTCAAATAAGTCACCCGTGCAAGACACACCCCTAGCTGCTCACTGTTTGAATCCTGAATCCATCATCCCCGGTTGAAAACTCAGCATACCCACTATAGGTGTAAGAAAAGATGTTTTTCCAAAATTGCCTTTCCTCTGCTGAATTGCCCTCCATGCTTTAACAGTATTGATAACGTATGGGTTATGACAATATTCCTTAACTGTCCCCATTTTGTCAAAAAACAGCAAGCTAGTAAGGTGGCACTTTGAGAGAGGTTTCGATATCTAACCATATTGAAAAATGGTCCCCACAAGCCCAATCACTCACAGTTGATAGTTTTTAAAGTCTGGGAGATCCACTCCCCACAGACAGTGAGGCAATTGCAGTTTAGCTAATTTAATAAGGGGCTGCTTACGATGCCAAATAAAAGAGCTGAACCAGCCCGTTCAGTCTTCTGAACATTTGCTTATTGAAAATCAGGGGGAGCATCCGTATAGGGTACAACAAACAGGGGAGAATATTCATCTTAATAAGAGCTATCCGACTGAACTATGAGACTGGAAGCGCCTTCCATCTTTGAAGATCTTGTTTGATTTTGTTGAATAATTGAACAAAATTAGCTTTAAACAACCAATCAAGAAATGGAGTGATGAATATGCCCAAATACATAAAACCCCCTGTGGCCACTTCAATGGGAATTGAGATTTGCCCTCAAAACCTTCATAACACCACCCATAGGGATGGCCTCTGATTTTGCAAAATGAATCTTGTGTCCCGAGGCGCCAAACGTGCTGATGCATTATACCAGACCAGGCACCAAAACTGCTGGATTTAACAAAAAAAAGGATATCGTCCATGTACAATGAAATCCTATGTAAGTTTGACCCCATTTCTGGAGCTGATATACAGAACCTCGATTATCCGAATACCAATTATCCTAAAATCAGATAATCTGAAGTGATCTTGAGTCCTGATAGAAACATTACATCAAAGATGTGTTTCCAACAGTGATCACGTCTTTTGTTTACAGTGATTAAATAGGCACCATCTCCAAATGACTGACCTCTCATCCTCACGCTCTCCCCACACTTTCCCTGGAGTTCTATACAGCAATGCTAAACCCCCCTTCCCCACATAATCTCTCCAACATTGTCCTGTACAGGACAGAGGTGGAACCTGTCAAAAAGTTGCAGTAAAAAGCTGTGTGTGTGTGTGTGTGTGTGTGTGTGTGTGTGTGTGTGTGTGTGCTATTTGCAGATTTACCCCACGATGGCAGCAGCAGCATCAGTCTTGTTGGTATCCAGTACAACTGCCCCTGAGAGGGGATGGGTGTGTACGGGGTTGGGGGGCGGTGTTGGGAGTGAGGGGAGGTGTTGAGGGTGGGAGGGGAGATGATGGGGGTGGGGAGCAGCACTGCACGGGGTTGGTGGCATGGGAGGTGTTGGGGGTAGGGGTGACGTTGCCCGGGGTTGGTGGTGGGGGGAAGGGAGGCAGTGTTGCATGGGGTTGGTGCTGGGGGGAGGTATTGGGGTGGGGGTGATGTTCCATGGGGTTGGTGCTGGGGGGAGGTATTGGGGTGGGGGCGTGGGGTGGCATTTCACGGGGTTGGTGGCAGGGGAGGTGTTGGGTTGGGGGTGATGTTGCACGGGGTTGTTGATGGGGTGAGATGTTGGGGTGGGGGTGATGTTGCATGGGGTTGGTGGCGGGGGTGAGGTGTTGGGGTGGGGGTGATGTTGCACGGAGTTGGTGGTGGGGGGAGGTATTTGGGTGGGGGCAGGGGGCAGCATTGCATGGGGTTGGTGACGGGGTAGGTGTTGGGATGGGGATGATGTTGCACGGGGTTGGTGGCGGGGTGAGGTGTTGGGATGGGGGTGATGTTGCACGGGGTTGGTGGCGGGGTGAGGTGTTGGGGTGGGGGTGATGTTGCACGGGGTTGGTGGCGGGGTGAGGTGTTGGGGTGGGGGTGATGTTGCACGGGGTTGGTGGTGGGGGAGGTGTTGGGGTGGGGGTGATGTTGCACAGGGTTGGTGGCGGGGGAGGTGTTGGGGTGGGGGTGATGTTGCACAGGGTTGGTGGCGGGGGAGGTGTTGGGGTGGGGGTGATGTTGCACAGGGTTGGTGGTGGGGGAGGTGTTGGGGTGGGGATGATGTTGCACGGGGTTGGTGGCAGGGTGAGGTGTTCGGTGCGGGGCATTGGGTTTAGGGGCTGGGAGAGGTGTTGCACACGGTTGGGGGCGGGGGGGTTGGGGTTATGGTCAGGGGAAGGTGTTGGGGGCAGGTGGTCGGTGTTGGGGGTCAGGAAAGGTGTTGAGGTGGGTGGTCGGTGTTGGGGCGGGGGAGTTGTTGGGGGTGGGTGGAGGTGTTGGGGGTGGGGAGTCGGTGTTGGGAGTGGGGGGGTCGGTGTTGGAGGCGGATGGAGGTGTTGAGGGTGGGTGGAGGTGTTGTGGGCGGGGGAGTTGTTGGGGCAGGTGGAGGTGTTGTGGGCGGGTGGAGATGTTGGGGCGGGGTAGTTGTTGGGGCGGGTGGAGGTGTTGAGGATTGGGGGTCAGTGTTGTGGGTCGGGAAAGGCGTTGGGGCGGGTGGTCGATGTTGGGGGTGGGTGGAGGTGTTGGGGGTGGGGGAGTTGTTGGGGGCATGGGGTCGGGGTTGGGGCGGGTGGTAGGTGTTGGGGGTGGGTGGAGGTGTTGGGGGCGGGTGGTAGGTGTTGGGGATGGGGAGGTGTTGGGGCAGGTGGAGGTGTTGGGAGCAGTGTCGAGGGGGTGAAGTATTGCTTGGAGTTGGGGACAGGGCCTCGCACGCTTTGTGCTGCCTTGTGTCCTGAATGGGGAGCAGACTTTAAAAGGTCTGAGCCCCAGAGGAAAGGCATTTAATCGATTTACCGAATAATCGATTATCCAAACAAAATAGTGCACGCCCAACACATTTGGATAATCGAGGTTCCCCTGTATTAGGATCCCCACGAATGGCCTCCGCCAATGGTTCAACCGTCAATGTAAAAAGCAATAGTGAAAGGGGACAGACTGTTGGCTGCTTCTAAAAATGCTGAAACGGCTTGATCGCACCCTATTGGTGATGACCGCAGCAAGAGGGTCACTGCAGAGAACCTTTACCTATATTATAAAGGCTTCGCCCAAGCCAAACCACCCTAGAGTATAAACAAGAAATGGCCACTCAACTTGGTCAAATGCCTTCTCTGCTTCTAGAGAAATCACCAATCCCTGTATTGACCATTATTGACATGCTTGAATTACATTAAGCAACCTCCAAACATTATTGGAGGATCTGTGGCTCTTTATGAAAAGCGTCTGGTCCTCTTTAACAATAGAAGGTAATACAGCCTCCAGCCTTAATGCAAGAGTCTTAGAGAGGATTTTAACGTCAACATTTAAGAGTAAAGCACAGTCCTTTGGGACCTTCCCTTTTTTAAGAATAAGCAAAATATTGACCTCTCTTAGAGATGGTGGGGGATGATCATGACTGTACGAGTCATTGAACATGTTGAGCATCGGGCCTGACAATATTTTTATAAATTCTTTATAGAAGTCGCTGGGATGTCCATCAGGATCGGGCACCTTTCCACTCTGAAGCTGCTCACAGCACCTGTGCCTCTTACTCTGGTAAGAAAGACTCTTGTTTGGGGGTCACACCCGGGAGCTCCAGATTCTCGAAAAAGGACTCCATCTTCGCCCGCCCCTCCTCACAAGCCTCGGATTGCTATAATTCAGAGGAAAATCTCTGGAATGTCGCATTACTCTTTTTGGAATCACATGTTAGGGCTCAGACACTTCCCTAATCAACATAATGGCTTGAGGGGCACTTCTTTTCCTGACTCAGTACTTGCCTGTGTAAAAAGTGAGGTCTGCAGATGCTGGAGATCAGAGCTGAAAATGTGTTGCTGGTTAAAGCACAGCAGGTTAGGCAGCATCCAAGGAACAGGAAATTCGACGTTTCGGGCCAGAGCCCTTCATCAGGAATGTTCCTGATGAAGGGCTCTGGCCCGAAACGTCGAATTTCCTGTTCCTTGAATGCTGCCTAACCTGCTGTGCTTTAACCAGCAACACATTTTCAGCTCAGTACTTGCCCGGTTTGTTTTGCAAAGCTAAGCTCCTTCTTTGCTGTCTGCATGAGTATAGAATTCAATATAGACTGCAGCTCCATAATCCTCTATAGCTTGGCCAACAAGGGCCTGTCAAAGTAAACTTTCTTGGCTGCCTTCAACCGTGCTTCAGGGAAACATTGCTGCTCACCCTTCTGTCACTTCCTACTGGCAGAGTAGGAAATAAGTTACCCCCTGGCATAGGCTTTGGCTGTTTCCCAAAGAACATCTGGGCTACTAACCAAGCCTGAATTAATGTCTAGCAACGTCCTAAATTCCATAGAGAAGTACTCTACAAACTTATTATCCTTAAGGATAAAGGGATCCATTCACCAGTGCCTTGGCCCACTATAGAGTCATTAATCTTAACCAATAAATACACTGGAGCATGTTCAGAGCTGGTGATATTACCAATTGTACAAGATGCCACCAAGTCCAGAGTTGCCACGGGGGTCAAAAAAATCAATCCTCGTGTGACATTTGTGTGGATTGGAAAAAACAAAATCCCTGCCTGTAGGGTGCAGACGCCTCCAGATGTCCACTACCCTAACTCCACAAACAATTTAGAGAACGCATCTACCAGAAATTTGAGGGGATGGGCGAGAGAGCAGTAAACATTTAAAACATCGTATTCTTCCTCATTTATCAGGGCTTTGAGGATTACACATTCTAGTAACTTAAATGGGAGCATCCTCCTAACTAATATAGCCACTCTCCTACTTCTGGTATTAAAAGATGAAAAGTAAACCCTGCTGTAGTTTCAAATGCTCCCAATCATCAAGTGTGTCTCCTTTAATAAAGCAATATCCACCTTTTCGTTTCTAAGACTCGAGAGTACCTTTTTCCTCTTAATTGGTGAGTGATCCCCTTGATGTTCCAGGTACACCATTTAACCACATGATTAGCCATAATCCTCTGCAGTAACATTTAGATTTTGGATAGGATGAACTCGAATTACAAATCGCTGAGCCTTAGTGTCACAAGATCCATCGAACATAAAAACACTAAAATCACTACAGTTAACAATCCGACAAAGCTATCAAAGACTATATACAACAAAAACCAAAAAAAAACCAAATCAACATTTAAAGCGCTAATAGTGCTGATTAGGGGAACTCAACCCCTGCTCAAAAGGGGCATCTACACATCTCAGAACATGATTTCCCAACCCACTGCCATTTCACAGCCAGAGCATTTAAATACCTGAACTGAACATAAACTGCCTGTAAGTAGGTATCTAGCCATCCCAAGCATTTTCTCTCCTCCCAGCTCGAGCCAACCACAAACACAAGTAGAAAAGAAAGAAAATACACCGTGAAATAACAATGTAAATAAAGAAATTTTGAAAGAGTAAAAAGGTAAGTACCCCACCCATACTTTGGTATAACTTTACTTAGAAATTGAGAGTACACATCCCAACCACTCCCGAGCATAGTTAGGACGAGATTATCACCAATAAAAAATGAAAAGAAAGCCCTGCCTGGATATCCTCTTCTTTTGTAAGAAAAATAGAGATATATCCAAACAACACTACTTTTTGTACATACTAAATTGTTCAGATTAAGTTGATTTGTACACAATGTCTCTTGCCTTCTCCGACATGTCAAAGAGATGTACAGATCCATCTAAGGTGAGCACCACCGGGTACCTCAGAGAATACTGGATCCTGAGCTCCCTCAGTCTTTTCTTGATGCCGTCATAGGATTTTCGTTTCTGGATCACCGCCGCTGAGAAGTCCTAGAAGAACATGATCTTAGAGCCCTCATAAACTAGGGCCTTCAGATTCTTCCCCTGGATTCTGGAAACTTCCATGATTCTCTCCTTATCTCTGTAGTGATGGAACCGCACCAAGACAGGCCGAGGACATTGGTCCACACCTGACCTCTGTGCTATGGCCTGGTGAGCTCTCTCAATCTTCAAGCTTCCCATTCTAGCCTTCAAGGTAAGGAATTTTGACAACCAGTCCTCAATAAATTCCACTGGCCGCTCAGCTTCCTTACCCTCCGGCAGACTAATGATCTGAATATGTTTTCTCCTGCCCTTGTTCTCGAGGTCATCAACCTGGTCAAGCAAATTACGGACCTGTGTTTCCAGGGCCTGGATCCTATCCTTGGAGGAACCGGTATCAGCTTTCACTACTGTGCGTTCTACCTCATCCGTCCTTTTCCCAGCTGCTGTTTATGCTTCTACAGCATGATAGGGATCAGGGCCAGCTTCTCCTCTATCTGCTTGCCCAACATCTCATGAGATTTTGCGAGCTCCTTTACTAGGACCTGGTAGGAAATCGAGTCCAAGGGTTCTACCGGCTCCCATCTTCGGAAAAAACTGAGGTGAGTTGCTCTCTGACAGTTTCCTGGGACTCCACGACCTTTCCAGAGTCCCAGTATATCGCGGTGGTCCAGATAGAGTGGATAGGACTTTGTCCCGCTTGCTATGTGGCACAGAGCTCTGCAATGCGATCATACTGGATTGCTGCCATTTTGGTTCCCCCATGTATTTGTCTTTTAAATTCGCCCTCCATTCCCTTGGAATGTGATTCATTCCTTTCATAAATTATTGCTGATTATTGCTGCAGTAAGTGGCACAGATGAAAGCAACCATCAGGTATTCCTTGTAAATCCATTACAGCCTATTTTGGATATTTTTAATCAATCGGTTCAGACATATTATGACACACTTCCAGGGTGGTTGGAACCTCATACTAGATCACCTAGCCCAGAGTTTGGGACACTCCCACTGTGCCAAAGAGGCCTTTTTGCAGTGTTTCATCATAATTGCTGTGTAATTAACAATTAATCAGCAAATATCATGCTGCATAATTGTTGTATCCAATTTTTAAATTTTAATATAATAATTAATGAACATAAATGGCTTACTTTGGTTTGGATCATTGTTGTAATTATGCTAGTGTCATACAGCATACAAACCCTCAGCATTGTTGTAGTTGAAATGAACTGCACTGTGCATTATTGCACTTATAGAACCATACAAGAGAAATACAGAAATCTGAAAACAAGTTTGTTATTTCTCATAAATATCTAAAAATACCCTGTATTTGTTGACCCCATATATTTGATTTCCCATACTTACATAGGCAGTAAACAATAATTAATATTAAGCTTTCCATAGATCGTAGTGCATCAACAAACTTAGCCTGAGCTGAGCTCCAGTACTAAGTGTGAAGGAAACACAATTAGTTTCTTTTTTGATCACAGCAATGCTTCAAGCCATTGGACCAATCCATGTGCCAATGAGTATTTAAAAAGTAATTTGATGAGTACTTACCTTTTTGATTGAAACTGTTGGGCAAATATATGCCCACCAGCTATAAGCCTCACAGTTGGCCTCACAGATTATCAGATGAAGACTAATTAGGCATTGTGATTAAACCGATTGAAACAAATGCACTGCCATTGAGAAATGTACTGGAGCCTTCCAGTCTCCCCCAAGAAAATTAGTTTCTACTCATAGACATGAAGCAATCCTGGTCAAAATTCAATTGAGAACAAAATGTGAAGGCTCTGGATTGGCAAAACTCAAACTAGAGTAACAAAGCCAAAAAAGGCAGTCTTGAGATCTGCAGATTTTATTATATCAATTTACAGTTGTAAAGCCCCATTTCCAAGGAAAGGTGAAAAACTCATTGTGTCTTTTGCACAATTAGAAAACCTTAATGGACCAGTTAACAGGAATGAGGTGGATTTTAAACTGCATCACCTATCTAATGGTAGGATGCATGGCAGAGATAGTGATTGTACAAAACTCCTAAACCATACAGTTGAGAAAGGAGATGGCTGAAATGGTCTTAGAGGTTCATACCAGGATTAATAGAGCCTTTGGAGACTGAGGAAATAAGCCATTGGATATGTAGGCCAATTCTGTGATCCTGTCTTCCAGCAGAGCACTATGTTCAGAGAATAATGGACAACATCAGAAAAGCATATTGTGGGTATTTTCCAACCAAGCGTTCAGAGATGGTGTTAAATACTTTGAGCATAGGTAGGATTTGTACAAAAGATCTTCTGGCTCAAAGGTAAGGACACTACCATTGCACCACAAGAGACCATATACTGCATCTTCTATTCCTAGGTGGCCTCCCATCCAAATGACTAACCAGGTCTAAGTCTATTTAAATTTGGAGATCAGGCATTTTCAGACTAGAATGGCCATTAGCTTATTAAAGTACCCAATCTTCACTGTATCACCAGCAATTCACAGATATATTTCTGTTTGGTTTTGAAGCATCACCCTTTCATGTGATACTACTCAAACAGAGCAACAATCTTATGATTGTAGCTTCCAGCTCAGAGCAAAGAATTGTAGGAGCAGCCCAAAAAACAAACAAAAAGGGAATAGGACATTTTTTTAAAAAAATGCATCTCATAGATTTCAATGTATTTTAGATTTTTCTGATTGATGAATTATGCAGATTGAAAGTTCCAAAAAGTGATAAAGTGCAAAGTGAGCAGGATGGACTTTACTCATGTAATTGTGACCATGATTCATGGAAGCTGACAAGCCTCATGGGATTACCATTTCCATTAATTCACTTTCACCAATTTTATACACTATTCAACTTTGTATAGAAGATGTAATTAATGGGAGTGTGTAACAAATCTTGAAGGTTATCAAGAGTGTGAAGTTTTTGATTAATTTAAATGCAAATCAGTGATTGATTGAATTTATTCTCTGAAAAGATCAAATGCAAGATTGCCATAACATGATTGATAACTGACAGTCAAATAAGCCTTAAATGGACTAAGTCACTGGGGGTTAGGAATCATCTCCAGATTAAATGTATGCCAATGGACTAACGGAATGTGGTCCTTTTGGATAAACAACAAGAAGGTTATTTATGTTTGGTTTAACAGATAAACTGCAATTTACACTTGGGCTGTTCTTCCTGAGCTGTATCAGAGCTCACTGGACGTAACAAAGTGGATTATTTCTCTACAATGAGAGAATGTACACTGTGAATTCTACAAAAGGAAATAGTGCAGATCTTCCATTGTTTGAAGTTAAGTCAGACATTTACTCACCAAAATAAATGATATCATGTTGAAGTACTACCACAGTATGGGAATTAGGTAGCTGACATTGTTGAAGTGTACACATTGCCTGCAGTATCCCTAACTATGAGTTGTGTGGCTTCTATGTGTTCTATCTCTCTTTCCTGCTCCTATCTGTCAATGGCAGTTATATCTATGCTCCTGGGCAAAATAAAAATTCTATTGCTGACACTTCAAATTCTGTATCTTCCCTGAATTAATTAAATATTATCCAACCTCTCGACATTTTACTAATTTTCAGATGGAGTGAGAATATTCAAAGTAGTCCTTAGCAATGTAATGGTTAGAAATTTATTTCAAAATTTAAGAAAATATAAAGATAACCAATATTATCTCCTTATTTCACAATCATCTATCAACTTCTATTTTCTGGTGACTTTTATCATTTAATCATACTTTTTTTTGCAAAGGTTACAAAATGTATTAATCTTAAGGTAACTTACAAAAATGGTTTTAGTTTTTTTAAGTGTAGACAATAAAAATGCTGTACATTATATAAAGTAATAGACGAGTGGTATGAAGTCCAAAGATGTAAATTATTAAACAATCCAATCTAATCACAGTATTCATTGACATCCATTAGAGATTCAGTTTTTGCTTTCAATGAATGGTTGAAATATAAATGGAATTTTGCGTTACACTAGGTGACTCCTTTTTCAGATTAAAATTCAGGTGGATTTAAAATAATCACTGGCATATTTTCACATGAACTACCATTCTTTTCCAAGAAAAAGAATTCTAACATCACTTCTGAGGTATCAAAAGCTAATGTAAGATTACAAAACAAGAAAAGTATGTTTGTGAAGCCTCTTTTATCTCTGGAGCACATTTATAACCATTAGATTGGCATCAGATTTCAGGATGAAGTGTATTTTCACTCCTTGTAGCAGTGCTAATACCCTGCAGCAGAATCATGGCTGGAACAAGCTAGCCTGGTGCCTTTACAACCTCCTGACCATGTATCATGTCAGGTAGATTGGTAATCTGACCCTGGTCCTTGTCAAAAAGATCCTTGCTGCACACACCTTAGTAAGCATTCCTGCCTGGGGGAGTGCTTTCATTAGTTCCCTACAGTATCAGTACTGTTAGCCTATCATTAGTTTATGTTACTGTATCCCAATAGCAGCAATGCTATGTTTATGAAAATGTCGACCTGTCTCTAGTTTCAAGCAAGAGAAGATGATGATATACAAAGATATGGGAGTAAAATCTACTGCTCTGTTAATAATGCAGTGATAGGCTAGTGATTTTAAATTTGGATTTATGGGTTGTATGAAAATGGACAGTCTGACTCTAACCCATCAGCCACTTTCATTGTATGGAGCATATTGCAAAAGTGTCAGTTGAACGAAAACAAATGCAATGACAATTTTCATACATTTCTCAGGCCATTTAATTCTTGTGGTCACACAGAAAAGAATTAGAATAATAAGTAAGTTTCAGGAAAAAAACTCCCAAGCTTCAAACACTGCACTGCCTTCATATCTAAAACATTGCTCTGATAGGTCACAGAGCTCACTTAGCTGCTTCACAGGATGGGCACATTTGCGTTATCTTACCTTACCTAAGGAAGGCAGTGGCATACTGGTAGATGCCACTAAACTGGCAACCCATAACCCCAGGATAATAATAATCTGGAGCCCTGAATTCAAATTCCACATAACAGATGTTAAAATTTTAATTCAATAAAGGAAAATCCAGAAACAATTATAACCTAATGGTGACCATACAACCGCTGTTGATTGTTAGGAAGAATCAATCTGGTTCTCTAATTTCCTTGTCTGGCCAATGTGCGACTCCAGCAGTGTAATTGACTCAACTATCCTCAGGGCAATAATTCCTGGCTTTTTCAGTGATGCTCACATCCCATGAATGTCAAAGTCTTTTGATAACACTCAAGCTGAATTGCAGTCCTTTCCTATTGATTGAAGTGGGACATCATGCATTAGGCAAAAAAAAAAGGACCTCAAAGGTGCAATCTTGTTGTGGCATCAAATGGTCTTGCTTGCTGGTGGGAAAAAATGGCAAGAGGCCTGTGTTCCTCTTTTCATACAGCCAGTCAGGCAATGGAGAGACCACCAGGAATAATCTGACAACAGGAATAACTGAGGACTAAAGTGTACTTTGGAGTCCTCATTCTCATTTTTCAGAAGTCTAAAGATAAACACCTGATAAAATTAATTTGTTAACTATCTTATTTTACTTATAATTCTTCCCAGGTTCCTGCTATTGATTGTAAACACAGGGTCAAAATTGTGTTGGGACTTTTATTTCATTATTGAATATATAAGTAAAAAGAAGTATTCTAATGGATAAGCCAATAAACTAAACAGTAAATCTATTGATCACAATTGATAAGCACAATAATCTAAAGAAATGTTCAGAATGAGTTCTCACTGGGATTTTACTTAGTGGTTTATTGCTGCAGTGCTGTGGTCCTGTGAGTGGGAACGGAAAATGGAACAAAGATTCTGGTAAGAACAAAAGCTGACACTTTCGTGGAGAAAGGAAGGAAAAAAAGAATTTATTGGGGCACAAATGGTGACACAAAAGATCTTTTGATTTGAGAGAGGGAAATAGAGCAGAAGTTGAGAAGAAGTTGAGAAGAAAGCATCATGACATAAAAATATCTACTGAGATGGAAAGATCTTGATGAAGGGAAATATTGCATTGAGAGATTGGGGATCCTTACTGAATGTGGGCTGCATAAATAAAGAATGAAAATAAACTCTATGTAAGAATAGGTTCATCTCAGCTCTGCTAGAGTCTGAAGAATATTTGTTATTGGGGTTTAATGAATCCACTTTGTAAAACAGAGCATTCCTCAATTCAACATGCAAAATGCCACAGATGAAGCATTATTATAAAAAATAATGTAGTCAGCATTTGTTATAAATAATTCTGTCTGCAGATGTCCATAACCAATGTATGATGAATATACAAATGGAAATGTAATAATTTAAAATCTGTATTGAGTCATGACATATTGCAGGAACTGTATGTTTTTGGTAATTTGCTGTGCTTTCAACAATAACCATTTTACTAAAGTAAAATTATATTCAAAACTGAATCCATTAAAAAATGATCATCTTAGTTGCAGAAGACATAAATTGTGAGGCTATTTTACCAGGGTAAAACCATGAGCGTATAACAAGGCTTCAGTGTTGTAATGTCTTTACCTCAAGCTCTGCATCAATAGATCATAGTACAAGCAGACACACAGAGGAATAGGGGATCTCAAGTTCATTCAAATTCTCAAAATAACCTTATGCCTTAATTAGCTCTGTGTTCCTTATTCCAATGTGATACCCCTTTGTATTCATAAACAGTGTCTATAGTAAAGACAACGAAAAAAACTGGAAGCTAAATAAAGTTAAAAGATTGCCTTGTATGTGCAATTACTTAATGTCATAGATCTGACTTAAACTGTTAGCTGTGCTTTCATTTAAATTAAGTAAAGTTTTATAATAATGATTTGAAGAGAGTTAGCTCCCTGAGTCACTAACTTTCAACATTAGAATAGGCTAGCTAGTAGTCAGTTCTGTTCTCTCTTAACATTGTAGAGTCATAGAGTCATAGAGATGCACAGCATGGAAACAGACCCTTTGGTCCCAACCAATCTAGTCACTCCTGCCAGCACCCAGCCCATATCCCTCCAAACTCTTCCTATTCATATACCCATCCAAATGCCTTTTAAATGTTGCAATTGTGTCAGCCTCCACCACTTCCTCTGGCAGCTCATTCCATATATGTACCACCCTCTGCGTGAAAACGTTGCCCCTTAGGTCTCTTTTGTGTCTTTCCTCTCTCACCCTAAACCTATGCCCTTTGGTTCTGGACTCCCTGACCCCAGGGAAAAGACCTTGCCTATTTATCCTATCCATGCCCCTCATAATTTTGTAAATCTCTATAACGTTACCCCTCAGCCCCCAACGCTCTATGGGAAAATGCCCTAGCCTGTTCAGCCTCTCCCTATAGCTCAAATCCTCCAACCCTGGCAACATCCTTGTGAATCTTTTCTGAACCATTTCAAGTTTCACAACATCTTTCTGATAGGAAGGAGACCAGAATTGCACATAATATTCCAATAGTGGCCTAACCAATGTCCTGTACAGCCGCAACATGACCTCTCAACTCCTGTACTCAATACTCTGACCAATAAAGGAAAGCATACCAAACGCCTTCTTCACTATCCTATCAATCTGCGACTCTACTTTGAAGGAGCTATGAACCTGCACTCCAAGATCTCTTTGTTCAGCAACACTCCCTAGCACCTTACCATTAAGTGTATAAGTCCTGCTAAGATTTGTTTTCGCAAAATGCAGCACCTTGCATTTATCTGAATTAAACTCCACCTGCCACTTCTCAGCCCATTGGCCCATCTGATCAAGATCCTGTTGTAATCTGAGGTAACATTTTTCGCTGTCCACTACACCTCCAATTTTGGTGTCATCTACAAACTTACTAACTATACCTCATGCTCACATCCAAATCATTTATATAAATAACGAGAATAATTTTAAAAATGCAACTTAACTTCAAGTTGGAGTTGCACTGTTGCCTGTAAACTCAGATCAATGTGCTGATAAATACACACTGCTTGGCTTCAGCTCCTTTCATATTTAGGCGTGGGAGAAAGTGAGGAATACAGACACTGGAGAGTCAGAGTTGAAAAGTGTGGCGCTGGAAAAGCACAGCAGATCAGGCAGCAACTGGGGAGCAGGAGAATCGACGTTTCAGCCATAAGCCTTTCATCAGGAAATAATTCTGGCTTTAGTTCCTTTCATATTTAGGCCTGGGAAAAAGTGAGGAATGCAGACACTGGAGAGTCAGAGTTGAAAAGTGTGGCGCTGGAAAAGCACAGCAGATCAGGCAGCATCTGGGGAGCAGGAGAATCGATGTTTCAGTCTTAAGCCTTTCATCAGGAATGTGGGGGGTATGGATAATGGGGGTGAGAGATAAATAGGAAGGTGGGGGTGGGGCTGGGGGAAGGCGATTGCCGAGTTGGACGGTTGGATCTGGGATCACCATCCCAGCTACCTTCCCACCAGCCCCACACTCATCCTTGTATTTATCTCTTATCCCTCTTCCATCCCCCCCACATTCCTGATGAAAGGCTCATGCCTGAAACATCAATTTGCCTGCTCCCTGGATACTGCCTGATCTGCTGTGCTTTTCCAGTGCCACACTTTAGGCCTGCCCTATATTGAAAGAGAAATCTAGCTTTAGTTGCATTCCAGGGGCTCAGCAGCAAAACACACCTCTGGGTGTTTACTCTGGTTAATCTCAGTGTCTTATCCAAGCAGTATGTATCCCTGGCAAACTGCAAGTCACCAGGAAATTACAGGGAATTGGGATTAATTAGATTAGATTACTTACAGTGTGGAAATAGGCCCTTCGGCCCAACAAGTCCACACAGACCCGCCGAAGTGCAACCCACCCATACCCCTACATTTACCCCTTACCTAATACTACGGGCAATTTAGCATAGCTAATTCACCTGACCCGCACATCTTTGGACTGTGGGAGGAAACAGGAACACCCGGAGGAAACACACGCAGACACGGGGAGAACGTGCAAACTCCACACAGTCAGTCGCCTGAGTCGGGAATTGAACCCGGGTCTCAGGCGCTGTGAGACAGCAGTGCTAACCACTGTGCCACCCTGTCGCCCATAAAGGCTGTTTACAAACCACAACACTGCCATGGCCGGGAATTGAACCTGGGTCAACTGCTTGGAAGGCAGCTATGCTCCCCACTATCCCACCATCACCCTGCTTAATATGCAGAACTTTGTTACAAACATCAGAATTCCAGAATTTGAATTAAAAGAGTACCACTGAAACAGCAGCTTTGGATTACAATTTAACAGTCAAATTATACCAATGATTTCACACTAAGTTTGACCTGATATCATAGCAACTGAATCAAAACAAATGTGACTGTATAACAGCAGACAAAAGCAAAGTTAACTGGAACCTTTTAAAGGGCTAGAGATGTGTCCAAGGAAATTTTTCTATCTGATCTGCAGTGAAGTACTATTGAAGATTAACAGAAACATGTTGACACTTGTCCTTTTTAGTTAAACTTATCAATTAAAGATGTGACTCCAATATGAACTTAAATTACACGAGAGGTACCACGTCATAAAGTCAGCTCAGCCATGTAAAATTATGATGTGAGCACTTATTATTAACGGATTCAAATTCTGTATGTATGTAATCAATTTAAACATCAGCCTATTCTAAGTTGTAACACAACAGTTTCATGACAGTTTCAGTTTGCAAGTTTTGTGTTTAGTTGCTGATACAACTTGTCCGTGTTAATATGTACCTTTGAGTGTTTTTTCTAAGGCCAATAGTAATATGCCTTGCAATGTTCAGTGAAAATAATGAATAGTTTAGCATGTTCTATCTATTACTTTCTATGTTGCCAAACTGTAGTTTACCTTCATTCTGTGTGAAGCTGCAGTACCTCACCTGCTCTATTCAAACTCTAGTACTTAAAGCCATTTCCTAAAACAATATGACTAAGGTTTCACATGATTATCATTTTCTTCCTATTCAGGGAGCATCTGCTTGCTCAGTGTCTCAAATGCAAACAGGTTTCAAGAGGTTGAAGGCAGCCCAGCAGACTGAGCTATATCATCCAGATAGTGACAAAACCCCACAAATAATACAAGTTGGACATGTTTCAAAGACAACTTTGGGACGTATTTTACCTTTAAAGAACTGAAGTACTTTTGAGGTTCTTGTTGAAATGTAATTGCTTTTCAGATGTTTTGTGCAAAGCGACAGAATAATAATTACTTGTTATATCAAAAAGCGCTGCAGTCCTGCTAATTGAAAAACCTGATTTTGTGAACAGGTCTTCCCGGTAATTTAGTCCATTGTGTTTCATTATATCTTTAATAAAAAGGTACATTAAACTGTGGAGTTGAATAATGTCAAGACGTATTATGATAACAGTTTGATTTCTGAAATTGGCTGACTAAAGAATAAATAAGTCAAATTATCATAATGTACTAAAAGGTTTATTTCCAGTACCATTTAATTTTACAGATCGAATCTACTACTTTCCAATTCAGGTACAAATGGTCAAACCAATCTCAGAAGAAGAACTTCCCTGGGGATAATGGGGGCCACCAAGGGAAGAATTGTGTGTCACATGCAGACATTATTCGAATATCCCATGACATTATTAATTGATTCACTCTGCATTTAATCATGTTTACAGCTCAGTAATTACTTCACTGACAGTTTGTAAAACAAATTCTGTGGCAGCATCATGGCTTTGCTGTCATTAATCTCACGTCAAAAACATCAGACAGTTGTAATGCCATTTACATTATGGGGAAAGAAACACCATTTTAATGCACAAGTCTTGCTTTCACTAACTGACATCTGTTGGTCTACTGTACTGTTATCAAAACACTGATCAATGGGAAGTAGAGGTGAAGTAGGATGATAATTATCCACAGTACCTGCTTAACCCCACAACTCATTAATCACTGAAATGGCATTGTTCGTAAAAGTAATCATTGTTTAAAAAGTAGTTTTTCAAGAATTAATGAGATAAACAGAAATGCATTTGTTATACTCCCTGTGTTATTGTAAAGAAACAAATCTGACTTAAACAAAGCGACCAAACAGACGGGCAAAATATGATGGGTATTAGAAAAAATGCAAACCATATTGTTTTTGAGAGAGAATGAGTTTTATAACTGCAACATTTATATAGTATTTGTAAGGTTTTATTTAAATCTTCCATAGGATGTAGGTGTCATGACCTATGCTAGCTTTTGATGTTCATCCCGGTTGTGCTTGTACTGAATGGCTTCCTGGTCACTTCAGAGGACAATTAAGAGTCAACCACATTGCTGTAGGTCTGGAATCACATATCGGTCAGAGCAGATAAGGTTGGCAGATTTCCTTCCCTAAAGGATGTTCATGAAGCTGGAGAATTTTTATGACAATTGAAGTTAAATTCATGGTACCATTACTGACACCATCTTCTAATTCCATATTTTTCAAAAAATAATCAATTGTATGATTTCATGAGGTTAGTTAGAATGTCTTTTATCCAACTGATTTCTACTATATCACATGATTATATCCTTTTGCCAGCAATAAAGGAGTTCAATAATGTGTTTGCATGGTGCACTATCAAATGGTAAATTCCACTAGTTTTTGTATGCCAATGGGCCAGCATTTGAAATGCCCTGAATTATGAGAAAGATTGTTTGGAATCTTGAATCTACAATTAAATTTAGTCATACTATTGAAAAAAGGAGGTCATTTTACATTATTGACTGAAGAATCTACTTGAAAAGCATAAAGATCAGGTATCAGAAATATGCCTGCATTTGTAAAGTATCAATCTGGCGAATCTCAACAGAAATAAACGGTTTATATCATTGAGTGGGATAGTTAGTATAGTCCCATATAAAATGTTTTTATTTAGATAAAATCCTGCTATGAAGACAATCAAATAGCTATCGTATGTTTCTATGAAGTAATCAAAGTATTTTTGGGTTGTTGACCTGATATTATCATTCAGTTTTGTTCTTACTTACATGGCATATTAATACGATAGACTGTGAAAATAATATTACTGCCATAGATTATGCATAACAATCTTCCTCACTTGGCATTGAGAAAAAATTCATATATCTACAAAAGTTGTTGACTGGATAGCTGATTGAGGATTTCATGACTTTTGAGCTATGGTCAGGCTTAAGATATAAATATAATTCACAATTCATAAATGACCATGAAATGATCTTTTCACACTATACATTTAAAATTTTGTGGTTAATTTTCTATATATTTATTGATGGTGAAAAGCTCCATCCAATGGGAGACTGTTTCAGAAAACTAAAAGCTTTCATTCCTCAAATTATAAATAGAATTCCTGCAGTGCAGATAGAGGCCATTTGGTCCATCAAGTCTACACTGACCCTTCACAGAGCATCCCACACACCCTCTTCTCTCCAGCCCAACTCCATAAGCCCACATTTACCATAGCTAACCCACCCAGCCTGTTCAACCCTGGCCACTATAGGGCAATTTAGCATGGCCAATCCATTGGGCCTGCACATCTTTGGAAAGGGGGAGGAAATTTAGTGCAAATGAAAGGAACCCATGCAGAAACAGGGAGAACATGCAAACTCCACACAGCCAGTCACCCAAAGCTGGAATTAAACCCAGGTCTGACAGCAGTGCTAACCACTAAACCAATAAAATCAGATTTTCTGACATGTGGCAGTAACACGAGCTGCCAAATGTATAATCAGAAAATAGCTCTCATATTCATTGATGACATCTTTTTCTCCTTACACCTTCTCAGGAAGGGAGAGATTCACCCTCGGTTGTGATTCCGGACTTACCAGCAGCCCCCCCATCTTCAACTCTCGCATTTATTCATCAAATTAGAGCCAACACAACCAAATCTGGGGAAATATCACAGCATGATTCAATTTCCAGCAAGAGTCACTTGATAGTGTGTAGGCAATTAAACTTTGGACTTGATTCTGTCTAATCAATTGTTGCAACTCCTATCGAGAACAGGGAAGCCAACATTGAATAAAGATCAAGACTATCAACTTTCTGGTTGGTATTGTTCAGCAATGTACAACATATTTACCGAAAGCCAGAGGAAAGCTGCTACCTTTAAAGGGAGACTTTCTTTGTTGTTTGCCTGTAGACACTGGTTTGAAGTTCCCCATGGGCTGTTCGTTCTACTGCAACATCTAGGAATGACAGTTTGTTGTTGTTTTGTCCCTCTTTAGTGAATTTTATGCCAGTAAGGGTATTTTTGATTGTCTTAAAGGCTTTTAAACTAGCCACCAGGATACATAAACATCCACCAGGTACAAAAAGACATGACCCTCTCTCACTAGTATCCTTACACACAGGTGAGGAAGGCACCACTTCAACCAGGACAACACATCCATCCTAGGACAAGCCAAACAGAGACACACATGAGAATTCCTAGAAGTATGGCATTCCAACTGGAACACGATCAACAAATACATGGACTTGGATCCCATTTACCACCCCCTGAGATAAAGAACAGGAAATGACATTACCACATGAAATGGCATCACCAACCCAAGGAAACCTAAACATGTAAATAAAGAGTGGGCCATCCTATCAGTGCTTCACCGGAGGCTCACTGATGATGTTCCCTAGTATGGTGATGAAACATCTGAAAACAAACCTTCCAGCTCAGCGAGCAAACTTACATCCTGAGCTACAAATCCTCTCAAAACTCGCTACCTCTTCCAATGGTGGGTGTCATTTTGGATAAGACATGGAACCCATCCGACTTAGCAAAACTTCAGATCTGTGAGTCCAAGCACCACAATCTAAATGAGCACATACAGTCATAAAGTCATAGGGATGTACAGCACAGAAACAGACCCTTTGGTCCAACTTGTCCATGCCGACTAAATATCCTCACCTAATTTAATCCCATTTGCTAGCACTTGGCCCATACCCTCTAAATCCTTCCTGTTCATATACCTATTCAGATGCCTTTTAAATGTTGTAATTGTACCAGCCTCCACCACTTCCTCTAACAGCTCATTCCAATCATGCAGGTTGGCACTTCACCACAGAACCACTTCATTGAGGATGTTCCCTTTTAAATGCTGGATAGATTTGAGTCTATCAAAGACTGCATCCTCACAGTGTCCTGGCCAATGTTCTTCACTTGAACAATACTTTAAAAATAGATTGTTGGTCATTCATTTCAGTTACAAATAGTCTGCCACATTTTCCAGCATAACAGTTGTGACTACAGCTCAAGAAGTAATTATGAAGTTCTTTAGGACATATTGTGTTCTTTGATGTGTGATTTTTGTTCTTTTTAGTGGAAATATTTATAATGAAAAGCTTGTCTTGATAACATCATGAGCAAGGAGGGAACATAAAAATGAGGGAATAAAGTGCTGGAGAAATGTTGGCTTCAGCATCTGACCCGAGCAGTAGAACAAAGATACAGCTACATGATTTCTGTTATCTCCTGGTGACCAAGTATAAGGTGCATTGTTTACAGTCTGATGCCTAGCCTTCAGATTATTGAAGCATGTAGCTTGAGTCAGAAAATTCCCTTAGTCTATCTTGATAAAACATACCTTGAAAATCTAGATTTTCATTCCAGAAGGAGAAGGCCAATGCAGGATAGAGTTGGCCTTGCTAACACTGGAGTTTGTGGGGGAGTGCCGAGATGGGCTAGCTAGAACGGTCGGCCCAGGTCTCTGGACCTTTACCTCAGTGTTTCAAAGGTTGTTATGTCTTGTAGATCTCACCAATTATACCCCTTCATCCTTAGCTAGCCTTCATGGTTTCTCATAATCCTTCTTGCCATCTCTAAAGCCACCCATTTTACATCCACAGGAGCAGACCTTAGGAACTAAGAGATAGCCTGAGTTCTTCTGATTTTCTTCAAAATAGTAATTGAGCTTGTTATTGAAGACCGAAACAAAGAATATCAATTAAAGAGTTATAATGTGAATATTTGCATCAAATGGTGAAGCTGGCTTGGAATTCTTCATTATTCAAGTGCTATATGCATTATGTTCATTTATGCTTTTACGAAAATAATGAAAAAAAACTTAACCTTACTATAAATGAACCTGTCATGTCAATGACAGTTTCAGGGACAGAGAGATTAACAGGAAACTGCTCCTTCATTGCCACAATTGATGACCTGGTTAAGCCAGTCAGAAACATACCTTCATGGTTCACTAATTACATTTGTTGTGTGCAAATAATGTGATTATTTTGTATTGACAATGGCCAAAATCTGCTTAATGTACCTCAGCTCACAAATGTTGGTAAGCGATGTTAGCAGATACAGTGTTTTTAAAAAATTCTTAGATGTATTCCAGACTTGCATCAAAAGTTCCTCTCTCTTTTGAAAAACTCACAGCATAATCTCTGCTCAGTTGGTTCTCCAATTACATGGATTAGAATTTATGTATTTTCACTGCATGAAATTTTTAAAAATCCTATCAAATATGTATTCAATATGCTATTTTAGCTTTTATTTTATATTTCACAGTATTAGGCTTTTAGACCAATATTAAAGGAATAAGCAAAACTACTAGTTTATAATGACTAAATACCTGAATTCTGTTTTATTATATGGAATTCCCAGATTTTAATTAGATTTTTGGTCACGTTCCTTGGAGCTGACATTTCTTTCTGTGAAAATCACAAACCAATCGCCTTGCTAAAGAACTGAATGAATCGGATGACAGTCACACATTAATGCAATCATATTATATATGAATGATGTATATTGTTTTAGGTTATATGACAACTGCTGGATGATAGCTGGTAGCTGTTTATTAGATAACATATAGAAGGATTTAAATGTTCATTAAACTATAGGAATATTCCATGATCTGTTCATCCAATCACTTAGAAAGGGATACAAGAGTTTGAAAATATTCCGTACAAACTGAGAATGGCCTCAGAAGTGCTGTGTATATTTTACAGCAGTCTGTATGCTATCTTTTGTGTTAATGATAACTGCACATTTGACAGTCAGTAGTTACTATGAACTGTTTTGTGGTATTTAATGTCTGCATGACCTCAGGGCTATGGGTGCAGTTAGCTCTTCCTGCAATTAGTATTCATGGTTACCTAAGCAGAACTAATGCAGCAAGTCTCTTTTACTTTGAGGTTTGCATTTCAAGATTTGATGCCTTTAGGACAATTTGACTTAGCAGACAGGAACTTAGCATTTTTTTTCGCTCCTTCACAGGTTATAAATATTTACTTCTAAGATTAAGCCCTTAAATAAATGTTTGTGGTTAGCGTTGTTATTTTCAAGAAAAAAATCCCAACATCTCATTCACAACTTATGATTATGTCGACTATTTTATAACACTGAGTAACTAATGCTTTTCTAACAGAACACCAATAATATGCAATTTTGTCATTCACACAATAGCTGTTTGAGAACATGATCATTTTAAATTTATGATTTGGGATTGTCACAGCACAAATTACAGTTTCAATTTTAATACTTTTTAAAAATCATTTTCTGTCCAAATGGTTGCTTTCTCTGTTGCAAGTGCGAGAAGGTAAGATTAGAATTCAGATAGTGAATTACTTCCAAGGATTCAGCAAGATTTTTAATGAATAGATGAGGCATTGTGACCAGACAGAGCTCAGGTTGATGTGTGATCTAGATTGAGATTAGTTTATCTCAGCCAGAGCCATGGTTGCGTGTTACAATTAAGACAGTGTTTATAGGTTAGGGAGGGTCAATTGGATAGGATTCCTTCTCATATATAAACCATTGACTCCTACCTTAGTTGTGTATATGTGTATGGACAATGGGTAACAGCAGAATTGGATATATCTGTGATTCTTCCACCACCCCCTTCACCATCACTAACCAGAGTCACAGGCCTGCTGAACTTCGCTATCAGGGCTCAAACTTGGAAGACCAAGTTTGCTGCAGGGCAGCAGCAACTAATCTGTTGTAACTGAATTATGCGGGAGCCAAGCCAAACACAAACACAGTAAGTGTCTGCAGCTTGAGAAACTCCAGTTCAGAATCAATGGGCAGAATCTCACAGAGGTTTGAACAACATGGACAATGGTGAGACATGTGACAGAATCAGGCAAAAAGGCCTGATGAGACCCATCTCATACCCTCTTTTGAGTTTTTCACAAATGACACCATAAGTTTGTTGCTAGGCAGTGACAAATTGCCAATTAAAGGGTGTTATTGCTTGTTAAGCATCTTGTTCCTGGCCCAATTTACCTATTAATATGTGGCTTTCTACCTTATCAAACTCCCCAAAAAAGCTAAACATTGAGAAAATTTGAGGTGGAAACCATAGCGGGTTCCTGGCAGATTCAGCTTTCCGCATCTTCCAAATGATCTTCATGTTGCATTTATCAAACAGAACACAGTCCATGGCCACCAACCACATGCACCCGATATACATGGACATTGGCAACTGGTATCTGCTAACCCCTTGCAAAGATCATGACACTTCTCTGATCCACTTGTAGATTGCCCAGGAAGCACAGAGCTATATTGCAGGGTGCACCTGCAACTACTATTGAGAGGCTGCTGCAATGACATTTTGCATGGAGGGACAGGCATCCAGCTCACGGAATGGACCAGTCTGTGTCTCAGGGTTACTTTCTTTCTCTTTTAGCATTTACTCACTCAGCACCTTCCTGCATGCTCGCAGCACCCATACCTTTCCTTGCCTTGTTTACATTGCCGGTTAGTGCATTGGCACTTCAGCCAGAGCCAAAGGCTATTAATGTTGCTATATTGAGGTGTGCCTTGGAGCATTTACAGGCAGGCTGCTTGTCATGCCTAGCCTTAAGGATATGCCATTATTTGGGGGGTGGGTGGAGAGTGACATCTTGCTGAACAACACATTGTGAAGACAGTCTAACTGATGTGGCATAGAAGTCTGTGTGGGTCAAGTCACTGAAAATATTGAATAAAGAGAGAGATACATTTTTACATTGAAAAGACATCAAAGCACATGAGGAGAAAGTGGGAGCATCAAATAAAGGATCAGCCATGATTATATTGAAAGGCAGAACAGGCTTGAAAGGCCAAATGGAATCCTCCTGCACCTAGTTTCTGTGTTTCCATGTCACTAGTCCTCAGTCATGTCAAGGGGGAGTTCTGACACAGTAAATTAACTCTAATATCAGTCCAAGAACTTGGCCATAGACTTGGTCAGTGAGACACTTGGAGCAGTCAGAGTTCGAATCCTTTCCTCATAAAGAAGGTAGAATCCAGAAATGATTCCATATCCTGCTCCTACCACCATCACCAGACTGCTGGAAAGAGCAGATATTCCAGGGTTGAGGCCTTCAGCAGCTTGGAGACAGGCTGTTGCTGGAACTGGCACACATGAGTTGGAATTGGAGGTGGGCTATGTCCAGGAAAGGCAGTTGAAAGGTCCATCTCCATTCTGAAAAATAGCTCAGCTCTGTGCCTTTGATGCGATCAGCATTTCACCTTCATACATGTGATCTTTATAACTACACCCTCCTTCAATCAAACCCTTCACCTCATCTCTCATCCATCCTCACATCCTCCCCCATACTTCTGACCCCATCAACTCTCCATGATGTGTCATTTAATTTGAACCGCAAAGAATACAAAACCATTTTAGTTACCGATTGAACTCTTGCTGCTTCCAATCTATTGTTCTATCATTGGAAATACCAGAAACAGACTCACAATGAACCCAGAATGCCTTCTCTGTATTAGCAGGTGGATTCTGGTGTCTGCATTCTTCCCTATCCTCAGGAAAGCGATTGAAGGAGAAAATGCAGCCCAGGAGCTCAATTAAATCATTTCTGTCAGTTTTCAGTAGATGTAAACAAAAGTTGACCAAATTTATTCTCATCATTTAAGATGGTAAAATGGTTTAAGAAGCTACCAGTAGCAGTTATTTGAGTCTGAATTTTTTTTGTACGTAAGGATAGAGGCAGTGTTTAAGTAAATATGAAATGATCCTCAGGATTGAAAATGTGACAACACCAATGTCTGCGATCAATTGGAGAAATATTAATAGGATAAGTAAGAACTGGAGCAATGTATAGAACACAGTAACAGTGTGTGGTAAAAGATACAGCCAACCTCCTTGTAACTAATTAACTTTACCAATTTAATATTATTTTTCTAGTTTATTTGTTTTCCAGCTTTTGAACTTCAAATATGACAGTCATTATAGAAGAAGACCATATTTTTATAGGGGTGAGGTTACATATATAAGGCATAGTTCAGATGGGTGAACTGACAGATTTTATTTAGTGATTATTTACAATGCAGATAATGCTAGCTCCTGGGCATTCTAGCCAATTGCATTTCTAACATTAATGAGCCTACAATACATGCATAATAAATAATGCACACAATGTTATGTAGAATATTCTTTCAGAGAATTTCACGAACCATGCTGGAAAAAGATACATTTGCCAAACACGAATGAAAGCCTAGTGACAAAAATGTAAACAGCAAGATTCTATATTTGGGACTGGAATTAGACTCTTTCATTTACTCCTGTCCTCTAAAATATGGAAGGACATTACAGAACACTTGATACCAATTCATACACGAAACAGATTGGCAATGACATTCAGAAGTGGTGAAATTACCTTAAGTGGAGAATCAATTGGCTTGTGTTAAGTGTAGGTTGGCACGAATTGGAGGTACTTACGCTCACCCACCCATAATATGCCAGAAGAGAAGGATCTGTACTTCTCTCTAGAGAAAATGGAAGATATTGGTTGTCCAGTAGTCCCAGGGCAACACAAATAACCTTAGCAAATGTTTGCCTTACAAGCAACACCCACATCCTATGAACAAAAATTTTAAAAATGCACTGAGCACACAGGATTCTTCCTTTGTGCCAATATGATTTATTAAACCAAATTGGACACATAAGACTATGATCCTCCCACAACCAATGACACAGGCTTCAAATTCTGTTGGTATGTGGATGATAATTATTTCCAATGACCCATTTTACAGAAGTGCATCCAGTAAAGGTTTATCTTAGCTATTAAAAGCAATTGTGTCATGTTTGTATTCATCTAGAAGTACACCAGAAGATAAAAGACCAAGCAGAACAGAAGGAATTTAAGATGGAAGATAGTTGGTATCATGACAAAACTGATAATTCTTTAAGGCATCCTGTCTCATATATGCATGCAAGCAAAGCCATTGTGATATACACTCTGGCAGGAATATCATTGCAAAAACGTACCATTGACTGAGTAAAGGAAAAATACTTCAATTAGCTAATCTGAGTTTTGTTTTGTGCTTCAACTTCATTTTCTCTTCCAAAGGTGGTTTCAAACCACATAGCAAAACCTAGAGGGCACTTGCTAAGAGTTTTAACCCATCTCAGGATATTGTTTGAATTTGATATTGGTGGTCAGATATGTCTTTTGTTGGTTAATGTGAAACCTACGGACAAGAACAAAAGATGAATGTTGCACACGTTCAAATTCGATCTGATGGTTTGTACTGTGAAAGATATTTCACAGGTATATTAACTGGTGGATTGATTAATGGATTGAGCTGTACAATTGTGGGATATATGTAGACTTTTGAATTCAAAGTAGCATCTAGCAAATTTGGCACAGATGATGCTAATGCAACTACAATTCTCAATACTAGAGCCCTGAACATAATGAGAGATTATGTGATGTTGATGGCTGTGATCTTATGAGTATTTGTTAGTAGCTTTTTCCTAGTTGAGAACCAAAGCTGTCTACCATTTTGAAGTTAATTTGATGTGAAAATATAGCCTATCTTCAATGGTTATTGGTTAATTTATCATTTTCCTTCCATCCCAACAGTACAGGATAGACAACATTGCTTTTCATGGAGGAAAAGAATATAAAAACAAACTTACAGGCATGATCTATGTATCAGCTATGAAATTGCTTGGACCAAGTAGTTAGTACACTGATGTCTACCAAATATTCTGACTTGATTTCTTGTATACTTTTGGAGTCTCTGATGTTTTACTAATGTAATTGGAAGCCAACTCAAGCAAAATTCCAACAGTAGCAATCAAAGATTTTGAATGGAGTCTGAGCATAGTTAATTCAGTTAATGAGAGTTTAACAAAAGACAAATTATAGAGACAAATTAAAATATTTGAAAATACTTGCAAATTAATATTCACAGTTCTTTTGATGCTGTTTTGTCAACAACTATTCAGTGAACAAGTCTTAAAACAGCCAACGCTAACGGTTACTCTCTGTGAGGAAGTTGCTCCCTACAGAAATACAGGTAAATAATCCAGTGGGTAAAAAGATGATGGGCACCAAATTGTTCCATGCAACAATATTCCAAGTAGCATTTTTAAAGCTAGGAAACAGCCATAACATTAAGCTGCTGCTGCAATGATTTTTAAAACCCTCAAAAGTGAACATCCTATATTCGGTGTGCTGTTGTCACAATGTACCATAACTGGCTATCAAAAATTCTCATTTAGAGTCTCCTACTCAAACTATCGCAAAGGCTTAGGCTATTGCTGCAGGGCCATCATCTTTTTAAGATAGGCTATTTTTGTAAAGAAGGAAAATAATTGATGACTGACCTTTTAGGGATGTTCGTCTGAAATCTAAATGTCTTTTTATTCAAAGTGTGAACAATTTCCATAATTTCTTTTCTTAGTCACCTTATTCCAGCAGCAACAAAGATGGCAGTGGCAAGAAATCTTAAATATTTTTTAATAGAAACATGGCATTGCAGGTAATGATGAATCGAGGGCATACATTAAAAAGAAATGACCTGGTTATTGGCTTGTAATAGCATTTAATGCCAGTTGAATTGGTTTCAGTCATCAGACTTTACTCAGCTGCTGAAAATCATTTCAACTTAGAAATGAATGCTTTCAGTAATGCATACAAATGTGGGAGTGAAAATGTCAACCTTGGGCAATAAGTTTCCCAGAAGTAGCTGTTTCTGTCATTAAAATATTGAACCAAAAAATATAGATATGAACATAAGCATATTGCTATAACTATTGGCTTTATAAAAATCCTTTGTAATTTGTTGTATGAGTTTAAACATGTTTAAGATTTGATGCAATTTATTCTTATAGTAATGTTGAATTGTTTCCAAGGAAGTGCTTAAAGGTCAACTTTACCATAAAACTTCTACACTTTACTTTTGAGGTCCTTATCTATAAGAATAGATTTTTGTGTCACCTGAGCAATGCTGCAGGTGTCCCAAGTTTTACTTAAGCTTTTTTTTTCACAGCCCAAAGCAAAGCAACTCCATTGTCCTTCTATATATTAAAATAAATTAGCATATCCTGGTTATTTCCCATTATAAGATTAAATTACTACAACCTGAAATATTCTGGAATCTTTCAATTTATTCACTTCTTAAATAGAAGTAAGGAATCTGCATTTAGCAATACACAAGAGTACAGACTGTATGGAATGAGAAAGGACTTATTAGTCATTGTGCCTATGCTTTTCACATAGGAACAATTTAAAGGGTAAATCACTGCATGAGATTCAAATGCACTTTGCAGGGAACTGGGAAGCAGAAAAAAAATTACTGAGGTAGATAGATAGTCCTCGCTTTCCCCTAAAATAGATAGATGCCAATTTTAAAAGAATCTGCTGAGGTAATCACAGATGTTGAAGAAAAACAAAATTGGAAGATTACTATTGTCTTCTATTTGCTACAGATTATGTTTGACACATGATTTTATATAATTGAATGCACATGAAGTTTTACATTCTTAAAATATATGCTCCTTCATTTCTCCTCATCATGTCAGTTCTAAGAAATTATTACTGTGGCAAATTTTGAAAGGAATCTTCCAAAATTCTCCAATGACGGGTGAAACACCCCACGATTGCTTTCTTCTCATGTCGTCACTGGAAATCTTTTTCATTTTCTATCTCTATATATTGTGAGATAAGAAAAATACATTTTGAGTGAAAACTCAGTTTTAATTCTACAAAATATGTTTGAATACACTATATCAGACATTCTTAATATTTGGCATAATTTGCTAAAGAAAACTTTCATCAATGGAAAATATGTATAATATCCATAGCCTTTGATTTAAATTGTAATGTTACATAAACTAGTATAAGTAGAATAATTGATTCTAGGTCACAGGCTGTGTCATTGCAGAAGTATGTTGTTAGTAGACAGCTACCAACCCACCATATTCATCATGTTTAATTTGTAGACTTCTAATACTTAGCTAACCATAGTTTCCAATAATGAAAATGAATATGGCAAGCTCTGACAATAGTTCTTTTGAGTAATAGTTGTGTGTGCAAATTATGTGCAACATTATGAATATTACACCATGCACATAAAAAATATATAATATAAGTATATTGTTGATTGCAAATTTCCTTTGTTTATAAAATGAATATTATTTGATGTTATTTGATGTGAAAATTATAAATGAAGGGGTTTAGCATGCAGTTATCACTTAAGATTATAGTGCGCTGTGAACAGTAACGTAGGAAGGCATCATTCCTACTTTGAATTAGTTGCAATTTCTGTAAAAGCAATAATAAAATAAATATGTTTTTTCAACAACTGCCTTTTATTCCAATTATATTTGTAGGACCTTTTTGAATGAAACTGTGCTCTGACCTAGAGGGTGTGTGATAACTGAAAGCGCTTGCTAAGTGTCACATAGGATGCAAATCAGTATTAGTAGAACAGCCAGTTGACAGTTTCACAACAAAACCAGCTGCACATAAGAGGCTTAGAATTGAATAGGAACCAAAAACCTCCTTAAATGTAGTGCGTTATGGTTTTGGGTATTTATTTTTTGTGGTTTTCCAGTAGTTACTGGTATATGGTGCAGTTCAAACTTCAGAACATGCTAATATGTTCAACATTAGTGGTAGGGGATGAAAATGCAGGTTCAGCCAAGGGAAAATAATTACAGCAATAATAAGTGTAATTCATAGTAATGGCTCAGTTGAATTTCACACCATAGCTCAAAGCACTTACATTTAATTAATGTAGTTTTCGCTGGTCTACTAAAAAGGTTTTTAGCAGAAAATTGATAATGTAACTACAGCGTTTCTTATTGTGAATGCAATTATTTCTGTAAAAGCAGTAATAAAACAAGAATATTATGGGGCTGCATGTGCATATATCTGCGAGAGGCTGTTTGTGATGCTCTGTGGGTCTGCAGAATGTTTATGCATGCATGTTTCCCAGACGGTTTAATTAAGCCTGAACTTGACTGAATTTTGTAAAATATACAAATGATTCAACATCAATTAGAATAAACCTCCTAGCTCCTAAGCAGAATAATAATTCATTTACATCTGCAAGCTCCCATTAGATGACATCATGCATATGCAAAAGAGGTCAAAATGGAGCAAAACAGGTAATAAAATGAAGGACTGATTATTTTATCAATTTAAAAATCAATTACAATGCACAGCCCTATTCATCTCATTAGTGCATAGTTGTTGTACCTGTGGATTTCGGTGTCTTGTCCAGGTCGCCAGTGAAGATCATTTTCTCTTCTCAACGTGAGCTATAACATGCAAAATAATTATGACAAGATTTCCTCTGGGTGGTTTCTATGGAGAAAAACTAAACATTTAAAAACAGCATGTTTAGAATTTTGCTACTTTAACAGAGCAGTTTTTTTTGGTGCATTTCTTTACAAGTTTACACAAATATTCCTATGCCAGGTACCAATTTCACATTGGGCATCCATTGCTGTTCAGAAAAAAAGACTGCAGAGGTATAAGGTCAGCTCATTTTATGTGGGCAATGACTAATATTGGTCTGGTGTGTTGAGCACAGGGATTCTATTATCAGCTGGCGATTAGGAGGTGAAGTAATTTCCAAGAAAATAATTTAATGTAGTGCTGTGCAAAAGTTGTATTATTTTCTTCCCATCTTGGTTACATAATAGAATCTGCCTTTTTTGACTGGAATCTTACTCAACAAATTTTCCAAGCTTTTATTCTCTAAATTTTACTGAAAGGATATATGTGCATAAAAATGAGGGTTAGACCTACTCTATGTTGATAAATCTCTCTGATCTTGCCTTTTGTGCCTTTTCACAGCTGTATACGTCCTACTGAACGCTTTATTTCTCTAACTCCAGTTCTCCATGTAGTCTTCTTGCTTTTGCCATTGCTGAAGTTAAATAAAACTTTTAGTTGCCTTGTTCTTTGGCCTTTCTGAATCATTAAACATCTGTTCAGCAGATGTACATTTGAGCACGGATTCCTCTTTTCCCAGGTTTTTCTAAATTCTATTTGTATAGCATCTTAGGCAAGTTAATGTTGTAACATTGGGGAAAATAATCTCAACTTTAGTTTGGTTTTGGGGGCACAGTCATATTTACTCTTCCCCCTAATAGCAGCATCCATACATCATTATATTCTCAACAAGTATGAACAGCACAGAAGGAACACTAATGGCTCAAATATAGAATCATTACAGATATAAAGTGACTGTAACTTCTTTGGAATGTAGACTTATTTTCTCAAGGGACATATTAATATAATACACAGCTGGGTCAGTTGTGGTACAGTTGATAGCATCCTTATCTTTGAATCATAGGGTTCTGGGTTTAATTCCCACTTCAGTACATAAATTCAAGGCTGACTTACCATTATAAGATTGAGGAAGCATTTCAGTGTTGGAAGTGCTGTCTCTTACGTGAGATGTTAAACCAAGATCTTGTCTCCTGTTTAGTTGGATGTAAAAAGTCCGCCATGATTCTCTTTCAAAGAACAGCAGGGGAGTATCCCCAGAATAGGTTAGCTCAATTGGCTGGATGTTTGGTTTGTGATACAGAGAGATGCCAAAAACATGGGCTAAATTCCCACACTGGTTGAGGTCACTGTGAAGGATTTGCCTTCTTAACCTCTTCCCTCATCTGAGGTGTGGTGAGTCTCAGGTTAAACCATTGACTCTATCTAATGGTCTAGCACAACTTTACCTTTACCTTTTATTAATAAGATTGTCTATGGATTCCTCCAGAATCAACGAAAAATTAATTAATTTTGTTCTGGAATCAGAGCAGGGTGTGCAGGTGAGGGCTTCTGACTTCTACAGCTACCTCACACCAGGCTGAATGGGTGTGAAAGGAGGGCCTCTTGGTGTCTTGAGCTGGGAAGAGGAATTCCCTTCCTTCCCTTACTCCATTCAGTGACACCTATAATAAGGTGTGACTGAAGTGCAGTGTGAGCTTCTGCTTCCTGGTGGCATATTCCAGGGTGTTGGGGGAATTCACTACAGCTAAGGGGAACTTCCTGGCTTGCAGTAAGTGAGGCAGAGTCCAGCTGACCAGAAGCTACAACACCAGAAAGTCCCACTCGAGGAGAGAAACTCCTCATCATTTACTCTAATGATTCCCCAAGTTAATTGTGAGAAGCACATAATTGCATGGGATAACTCATTTCAGACATTGGTGGATATGATGATCTTTAACATGTTCAAAGCAATATTTTAAATGCAAAGTAAAAATCCTGATCCAATGTGCGTAAGTATATGTACATGGTGATTTTCAGCATTCGCCAAATATACACAATTTATCGGTTAAATTGTAAGAGATCTCTTTGTCACCAGCAGGTCTTTGCATGTTAGACCATAAGACCATAAGATATAGAAAGATCTATTGAAGGGCTTGTGCCCGAAACGTCGAATTTCCTGTTCCTTGGATGCTGCCTGACCTGCTGCGCTTTAACCAGCAATACATTTCAGCATTTGGCCCATCATTATGGCTGACATAATTCTCAAATCTAATCTTTGACCTTCTCCCTGTAACTCTTGAAACCCTGACTAATCAAGAATGTATCTCTGTCTTAAATACACTCAGTGACTTGGCTGCCACAGTCCTCTGTGGGTGGCACGGTGGCACAGTGGTTAGCAATGTTGTCTCAGTGCCAGAGACACGGGTTCAATTCCCGCTTCAGGCAACTGTGTGGAGTTTGCACATTCTCTCTGTGTCTGCGTGGGTTTCCTCCCACAGTCCAAAAAAAATGTGCAGGTTAGGTGAATTGGCAATGCTAAATTGCCCGTAGTGTTAGGTGAAGGGGTAAATGTAGGGTTGCTCTTTGGAGGGTCGATATGAACTGGTTGGGCCGAAGGGCCTGTTCCCACACTGTAAGTAATCTAATCTGAAAAAAGTACCACAGATTAACCACCCTCTGGCTGAAAAAATTCCTCCTCATCTCAGTTCTAAAACACCATCCCTTCACTCTGAGGCTGTCCCTACAGGTCCTAGTCTCTCCTATGAATGGAAATATCTCCACATCCTGTCTGTCCAGGCCTCTCACTATTCTCTAAGTTTCATCCTTTTAAATTTCATGAAGTACAGACCCAGAGTCCTCAATGACTCTTCATATGACAAGCCATTTATCTCCGAGGTCATTCTTGTAAATCTCCTCTGGACCCCCTCCAAGGCCAGCACATCCTTCCCTACAAAACTGCTCACAATATTCCAAAGGCAGTCTGACCAGTGCCTTATAAGCCTCAGTAGCACATCTCTGCTTGTGGATTCTTGCCCTCTTGAAATGAATGCTAACACTACATTTGCCTTCCTAACTACCAACTGAATCTACGGTCTAACCTTAAGAGATTCATGAACTGGGTTTCTCAAGTCTCTTCGTGCTTCAAATTTCTCCATTTAGAAAATAGTCTCTGCTTCTATTCTTCTGACCAAATTGCATTCTTTCCACTTTCCCACATTGTATTCCATCTGCCACTTCTTTGCTCACTTGCCTAGCATGGCCAAGTCCTCTGCAGCCTCCCCACTTCCTCAACATTACCTGTCCCTCCACATATCTTTGCGTCATCTGTAAAAACTTAGCAGCGATGCCACCAGTTCCTTCATGGGAAACGTGAATGAATAGGCCAACACTGACCCCTGCGGATCTCCACTAGTCATTGGCTGCCATCCTGAAAAAGACTCTTTTATCCCTATTCTCTGCCTTCTGCCAGTCAGCTAATCCTCTATCCCACACCAATACTTGCTTCGAACACCATGGGCTCATATCTTTTTTAGCAGCCTCCTGTGCGGCACCTTTTCAAAGGCTGCCTAGAGATCCAAATAGGTCATGTCCACTGACTCTCCTTTGTCTGGCTTGCTTGTTACCTCCTCAAAGAATTCTAACAGATTTTTCAGGCGTGACCTCCGCTTGACAAAGCCATGCTGACTCAGCCCTATTTTAACATGCACTTACAAGTACTCCGCAATCTCATCCTAAATAATGAATTCTGAAATCTTACCAATGATCGAGGTCAGCCTAACTGGCCTATAATTATCTGTGTTCTGTCTTCAATTCTTCTTAAACAGGGGATTTCAATTAACCATTTTCAAGTACTCTGGCACCCTCCTGATTCCATCAATTCCTGAAAGATCACCACCAATGTCTCCACAATCTCCTCAGCTATCTCCTTCAGAACTCTGGGGTGTAGTCCATCCAGTCCGAGGAATTTATCCACCTTCAGACCTTCCAGCCTCCTGAACCACCTTTTCCATTAAACTCATATTCATGTCCCCTGGCTCTCTTCAAGTTCTGGTATGCTGCTGGTGTCTTTCACTATGAAAACTGCAATTTCTTTGTTCCCTGTTACGACTTCTCCAGCCTCATTTTTCTAGCAGTCCAATGTTCACTTTTGCCTCTTTTTTTTTACCTTTAGACAGCTAAAGAAGAACTCTTGCTTTTTTTTAGATTACTAGCTAACCTACTTGCATATTTCATCTTCTCCCCCACACCCGATTGCGTTTTTAGTTATCACCTGTTGGCTTTTAAAGGCTTCGTAATACCCTGGCTTCCTATTAAACATCTGCACATTGACACAACTCACACAATTTATATTGTTAGACCATATTCTACATGCTTAAAACCTCTTTCGATTACTGGCGATAATTACAATAAGAAGCTTAGGCTAAGAAAAGATTGGTCTTCACAGTTCTAGAAAGCTTTTGCTAGTTTGCTTTGCAGGGTTCACACTTTTAAAAATATGTGTCTTTAAATAGTATCTTGGGATATTAAACAGGTTAAAGCCACATTAAAGAAGACAGAGAAAGGAGTTTCAGTGAAGTACCTTACGCTCATGTCCCATGGTATAATATCAAAGCCCAATTGTTGTGCTTCCTCTTGAAATGATGCAAAGCCACGTCTTGTCAGTTTTGGTATGTGTTCAGCAGCACACCAAAGGTACACTTGTGCAGTTGGGAATTGCTACTTGCATTGTGAAAACAACTATATTAGTTGCTGACAGTTTCAATTTAGCAAAATACTAACTACTCCTAACAATGGGTTGAGCTCCAAATTACATCGCAGGAACATATGGGAAAAACGATATACAATCATTTCCAGGCTGGGATTAAAGCTTTGTGTTTCAGTAATCATTATAACTGACCCTGCAACGCCTATCTTTCCAAATTGAAACAACAAACAATCTGTTCACCAACATTAACAATTCTCTTCATAATTAACACACCATAAAAATCCATGCCCAGATGGTTCAAATAATGAGTGAATTTTGTATTTCTTTATATTCTCTATTGAAATCCAGTGGCAGAGTTTAATACTCGCACATTATCTTCAGTTGGGTACAGTGTGGTCTGTCACTCTGTAATAATCACCAGCTCTTTTTCGGCCATTGATTACCCATAATTAGGCTTTTTTTCCCTGCTATTATTCCAACTGGCCACATAGAAAGGTGTGTGATGAACAAGACTGCTTTTATGGTCAGATTGCTACCACACTCAATACAGCTCAATTTTCAGGCTATCAGCCCTAGCCTTTTGAAGTCTGAGTTAGTGCAACTCTTTTTAAAAGATCTGCTGTGCTTAAAGGCTTGAAATTGATCACGAGGTCCAAAGAGACCTTTTAAACATGTAGTGTAGTGCTTTCCCTTGAGAAATAAATAGGATCAGTAAAAGATATAAGAGTGGTTAGAGGTTGCATTAGGTGTTAATTTAACTCAGACTGTAAAATATCTCCATTTAATTAATAAACACAAGAGATGTGATACACAAAATTGGACCATGATTTATGGTTATGAGTTTAATTTACCTAAAGTAGGAAATGTCATGGAATAACTAAATTATTTGCTTAAAATATTATAATTTAGTTTATCTTCCCTAATAGATAAATATTTTTAGAAGTACCATACTGCATAACCTTATCTTATTTGTAAAAGCAATCTATGAATACGGAGCATGTTAACTAAAACAGATTGTAATGTGTCAGTGTCTTTACAGTTGACAACATAAAACAAGTGAAATAACAATACATTTCTGTATCAAACAGTTATCATTAGTTTACAGTTTGATAGCTAACATCTCTTGAAATCACTGATAGCATATTACAACTGAGCTTTCCGTACTGTGCTAAACAAAATCCATTAGACCTTTTAGGTTCAACCATTGATTGACGATTCTATCCACAATTTTGATTTACTGCTATATAATCCTCCAGCATGTTTCAGTGGTCATGTTGTATCAGAATACTGGCAGCATTTGTGGACAAAAGGATGCCAGGATAAGAATCAGACTTATAATGTGGTCTGGCCTATTCAAGATTGCAAGCATGATTTCATAAAGACTAAAGGCCAAAACTCAAACAACACCTCATCTGTGGTACTGAAGACTTGCACTCCAAAATTAGTCACACCATAGTCAAACTATTCTGGTGTAACTACCATGCTGGCATTAACCTAGTAATGTGGAAAATTGCCCAAGAAAATCCAGTCCACAAAAAGAAGAACAAATCCAATCTGACCCATTCCCCTACTCTCAATCATCAGTATAATGATGGAAGGTGCTGTTCATAGCATGATCACATGGCTCTTGCACATCAATGACCTCTTCACCGATGACTAATTTGGATTCTGCCAGAGTCACCCAGCATCTTACTTCAGCCAAAACATGGACAAAACAACTGCACATAAGATGTGAGGTAAGAATGAATGACTTTTACATCGGGCTGCATTTGACTGAGCATTATGTCAAGGAGAGGGAGGTGAGGTAGGGAATGTGGGTGAAGAAAGAAAATAATGAACATGGAGAAAGTGCTCAGAGAGAAAAAGAGAGAGACAGAAACAGAGAATAGACAAACTAAGAGATTGCAGATGATAAGCCGAGATAGAGATAATTGCAAGGAGGGGACCAACAAAAAGTGTAAATGGTTGAAAATAGGTGGGCTGTGCTGAGACCAACCCATACATGACAAGTTCTAGGGGGTGGGGAAGGTAATGAACAATGAGTTGTTAAACTCATGTTGAGCCCTAAAGGCTGTAAGGCGCCTGGGCAGACAATGGGATCTTCCTTCAGCTGGCGTTAAGCCTTGCTGGTGCAGGCCTAAAAGTTCAGGGTGATTGTTTCAGACTGAACATAGGTGTTCCCAAGTTGTCACTCAGTCTGTGTTTCATTTAATGTAAAGGAGACCACATTTTGATCAATGAATACCACTGACTAGATTGAATGATGTGCAGGTAAATCACTGCTTCACCTGGAAGCTTTGCTTGGGATGTCGGATAGTGTAGAGGGAGGAAGTAAATGGGCAGGTATTACACCTGTGATTGCAAGGAAAGGAGGCATGGAGGTGTGAGATGGTGTTGGGAATGGAGAGGGAGTGGACGTTGGTACCCTGAGAGAATGGTCCCTATAGAATGCTGTGAAGGGAAGGGAGGGGAACATGTAGCTAGTGGTGGCATGGCAGAATTAGCAGCTAATGATCCTTTGACAATAGATAAAAGACAACAGGTGCAGGAGTAGGCCGTTCAGCCCTTCGAGCCAGAACCACCATTCATTATGATCATGGCTGATCATCCACAATCAGTATTCTGTTCCTGCCTTATGCCCATAACCCATGATTCCAGTATCTTTAAGAACTCTATCCATCTCTTTCTTGAAAGTATCCAGAGACTGCCTCCACTGTCTTCTGGGCAGAGCATTCCACCACTCTCTGGGTGAAGAGGTTTCTCCCTAAATCATTTGGATGTGAATGCTGGTGGAATGGAGAGTGAGGACCGAAACAACTGTCTCATTGTTGTTTGCGGGAAGAGAAGGTGTGAGAGCAGAAATGCTGGAAATAGGTTGGACATGGCTCAAGGAAAGGGAGTCCTCAGTTAAAGAAGAAGATGACCATTTTTGAGGCCTCCGTGTGGAGGGTGGTGTCATTGGAATAATGTCACAGAAACGGAGAAGCTGGGAGAATGGAATAGAGTCTTTAAAGGGAGTAGGGTGTCAAAATGTATAGTCCAGGTAACTGTGGGAATGAATGAATTTGTAGTGGCTATCAGTGACCAGCCTCTCCCCAAGCATGGAAACTGAAATATTGAGGCAGGGAAGGGAGGAGTCAGAGACAGACCAGGTGCAGCGTGGAAATTGGAAGAAAAGTTGATATATTTTTCCAACTTCAGGAGAAGCACTGATTATGTTATCAATATACCAGAGAAAGAGTTGTGCAGAGGGATTGGGTACAAATGGAACAAGGAATGTTCCAAGTTTGGGAGAAGATTTGTAGCTCGGGTGCTCGTTGTTGTGGTTCTGTTTGCCGAGCTGGGAATTTGTGTTGCAGACGTTTCGTCCCCTGTCTAAGTGACATCCTCAGTGCTTTGGAGCCTCCTGTGAAGCGCTTCTGTGATCTTTCCTCCGGCATTTATAGTGATTTGTATCTGCCGCTTCCGGTTGTCAGTTCCAGCTGTCCGCTGCAGTGGCCTGTATATTGGGTCCAGGTCGATGTGCTTGTTGATTGAATCATTGGATGAGTGCCATGCCTCTAGGAATTCCCTGGCTGTTCTCTGTTTGGTTTGTCCTATAATAGTAGTGTTATCCCAGTCAAACTCATGTTGCTTGTCATCTGAGTGTGTGGCTACTAAGGATAGCTGGTCATGTCTTTTCGTGGCTAATTGGTGTTAATGAATGTGGATCATTAGCTGTCTTCCTGTTTGTCCTCTGTAGTGTTTTGTGCAGTCCTTGCATGGGATTTTGTACATTACATTGGTTTTGCTCATGCTGGGTATCGGGTCCTTCGTCCTGATGAGTAGGGATAGAGAACACACACCGGATCATCAATGCAACACTCACAGGAATCCAATTCACTAGAGAGGAAGAAGAGGACAACCAACTCTCATTCCTAGACGTGATGGTACAGAGAACACCGAACGGAGAATTCACCACAAAGGAAAGCCACATACACAGACCAAGTCCTAAACTACGAACGCAATACCCCAACACACACAAAAGGAGTTGCATCAAGACACTGTTCAAAAGGGCCACAACACACTGCAGCACACCAGAACTGCAAAAAGAGGAAGAAGAACACCTATACAATGTATTCGCCAAAAACGGATACCCGCGCAATTTCATCAACAGATACCTGAGGGAAAGACAACGGAATGAGGACATGCCACAACCCAAAGGACTAGCCACACTATCATACATTAAAAACTGA
The DNA here is from genome assembly GCF_020745735.1 of Hemiscyllium ocellatum. NCBI lineage: Eukaryota > Metazoa > Chordata > Chondrichthyes > Orectolobiformes > Hemiscylliidae > Hemiscyllium > Hemiscyllium ocellatum. Next base: position 33,761,294 of record NC_083422.1, on the reverse strand, counting down.
ACTGACAGCCAGACCACTGTGACCACTAGGACTCATAACAGCACATAAGCCAACAGCCACTCTCAGACAACAACTCACCAGGATGAAGGACCCGATACCCAGCATGAGCAAAACCAATGTAGTGTACAAAATCCCATGCAAGGACTGCATAAAACACTACATAGGACAAACAGGAAGACAGCTAATGATCCACATTCATTAACACCAATTAGCCACGAAATGGCATGACCAGCTATCCTTAGTAGCCACACACTCAGGTGACAAGCAACCTGAGTTTGACTGGGACAACATTATTATTATAGGACAAGCCAAACAGAGAACAGCCAGGGAATTCCTACAGGTATGGTTCTCATCCAATGATTCAATCAACAAGCACATCAACCGGGACCCAATATACAGGCCACTGCAGCGGACAGCTGGAACCGACAACCGCAAGTGGCAGATACAAATCACTATAAATGCCGGAGGAAAGATCACAGAAGTGCTTCACGGGAGGCTCCCAAACACTGAAGATGTCACCTAGACAGGGGACGAAACATCTGCAACACAAATTCCCAGCTCGGCGTACAGAACAACAACAAGGAATGTTCCACGTAACCCACAAAGGGACCAACATAACTCTCTGCTATAGCCTCATTTTGATCTGTAAAAAGTGAGAGAAGTCAAAGGAATTAAAGCCAACTAATTTTCAAACTTCTTGTTAACACCCTCTTGGCAGTTATCTCAGTCTCAGCTTATCATTTGCAATTTCTTTATTTGCCTGTCCCTTTCCTTTCTCTCTCTCTCTCTCTCTCTCTCTCCATCACTCTGAGGACCATCTCCATGTATTCTATTCACCTTCCTACTTGCCCCCTGCCCCCACTCCCACTCCCATTATCAATATTTCTTTTTCATAGAACCCCTACAGTGTGGAAACAGGCCATTTGGCCCTTCCAAAGAGTATCCCACCCTGACCAATTCCTCTACCATATTACTTTACATTTACTCCTCTCTAATGCACATAGCTGACACATCCCTGAACATGACGAAAAAATTAGTATAGCCAATTCACCTAACCTGCACAATGTTTTGACTGGGGGAGGAAACCGGAGCACCCAAAGGAAACTCACGCAGATATGGGGAGAATGTGCAAACTCTACTTAGACAGTTGCCTGATGCTGGAATTGAAACAAGGTCCTTGGTGTGTGAGACAGCAGTGCTAACTACTGAACCACCTAACGCCCTTCCCCAACTATTTTCAGTTCTGATGAAGGGTCAACTGAACTCGAAATGTTAACTCTGTTTCTCTCCCCAGAGAGAATACCAAACTTCACAAGTTACTCCTACACGTTTTTTTGAAGCGTAGAAATACAGTGGTAAGAAGAGCAGGTCAGAGGCTTGGAACTCTGTAGCAAGTAACTCACCAAAATAACTCATCATCTGCAAGGCACAAGCCAGGAGTGTGTTGGAATACCAGCTCCTTGCCTGGATGAATGTCACTCCAACAACACTCAAGAAACTTAACCCTATTCTGGGCAAAGCAGCCAGTTTGATCAGCATTCAACCATCAACTTAAATATTCAGTCTCTCTACCACCAATACACAGTAGCAGCAGTGTCTACCTTGTACAAGCTGCACTTTAGTGACTCACCAAATCTCCATCAACAGCCTCTTCCAAACCAACAATCTTTAACATCTAGAAGGACAAGGTGAGCAGAAACATAGGCACACCATCACTCGCAAGTTCTCCTCCAAACCACTCACCATCTTGAAAGGCAATTATGGGCAGAATTGTCCAAGACCATGAACGATGTGGGCTACTAAGAAATTTGGGGAATCATGTCAGATGTTGAATGAGGCTTTCTTGACAGTTGGAAGATGCAACTTGTTGGTCTCAATAAGTCCCAGATATCCGGATGAGGTTTTTGCTAGTGAGCAGTGAGAAGCTTATTAACAAAGACTATCATTCATTATCTCCCTCGCTATTATTTAATCACATCTCTTCTATTCTGTCACCCACCACATAGAAACTAAATTTTGTGAATACTGACATAAAAACCTAAGCACGTAGCTGTCAATTCCAACTCACTGCTTGTTCTTCCAGATCTCCATCTTAGATATCCATACCAATATCTCAGCACACTCTTCCTGGGCAGCAACTGCATGCACCACATATCCATGGAAGTTGCCATAGGATTATTATTGGGCTCACTGCCCCGTTCGTCAAACATCTCTGATCTACTTATAACATGATTTATCACTTTAATGTTGCACTTTAGGTCACACTGGTACCTACCATTGCAAAGGAACAGAGACCCAGCTCATGAGGTAAAGCAGGCTTACTACCAGAGCTGCTCGCTCACTCCCTTAGCACTCACTCAGGTTGAGTTTACCTCAATGCATCCTTGCCTTTTTGTGCTTTGGCCCCTCAGCCAGATCTTAAAGGCATATCGTGGTTTTGTCTTGTCTTGTTTTTTTTTGGTGCAGGCACAAAGCCAGACAGCTTTGTTGTGGTTGTTAGCAGTCATCAGTCAAGGCAATGGACATGTTGCTGAATGACATATTGCTACATTGATGTCACAACTACACCATGTGCTGTACGTCATTAAATCAAATGGCCATGTTTCAAAGTGAAAGGGGATAGTACTCAATCCAGTAAAGGGAGACACTATTCAGGCAGGAGATCCAAGCACAGTAAGTGAAGGGCTTGGGTCTGGTCTGTTGAACATTTATTACAGAAACTATCTTTGTGGAGCTGAGGATACAAATGTTGGGCATCACATCAGCCACCTTGGTTTTTTTGCCCTATTGGGTACTATTTTATCTTTGAATGAGAGTATAGCTTTGAATGAAATGAAATTGGATGGTAAAACTATTAGTGCTGCGCAGGTAGTGGAAAGCTAGTGAGATGTCCCAAGTGAGTGACTGGCAGACGCAAAGTATACAGAGTTAGCAGTGTGGATGGATGGGGTTGGTTAGGGTGAGTGAGGGAAAATGTTGTATATGATATTGAGGGCGGTAGAGCATGAACCTGGAGGTGGGTGCAGTGGCAGTGATTAGATTCCCTACAGGGTGGAAACAGGCCTTTCCACTCAACAAGTCTATACCGACCCTTTGAAAAGTAACCCACCCAGACTCATTCCCTCTGACTAATGCACCTATCACTATGGACAATTTAGCATGGCCAATTCACCTGACCTGCACAACTTTGTACTGTGGGAGGAAACGGGAGCACCCGGAGGAAACTCACGCAAACACGGGGAGAATAGGCAAACTCCACACAGACAGTTGCCCGAGGCTGGAATTGAACCTGGGTATCTAATGCTCTGAGGCAGCAGTGCTAACCACTGAGCCACCGTGCCGCCCCATAGCAGAGGGAAGATGGTGGTACTTCACCTGGAGCTTGGGTTATTGACCTTCTTCTTATACTGACCACAAGACATAAGAACCAGGAACAGAAGTAGGCTGTTCGGTCCCTTGAGCCTGTACTGCCATTCAATGGGATCAATATTGATCGGACATTTCTCAAGTCTATATTCCTGGCCTTTCAATGTTGGCTGTTCTTCCAGGAAGTTGAAACTGCACTGACCTGAATACTAACCTATGACCAAGTTGATAGACCCTGTTTCTGAGGGAGAGAGGATGTCCTTGGTCTGCACCACCTTCTTCACCAGGACCCTTTCCTAAAGTGGGGCACACATTTCCCCCTAACTGTCATGAATTGGGCAAATGGCATGAACTGCGCAGGACAGTTCCAGACTGATGATGCTTAACTGGCTGCACAATGGTAGCAAGGCCACCAAGGATCCTGGAATATCCTGACAGTGGTGAATACTTCCACCTATGGTGAGTGGGAGAATCGGGTTAGCATAGAATGAGAGGAGCACCAGAGGGGCATGAAACCTGTTTAATGGGGTATGTCTGGGATGATTGTGTAAGAAAACTTGCTGAGCCTCATAGAAAGAAACCATCTGTGAATCTTGTCGGAAGGAACATACAGCAAAAACTTTGGAAAATTCAGCCTTATATCGCTATTCCTTCATTATTGACTGGGTAAGAACTGCCTTTCTTACAGCATTGTCGGTGTACCTACAATAGCTGGACCATCACAGTTTAGAAGGTGGCTGATCATCACCAGGGCCTTTAAGGATGTGTAACAAATTCTAGCCCTGCCAGTGATGTTCGTGTGCCATAAAAGAATAAAAAAAGGCTTGCTTGATTTTATATTCATTTATTAAGATAATGTGCTGATGGTACTCTATTAAAGGATAACACCACATCACATTGTAATAGAAAATGATTAATATTTTTATAATGAATAGTACTTTTAATGCAGGAATCTCAACGTAAAAAACAAAATAATTGATTAAGGGGAGGATATTCTAAGATATTTAATATTTTAATAGTTAATATTTTAATCATTTTCCGACAGCATTGGAAGGTTGATCACCTCAACCATGAAAATATATATCCTGGATTAAAAGACTAAATCAAATAATCACAAAGGCTAAATCTAATGGAATTTTTTTTGACGTACACATTTGTTTATGATACTTTAAGGATTAGCAATTGCCAGCTGGTAGAGTGGAACAGGTTTCAAACAGAATGAACTGAAAGCAACCTACCTTCATTAATGTTATCCAGGTAGCAACTCTTATGATGAGAAAGGAAGGCAAAAATATCTCTTTCAGCAGATATTGCGCACTATTGCTGTCAGTATATTAAACTTAAGTCCAGGGAGGTGATGTTAGAAGTGTTCGCCAGGCTACAGTTGGAGTATTGTGTGCAGTTTTGGAATCCATGTTATAGGAGGGATGTGATTGTGCTGGAGAGGGTGCAGAGGAGATGTTGTCTTGGCTGGAGAGTTTTAATTATAGAGAGAGATCAGATAGATTGGGGTGTTTTCCGAGGAGCAGAGGAGAGTAAGAATGGACACAACTGAGATGTATAACTGAGGAGCAGAGGCAGGGCAGACAGGAAGAAACGTTCCCTCAATGGCAGGATCAATGACTGATGGCATAGATTCAAGATGAAGGCAGGACAGTAGAGAATGTGAGCTCAATGTTTTTCACCCAGAGGGTAGTTGGAAACTACAACTCTCTGCCTGTTGAGGTGGAGAGGCAAAAACTCCCATAACATTTAAAAAGGATTTAGATATACACTTGTAATGCATAGGCACCAAGGCTACGGGCTAAGTGTTGGAAAAAGGGATCAGAAAAATTAGTTGGTTGTTTTTGATTGAAGCAGTCTTGATGGGCTGAAGGAATTTTTTTTCTGTGCAATAAACCCCTATGACTATGATCTAATTGTACGCACATACTGGGCTGGATTTAATCTGACAATCTTGTCATTTGCCGGAGGCTCCAGAAGTCATTAGGGATTGGCCTCGTATGATTATTAGCTAATCCTAATTATGTGGTGGGCAGTCATTCATGGTGTCATTGGCTAGATGCCAGATGATATGTGGAGAATAGCACTGACATTGGGAATCTCACATTGTTCCATGGCTATGGAGGAGATGATGCCATGTTTCAAGGGTGACCGGTCTAGGATTGGAGTTGGAAATCATGTTTCATGCTTTTTAAGAAAACTGTACAGTTTAAATCTTCAGCATCTGAACCTGTATTAGTCCACCACTACAACCCAGAGAGAAAGTTCTTCGACTGTCACACGAGATCAATGGACAGCGTCAAAAGGTTCAACTAAAAGTCTGAAAGATCACAATTTAACCAATACGTTGCCCCATAGTTTAAAATGACGGAACTATAGCATCTCAGATTGGCCTGTCCCATTGTCTTTGTGCTGATACTGGTCAGCTTGGTTTGTGTGTAGTATTGTGCTATTCTACAACTGCATCCCCTGCAGAGTTTGAGGATAAAAGAACAGGGGAGATGATTCCTGTGTTATCACTCCCTCTCCCTTTCCTTGCAGGTAGCCTTTTGTATATTCCTTGCTTAGGGACTCGGAATTGTGCTGTCACTTTTCAGGATGGCCTCTCTGCTCCACTGTTGTGAAATTTTATTTCTGGCTTCTTATTTTCTTGCCTGTGACTCTGTCCCTGAGTGTCAACTCACCACATTTTTACAGACAGTAAATATTTCCAGATCAACACAATGCTCTGTGACTTAGTCTGCTGGAAGGCTGAAGGATTCTCACAATGAGTCAAAGACACCCCATGCAAGCCACCAGCATTCACTGGGCAAGGTTTCTGAAGGCATGAGAGACACATGGGTTCCATGAAATTGGACAAGCAGAAATGAATTGTGTCAAATTGCATCTCCCTGATAATAAAGTGGAAAATGAAGTTTACCTATAAGCTTCCCATTCTGTTACCTTGCCAAGGCTGACTTGCGTATTTACAATTTTCGTGCCACTGGGAGACAGATGTGTGACTCCTGTGCAATTCTCCATAGTCACTGCTATCTTATAGTGGGCTACACAAAATACAGTCTGTGATTTATAAATAGCTTGGAAAAAGAGAACAGAGGATGATATAAACAACATTTTGTTATTAATGCTTGAATATTAAAGAAAAAAGGCTTGCATTCATTTAATGCCTTTCACAATCTTAACACTTTATAGACAATGAAGTTCTTTTGAAGACTAGTCACTGTTGTAATGTAGGAAATACAGCAAACAATTTGTACACAGTAACCTCCTACAAAACGGTGGCACGGTGGATCAGCGGTGCCTCATAGTACCAAGGTCCCAGGTTCGATTCCAGCCCTGGGCGACTGTCTGCATGGAGTTTGCACATTCTCCCCGTGTCTGCGTGAGTTTTCTCTGGGTGCTCCGGGTTCCTCTCACAGTGCAAAGATGTGCAGGTCAGGTGAATTGGCCATGGTAAATTGTCTGTAGTGAGAGGTGCATTAGTCAGAGGGAAATGGGACTGGGTGGGTTACTCTCCAGAGGGTCAGGGTGGACTGGTTGGGTGGAAGGACCTGTTTCCATACTGTAGGGAATCTAATCTAAAACATTTGACCAGACTATCTCCTTTTAGTGTTGACAGAAGAATAATTGTTGGGAGACACCTCTGATAATCATAGATCAGTACCATGCAATCTTTTACAGTTACCTGAGAGGGGAGACATTGCACCTCAGTTTAACATTTCATCTGAAAGCAATAAAAATGATTTGGTGTCAAATTCACCAGCACCTTAGCAGAGATTAGAGATCACAATTAAAAAGGGAAATCTAATGAGCTGAAGCATTTTTCACTGTAGCTGTGAATATTAATAAATAGTCTGATAGAGAACTTCACAATTATAACAGATTGTGATGATATCTATGTTCCTTGTTCCACTTGGCAGGTATTTTGGATAGAAGTAAAGCACTGGGGCATACCGGGCGTGTGAAAGCATCAATGTGCTCAAATGGGTGGACATACATAGCAGGTACAGCGCAGTCACATCGGTTTAAGACTTTCCTCAAATAAGGATCTTCCTTTGTAATTGGGGTAGGGATACAAGTGCAAGACATGTCTGAGTAACCTACATTTGTGAGTCTAGTTGGCAAACTGAGAACTTTTTGATTGCTGTTTCTGAACAAAAGCCAAAGGTATGGGCCTGAAGATCAGTAAGAAAGGGCTAGATAACCATGACCTTTTCTGGCCTTCATTATCTTGCTGCCAGCAACCGTGACCATTTGTGTGACCATTTAATGAACATCCAAAAAGCCAAATATCAATTTCTTTCAGCATTCTTAAAAATGGGTGCTTACTGACCTGCAAGACTAGAGGGATTAAATATTCTAGTCTGCATTATTTCCATGGTTTCTATAGCCTTGCACTTGCTAAGTATGTTTCCAAGGTGCATTAGAGAGGTATATTGGGCTGATATGTTAATAAAGTCAAAATCTAAATCTATGTACTCAAGTACAAAAGTACGGGAGCACAGTGAAAAGTTTTCAATGTCACCACATCTAGTGCCATCATAATTAATGATAGAACATAACCATTTGTGAGTGTAACAAGGAGGTGTGAATTTGAGATAATCATAAAAGAATTTAGGAGAGATTAAGAAATATTGAAGGTAATCCTCTGGAATTCTCTGCTACAACCTGTTGTTGAAACACTTTAAAATTAATTTTGAGTGATTAAATGGTTATTTCAATACATGAGTATTAAAAGAATGAGAATTAACCAGGAATTAAACGTTGGTCATGTCGAAAAAAATTACTTCTACAGACTTGATGAGGTCAATAGCATGTTTCTATGTTGTGATATGCTGCGAACTCATGATGGAGATTTTTATTGTGCTGTTTTACACTGATGTGAATTTTTTTATGATGTAGCTTCCATCAAATTTGATATGGGAGAAAGAATGTACATGTAGATTTAAAACAGTTTTGACAAATACTTCTTCAATTGGCATGCTTTACAAAATGGTTAAACTGTATTCACAAATAGTTTGTTTTACACGAGTGCGAGGCCTACTCCTCTGTACAGTGAGAAAAGTTTCAATAATAATTCTATCAAGAACATTCATATGGCTCGAACTTGTGTTCCTGCATTTTGCAATGATTTGAAATAAAACACACTGATATTTGGGAAAGTGAATTTATTATAATCTGCTGTGGAGGTTAACGCAGATGAGATCATATTTTGTGAGAAACAGCTGCACCTCTATCATTTAGTTACAGTTTTGATTAATTTACATTTATTCTTAATGGGAACTTCGAATGCTGCCTCATTGCTTTATCAAAAATAAGGGGCACTATTCGGAAAATTGTTTCAGACTGCCTGTGCATCTAATTAGAGACAGCTCAATTGTTCATTCAATAAGTTTGTCTCCTGCCTGCCCATTCTGAACAATAATGCATCAGTATCTTGGCACTATATTCTCTATTCAGGTCATCATTACTCTTACAATATATTATTATTGATAGCTTTCCCCTTAAGCCTGTCTCTTTATTAGTAGATTGTGACAGATGAAGGCTACCCTTTGCTATGTTTTATGGCATTTTCCAGCAATAATGCCAGGAGCATTCTAACCGCTGGTGTTGCATATTTATTGATCGCCATATTCCCCAATAATCTGATGTGTGTCACATTTGACAACATTATGAGGAGAGGTCAGCTATAAGGGGCTAATGAAACTGCTACAAAGATGGATGTTGTTTTGTACAGCATTAACCTTGCAAATAGCTGTCAGTAACATGCTTCAGTAAGGCCATTCTGCTTGAGCTGCCCCAACTCTGTCAATGTTGACATTAACATTAAACAGAACCTGAAGCCATTTAATTCAGGATTCATCTACAATAAAAATGTGGTCTATATGGCATCATTCCAAACCAAAATCTTATTAACTGCATATATTGCTTGTGGCAAAATATGAGAAATTTCAAAATTGCTTTGGCCATCCTAAATATATAAAGGTTTTGGTAATGATGATGTAAAGTTGAATGTGAAATAGTTGAATGCTGAAGCATTAGGGTATGGACGGATTGCTGCTTGGTTTAATCTGTTATTGTTATTTAATAATTTAAAAATGTTACATTATGCCACATCAGGTACACCTGCCCTAGAGTGCATTATTGCAAGTAAAAAGGTTGTGCTTTCACATCTCAAGGCATGAACCACTCAAAATAACCTGATTTAGTTGAGTAAGCTTTGTCAGTATTTGGGCTGACCAGTAGATGGAGCAATATTTAAAAGCATATTCGTTAATGTTGGGGTTCAAAACTCGTGGTTTGGAAATTCATCCTCCCAAATATAGCTGACTGAAGTTATACTGCGAATTACTCTGGGACAATATTTTCTCTCCTCCTCAAAGCTTTTGTAAAATAAAGTAAGTACTGATTTAAATAATTGATTGAGGTTTTGAGGAATATACCCAAATATCAGGAATCAAAGAAGCAGGGGAGGCATGGTGGCTCAGTGGTTAGCAATGCTACCTTGCAGCATCAAGGACATGGGTTTGACTCCACCCTTGGGTGACTGTTCGTGTGGAGTATGCACATTCCCCTGTGTCTGTGTAGGTTTCCTCTCACAGTCCAAAGATGGGCAGGTTAGGTGGATTGACTGTGCTAAATTGCCCATAGATGGATTAGCAATGGGAATTTCAGGGTTGGAGGGAGGGTCTGGTGAGATGCTCTTTGGAGGGTTGGTGTGGACTTGATGGGTGGAATGGCCTGCTTCCACACTGTAGGGATTCTCTTCCTGCATTCTTACTTGACGATAAACCCTACCTATGGTGCCATGTGCACATAATATTTGTGTTTGAACATACCAGAGGTAATCCATCTATGAGTTTTCAGTCACAGTTGTCTTTACAGGGGAAGGCTATAAACATATCTCAGACAGTCCCACCAGAGATGTAAAGGAAAAAATATCTGATTTTGCATGCTAGCACCTGGTGATGAAAATTGGCCCTTGATGGATTGATATTGGGTGATTTTGATGGTAGATGAATAACTTATGAAACTTGTAAAGGGGTAGGGAAAGGAATTAAATTAAAAGCAGTTTGTAAATGAATAAATTAAGTTTCAAAATATATGCAGATTTTCTAAATTGAAGGAATAAAGACCTACATCAGCTAATTAAATTATTAAAAGGCTTCCAGGTATCACATTGTTCTAGTAAATCAAGACCCAAAGGCAAAATGAAAGAAGTCAAAAATATGGTGCTGGAAAAGCACAGCTGGTCAGGCAGCATACGTCATGGGTATGATCCTTTGATTAATAATGCCAAATAGAATAGTACACTTCCACCGAGTTATGTTCTACTCTCACAGAGATGGCATCTAATAGCATGAATAATCTCACTGTGTCTATGCTGCACATTCAGTGCACCCATTTTATTAAGTAACTATAATTTTTGACAAACATTAGCTGAAATTATAGTAGTGAAGGAGGGGAAACCATAATGATATCCACCCTCTATGTAATTGTTGATATGATTTAGCCGTAAAATATTTGCATCTGGTGAAATTGAGTTACTTTAATATCCATGATTCCAATTAAAAGATATGTTGGATGCTAATCTGATTCCAATTCTGTCCTTGTATGCTTTTTACCTAGCCGCATACCTGGACCTGCCTTGACGTGGGTTGCATTTTTAGCACAGCCAACCATTCTCTCCAACTCTCAGCCCTCATTTCACTTATGTAGCTTATCTTCGGTGCTAGCTTTCTATCAATAATCCCTTGTTTGTCTAACCCCTTCACATCTCTTTCTCTCTGGGCTCCATTTCCATTTAGTTGCTCAGTACTGTTCACCAACGTGCCCTCATCACTACCACATCATCTTCGGCATAAGTTCCACCTTTTCCTAATTGCTATCAGTTGTGATGAAGAGTCACCAGACTTGAACATTAATTCTGCTTTCTCCCCACTGATCTTCCAGAACTGTTGAATTTTGCTGGAAATTTCTGTATTTGTTTCAGATCTCCAGCATATACAGTTCTTTGTTTTGTTTTATCTTATTATGGATGGTAATGATATGCTTGCTTATAACAGAACTATTTTTATTGCAATGCATCACAACAATGACTGTGTGCTAAACAGGCTTTGGTTCAATTATTGGAAATATCTTATTTCAGAAGCTAATTAATGCAAATAACATTTAAAATAGTAAGGCTTTATCATGGAGGAAAACAAAATAAATTATGTCACAGGAAAATTATGGATACATAATGTCAACTTGCTGAGTGATGCATCTTCTATCACTCAGCAAGCAGAATAAGGCCCCACTAAGAATCTGAAATCCAGTCGATTGACTCTTACCATTAACATTTTCAGTAGCTAACACTCCTGCCTTCAAGTCAGAAAACTGTGACTTCAAGCCTTACTCCAAGATTTGTTCACATCACTCTAAAATGGTTCAAAATAGACAGTGTCATAGAAATTCAGTAGGTATGGCAGTATTTGTAGAGAGAGAAACAGAGTTAATGTGTCTAGTGCAATATGACTCTTCATCTTCTGCCCTAAAGAAGAGACTTATCAGACTTGAAATTTTATTTCATTAATCCTTCTCTTTGCTCAGGCAATGACCTACAATCTTTCAAAGTTGTCAATATCAGCCTTTATGGAAAAGCCTAACACTGCTCCTGCTATTCTGTTCAACTGTTGCCCTTCCTCTAACGCACCCTTCCACTCTAAAGTCCTTGAATCATCTAATTCAATTATTTTGCTATACTTTACTCATGACACCAACGTCTCTAGGTTATAGTCACTAACAATATCCTCAGTGACAACAGTTGCAGGACAGCACCATTCCTTATGTTTATTGACTTCTCAATATCATTCAACACCATCAGTCATTGCTTCGCACCCCCCTCCCCAATCCATTGTACATATCTATTAGATTCCCTTTGCTTGGTTCCACTCCTAACTACATTAAAGCAATCAACGCATCTCCAATAATAGCTTCTTTTCAGATCCCTACATGATATCATCTGCAGTTCTCCATTGAGATATTTACCCGCTGTTCCTCAATAATATAACTCTTTGGACACAGGATCAGCTTCCATACATAGCGGATAGAAAATGTTGAGTACTTCCTTTTTAAAATATCTCACCAAGTCACTTGTGTTTCTAATGAAAGGAATGATTAACAAGCATTGCCCATGAGGGGAACAATAACAAAATAAGGAGGGTAGGAAGAGAGGGAGGAAACTAATTTCAAATGGAAAATTCCCTTTATAGTATTTTCTGTTCCTATATCCACCGATGTGCTATTGTTGCATGTTATTAACTCAGGGATTATGCTGTATTTCTTTGAATTGAAAGCTACAGAAGTTGAGATGATTGCTTTTGTTGATTCCAAAAATGTCAGTCCCTTCTACTGGGATTCATATGAGGACTGGTGTAGAACACCTTCAGCAAAACTGAATGGTCACAATATGCATGTGCTGGGCTGAGAATTATAAAGTAACTCAATGGTTCTTTTTTTTAAACAATTGGAGACAACTATTGATTTCTTGATAATTAAGTGGTTATAATACCTGTCTGTGATCTCTTTTGTCAATATCTCAATATTTATTTGCACAAGGTTAAGATGTGTAACGTGTTCGATTGTTCAATAAGCTAAATGATTGACAATTGTAGGAACATTAATTTTTTGCGTAAGAAAAAAGATTTGAGATTTGTGAGTTGGCATGGGAGCTAAAAGAGACCGTGTGGCAATTGAGTGTTGAGGGAGTGTGAAGGGTAAGGGCTAGAAGGTCCACACTTTTGATATAAATAAGCCAAAGTCCTAAGGGAACCAAGTGGACTTTCTGACTAACATTGGCACTCACTGTCCCTGTGGCTACCTATACTTGCAAAGAGCAAGGATTAAATGATCATTTCCACCTTGGTAATTTGTAACTAGTGTAGCATAACAGTGATCATTGCTGATGGTTCAACTACTTACAATCTATAGTAATGATTTGAATGGAAAGACCAAATATATCACAGTTAAATTTGCCAATGACACCAGGATGTTAGGAAAGTAAGTTGTCAAGAGGAGGTAGAGAGCATACCTGAGGGTTTAGATAAGTTAAATGTGTGGGCAAAAAATGGTAAATGGGACATAATATGGAAAATGTGAACTAGTTCACTTTCTAATAAAGAATAGAAATGCAGTATACGATTTAAATGGAGAGAAGTTTCAGAAGTTGGTGTAACAGAGAGATCTGACTGTCCTGGTGTATGAATCACAGAAGGTTAGTATGCAGGTGCAGCAAGTAATTGGGAAGGCAATGGAATGTTGGCATTCCAACGGGAATGCAATATAAAGGAAAAGGAGAATAGAATATTAATGTAAACTCATAAAAACAAAACAGTGACCACAACAGGTTCTGTGGGTTTGTAAAAAAGAAATATTTAGTTCAGTCAAAGGTGGGTCCATTCCAAGCAGATTTAGAAGAATTTATGTTAAGGAATAGAGAAATAGCAGGAAAGATAAATTATGACTTTGGGGTGGAACTTTCCCAACAACTGAACAATAGTTGCATTGGCAAGAAAGTTGGGAAAAGTGGGATGATATTGGCATCAAGGAGAATCACAAGGTCAAGAGCAAAAGGTCCCATTCTCCAACCCAGTGTAGAAGATCAGGATGAGAATCTTACTGTGAGTAGTGGGAGGTGTATTTTCATCAACTTGTATGGATTAGCATATCATTATTAATATTAATTTATCTCACCTCATTCATATGCAGTTTCCAAATCTCCCACCCACCAGATAGAAAATAGATGACAGCAGTTCCCTATATTAGAGTCAGAGCAATTACCTCGTGACTTCAATTTCCTGCATGCTTCTCCAGCCCTCCATCGTGGACACCAGTCACCAACATCTCAGGGCATACTCCAAGTACAGTGACGCCAATAGCTCCCCCATCCGCAGATACCAGCTAATTGCATCCTCATGGCAAATCTCTAATTTACTTATCATACAGTTCTGCACTTCAGTGCTACAACTTGGATTGCGCTGGCACTTTTCATTGCAATGCTGCTGACAGGACATTTTATATGGCAGTATCCATGGAGAGAGACCAGTTCTGAAGAAGAGACATAACAGACATGAAATGTTAACTCTATTCCTCAAACCACAGATCTGCTGGGTTTCTCCAGCATGTTCTGTTTTAATTTACAAATGTGATGATATATTTACAATCAAGTTTAACCTATGCCACCTTTACCCTCTTCCCTTCCTTCCCACTATGTCTCAGTGCCGTCCCAGATTGTGTAACTGGTCCAGATGCAGCCCACCATACAATGGAATCTATTAGCCTTGAAGCTTTGGATGGACCTGGGTTATTTGTACCTAGTGGACCCAGACATGCTGAATGTGTCCTGCCCAGTGGTAGGTGCACCCTTGTTGACTTGGATTCCCACAGAGCTGAGGGTGGCACACAGGTTGGAGGTGGAAGGCCTGGCTATCTCTTGAGTGTTCAAAGAGAAGACTTCTATGTGATGCCTACTCCGGCTGAGTATCTACTAGCACTGGCCTGTATCTTTGAGTTAAAAGGGCATTTAGAGTGAAGTCAAGGTCCTTTAACCAATGGCTGGAATGATGGACTGCAGGTCCGTCCTACCTGTCCATCTTACGTTCCACTTATCTGCTCCATCCTCCCCTCTGACCTATCACTATTACCCCCCATCTGCATTTACCTATCACCTTCCCAGTTACCTTCCCCCATTCCCTCCTTTTTGTCTCTCAGCCCCCTTTCTCCCCTGCCTCAAATTCCTGATGAAGGGCTGAAATGTTGACTGTCTTTCTCCTTGGATGCTGCCTGACCGGCTGTGATTTTCCAGCACCACACTTTTCAACTCTGACCTCCAGCATCTGCAGTGTGCTCACTTTCTCCTGTTTCTATATCCAGCAGACACTGAGTGAGCTGTACACAGCTCCCAATGGCAGCTGCCAATCTGCCCAGCAGCCAGACATTGTTTGAACTATGCCAGAAGCAGCATAGTCCAAACAGCATTAGCAGCGTTCTCCAATCTTTGAGTCAGTTTACCTAGTCTCTCTGACAAACCTGATTGCTCCTGTTGCATCTGCTTCTGAACTCTGTGAAGTTCTGAAATGCTAACACCATGGGGTCCCTGGGGCTGAGTAGGTGCCTAGTCTCTGGCTTTTCTCTGAAGGCCAGTGATATGGGGCATTTCTTCCTTGACCTGCTGTGGAGATGTGGCAGGGAAGTGCTCACTTGAATGTGGTCACACTCTAATCTGGTGGAAATACCCATCGGGATGTCAGACTTTGAGCTGGTGAAGAGTGCAGGAGGCAGCCTTGCTCATGTATCCACTGAGGGACCTATGTTTTTCTTTCCTCAGAGGTGGAGAAGGATGTGTCTTGTCGGATACTCTCTGGATCACGGAAACTGTGTGGATGACACTGTTACTGCAGGAGACAACGAAGGATCTGGGCATGCTAACAATACATTGAGAGCAGTGGTAACAGGACAGCAGCATAACAAAGGACAATATTTCTTATTTGGTTGCCAGGACATCACTACTGTCATGGTTCTCACTGGCCAGGGCTAGGATATTCTCCTCATAGGATATGAGGAATACAAAGTCTGATATCTCAACATCTATCTTAGCTCTCTCTGCACTACTGTCAGCTATTTTCTCCTGATGTGAGATGAATGAAGGGATTGAGTGAGATGGAAGTGGCTGCCACAAATGTTATTGCTAATGCAGGAGCAAGAAGGTGGTGAGGGTGACCCCTGTGAATCAGTAAGCAGGACAGAGATCATGCAAGGTTAATAGGATTTGGGAAGTTAGTACCATTGAGTTTGTCAACCATTCTGAAATACAAGACAAACTTCTTGAAACAATCTGACAAGTTAGCATGCTTTCCAGCAAGGACGAGGATGAGAACAGCTGCCTATGTCAATGTCTGTGTCAAGAAGTTCTGCAAATGTGGTTCAAGGTCGCATGAGCACAGAACTTAATGGCCCAATCCAGAAGGAAAGGGGAAGTCACCCTGGCAAAGAAGTTGGGCCCCAAGGGGTTTACCTGCAGTGACGGATGAATGAACTGATTCAAGAAAAGGCATGAGATTGTTTTATGGGAGGGAAGCATTGAGGGTGGTAATTATGGCAGGAATATCAGATGATTGGTAGAAAAATGGTCCCATCCATGTCCTGCATGAGTAAACAACAAGAAGCATTTTTTTAAAATGGGAAATGAAACTAAACTATTTTACCATCTTTTACCAGATCTCTCTTCAGTGTTTACCAATGAAATATATAATGTTGGAAAGTGAAATAGGAAATGTGTGACTTCAATGAATGAAAATGAAAAGCCATTGCTTCTTGTGATAGGAATATTCATAAAGCCATGTTCCTTTCTGAATGTCAAGACATTGTCCAGGTAGTATGAAGCTATCAACACCATCTTGATGATCAGGGATGTGGACAAAATGGATCAATGGAAGATAACAGAAGCTTGTCATAATTACAAGCAGCTGCTCTGTACACCCTGACATCACTGGCATCAACATCATCAAAACTGGCACTGGTCCTTCCAACACCCCAGCCCAGCTCTCGCCTGTGGATCGGGGAGAACTAGGAACTGAAAGTCAAATTGTCCATGACATACGGTCTCTCAGGTTATTGAGACCATTGATAGAAAAAGGGACAACTCAAAATTAAATTTAATGCTGATGTCGATCTTTTCTGCAGCAATACTTTGCTCTGTTCTATTACCCTAATACACTCTGTATAGTATGATCTGCCTATGTTGCATGCAAAACAAAAATTTTTATTATACCTAGGAATGTGCAATAATAATAATAATAATAATAATAATAATAATAATGCAAATCAACTGATCTGTTCCAGACACTATGTTCAGGATGGAGAAAGTGCCGAAGATGATGATGAAACCACAATTACCAATTAATTCCCATGACATTAGGTTTAAACAGGTTATCACGAAACAAGAGGCTGAGAGTGAGGAGGACCCAGGTGAAAGGGATCAGCTCAGTGACAGAGGGACTCCAGCAGAGTCAACCATGGAAACTTGCTCCAACACAGTATGCTGCAGAATAGAACAGGCAGACAAAACCATTTATTGATACAATACATTCTTAAAACAAATAGTTTGAGGAGACTGATGTCCCTGAAGAGTGCAATGAACGGCTGTTTGCTCACCAGATTGTTTCTCTAGCGTGACCTCAAAGGCTATACAGATGATCAGAGACTTGGTTCTGCAGCATTGAAACTCAGAAAAGATATTTGACTTTGGTGATAATATGGTTGACAATATTGCAGTCGTCCAAAGACGACACACTAAAGATTACATTTTTTTTGGACCTGACTTCCTATATTTTTGATGTCTTTTATTGTACAAGTTCAGGCCATTGTAAAGTGTGAACACATTTACAAGTAAAGACATTTTTCACATAATTATCTTGTAACTCTGTCCTCATGTGTATTTTGTTGACATAGAGTGCAGTTGTAGGCAAATTGGATTTCATAGGGGTGTCTTTGGCTATCTTGAAGCTCTCTTTATGATCGCCCTCTGAGATTTGGCTTATCACAAATTTACTGTTTTTGTTTTTAAGCAAGTAGCAAACTATATTAGTGCAGATCGTTCTTTAATACACATGTCTTTAATACAAATTTACTATAACACAATTGACGAATTGGGGACACTGTTTCTATAGTGCAAACTTTTAAAGCGTGTATTGATTATAACGCAATACCGGCCCCACTAGTTTAAATGGTGCTGCTATTATGCGATTTTATTACAATGCAGGATTGCACGCGAATGGAACTACCACGTTATAGCAGAACCAACTGTAGGTGGGAGGAAAGAACCAAAAGAGCGGAAAATAAGTGATGTCGAATGACAGAAGGAATGATAATGCAAGGCGAAAGGACATGATAATAGGGTAAGGCAGAAACAAAAGGTGAGTCTAGAAGAGCTGTGAATAGTGACAGCAGAATTATTACCTGCACCTGCTATCCAGAAGATTGGAAGAGTGGTTATGATCTGAAATTGTTGAAGTCAGTGTTGGACCTGGAAGGTTGTAAAGTGCCTAATCAAAAGACGGACGATAATGATACTTCCTGTTGTTCCAGCAGGTGAATGCAAAGTCAATAATAATTTAACATGAAAAGTCTAATTAGATTTAGATTTTTTGTTGTCCTCAAGAGACAGTGACAGGTGTTTTTTTTATTATGCTTCCATTCAGCTTCATTACAACAGTGGAGGAGGTCAAGGTCAGAGAGATTGAATTAGGAGTGAGGTGAAGAATTAAATTGACAATTGCCTGAAAGGTCAAGGTTACACTTATAGTCTGAATGAAGGTGTCCAAAAGCTATTGCCCAAACTACATTTGGTCTCTCCATTTTAAAAAGGAATTGTGTCAGACGTGACAAATACAGTACACTATACTAAACTGGAAGAAGTGTATAAAAATAAGTCAAGTGTTTGACCTGGAAGATATGCTTGGACTTTTGTATGATGACAGGAGATGAGATAAAAGACAATTGCAAAGGGGTCTGCCATGATTTGGGCAAGGCCTAGGGTGTCACACAGGGAATTATATTTTTGGAATGCTGAAAAGAAAGCAAAGGGGAAGGATTCTATTCTGGTGCCATCGGATGGTGGTGGTGAAAATGGTGAAGGTTAATCACTGAAAATGAAGGCAGGTTGGGTAGAGGTTAAGGACAAGGGAAACTTAATTGTAGTTCTGGAAGGGTGGGGAAAAGATGAGAGTAGAACTGTAAGAAAAGGGATGAACACTACTGAGGGAGGATCCTGCCAATCATGGTGAGAGAAAATTGAAGATATTTTGGAAGCACTGTTAACAGACAGTGGCATCCTTCCATTACCAACAAAGAATTGGTAATTTCTACTGTCATTATTTTACTCATCCTCCATTCTTGTTCTTTCTTCCTGCTACCTCTCCCTCATTTTCCCTTCATGCGTGTACTTCTTCTTCTCTTTCCAGCTATTTTAAATATGAGATATACTCCAATTAGTTGCTAGTTTATTGTCTTTGTCATGTGTATAATGGCTCAATGAGATGGTGGAAATCCTTTCCAGGGCAAGATATAGTATTGTATCCAATTTCAGATTGAAGAACTGGACCAATTGAAAAACATGGAAGAAATACTAATCGCTGTGATTATGCTCTTTAAACAGGGATGGATTATCTCAATTGGCTGGACTTTTGATTTGCAATGAAATGTGATGCCAACAGTGTGGATTCAATTACTGCACTGGCTGAGGTTACCATGACGGACTCTCCTTCTCAACCTCTCCCTATTTCTGAGGCATGGTGACCCTCTGATTAAACCACCATCAATCATCTTCCTCTAACGAGAGAGCAGCCCAATGGTCTGCTAGGGTTATGGTGACTTCACCTTTAGTCTTTAGCATCACTAGCTTCAAGGGTTTTGGATTGTTACACCTTAATGTTTGTGTAGCCTATAGTATCTACAAATTTACTAATGTGAGCTTAACATTTATCCCATTGGGTCCAGTGGTCAAATGTGATTGGATCATGGAAATCCAACCTCATCATACCTGCAGATTTGAAATTTGAAAAATCACATTGCTTGAGAAATTTAGCAGGATTGGAAGGATCTGTGGAGAAAGAACAAAGTTAATGTTTGAGTCCAAAATGCCACATCTTTAAATTTCACTTTCTGTTTTTATTTCAGGGCTTGGCTTTCAGATACCTTGTGTGGTCGATGCGATTCCCAAAGGAAGAACAGTGAAGGTAGTGCAAGACACCCTCCTCAACCAGATAAAAGGATTTGTCTTGCTGGCAGTACATCAACAGCACTGTTATTACCGCTATATCAGAATCTGGATTCTGACCGACAGTTTTCCTGGTCAGGCTGATTCATTAGGAAGTCACAGTAGAGAACAATTTTTTTTCCACAAACCCCAAGTCATAACTACAAACCAAACTCTCTTTCACGTTGTGAGCAGTCAACGTCATTTTACAGGTACAGCATGCTTTTGGAAATGGTCTGAATTTCCTGCAAAGTGCTTGCCTGGTCATTTATTTGACAACCTCCCGTTGAAAATGCTACCAAAGGCCTTCGGGTGAATGACTGTTAGTTTTAGTTGCAATTACATAAACTGCCACAAATACGACAAGTTTTGTGATGCCTGTTGCACACAGAGCCCCCTGAAGGCCTCCAGCTGACTGAGCACTTTTAATGTTACACATTTTGGCCCATGCTGCTGTCAATAAAACAAAGGGTTTTTCTGCTGCTATGACCCAGGTCAGTTATCTGGGCCCTCCGTCAATCCCATTCTCTATAATTACACACACAAAGGTTACCAAGATCCACAGCTAATTTGCAACCTATTTAGCAGAATTTAATAGCAGGTATTACTGCTGCTGTGGTAATTAAGGGTCTTTGTCAATAAGACGGAATAGATGGCCACACTTTGTTGCAATCAGTGGACTCTTGAGAGCCTAAAGGAGTGAAAAGCAATGAGAGTAGTAATCCATTTTGTGAACAGCAAGCTTTGCCATCCACTCGCTCCCTTATGAAAACTACCAATAGAATAATAATTCCCCAGGCAGGGGAAGTAGACAAAGGTACTCAGCCTCCAGCTTGTGATTTTTATACTTTTTATTTAGTCTTCTGTGATTTTTTTTCATGCTTCAGGCTATATTTGATGAAGTGTTGTTTAAACAATGCAGGAGAAAATGGAGAGTGAGACTGAGAGAGAAAGAAGTGTATGGGTTTATTTGAAAGAAAACGAGTTTTTAACCAGGTGGATGCGCATTAGCTTTTGTAAAGATCTGAGTACGTTTTATTAATGATATCTTTTGGATCAAAAAAATTACAAAAACAAGTGGCTGAATGAAAAGATGGAGAGAGTCATTTAGTGCCATCTCTGTGCTGAGTTATTAAACTGCAAATGGGTCGCAAACAACAAGCGAGAAGTGAACTTCATACAATGTTGTAAACCTTGTTCCTGATCGCTAATGTACTACTGAATGGCCTAGTATAAGAGAAAGGAGAGGCTTGTATGACAATACAAAGAGTGCTTTAAGGTGTGCACTCTCTCTGTGGTAATTGGCGAAGAAGCTGTATTTCACTCACTGATTTCCTGCCTTTTTAGAGCTTTTAACAAGCATGATGCTTTTAATAGCAGTTTGAGTACCAGCCTTATTGAGGTTTTGCTTTAAACTAGCACTAACCATATTTTCTCTTTGCCACTAATGTCTACAGAACTCGTACCTTTAATCTTTTCCAGATCAGGCTTTACTTCTGTACTTCAATTACTCACTACACATCTATCATATATCAAATAATTCAGAATTTGTCGTAGCTTATTAAACTTAAATATCTAACACTTTCAAGGGAATTTTGATGGAAAATTGCCATTTATCATATGATAGCAAACAGTTGAAATCATACATTTTACTGAAGAATAGATGGCCAAAGAATATTTCATAATTTGAAAGACTACAAAATTATAATAAAAATGTTTGTTCATATTTCATTTAAACAGAAAAATTGTACCACATACTTTGCCAATCATTAATATTCAAGTCTAATTGTGCTAACATTAAGGGTTACATGTACTATGGCAATGAGGTGAGGAAGAACAATGAATTACAGTTTACTCTGATATAGCCAGATAAAGAGATATTTTGGGAGGTAATTATTATTATTATGTCTCCCATTTTTATTTTATTTTTTAGTCAATCTCTCAAATTGTCCCAACATTGTGCATCAGTGCTTCAAGCTTTTGCATATATGATATTTTACATGCTTGTAAGGTGATCAGAATTGATAATGCTTTTTCATCTACCTGCTGCTTCCTCTAGTCAGTGATTTTGAGGTTGAGGTTCAAGATTGAGATTCTGTCCATTCAAGGGCCATTGACACAGAAACAAGCCACTAACCATCAGTGGGATGTTTGCAGTGGAAAAAAGATACTCAAAATAAGTCTAACTTCTTTAGAAATAGAAAAGATTTCTGAAACTACCAATCAATGTTCGCGACAAGCAAAAATAGGTAAATTAAGCAAAATGACAAATTATAGAATCTCTACAGTGTGGCCATTTGGCTGCTCAAGTCCACAAAGAGCATCCCACCCAGACCCACCCTCTACCCTATCCCTATAGCCCTGCATTTCCCATGGCTAATCCACCTAGCCTTCGTACCGTGTACATTGTGGGCAATTTAGTATGGCCAGTCCACCTAACCTGCACAGCTTTGAACTATGGGAGGAAATCAGAGCACCTGGAAGAAACCTACACAGACCCATGGAGAATGTGCAAACCGATCGCCCAAAGCTGGAATTGAACCCATGTCCCTGACACTGTGAGGTAACAGTACTAATCACTGAGCCACTGTGTCATTTAAAGACACTTACAAAAAGCAATCAGCTAAAATTCAATTTCTTAGACAGTGGCAGTTTGACTTGACTATTTCAAATATAATTTCATCTGAATTGTTAATATATAATAATTCACATCAAAATAATGGCTAATAGAGAAGCCATTTAATGCTGAGTAATTTACTTTGCTGTGTTTGTGCTTCAGGTTAGACTGTTTTGTTTAAAAGAATGCTATTTCTTTCCATAAAGCCACTTGTACTCGTTGACACATGGAATTAAAAATATACTTTATTCATAAACAGTTCCTGCATCAGTTCTGTACAGTCTTTGCATATAAAGAACAAACAAATATTGTAATTTGGCTATCCCTGCAGTTCCAAAAATATCCCAAGGCATTTCTTACTAATGCAGGATAATACTTGCAGACATTTGAGGCACCGAGAATGTCTGAAAGCTGAATGGACTCCCATGGTGCTTTGACAGAAAGACTTCAGGTGGTGGTCTTTCCCCACAGTGCAACAGCTTCCCTAAGCTTCAGTGCATCCCTCAACACGTAGTCCTGGACTTTGGAATTTGCAGTCTGTAACACTCGGCTGAGGTCAACATTTTACACTGGAAGACCAGCAAGCTTTAGGCTGACCAAAGAGCATTTTTGATTGAGTTGATGGTCTTCCAAGTGCAGGTGATGTTTGTCTCAGTGTGCGTCCCAGGGAACAGACCACATGGGAGTAGATGAAACATGTTTGATTGTGTAATAGTAGGATTCTGCCCTGCCCACATATCTTGACTCACCTCCTACCTGCCACAATATCTGCAGCGTCTGTTTATAACAATGGCTCAAGTAGCTTTGGACCAAACTGTTCGTTACCATGTTCAGAGATTTCTAAAGTTAAATCCACATGGCCTGAGCTGAATTTTTCCAGTTTGAAGGACACTGGTTTGGAGGAGGTGCTGAGAACAAAAATTGGAAAATCTCTCATCATGTTAGTGTCTATCCTGATCCTGTGATTGAGTGATCCTAATGGGTGGGGTCTGATTGACTACCTGCCTGGTAGCAGCAGGTAACTATTTATCAACTATATCTCATTTGGGGACAAATCAGTTAGGTCACCGGGATTCTCCTCCTGGCAGATGGCTTTGTGTAGAGTAGAACTGGATTGATTTGTTGCTGAACAGTATTAACCCAATATTCTGTATTATGTTAATTTACTGTACTTGCCAAAAGATTGAGTTTACAGTCTTCTTTGGGAATACTATAAGCTTTTTCTTTGTGTATATATTCAAGATTGCCATCCAAATTGAAATATTTAAATATTTTACAGGAATAATTAGTTACTTTTACCATCAAAGAATGTTCTAATATGAAACAATCTGTATCTACCCATTTAAATTCCATAAAGGATGTATGAAGACATTTTTATTAAGTGTAATCATAATTATAGCATTTTAATATTTTAAAAGTAGTGTGATGTATTAAGAACGTGTTCATTTTTTTCCCATTATTTGGAGATTCAGCCAGTTCTGCCAGTGGCCCAAACAGGTTGCTGGCCTGCAGCAGTTTGAAAGAACCTTAGTCTTTCACATATGGCACAGGGCTATCTTTGTCCAGACGGACTATAGTGCCCTCGGTCATTAGGTGGGGCAGTTCAAGTACTAGGTCCTTGCAGAGTGGTTCCAGGACTAGTGACATTGCAGCAGAAGGGCAAAAGGTGAAAAACAAACTCAGGGGGTCAGAGGTCAGAGTTGATGGCCTCTGGGGCAAAGTCTGGCCAAGTTAGCACTGACAATTTGCTGAGTGGTTGGTCAAGAACATCTCAACTCTACATACATCGTGCAGTTATAAAATAGATTTCAGAATGATTAATGGAAGACTATTTTGAGAAGTAGTTATCATTATCATTGTATATGAACTTTACATTTTTCAAATGCATAATTATATAATTAAAATTACATTTTAGCATAGAAAAAAATATTGTTATTATGGTTAAACCACATTAATTGCATATTTGCATGGTTTGAGCTAACTGTATTAAAGTAACCTTGTGCAGCCACTGATATAATTAAAACTGAGGTCAGAACTAAACATAATAACTCAGGAACTCAAATAATAAATTTTCAAATTTTAAAAATCATGAATTTCAATACTGGAATGATATGGCTATTTGTTTGACACCAAAAAGTGCAAATTGAATGCAGTATCTAAAAAAGGTAATGTTGCAAAAGGACCTAATATTCAAATCTCACTTCAAATTAACTCCACTCCAAAAACTCTACCAATGATCTACAATGTTAACTCTAGCTGTGCAGTGCTGCCGCATCCAGTTGATATTATTCAAACATTGACTTTCATTGATCCCCCAGTCTCTCAATTTGGATATATATTGATTATCCAGCCCAGTGACTGCCTCCAGCCAATATCTACTCATAGAATGCTATTTTAGCTAAGGTAACTTCAGAAAACTTTAAGCCAGAAAGGAGATGGGGAACAGTCAGAGAAAATGCTGTTGGTGAGAGAAAATTTCAAGGTCAGCATTTACCCCATTCACTTATTTAATTCTTTTCTCCTACTAGCTCCTCTTCTTTCTACAATTTCTCAAATATCAAGTCCAAACTTTCACACACAAGCTGTTGCAAACTCAGACCTTCCCTTGCTTTGATGCTTCAAATGGGACAATTTTCGCAATAGTTACTTCCACCTTAACATTTTAATGCTAATTATACCAAAATGGTCTTCCCACTACTATTCCAGTACAACTGAACAATGTCCTTGTTGCAGTTTGAATCACCCTCAGCTGCATGAACAACCCAATTCATCTAACCACCTCTGCAGCATCTTGCATCTTTATTTTGGAGATCAATCACAAGGACATATGAATGTATACTGTGTTCAAAAGCAAGGGATTGATTCTGTCTCTGCCACTGCTGTAAATCTCACTTCCAGCCTTACTCACTCCACTCTCGGAAACCTTCTAGTCTTATCCTACAGTCTCCCTCTACAATCATTAACCTATTTTATTAATGAAACTCACCATCTTCTCTCTTTACCGTCTTGCTCTCCCAATCCTAACCATCTGGTTTGAGTCTCATGATAACCTTTGACTTGATTTCTATCACTTACAGATCACTACCTATTCAAAATTACTTATTTCCTCAATCTTTGCCAAATGTGTCTTACCATCCCTCTCCAGTTTCTTGATAAAATGTCATCAGCTACATACCCACTTCTCTATTTGAGGCCTCACATTAAATAAGGGTTCTGCTTCACTGATAATATTAAATGTTCATCCTTCCAAACTGTCCACTCCCCTTGTCTCTACTTCACAGTTCACCACTAAGGCTGGATTTATTTTGTTCTTGAAATGTGAGTGGAAAGCCAAGACTTATTACCTGAATACCCCTGAACATTACACGTAAACCACCCATTATGGAACTGGAAACCAAAACAGAAATTCCCGGAAAAGGTCAGAGGGACTGGCAGCACCCTAAAGAGAAGTCAGAGTTAATGTTTTAGGTCAAGTGACCCTTAGTTCTGAGGAAGGGTCACTTGACCGGAACCGTTAACTCTGATTTCTCTCCACGATGCAGCCAGACCCACTGAGCTTTCTCAGCAATTTCTGCTTTGGTTTCTGATTTCCAGCATCGGCAGTTCTTTCAATTTTTATTATGGAACTGAAGTCGGATATTGTCCAGATTAGCTGGAAAGTTGCCTTGTGTGTGAAGGTAAATCGGTGAACCAAATGAGTTTTATAGGAATTTGGTAACCACATGATCATTTTCTGGTGACAAATTGGAAAACATTTGAAATGGTGTGATGTGAATTTGCTAATTTAAAGCTATGCTATGAGCATTTGATTACCATATCGATTAATAAGATGCACATTATTTGGACTTGAGAAGTTCACAATGTGTATGATTGCTGGCTGTTTTTAAACACTAAAATACCAATTTGCATAATTAAATCAGTTACAGGAAAATATAGGGGTGGAAGCCATAGCAGGATTATGGCAGCTCTCGTGCAACCATGTCACATGAGGCAAGAGTAGCTCTTATGTTCTCACCAGGTATTTTATCTGATTAGTTGTTGAAGGCCTGAATACACAACACAAAATTCAAACAGCAGAGGAGCAAGTCGAGGAGGTAAAACAGTT
Organism: Hemiscyllium ocellatum; assembly: GCF_020745735.1. Lineage (NCBI taxonomy): Eukaryota > Metazoa > Chordata > Chondrichthyes > Orectolobiformes > Hemiscylliidae > Hemiscyllium > Hemiscyllium ocellatum. Next base: position 33,734,408 of record NC_083422.1, on the reverse strand, counting down.
GATGAAGGTAGACTCATGAAATTTGTGGCTTTATAGACCGACTTTGTGTTTTGTCAGAATTAATTTTTTATTGGACCTTCTTGCGATAGAGATCACAACATGGTGAGTTTGGTAAATGATTGAAGAATTCAATTGTTTTGGGAAATTCTGATGGTGTTGTGGGCTTTTGTGGGGTTGGTGGGGATCATAATATCATGAGAAGTAAGAACTGGAGAAGATCATTTGGTCCATGGAGTCTGCTCCTCCATTCAATAAAATCAGGGCTTTTCCAATTGTCCTTATAACTCCATTTTCCTGACTGTACCACATTGCTGTTGACTCCTTTATCATTGAAAATCTGTCTGTCTTGGCTTTGAGTATATTCAATGATCCAGTCTTCCATGTTATCTTAGGAAGGGGATTCCAAAGACTAAGGATCTTCTGAGTGCAGAAATTTCTCCTCGTCTGTGGCTCAACACCCAATGCTGTTCTGTGGGAATTCAGGGGTCAGAGGCCAAGTAGCGCAGAGTTAAAGACAATGAGAAATAAGTAAGACAATAACCTGCTTGTTAGTGAATTCAATTAAAAGTTCTGTTTGTTTTCTTATTTTTTTAAAAACAGGATACCTGATCTAGAAATCATTCAGAGGTTTGCAAAGCCAGCAGGAGGAGAAAAGGTAGTAGAGGGATTCAGGCCTGGTCAGACAGAACATCCTGAAACGCCTTTAGTGGCTACATATTATTGTTAGGTTGGGTACTTTATTTTCTACTGGATGTTATTAACTAAAATAAACTAAACTATTTTATAATCCAAGGCAATACACTTCTAATAAATTAGAATCGCTTTATACAGTAAAAGAAAATCACCTGCATTGTTTTAAACACTCACCAGGAGATAAATGCAAATTTTGCTACAATCACGACAAAACAGAACAGGTAAAGTATTTTATTTTCACCAGTATCATTATTACATCTCATCACAGGAGGGAAGAAGAGGAGCCTGTCATCTATTTCTACATCGTTGTTTTTTATGTTGTTAGTAGTTATTGAACACCATGATTAAATTATTTACTTGTTATCTATTTTCATTTCTTCAAGGTTTTCCTTGAAGATCCTACCTTTCTAAGCAAATCTTGATTAAAGTTAACTGTGCCAGCACATATTTGCTTTCCTGTGTTTAGGTTCCACTTAAATGCATTCTTTTGGACAATAGTCATCCTTCATAATTCATTGCATTTACTTCAGTCCTGTTCCTCTTTCCTATATCCTTTTGAATACAAAATAAACTTGATTGAAGCAGTACCTTCTTACAGCAAAAAAGCAAATTATCAGTGTGTTGTTGCCTCTAGTTGAAAATAGTCACTATCCTTCACTCAGGACACTGATTCTCAATTGCATTGTTGAGAGTAACTATCATCTTTCAGAGGTTCATTATGTTCAGAATGCAACCTGCCAACATTGAAGTCAACGGCTGCAATAAGGTCAAGTTCAAATGATTTTGACTGATCTTTTAGAGAAATGAATTTTGTAATTTCAGTTGCTCATTTTTGGGCTTATTTTTGTTGGTTGGTGCTAGCCCTATCAGCAAGCCAGAAAGCCTGGGGTAAGCCCCATCTTGGTTGCTTGTAGGAACCTCAACCGATTCTGTGGAAGTTGGGGCCCTGTCCCTTTTAGTTTGAAAATTCAGCCTCCAAATGTTGCTGTCCAATTGGAGGGCCATCAACTCTTTAGTCTCAACAGCACCACTGGAACCAGGTCCAATGTGGGGGCTGCACCTGGTGTGGACCAGCATTGTAGATTCATGCCTGAAATCAAAGGATATAGGATAGCGTTGGGGTTGTTGCAGTTAGTCAGTCAACCAGAATGGTCAAAAGTAGGTGAGGATGGGTGTTTTGAGAGGGCAGGGATGTTTATTGCTGAGGCAGCCCTTGCTTGCAGGGAAGTCCTCAATGAGCCTTGGGTGCCCAAATAGAAGAGGCCCATGAAACATTATGGAGGTCACATGCTTTATTGGAGGGTCTTCCCATACAATGGAGGACTATCTGCTGGTACAATAGCAGCAATAACAGGGTGATGTGCACGGTTGCCCTTAGTCAGCCACTGAAGAATCTTGACTGGCCTCTGGGCAGGAAGTCCCAATTCACTTTCCCTACAACTGAGAGATTTCCAGGTCAATGGGAAAGTGCCATTACACTCACTGCGTTCCTTCCCAATTCTCTGCCCATTGTCATCACTGAGGTAGACAGGCAGGAAGCTGGAAGAACACAGTAAGCCAGGCAGCATCAGGAGGTGCAGGCATCACTGAACCAGATCCAAGGACCTGTACAATTCTGAGCATAGTCGCCAACTGAAGAAATCAGACAACCTTTGAAACCTCAAGTTAAATTAGTTCTAATTCAGAAATCACACCCTTGTGCATGGGATGTTTGCAGGGGAGAGGAGGGGTATAAAGGCCTAAAACACCTTTTGAAGACCTACTGCCCTTTTATACGGGGTCTGAGTAAGGGACAGTCAAGTCATCGGATTTCCTGCAGTATAGGGCAAAAGAGAGCCTGATTTTGCCAGTGGTGCTGAAGTCACCTGTCAGCCTCATGAAGTTAACCTGTCCTCCTATCAATCCTGCAAACGTACCTTGAGTCATGCTTTTTACATTTCCAAGACCATTGTGTTCCTTCATGTTTTACATTGCTCAGTATCCATATTTGTATCACCAATACATGCAAAACTTCTTATTGCTACAGTAAGCTTCTAAGCAGTCATGTACAAACCTCAAAAATAATGATTCAAACAATACATAAGTTCTTCTACAACTAATCTTTTCTTATAGTTTCCAGTTTTTGTGCTGTCCTTGAGGAAGCTCCAAAGATTATTTCTTGCTCTTGATCATTGATTAGGGTCTTTTCTGATAAACAATTACTACACCAACACTAAACAATAAATGGGAGCTAAAACTTGAGAGCTATTGTATGATTAACTCAATTAGGTTTATAGAGAATATTTCCATCCCTCCAGAAAACATTCTCCACTGGTTTTCTTTGGAATTTACATTTGCACGTTATAAATACTGAAGGTTTACAGTGAACTGAAACTGGAAATAGAATTACAATGTTACATTAATAACGGTGCCAAACTGATGCATTAATTGATGTGGTAAAGGTAATGCTAAATACCTGCAATTAATTTATAGTGCAAAATGGATTTCAGCATTTGCATGACAACAGCTGAATTACCTTTTAATTCGAAAAGACAATTTTCTGCTGAGTACTAATAGCAGAAGAAAGTGACATCATTGTGAAAAGGATAATTTCATCTGCAATATTAAGACTGTAAAGGAAAACCTGTAAGAAATGGTGACTGAATACCTTATTCACCTAAAATGATATTCCTCTAAAATACACAAGCTGCTGGATCATTCTAATTCATATTGTACATTTTTCCAGATCCAACTTTCAATCATCTACTGAAAATATGCCTGATGTTCTTACTTACCAATAACTACTGGTCCTGTGCAATCTATTTATAGAGTCAGAGAGATGACTGTCTCTGTGGCAGCACAGAAACAGACTCTTCGGTCCAACTTGTCCATGCCAACCAGCTACCCCAACCCAATCGAGTCCTATCTGACAACACTCAGTCCATAATCCTCCAAGCCCTTCCTGTTCATATACCCATCCAGGTGTCTTTTAAATGTTGCAATTGTACCAGCCTCCACCACTTCCTCTGGCAGCTTATTCCACACATGCACCACCCTCTCTACATGAAAACACTGCACTTTAGGTCTCTTTTATATCTTTCCCCTCTCACCCCAAACCTATGTCCTCCAGTTCTGGACTCCCCCACCTTAGGGAAAAGACCTTGTCTATTTATCCTATCCATGGTCCTCATGAATTTTGTAAACATCTATAAGATTACCCCTCAACCTCCGATGCTCCTGAGAAAACAGTCCTAGTCTATTCAACCTCGCCCGAGAGCTCAAATCCTCCAACCCTGGCAACATCCTTGTAAATCTTTTCTAAACCTTTCAAGTTTCACAACATCCTTACAATTGGAAGGAGACCAGAATTGCACGCAATATTAGAAAGTAGCCTAACCAACGCCCTGCACAGCAGCAACATGACCTTCCAACTCCTGTACTCAATTCTCTGACCAATATAGGAAGTCATACCAAACACCTTCTTCACTATCCTATCTACCTGCGATTCCACTTTCAAATAGCTATGAACCTGCACTCCAAGTCTCTTTGTTCAGCAACATTCCCAAGGACCTGACCATTAAGTGTATAAGTCCTGCTAAGATTTGCTTTCCCAAACGCAGCACCTTGCATTTATCTAAATAAACTCCCATCTGCCACTTCTCAGCCCATTGGCCTAGCTGATCAAGATCCCATTGTAATCTGAGGTAACATTCTTTGCTGTCCACTACACCTCCAATTTTAGTGTCATCAGCAAACTTACTAACTATACCTCTTATGCTCACATCCAAATCATTTATATAAATGACGAAAAGTAGTGGATCCACACTGATCCTTGTGGCATTCCACCACACCCCCCCTCTCTCTTCTACCTTTGAGCCAGTTCTGTATTCAATTGGCTAGTTCTCCCTGTATTTCATGAGATCTAACCTTGCTAACCACTCTCCCATGGAGCACCTTGTCGAATATCTTAATGAAGTCCACATAGAACTCGTCTACCGCTCTCTTCTCATCAATCCTCTTTGTTACTTCTTCAAAAAACTCAATCAAGTTTGTGAGACATGATTTCCCACACACAAACCATGTTGACTACCCCTAATCTGCCCTTGCCTTTCCAAATACATGTACATCCTGTCCCTCAGGATTCTCTCCAACAACTTGCCCACCACCGATGTCAGGCTCACCGGTCTATAGTTCCCTGGCTTTTCCTTACAACTTTTCTTAAACAATGGCACCACATTAGCCAAGATCCAGTCTTCTGGCACGTCACCTGTGACTATTGATGGTACAAATAATCACTTCCCTAGCATCCCACAGAGTTCTAGGGTACACCTGATCAGGTCCTGGGCATTTATCTACTTTTATGCATTTCAAGACATCCAGAACTAATTCCTCTGTAATATGGACATTGGTTTCAAGATGTCACCATCTATGTTCCTACAGTCTATATCTCCCATGTCCTTCTCCACAGTAAACACTGATGCAAAACACTCATTTAGTACCTCCCCATCTCCTGCGGCTCCGCTCAAAGGCCACCTTCCAGATCTTCGAAGGGCCCTAATCTCTCCCTATTTACCCTTTTGTCCTTAATGTATTTGCAAAAACCCTTTGGATTCTCCTTAACCCGATTTGTCAAAGCTACCTCATGTCCCCTTTTTGCCATCCTGATTTTCCTCTTAAGTATACTCGTGCTGCCTTTATGGTCTAAGAATTCACTCGATCTATCCTGACTGTACCTGAAATATGCTTCCTTCTTTTTCTTAACCAAACCTCAATTTCTTGAGTCATCCAGCATTCCCTTTCTCCCTAACAGGAATATACTGTCCCTGGACTCTCGTTATCTCATTTATGAAGGCTTTCCATTTTCCAGCTGTCCCCTTAGTTGCGAAAATCTACTCCCAATCAGCTTTTGAAAGTTCTTGCTTAACACTGTTGAAATTAGCCTTCTTCCAATTTAGAACCTAGCTTATTAGATGGAGTCTATCCTTTTCCATCACTATTTTAAAACTAATAGAATTATGATCACTGGTCCCAAAGTGCTCCCTCACTGACACCTCAGTCACCTGCTCTGCCTTATTTTCCAAGAGTAGGTCAGGTTTTGAACTTTCTCGAGTAGGAACACTCACATAGTGAATCAGAAAATCTTCTTGTACACATTTAACAAATACCTCTCCATCTAAACACTTAATACTATGGCAGTCCCAGTTTATGTTTGGAAAGTTAAAATCCCTTACTGTAACCACTCTCTCTTACATTTAACTGAAATCTTCTTACAAACTTGTTTCTCAATTTCCCAATGACTATTAGTGGGTCTATAATACAATCCCAAAAAGATGATCATCCCTTTCTTATTTGTCAGTTCCACCCAAGTAACTTTCCTGGATGTATTTCTGGGAATATCCTCCCTCAGTACATCTGTAATGTTATACCTTATCAAAAACGTGACACCCCCTCCTCTCTTGCCTCTCCTGTAGAATTTGTATCCTGCCAGTCCTGTTCATCCCTGAGCCAAGTTTCTGTAATTGCTATGATATCCCAGTCCCATGTTCCTAATCATGCCCTGAGTTCATCTGCCTTCCCTGTTAGGCCTCTTGCATTGAAATAAATGCAGTTTAATTTGTCAGTCCTACCTTGATCTCTGCTTTGCCCCTGCCTGCCCTGACTGTTTGACTTGCTTGCTTTCTCAACTGCACCAGTTTCAATTTCTTTCCTCACTATCTCCCTGGGTCCCAGCTCCCACCTTTCTAGTTTAAATCCTCCCAAGTGGTTCTAACAAATCTCCCTGCCAGAGTATTAGTCCCTTTCCAATTCAGGTGCAATCCGTCCTTCTTGTACAGGTCAGTTCTAACCCAGAAGGGATTCCAATGATCCAAAAATGTGAATCCTTCTCCCATACACCAGCTCCTCAGTCATGCATTCAGCTGTTCTATCCTCCTATTCCTACCCTCACAGGCTCGTAGCACCGGGAGTAATGCAGAGAATACGATGTATTTGGAAAGGCAAGGACTGATTAGGGATAGTCAACATGGCTTTATGCATGGGAAATCATGCACCGCAAACTTGATTGAGGTTTTAAACAAGTCACAAAGAGGATTGATGAGGGCAGCGTGGTAGATGTGATCTATATGGACTTCTGTAAGGCGTTCAACAAGGTTTCCCATGTGAGACTGGTGAGCAAGGTTAAATCTTATGGAATACAGGGAGACAGAACTGGTTCAAAGGTAGAAGACAGAGGATGGTGGTGGAGGGTTTTTTTTGCAGTCTGGAGGCCTATGACCAGTGAAGTGCCACGAGCATCGGTGCTAGATCCATTACTTTTCATCATCATTTATATAAATGATTTGGATGTGAGCATAACAAGTATAGTTAGTAAATTGGAGGTGTAGTGGACAGTGGAGAAGGTTACCTCAGATTACAATGGGATCTTGATCAGATGGGCCAATGGGCTGAGAAGTGGCAGATGGAGTTTAATTTAGATAAATTTGAGGTGCTGCATTTTGGGAAAGCAAATCTTAGCAGGACTTATACATTTAATGGTCAGGTCCTAGAAAGTGTTGCTGAACAAAGAGACTTTGGAGTGCAGGTTCATACCTCCTTGAAAGTGGAGTCGCAGGTAGATAAGATAGTGAAGAAGGCATTTTGTATGCTTTCCTTTATTGGTCAGAGTGTTGAGCACAGGAGTTGGGAAGTCATGTTGTGGCTATATAGGACATTGGTTAGGCCACTGTTGGAATATTGCGTGCAATTCTGGTTTCCTTCCAATTGGAAGGATGTTGCGAAACTTGAAAGGATTCATAAAAGATTTACAAGGATGTTGTCAGGGTTGGAGGATTTGAGCTATAAGGAGAGGTTGAACAGGCTGGGCCTGTTTTCCCTGGAGCATCGGAGCTGAGGGGTGACCTTATAGAGGTTTACAAAATTATGAGGGGCATGGATAGGATAAATAGACAAAGTCTTTTCCTTGGGGTGGGGGAGTCCGGAACAAGAGGACATAGGTTTAGGCTGAAAGATATAAAAGAGACCTAAGGGGCAACTTTTTCACTCAGAGTGTGGTACGCATATGGAATGAGCTGCTAGAGGATGTGGTGGAGGCCAGTACAAATGCAACATTTAAAAGGCATCTGGATGGGTCTATGAATAGGAAGGGTTTGGAGGGATATGGGCCAAATGCTGGCAGGTGGGACTAGATTGGGTTGGGATATCTGGTCAGAATGGATGAGTTGGACCAAAGGGTCTGTTTCTGTGCTGTACAGCTCTATGACTCGATGACTCTACTCTCAAGGACCTCCTTTTTATATTCCTGCCTAACTCTCTATATTCTCCCTTCAGAATCACATCCTTTTTTCCTTCCTATGTCATTAGTTGCAATGTTTTCCTTCCTATGTCTACAATGACCTCCTGCTAGTCCCTCTCCCCCTTGAAGACATCCTGCACCCTCTCTGAACATCCTTGATCCTGGCACCAGGTAGATAACACACCAATCTGATTTTTCACTGCTAGCCGCAGAAACATCTGTCTGTGTCTCAGACTAGAGAATCCCCGAACACAATCGATCTCCCAGAACCTGACGTAACCCTCATTGCATTAGAGCCAGTCTTGATACCAGAAGCTTGACTATTTGTGCTACATTCCCCTGAGAATCCATCGCCACTTACATTTGCCGAAACAGCATACTTGTTTGAAATGGGAATAGCCACAGAAGACTCCTGCAGTCCCTACCTACCTCTCTTCCCTTTCTTGAAGTTAACTCATCTACCTGATTGTATCTGCGGCTTTTCTCCCTTCGTATAACTGCCATCCATCACACCCCCTTGCTCTTGTAAATTTGTCTTTGCCTCTAACTGTCTCTCTAACTAATCCATTCAACCTGATTGGATTCATAACCAACGACATTTATTGCAGATATAATCCTCAGTAACACGTAAACTCTTCCTAAACTCCCACATCTGACAAGAAGAGCATTTCACTCTAAGGGCCATTTTTGCTTCTTCCAATCTACAGACTCCAAAAATAGCACCGCCTTCTTCCTCGACAAAACACTGCTAGGCTAACTTAATACTACTGGCTTATATTTTAAGTTTAGTCAAGAGACATATCTAAAAAAAATCAAGAAAGAACCTACTCTCCTCACAGTTGTAGTTTTATAGCAAGGCTTTCCTTAAAACTATTCACTTATTTGATTCTGTGTTGTGACCTCTCCCAAACAGATTCCTCCAAGATCAGTTGTGAATTTCACTCTTTGTTAATTTTCCTAGATGCATTCCGATGTCCAGCAATATATGAATTCAAACAGCAAAGGCAGTAACTGCGCAGGTTCACTGCTTTGTCATTTAGCGGTGTGCATTTTTTTCTCTCTCTCCTGCACTGAACTGACCATGTGCTGCCTTTGTCTGTTTCTCTCCCTTTTAAAAGTGCTGTTGTTTTGACTTTTTTTCCTCCAACATTCCAAAACAATTGCTGCTCCTGGAATTTGAGGAAATCACCTCCAATACCTAAAATACCTCAAAAAGGAGCAGCGTGTTACAGCCAGAAATTTGTCCTGTCCTCCATCTTATCCAGACAATTCTGCAATCACTTAACTTAAAGTAGTTTTGGCAAAAACACCTTAAATGTAGAATTAAAGTAGTTGATAAATTATAGTTTATGGTATTGTGTTTCTGCAGGTGTTTCCAGATTTGCATACATCTATCTAGGATTCTCTCCATTTCCCTTACATAGAAGACATGCAGTAGACAAAACTTTGTTGCACATTGCTCAGATCCTGTAATAGACATTCCTCTTTTCAAGAAATCTAGGAAATATGATTGAAAAATACTACAATTGTTTAGAAATTTTACAAAAGTGCATAACAAACCCAAATACAGGTTTGTGTTCAACTGCTACAGATATTGACTTAATAGCCATACCTTACTATCTGATTGAATTGATATTATTAAGCAATCAACTATATTTCTCAGCTTTATGGTGAAAATGAGTCCCTGGATAGCTTTTACTCTTGCTATTCTCCAACTAAATATTATGCAATATTTAACTATGGTGGCTCAGTGGTTAGCACTGCTGCCTCAGTGTGCCCGGGACCTGGATTCGATTCCACCCTCGGGTGACTGTGTGTGGAGTTTGTACATTCTCTGTGTCTGCATGGGTTTCCTCCAGATGCTCCAGTTTCCTCCCACAGTCCAAAGTTGTGCATGTTAGATGGATTGGCCATGCTAAATTGTCGGTAGTGTTCAGAAATGTGCAGGCTAGGTGGATTAGCCACAGGAAATGCAGGGCTATGGAGGTGGGGTGGGGGGGCGGGGAGGGGAAGGGGGGGGTGGTGTAGAGGGTAATGGGTGGGATGCTGTTTGATGTGGACCCCTTGGGCCAAATGGCCTGTTTCAACTCTGCAGGGATTCTATGATTCTACTGTAATATTAACATCTGAACCCTTGCGTAGTTCTACAGATCAAGCCGAATCCTGCCATATTTGTGCAATGTAAATTGTGTGCTGTGTCCTTTTTGCTGCTGTTATTGAAATTAATTGTCATTTCAGGAATTAGATTTTAAGATTTTGCAATCTGGCAAAAGCAAGCCACATGATGCACAGTACTACTTGGATAAATATAGGGTATAATTGGGAAAATCATGCTTGATTTTTCAGCACCTTACATCTATCATTTTTATGTTTCTGCAACTTCTGCTTTTTCAATCTTAGAACAATATTGGTCTGATGTTAATCATTGTCTAAGCAATAAGAATTATGTAACTGTTGGTGGGAATAGTATCTTAAGTTAGATTCCAGCAAAATTTTAACATGTACAAAACCTCAGTTAATATTTTTGTTGAAAATTTCCATTAAACTAAAAAAACTAATGTGAATAAATTAAAATAAAATTAATCAAAAGAAATACACAAATTATGCTAATTGGTAGCATGGTTTTTCAAAAAAGAGTATGTTATTAAATGACCCACCATTACAGGATTAACAATCCTTAAGTTCTTTTTAATTATTAGCATTTGAATGAATTGCACACACCTTAAGCTATTTGTGCTCATAATTCTATAAGGGATGATCAATGGGAAAAATAGAGGCAAATACACTTTGCGGTTTAATAATGAACCTCACTTTATGTGAGTAAAGAACTTAGTTAAACAAAAATTGTACACATTAATTATTTACTAGGTGATACAAAAATAATTGGAAAATTAGGGACAAGTGGTGCACACTTCCTTACACAATACATTAGTGAAAGTGCACTTAACATGACGTAATTTGCATGATATCCTATGTACCAAAATAGGATCCTTACTCTAAAAATCTATAAAATGCAAGTACTTGAAGAATAGATTACAAAAGAACAACGAATGATAATGGCCTGTTAATGACTGCTGACCATGAAATCTACGATTTCAAAATCAATGAGTAGCAACTAATGAAAAACCTATGTCTTTCCCATTCATTCAACTTCTGTCAATTCATAGAGGTGAAACAAAGAATGTTTGATTTAACCAGTATACTCGTATAATAATGCAAAGTCATATATGTGGAGGATAGCACACGGTCAGTGGTATGTTTTTTATATGAAAAGATAATATAGGTTAAGAGTGAAGAAAATGTGCCTCATGAGGAGTAAGAACCACATCAAACCCTTCATCGTAGTAGGTATATTTTGTTAACTAGAGGCTCAATAATTGCATTATGATAAATAAAATAGCCAAGTGAGCAAAGTGGTGAGTCTAATTCTCTTGATTTGAAAGCCAAAACACCTATATTTAAACATTGTATAATAAAAATCACAGGTTGAATTGTCCATCAGCCATAATTAATACCGCTGCTAGGTTTCATGTTTGGAAGAATCAAAAAAATGTGGAATGAGTAGTTCTCTTTGTATGTACTTCTGTTGAGCTGGTATGTGTTTGTCCTTTTGAGTTTGAACTTATTAAGCATACATGCAGCATACTAATGAACATCTTTTAAATCTAACATTTCTGAATAATAGTGGTGCCAAGGATCCTTTCCTGTTACTGGTCATATCAAAAAGTCAGGAACTTACTGAACATTGGTCGGTTGAAACCTAACATCAGTTTGTCTCATTTGGTAACTCTTCTATCGACAAGTTGAGGGTTTTTGGTTTAAGCTGTACACCAGGATTTGAGAACAAAATCCGGTCGACTCTGTAGGTGCAGGGCCAAGGGGTGCAGTCCTATGGATACAAATTTAAGATGACATCCACCTGCCAGTTGAGATATAAGTTCGTGTGCCACCTCCTGACAAAAGAAAATGATTTTTTTTCAGAATTCTTGATATATTCCTCTCAGAACTAACCCAGGCAAATCATTCATTGCATGCCCCGTTTGTGGGATCATGTTGACTCCAATTTGCCTCCATCATATGCCTTGGGAGATGCTAAGAACTTAGCAACTAAGGATGTAATGTTGCACACTGTAAAAGTATACTTGTTCTACAGCAGGCCTAGCTCATTTTTGGATGCCTTTATTACAACTGAACAAATAGTTTGAAATCACAATTAAAAAGACCAGAAGAACAATCCTTTTGAAGACTTTGCAAATATATGATTTACAATTGTGGTTTTCTAAACCAAAATCTAATTCTCATGGATCAATAAGAAGAAAAAGTAATGTAAGAAGTTGTGTAAAAAAAGCATTTAGCTCTTTGTTATCAATATCACAGCAACAATGAGTTTTCTAGCCACTGAACAATGTAGACATTGGCAAGTTAGTTAAGAAATTATGTTGAGATTGTAAAAATTAGATTCACAATGTCAAGTTGAAAAATTTGACTTTCCACCAAAGTTTTGAATGGTGTGATGAGAACCCTGTTGATGAGTAGCCATTTAGCTCTCAATAGTATCTCACATATGCAATTTCCTAGTCTTCCTTGCAACGGAGAGAAACAAACCAGTGACAGTTCGGGGCATACATGTCAGAGTGCGTAGCCAGCCATTCCAGCTCACCATTTCCTTCTCTTGGATAACTATCCCCAACACTCAGAGTATGATCAGTGAGCAGTGACTGTCTGCAGCCCCTGTCCATGGAGGTTAGCATGGGACATGCATCGTCCTCAACACGTCAGCATGACACATTGCCGACACACTTACAATACAGTTCTCCACTTTAATGTGGGACATTAGGGTGCATCAATACCTTTCATTGTTTTTATATCAGGCCAGTCAGGAACAGGCATGTAATTCATGTATTGGTTGTGCCATCTTATTCAGAGCCTACATGCTCTCAGTACTTCTGTCTTGCCTTGCCTTGTTGTTTAGCACAGATGCAAAGCCAAACAACTTCTCAAGATGGATAGTAGTGATCAGTTAAAGGGTTGGAAACATTGCTGCATGGCTACATCCAATGTCAATGCCGCACCTGAATATGTGCCAGCAGCTTACATGGCAAATGATGCATATGCTTCAGCCCAATGAGTTTGATTCATATGACACACTGAGATGACTCTGCAATCCCATTTTCTATGTACATGGCCCAAGTAGGCTTACCATAAACAGGTGCAAGCCAAATCCTTCAAGATTTACAAAGCCTTTAAACAAATTTACCACTAGTCACATAGCTCCATATTGTGTTAGGGGGCACATTTATGCTGCAACTTATAGTTTCCATCCTGAGCATACTCAATTTTTAAAAAATCTTCAAGGTGTCTATCTTCACTCAATAGTTATTATTGTGATAGTGACAACTATGGACCATTACATTTTAACTTTCATGATTTGAACGTTTTACTGGATACCTTACTTGGATTAGGATGTTGAAATGCTGACCTAAAATGGGTTATGAATCATCTGGCCACAGGTTGAGGCAAATCCAGTAAACCAACGTGGAATAAATGAAACCTTCTGCAATGAAATGACCATTTTATTTAAAGAAATTGAAACCAGACAGCTGAATCAATATCAATTTGCATATGTTGTTTCAATTCACACTTGTATATAATAATTTCACATATGGGGAAATAAAAGGTTTACCTAGAGTTAATCAGCTTGGAGAAATAGTGAAACCAGACTTGGCAACATACAAATAAACTATATTTCACTACCTGCCTTGACAGAGAGCAGGAAATATGAATTTCTAACAATAAGACTTGGAAGTCTCTCTCCATCTCCTTATTTCTGAAAAAAAATTACAATCATTCACTGAAAATTCAAAGATATCTACAAACTTTGTTACTACTGAGGATGTCAGTCAACAGTTAAACAATTGTCATTTCAGGGTAAAAATGAATAACTCAAGGACTCCAGGATTGTTAAACTCTGTAATCTTTATACTCATTGTCTAAACAAGACTCATTGTGCTTTTTAAAACTATTACATGTGTTTGTGTGTGTATTTTATAATTTTTCTTGAGGGAGTAAGGAATAAAATTTGTCTTCCTTGAATTTAAAAAGATCTTGTAATTTAGGTTAAAAATTTTGACTGAGTATACCTTTCAATTGAAGTGTGAAAGCTGCGTACTAAAACACAAATAAAAACAAAATTTGTTGCTAACTCGTTAAATGGAAGTTAAATGTCTGGGAGTCAAATCATCCTTTCTCAACTGGTCGTAAGTATAATACCTTGCTTCTGATTCAATCCAGGATTATATTACAGTGCAACACTAAGATAGTGATCGCCTAATGAAAATTGTGGAGTGTGGAGTTGGAGAGAGGGCACATGGTTGCTAGAAATGATGTGTACTTTAAAAAAGTAATTAAAAAATCACACAACACTAGGTTATAATCCAACATGTTTATTTGGAAGCCTTAGCATGAACTTTAACCTGGTGTTGTGTGATTTTTAACTTTGTCCACCCCAATCCAACACTGGCACCACCACATAATTTTGGAAAATGCAACACAATGATGATTTGGGTCAGCCACATTATGTTTCTATTACGGCTCAAATGGAAAAGAACATTTCTGGTAATGCTAATATATAGATTAACCATATATGTTATGAGTAGACAGCATATAGATTTATATGACTAACTGTCTCCAGGAGGCAGCAGAAAAGGAGCTAAACAAAGAAGTGCTACTGAGTTCTAAAGATATTTTCATTCCAATAGTGTGGATTGCCTGCAGGGTCTGTTCAGCTGACTTCACAAATTATCAGATAATTCTGTACTGGTCCAGAGCAAGTTTTCTGGTTATGATTGGGTAGTTTTCCAGGACTTGGACATCTAAATTAACAGAATAGTAGTGTAGTGGTAAATGATAAAAAGATTGGAAAATGTTGATATACAAAGGGATATGGATGTGTTTATATGAAGGTCATTGAAATTGAGTATGTACCTGATAGGAAGACAAAAGAAACTAATTCAATTCAATTCAATGTATGTTGGAACTAAATTGCAGGAGGGCTTGAATACAGGAGCAAAGAAATACTGCAGTTGTACAGAGGACTTGGTGAGACCACAACAAGAGTATTGTTTGCAGATTTGGTCTCCTTACCTAGGAAATAGTAGACTCACCATTGACGGAGTGCAGTGAAGATTCACAAGACTGATTCCTGAATTTGCTGGGCCTGTATTCATTTGAGTTTATTATAAGTCTTACTGAAACACAAACTCTCAACAGGACTAGGCAGACTGGATGCAGGGATATTTCCCTTGGTCAGGGTTGGTCCTGAACAAGGGATCACAGACTCAGGATATATGGTAGGCCATTTTTGAATGTGATGAGGAAACATTTCTTCACACAGAGGGTGGTGAACCTGTGGAATTTCATACTATAGTAGGCTAAGAAGGCCAAATCACTTAATGTATTTAAGAAAGACACACGTGGATTTCTAGAGGCTGAAGGCGTCAAATGTGATAGGAAGGAAGTATTGCATTGTGGTGGAGAATTAGACTTCATTACTTTGAATGGCACAGTGGGTGAGATGGGTTGAATGGCCTACTTCTAACCTTATTTTCTACATTTATCTAGAGCTAGTGATGTAGTGCAAATGCAGTCTGAACTCAGTGTCAGAATTTCATCTAATATTGAAGCAAGTGGAGGGAAATTCCCTGAAAGATGGAGTTTTACTCTGCTTTAGTTTGGGAATAGTTCAGGTCTCCACTTTAGACTTACAATAAACAAGTTTGTTGTTTGTACAATGTGATTGTAATGTGGATGCATCATAAACAAAGCTAAGACTTACTTATGATGGAGCACTTTGGACAATAATTAATAGATTGCTCTTTGTGTTAACATGTCAGAGGTTTGACGATATAGATCTATGAAGAGTCAGAGATCTGAAATGTTAATTCCACCTTCCTTCTTCATAGACATTGCCAGACCTGTTGAATATTTCCAGAATATTTCTGTTTTAGTCAGTTAGTTCTGACTCAGATTTCTGATATTACGTGCTACACCTCATGTGATGCCAATGGTGCTGTCTTCAAAGAGCTGGCCTTGACTAATAATACAAGACAGATTTTTGTTGAATTTGTTGTCAGTGCAGACAAGTCTTTGCTGATACGTTGGAATTGTGACAAACATATAAAGGAGATACCAGCAGCCATTGATGGCCCTGCTTGCTGTTCATTTTGCACCTGACATGTTCTTGCTGGGTAATGCCCCTCCTCTGCAGAACAACAAACACTGGAAAGAGATGCCTCAACTCGTTTGGGTTGTTATATAAAAGAAAACAGACCATTTTCAGGCAACAGAAGTGTGCAAAGAAATAATAGTTTTAAGAACAGTTAAAAGGTGATTGTTGAAAATACGTATTGTTTACAGTATACTCTGGTGCCAAATGCTTCATGATGTTGGCAAGATTTAAGTTTCAGGGAAAAGACAAATGGGTCTTCAATCATTTTATAAAAGCAGACAATTCCTTTTATGCATTAATTCTCTGATTTATAACTCTATTGTATATTATTTGCAATCTTGACCTTTCCACGCTCTGCCTGAATAGATACTGTAATGCAACCAAGAAATGTATCTTTAACTAACCACCCGTATAATAAGAGCCAGGTCCATCACTTCAATCATTCACACAACACTCTTTAAGCTGTCTGAATGAATTGTGTTCCTAGGCATTGCAAAGCAAATGAGTTACTTTAAATGCATTCAAAAACATTCACTATCTTTAAACATTTTGTAGAGAGTTTTTTTTCCTTGTTGTTTTAACCTTGCATGCTTTTTTAATGATATTGTTCACTTTTTATTTTTCTGTTTGTTGGGCCATAGTTGTATTAATCCTTGCTGTGATTTACTATTTCTCATTTGGCAATAAAACCCTCGTCCTTTGCATTTGTTAATAGTGCCTCTCATTGATGAGAATTTAATACTTCATAAATATACCAGCAACTGTTAATGCCAAGTGAAGGTAGGAATGCCTTCCTGCACATTTCCCATGACCCAAACAGACCATTTTCAGTAAAATATAGCTGCTGGTAACATTTCTGTGTTGTCATTCTTCTGTTGAGGAGAATCCCACATCACCAATTGTGTTGGCTGACTATGTGCAAGTTGGCAATTAGTAACGCAATCAGCTCCAAAATTTACACAATAGTCAATATTAACGCTGAATTGGCATCAACCTGTGTGGGAGCATATTCTTATGGACTAATTGTGTGGGGCACAGAACTAGTAAGGGTAGCAGTAAACAAAGCTTAAGCTAATGGATGCACATGTCTTTAGCATGTTCGTCGTTGGAAGTATTGAGGATGTCACTATGTCACTGGAAAGTAGAATGGGCAGAACATAGGAATGCGAGTAGACTGTTTAGCTCCTCAAACCTGTTCTGCAATAGCTAAGAGATGAAAGGAGGCTTCTGAGATAACTATTTGCAAGAATAATAGAAAGTCAGTATTGGGAATTTGAAGTGGCTGCATAACAGAAGTTTCATAATTGAAGCTGATTCAGGTGGGGATGTTTTACACAAGATTAGCGATTGGTTTGTTAAAGCAAAGAAGTAGCAACTGACTTTATTACAACATTTAAAAGATACTTGGACAGGTGCACAGATAGGAAGGGTTTAATGGGATATCGGCCAATTTAGGAAACCTGGTTGACTTGGACAAAGGCCGAAAGGCCTGTTTCTGTGCTGTATGACTTTATGACTTACTTTGTGAAGGGCAGTTTACAACAGCTGAGTTCTACAGTGCTTGGTGGGAATTGAGGCAACCGATACATTGAGAAAAGACTCAGCTACAGCCAACCATTGTAGAACAAATTGTTGCACTTGTTTAATGACTGAGGCTTCTTTCAGTTTACTGAATTCTGTTTACAGCATACAATTAATTTAGTTAGTTAGTCTACTTCAGGAAAATATAGGAGATATGGTTAGTACGTTTGTGGATGACACCAGGATTGGTAGTATAGTGGACAGTGAAGAAAGTTATCTGGGAATTTATCGAGATCTTGATCAACTGGGCCAATGGGTTGCAGAATAGCAGATGGAGTTTAATTTAGATAAATGCAAGGTGTTGCATCTTGGTAAGGCAAATCACAGCAGGATTTACACAGTCAATGGTAGGGCCCCAATGAGTCATAGAGTCATAGAGATGTACAGCATGGAAACATACCCTTTGGTCAATGGTGAGATCTAGGGGTTTCGGTTCATAGCTTCTTCAAAATGGAGTCACAGGTAGACAGGATGGTGAAGAAGGCTTCCAACAAGCATCAGTCAGAGCATTAAATATAGGAGTTGGGATGCCATTTTGCAGCTGTACAAGATGTTGGTGAGGCGATGTTTGGAATACGCATGGAATTCTGGTCACACCTGTCGAAAGGATATTATTAAACTAGAAAGAGTGCAGAAAGCATTTATTAGGATGCCACCTGACCTGGAAAGTTTGAACTATAAGGAGAGGTTGGATAAGTTGGGACTTTTTTCCTTGAAGCATTGGAGACTGAGGGATGACATTCGAGAAATATGCAAAATCATGAGAGGTATAGATGAGGTAGATAATGGACATCTTTTCCCCATGGTGGAGGATTCTAAAATTAAATGGCATGGGCTTAAAGTGAGAGGAAAAAGATACAAAAGGGTCCGGGGGTAATTTTTTCACAGAGAGGATAGTGAGAGTCGGGAATGAGCTGCCAGAGGTAGTGTTTGAGGAGAGGGATCCACCAGGGATTCCATCATTTAAGAAACATTTAGACAGTTACATGAACGGGATAGGTATGCAGGCAAATGGGACTAGTTTAAATTGGGAAAACTGGACGGTGTGAGCAAGTTGGGCCCAAAAGGCCTGTTTCATGCTGTAGACCTCTATGACTCGACTTTCTCAAAGTGCAAACCGCTTTTGACTACCACTTTCTGTTGCTCATATAGCTTTTCATTATCCAAGGCTAAAGATTTCTATTCAATGTGCAGACAATTTGGAAAGAACAGTTCAGAATCATGTATACCACTCTGCTGTCTCATTCATTTCAAAACTATCACTGCAAATCTTCAGAGTACACAGCAGACCATCTGTAAAATGTTTAGAGTAAAGCTCTTCCACAGAATTTGCACAATTTGTTCATTGTGAGGACATCCATATTGATACAATTATTTGAAGGCAGTAGTCACAAAGTAGATTGGCAGTGGAAGATAATAGCATGCTGATGGTTTCCCTGGTGGATCCCTATTCTTAACCATTACTAACATATACAATGTGCCAACCAGAATGAGCATGTTCATAAGTCAAGTGCTTAATAACTTATAAATGTCAAATGCTTGAATAGGTCTTATATTGTGATAGCCTCAGAAACAAAGCAATGGAATTGTTTTGTGATTTATACTCTTCATTACCATTTATATCCAGTTTTAATCAAGGATGATCAAAGTAACATAAGATGCGCAAATAACAATTGGGATGTTATGAGCTGTGCAGCACTGAATAGGGATCTGAGTGTTGAAAAATGGGGAGAGATGGAGGATGAGATGGATGCCATCAAAGACTGTTCCAACCAGTGATGGAATTTTAAAAGCAGCTGGTGGCACTCCTGAGACTGAAGCTTCACCAGTCCCCCATTTAGTTGGCAGCATTTAAAGGCAGGATTTCATACCTTAAAGAGATCAGAGGCCTAATAGCAACCCATTAACTGCTGGGACTCCCCCACATGGCCAAGGCAAGGTTACATTCCTGCTGCCTTTCAATCTCCAAAGGTTTTCTTGCCTTCTATTGGACCTTGGCTGCCCCACCAAAGGCCTGGCTATCAACTGCATTGATGTTTATAATCTTATTTTCAGGATTATACGGCTAGTACAGTTCAATTTCTTGGGGCTATCCCTAAACTGTGGTTCTTCAGCTTCATGTTATATCATATCTTCTGAGTTCTGAGCCAGATTTGCTGTACTCACAAGTTCATACCCTAACAGCCTGGGTTTAAACTTAGTCTGTGGTTTATCTCAAGATCCAATACACTTGTCTTGTTTGTCCATCTCACTGTGAAGAAGGATAGAGAGTTTTTAGTCAGATATAAATTGGTCAGCTCCAATTCTCTATGAGTTGTGATTTCCTCATTGCACAGCTGTATTTACAGTCTGTTTCAAAGTGTTGGTAATTAATCAGCTTGTTAGCTGCTTGACTAATGTGAAACTATCATTACAAGTGAGCTACAATTGATTGATTTGCAAGAAGATATAGCCAAAGTTATGAGTACTCTCCTCTCTGAGTCCAAAAGTAACATATTCTGAACATGAACAAATAAACTACACTGACACTCTTGTGAAAAATCAAGGAAACGCTATATTGTGGCAGGAGCTATGGATGATATTCTAAACTGATGCCTTATTTTTCTGTTCCTATAGTTCAGGCGGAAATGAAAGATTTCATAGGCACTGTTGTATCCTGTCATCATTCATCCTTGAATTAACATTAAACCCAGGTGTTTGTGGGATCTTGCTGTGCCAATGGTTGTGATGTTGGCCAATTTAATAGCATTATTTGAAGTAATTTACTGTATTGGAAGCTGTTTCGGAGAGTTGCATGAGGTGCGATGTAAATGTCAGTATTTTATCTTTTCAGGAAAATCAATAAAAATGCTGGCACACATCTATGCAAAATATAAGATACAAATTAAACCAACATTTGGATGCACATGAACAGACTGCGAATGTGCCCAAGGTATTTTAATGCAATAAAAAAATGTAGTTTAAAATACTAGAAACATTACAGAAATTTAAACTAAATTGGGAATCAATATAAAATAATATAAATGCATAATGAATTAATAAATCTTGCAGTATCAGATTTTACTTGCTGAATTCAAAGAAAATCATTTTTACTTTGCAAATAAGAAGCTAACAGCTTGCAAGATATTTCAAACCAGTCATAAAATTAATAAAGGAAGCTGTGTATATTACAAATGAATATTTGCCAAGAGGCTTATTACTAGGAATTAAGGTCAGATGAGACTCATTGATAGGCTTCTTAGAAACAAATTAATAAAGATTCATGATAAAAAGTGTTGATAAAGGATACTGATATACTAGAATAGATCACAAAGAAGGAATTCAGAGGGGAGAAGATTCAGCTAACTAGGTATTTGGAAGGAAAAGGCAATAATGAATGAAAATAAAAAAATATCATTCTAAAACTGGGGAGACTGATTCGAACATTGGGGCGCTGACCAGCCAATTGCTTGGCTTCCTAATCACCTAGAAGTACACAGGTCCTGCTGCACTTATTGCCAGGATCTCACTTGACTTTAATCTTTCCCCCTCTTTCTCAGATTGAGTGGTTAGCGGACTAGTGAGCAGGCAGCCTGCATTCGTGGAAGACAGAGTAGAGAAGGAGCAATTGGAGGGGTCGATGTTGCCATGGATGTAGATGGTAGATGGAGTTGGGTTAGAATCATTCTGATCACAGGGGAGCTTGAAGGACACAGAAAGGTAATGGTGGGATACACAGCTTCAGATTGATGGAATCATCATTAGTTTTTTTGGAAGAGGTTATTTATGGTTGTTTGGAAGCAATCTTGCTCCTCTGACCCGCGAAGGTGCTGGGAAAATTCTTGCCTGCTAGATCCAATATTTCTCGCCAATTGTTGTGTTCTCTGAGTCTTAGCACACAGACCCATCAATGTAACTAAATTATTAACTTCCTGCTCCCTAGACTCACAAATGCAGGTTACACATGTTGCTTGCAACCTGTTTCAATTAAAATGCAAGTGGTCTATTACTTTCTGTTGTGGTCAGGATCAGATTTTTCAGAATTTAACCTACATCTCTCACACGGCTTTCTTCTGGCTATTCAAATTATTAAATAATTCCCCGGAATTTGACTAAAGAGGTGGACTATCCAATAGACCAATGAAAGGCAGACATAGAACAGGTGTTACAGAAAACTTATAACATAAAGGTGTAAAAAGCTGTATTTAATCTGATCTCTCCAATTAAGTTTTAAAATCCCTGTTCCAGAAATGATGGTGCACATGAATTTCTTTTAAGATTGTAGTAACAAGACCACAATAGTAATGATCAGCTAAAATATTGTATTCAAATTGTAGCTTATCATATAAATCAATTAATTTCCATAATAAACTAAGAATGAGAGTTAAAGGCTGATGTTTTGTGCTTCTCTAATGTTGGAGACATGATGCAATGATGGTGAAAACCACTAAAAATCATTATCAGACTGGCAGAGAGTCATGGAAACTTCTAGAAGGTTGGGGAGAGATCCGCAGGCCCTGACCATTCAGAGTCTAAGATAATGATTTTCCAGGACTTTCTGTGGCCATGATTCATAACAGGAAATCATTTGATGAGGTTAAGAGAAGGTTAAAGGACCTCAGTATTCAATATTCGATGAGATACCCAGCGGTACTTCGTATTACTTACGAGGAGACTGTGCGGTCGTTTCATTCCTTGGAGCAAACCAAAAACTAGTCGGACACTTTAAAATAATGTAGATGTATTTATGGACATGGACAATAGTGTCTGCTTTTTTTTGTCTTGCTTTTATTACTTGTACTTTCACTCTTTTCCCTGTTGTTGTTGGTGAGTTTTTTTTCGCTCCAAGTTGGAATGGTATTGTTACATTTCTGACTGAGTGTTATAAATCTGATATGGATCAGAGGGTGCTTCAGGCTAACAACACTCTTTCAGTGAGTACTTTCTATCATTTGTTGTGGGGTGGTTCCTCAGGTGACATCGAGCAATTACAGAAGGTCTGAGAGAGAGGGTTAGGGGTGGAGATCACTCTGAAAACTGGGAGGACATTCGTGAGAGTGCAAGGAAGGTTTCAATATGTCATAGTACCCATGCTAGGCAGTTGAAGATTCTTCATCTGATGAACTGGGTGAATGAGAACCCGCCGAGCTTGCTGGGATGGCAGAAATTAATTATGGAGCACATTGCCTTGAACATTTTTACAAACATGGTGCACCACACAACAGACCATTTTTTATAAGACATGGCAGCCCTACTTGAGTTATTTGGATATAGATTTGTCAGCTATCTTAACTAGGGCATTTGTTTAACCAGGATGGTTAGATTTGTTGAGCCCTGGGCTCTGGAGGGGGTTTCCTGAGTTAATACGGGTATATATACAATATTCCAGTTTCTTTGTTTGGGAGCTTTGTGTCGAGCATAGCTGTTCTGTATTGTGTTTTTTTTGCTTTTCTTTCTTTTTATGATCTATTCGCTATTTACTTATTTATTCATATTGTTTCGCAGAGTGTTAGGGTTTGTTTTGTATTATAGGGTAGGTTAGTAGTTAGTAGACAGCAGTTGTATTGTAATTTGTGTTTTTTTCTTTTTATTATACTTGTATTTGTTATTGATTGTATTTTTCAATAACTTTATATGTTTGCAAAGTTAAAAAAAAGTTGCCAATAAATATATTTACAAAAAAAATTCTTCATAATGCTTATCTGGCCCTAGATCGTCTTGCAAATTTAAGCAGGGTGTGTCTTCAATGTGCTCCAAGTGTAAAATAAACACGGGTCCCCTCACTCATTGTCTGTGGTCCTGCCACAGGCTCCGTGTGTACTGGAGCACTGTAGCCGGAGGACCAAAGGCAAGGTGGACCCGTTTTCTCTTCTCCTGGATTTGCCAAATTTACCTCCCTTAGATGTACACGATAGAAAGCTTTTTAGCATCCTCACTTTTTTGCTAGGATGAATATTCTGATGTGTTGGATATCTGAGAACGCCTCCCCCACCCCCACCCCGCCACCACCCCGGGTCTGTCAGGGTGGCATAAGTTAATTATGGAACATATTCCTTCGGACTTTCTTACAAAGTGGTGCACCAGAAAATGGACAACTTTTATAAGACATGGCAGCCCTTTTTGAATTATTTGGAAACAGATCTATCTGCCATTTTAATTAGGGCTTTTGTCTAGCCATGGTGGTTTGGTTTAATAAACCTAATGTCTTGAGAGGAAGAATTTCAAGCAAACATGGGTTTAATAATTGATGCTCTCGAAGGTTGAGGGCTGAGGTCTTGTTATGCTGTGCGGCGTTATTTATTTATTGATGAGTGTAGTTGTGAGTTCTTTTGTAGAGTAGTATAGTAGTTGGCTTATCGTTGTTGTTTTTGTTGTTATAATGTTGTATTTTCATATTTTTGTAATTTTATAATATTGTAAAGAAAATTTTTTTGAAAAAAAAGTTGACATGTTGCTGTTCCAAAGACCTTAATCTGAAGTTTGCGTTACAAATTCTTGGAAGAGACATGAATGCTCTTAAAGGGGGAATAAGATTTGTACAAATATCATAATTTGAAAATATTTCAATCCTAAGATCTTTTAAAATTAAATAAACGTAGGCTGTGGTCATACACTTCTCAAGTGCACTCATTGTTAGGTCACCTAGTTTAGCTTTGGGAAAAAAAAATCAATTCTACAGTTAAAATAGTTTTCATTGTTGACATATCTGAAGTAGTGTTGCAACAGCTAAGTCTATTATGAAACAAAACAGAAATTCTGAAAAATCTCTGCAGGTCTGGTAGCATCTTGTTGAGAAAAATCAGAGTTAATGGTTCAGGTCCAGTGACCTTTCTTCAGAATTGTCTTATGAATACTTGGCTGACTATCAAAAGACTCAAGATTACTTATCTCAACACAGGAATGAAGTCACATTTTGATTGACAGTTTTAAAAGTCTATTAAATAATTAGCTGTCTTCGATATTGATTTTGGATATACAATTAAAAAAAATAGATTGACTATTTGAAGTGAAGTTTGTAGCTGGAATAGAGACTAAATTGTATATCTCCCTTTATGTAACTCTTACAGACAGGAGAATCCATCACTGCTGAAATGAAATACTGTAGACTGGACTGAGGAAAGAATCTGGTAACAGTATTTAACAACTAAAAGAAGCCTTTAAAAAGCTTTATTCACTGTTTCACTTTGTCATTGAAGCAGTCACTTCCATTTTGCACTAAAATAAATCACGTTTATGGATAAATCTTCAGAGCTGAAACCAGGACAAAGAAGAAAGAAGAAAGCATTACAGTTGCAATCAAACAGCAGTCTATGACCGGCTAAGGCCAGGGCCACTAAAGATAGTGCAGCTCAAAGCCAATTTAACTCAAGAAGAAACTTGAGAAGCTGTTGAAAAACTTTCACGTATCACTAAAAATCCTGAAAATTGTTGCAAAAAAGAAACCGCCACAAATTTTCCAACTGGAAGACATCGAATCTCCGACCTTAATTTAATTTATTCCAAAATGCATGTTGTGCTGTATTTTCTGAAAATTAACATTTCTAACTCAGAGAAACCAGCCATTAAACAAATTATTATCAGGAATGAAGACTTGCATAGGCTGAACAAACAGCCAGATAAAAGATGGTCAATACTCAAAAATCAATTACAATCAATTGCAAACTGAACAGAGGATAGAATTCTGGAACTCATGCCCACTATGTGACAACTGTCAGAGACCATTTATCAATTTATGGGTAGAAGTTAAAAAATCACACAACACCAAGTTATAGTCCAACAGGTTAATTTGGAAGTACAAGTTTTCAGAGCACTGCTCCTTCATCAGGTAGCGAGTGGGGCACGATCATAGGGCACAGAATCAAAGTGTCGTAAAACTGATGCAATGTATTGAACAAGCCTAAATGGCTGTTAATTCTTTAATCACTTAGAATGGGTTTGCAGATTTCAATTCATTAATATGTAAATCCCAGAACTTCTTTCAAGCCACATGCCTGAAATATGGAATGTTGTATTATAAGAATATGGATATCAATAATTTTCTTCAAAGGCTTTGTAGTTATTTTTATATAATTTTTAAAACATTGTGTAAAATGAGATTTGTAATAATTGTTTGTATTATATTGAGCAATATTGTTGGAAAAGTGCACTTTATTTCTTAGATTGGTTTTGGAGAGCTTGTTATCATAAGTTTGGATTTAAAGAGACAAGGGAACATTTGTTAATCATGTTGTTAAATTTGTCAATGTCTTTATTTAAAGTCAATAAGCAGGTGGTGGCTATTAGATAACTGTGCACACAGATATGGAGAGCCCCTGTAGCACTGCATATTGGATGAGAATGGTAAGGTTGGAGAGACAGTGTTTACTTTCTTCCTCAAAAGAAATTACGTATGTCTTGCCTTCAACCTCTGTAACTGACTTGCATTCTACTAACATTGCCAAGACAATGGCAAGGACCACTGACCCACAAGGAGTACTGTCCAATACACTGTAGTCACACTCAGAGAAAATATCTAACTCTGCAATGTGAATCTTCACCACCAGGCTGCACAGCAGCATTTAATACCATAAGACATAGGAATGGAATCAAGGCCATTCAGCCCATTGAGTCCACTCCGCCATTTAATCATGGCTGATGGGCATTTCAACTCCACTTACCCGCACTCTCCCCGTAGCCCTTAATTCCTTGTAAGATCAAGAATTTATCAATCTCTGCCTTAAAGACATTTAACATCCAGTCCTCCACTGCACTCTCTGGTTGAAAAAATATCACCTCATTTCCATTCTAAATTGACTTGCTCTACATTGTTGTTCATCGTATGTTAGGCCTACCATTCCAGGGATCATTCGTGTGAATCTCCGCTGGACATGCTCCAGTGCCAGTATCTCCTTCCTGAGGTGTGCAGCCAAACATTGGTCACAGTATTCAAAATGGGGCCTAACTAGACTTTTATAAAGTCTCAGACGCACAGCACTGCTTTTATATTCCAACCCTCTTGGGATAAATGACATTTACATTTGCATTTTTAATCATGGACCCAACCTGCAAGTCAACTTTAGAGAATCCTGTACTAGCACTCCCAGATTCCTTTGCAGTTTGGCTTTATGAATTTTCTCATTGCTTAGAAAATTGTCCATGCCTATTCTTTTTTCCAAAGTGCAAAACCTCACATTTGCTCACATTGAATTTCATTAGTCATTTCCTGGACCACTCTCCTAAACTGTCTAAATCTTTCTGCAGTCTTCTTACCTCTTCAAAACTACCTGCCTGTCTGCCTAACTTCATATCATCGGCGATCTTCGCCAGAATGCCCCCATTCCCTGCTGAGGAACCCCCCCGCCCCTCTCCAGTCCCTGCTGAGGTTCAGTACAAGAACAGCATCTATTTCTGCTTGGGAACCCTGCAGCTGCCAGGACTCAATATCAAATTCAATAACTTTAGAACCTTCTTTGAATTGCTTTCAATGCATTTTCATTCTTAAATAAGGAGTCTAACACTACCTACGGTGCTGCAGGTGTGGCATCATTTGACAGTATTCCAAGAAATATCTGATGCATTGATCAATAAACAAGTTAAGAAGCAAGATCCCCATGGCCAGCATACAGGCCTGAATGGGCCCAACTTAGTATTAGATAGAAAGTTGGTGTATAACATCCAACCGATAACATGTGGAACAGAGCATAAATTGGCAGCATATATCCAGAGGCCATGATTGTATCAAGCATGAATACTAAATGGGATGACATGCAAAGAAATAGATGGTAAATTGCCCAGTGCCACAACCTGAAACTCTAAAAAATGTATTGAGCATAGGACATAGTCTCACACTGTTCAAGGTAAACTCTTAATTTAGTGAAAGGAGTGTTGTGGTACAAGCATATAATTTTAAGAAGACATAATCATAAACTACTGACAGTCACCATGTTCCTTGTAAGAGTATGTTGTATTTGTCCCATAACTTGTTAGGCAGCTTGAAATAACAGTGATAGGAATAAAATGCACTGCACACAGCTCCCAATGATCTTTATCTATAAATAGCCTTACTTTAAATAAAAACCACACATTATTGTTTCACTGATCCTATGTGTGATTGAAATGTTTATGTTGAAAAGAAGAATTTAACATCCATTCCTAGTTGCTCTTGAGAAGATGGTGAGCAGTATTCTTGAACCAACGTAGTCCATTATTTCATTAATAGAATTTAAATCTACATACAATTATGGGGCTTTGAACTCAGGACATTTTAAAGCTGTTCAGTTAACCAGGGTATTTCTCGGGATGGCTAGGTGCCTGCGAAATCAAGCAGAAGCCTCACTGATCAATGCAAATTAGGGCACTACGAAATATGTAAGATCCAAGTGCTGTTATAACTGTCCACTGGGAAGAGCAATCCATTCTGGATGTGCTACTCAAATGTGGTAGCACAGCAGAGGTGTCAGAAAAGGCCAAAGTTTGCATTACCAGTGAGAAATATGTCCCAGTATCAACCTAGGTATGTTTCTCAAAATGTTTCTGTGGTTTTGCCACTACCATGATAAAAACTGCAGTATATTTTCTCCTTTACAGTTATCTCTGGTGATGACTTGCTGTTGCTCTTCGTCTAAGAAAACTGTAAGCACTGTTAGCATGTAGAAGTCTCCATGGCATGACTGTCTACCACGGCAGGTATCAAAACAGGTGCAAAAGTAGAAATTGCTGGAAAACTCTGCAGGTTTGGCTGTTTCTATGGAGAGAAATCAAAGTTAACCTTTTGGGTCCAGTGACCTTTCCTCAGAACACTATCAAAACAGGAGGTAGTGGTTCAACTCACAGTTTCACACTGTGCCAAGAAGCTGAATCTTTACAGGATTCCTATACTTTTTTTTTTGGTGGCAACAAATGTGATTACTCACACTGATATCCAGGAATTTCCCTGCAATTGATGTCCAACATAACCTTTACTAAAAGATAAATTTGTGATGCAACTAATTTAAGATTTTTGTAAATTGTCCAGTGGTAGCTTATGAGAAATGGTATTGTTGTGTTGGAATTACTTTCTAATGCTAAAGCCAAGTTATAAAGGTATCAATAGCTTAATATACATTTTAATATCTAAATCTATATAAAATTATGTGCTTACTGACCAATGAATGCATTCTAGTTTAAATTAATTCTAAGTCTACATAACTCATGTATTTCTAATTATATTCCTAGTGGTGATTTTAAAATTAAATCTACTTATGTTTAATTAAAATATGTTTATAATTTTTTTATGCATGCAATGACTTTGTGCCAATATTATTGTAAATGTATTTAAAAGTGACAGTGTTGGAAGTACACACTGGCCAATTGGGTTCTAAGTGAGGAAAGATACATTGTATTTACTGGAACATTTTTAATGGATTTTTACTTTTTGTGAATAAAGATCACCTCAAATTGTAATGTCTCATATGGTCAGAATATCTTACCATTGACACAGATCATATGTAGCATGTGTCTTGGAATTATGTGCATACTTAAGGAAATAAGATAAAATTAGGTTTTCTTTCACTTTAGGGTTTAAATTGGAAGTGGTCAGGAATGACCAATCACAGAGAAATAGATTGACTGAAAGATATCTGTCCTCTGCTAACTCAGAAAATAGAAGAAACAAGAGGAAGAACCAGTGAAAGTTGAAAAGTTCCCTCAACTTTTGATATGAACAAGACTGTGGATATTAAATGTGCTCAAACAATACCAATTAAAACATCTGGCCACAAGAAGACCAGTTACAGTCATTTTAACATGTTTTCTTGATAGAAAAACTGCCATCATGAATGACAATTATGAGAAAATAGGTTGAAATTCCATGTACAGGGTGTGATTTTTCATTTTCAGAAGAAGTGTAGGGTGGACATATTAGATGTTGTCTCTGATTAGCAGAGACATTGGCATTGAACGTGCATCAGTTAGATGATAATTTACAGTTAACTGTCAAGCTTTGCTCAGATCTTAAATCAGATTGATAAATTCTGATTGGTCAAGACATTGCTGTGAAAGATGAATCAGACAAACCTGTCACTTGTTTCAAAATTGAAACATGTTGCCGTGTGAGCACGTATTCTTTCTATCTCGAAAGGACTGGGTCATCTGCATTAATGTATGCAGCTTCTGGAACATACATGTTACATACATATTACAAGCCTAATTGATCATCCCAAATTGATTGTCAATGCAATGCTTTCCACGCTCAGGATTATTTAGCAATAGAGTCCAGTCATAGAATCACATCTAATGTTGAACACTGCATTTGGTGCTTTGCAAACAGAGCTTTGACTGGATATAGTAACAGTACTGATTTCTATTGCACTACCCTAGTGGAGTGTAACAATGGGAATTGGGCATCAAATCAAAGTCAGCATTTCTTACTCATTCTCAAATCCCCATGATAGGTGCCGGTTAGTCATCTTCTTAACTGACTTGTTCAGCTTTTCCAAGGATAGCCAAGCATGCACCACATCGCCATGCACCTGCAGTCATATATAAGTCAGATCTAGGTATCATGGCAGATTTCCTTTCCAAAAGATATTCATGAATCACTAAGCAAAGAAAACCTGAAAAATTGCGGATGCTGAAAAGTTGAAACAAAAACAGATGTTTAACTCACTGCCACAACTCTTTCAGATATGTCCACCCTGAAGAAGTCCTGGTCCTCTCTCAGACAGAGAGACTTTTTTTTGTATTCACCATCATTACTTTTGTTGTCGCATCTGGTTGTTGACAAGGTATTTGACAAAACTTGTTCCCACAGCCACATCACATTGCTTCGTGACTCCCTTCGGTTCAGATTCACCCCTTGGGAATTCTGACTGAAATTTCATCCTTTGTGTTTTGAATCCACCCAGGATCACAGGTATCACTGTGACATACAACATCGCTCAGATAGCAGTTCTCACCACATCCTGGATTCACTCAATGCCATGTGTTATCATGTACACACTCTTAACCTCTCTCTCCAAAAGCACCACCTCATGTTGGCTCAGAGCTGCCCTGCCCTACAGTTCCATTTCATCTTTCAGCTCATTTAACATTCTAAGAAACTTTACCTTTCAGGCATCAAGGAGCATAAGATGTAACAACTTAGAGATACCCACGCTCCTCTAGAACATCCCTCCCCTTCCAGCTGACTCCATCCCCTCTCCAACCCCACCTCCTGTCGAGTGTTTACTATCCCTTCTGCCCTTCTGTCTCTGGTGCCAAACGTTCTGTACTCAGCAAAGGTCTCAGTTTTGTCCCCCTGTGACCCTACCTAAATGAATTTAAAGCACCACATGATGTTGGACTTTTCTTCTGTCATCTTTGTCTCCATGCCCATTTCTTTGGACAGGAGTCCTGTTCCATCCTAGACACCCCTTCACCCGCCTCCTTGATCAGATGGGCTTAGGAGTGGCTGATGGAGTTTAATTTAGATAAATATGATATGTTGCATTTTGATAAGGTTAACCAGGGCAGGACTTATACAGTTAACAGTGAGGCGCTGGTGAGTATTGCTGAATACAGAGACCTAGGGATGCAAATGTATCATCCCTTGAAAGTGGCATTTGGCATTCATTGGTCAGTGCATTGAGAGTAGGAGTTGGGATGTCTTGTTACTACTGTATAGGACACTGGTGAGGCCACTTTTAAAGTACTAGGTTCAATTATGGTCTCCCTGCTAAATGAAACGTGTTAAACTAGAAAGAGTTCAGAAGAGATTTACAAGGATGTTGCCAGGATTGGAGGGTTTGAGCTATAGGGAGAGGTTGAATAGGCTGAGATTTTATCTCAAGAGCATTGGAGGCTGAGGGATGATTTTATAGAGGTTTATAAAATCATTAGAGGCATGGATAGGGGGAATAGCCAAGCTCTTTTTTCCCAAAACTAGGGGGTGCCAAAACTAGACAGCATAAGTTTAAGATGACAGGGGGAAGGTATAAAAGAGACCTGAGGGGCAGCTTTTTCATATAGAATGTGGTGCATGTATGGAATGAGCTGCCAGAGGAGGTGGTGGAGCTAGTACAATTACAGCATTAAAAAAGCATCTGGATGGGTATATGAATAGGGAAGGTTTAGAGAGATTCATGTCAAGTACTGGCAAATGGGATTAGATCAGTTTAGGATATCTGGGCAGCATGGATGATTTAGACTGAAGGCTCTGATTCCATGCTGGACAATTCTATGACTCTTTGTCCACTGGACCCCATCCTCCAGATTAATTTAGTGAATTGAATTTGAATTCCTTAGTTGTTATAGTGGGATTTAAGTTGGTGTTTCCAGATAATTAGTCTGCACATCTGGATTAACATTCGAGCAACACACCAAATATGCTACCTGCAAATCAGAGCAGGACTTATACATTTAATGGTAAGGTCCTAGAGAGTGTTGTTGAACAAAGAGACCTTGGAGTGCAGGTTCATAGCTCTTTGAAAGTAGAGTCACAGCTAGTTAGGATAGTGAAGAAGGCATTGGTATGCTTTCCTTTATTGGTCAGAATAATGAGTATAGGAGTTGGGAGGTCATGTTGCGGCTGTACAGGATGTTGGTTAGGCCACTTTTGGAAATTGCGTGCAGTTCTGATCTCCTTCCTATCAGAAGGATGTTGTGAAACTTGAAAGGATTCAGAAAAGATTTACAACAATGTTGCCAGGATTGAAGGATTTGAGCTATAGGGAGAGGTTGATTAGGCTGGGGCTGTTTTCCCTGGAGCGTCAGAGGCTGAGGAGTGACCTTATAGAGGTTTATAAAATCATGAAGGGCATGGATAGAACAAATAAACAAAGTCTTTTCCTTGGAGTGGGAGAGTCCAGAACTAGAGGGCATAGGTTTAGGGTGAGAGAGGGAAGACATAAAAGAGATATAAGGGACACTTTTTCATGCAGAGGGTGGTGTGTGCATGGAATGAGCTGCCAGAGAAACTGGTGGAGGCTGGTACAATTGTAACATTTAAAAGGCATCTGGATGGGTATATGAATAGAAAGGGTTTAGAGGGATATGGGCAAGTTGGGATATCTGGTCGGCATGGACGAATTGGACCAAAGGGTCTGTTTCCGTGCTGTACATCTCCATGACTCGATGACTCTATGACATGCATAATTTTGTCACTTATGATGTACCTAATTGGCTTTATTTTGAGGTGTTTGTCACAACCTATAAATGGTTGCAATATATTCTCTAAGCTCTCAATAAGGGCGATTTCTTGAACAGAAATGTAAAAAAGATATGAAAGTGACATCATCAATAATTATGTTTTACTGCGCTTTTTTAAAATTAGTAGAGAATAATGACCTAACACTAACAGTGGTACTGAAATACAATGAAGCCTTTCACAATTCTGCAGTAAAAACCTGCTTTAACTAATAGAAGCAAGCATGTCCCATTTTCATTTTGCAACACATTCACTATTCAACAGCTAGTTTTTAAGGAGTGGCAAGCGCATTATTTATTAGTATTTATTCAGTTAATGTGAACCCCTATGGCTCGACAAGTTAATTAAAATGAAATCATTCAAGATTATTTGATTCAACTGGCAATTATTTACAATCTCAGAAAAATAATGTAAAGAAGTGGCATATTGTTGTAAATTATTCAGAAGAAAAATGCAATGTCTGGGAAATTTCTAACAATCCAAATCTTCAAGAAAATATTTGTTCTAAAAAGTTTCTAAAGTAATGCACAAAGTTCCAGAGTTGCCAGCAGAATGATCTTATCTACAGTCCAAACATGCATACCGAGCAGCCAACAACATGCATGTTTGACTGGTGTTGTTTCTTTACCACTGAGTTCTGGAATTTCAACAGAGAATTCTGGTGTGTTTGTAAAGCTACCTTCAAAACACTCCTCTTCTTTAGATAAATCTTGCCTCACAATATTACCTGAACGCTACTCTGTGTTAGACACTATTACCTAAAATAAAAATCTCCTTGCTAAAATTGGTTTTGCATTTCCTACATCTTTGAATACTTGTTTATGGCATCACAAACTGCTATGTAAAAAAATAAAAAAGCTCCACAGCTAGCTTTTCTTTATTTTGTTGCGCTTAGTGAACAAGAATGCCATCTTCAAATTATAATTTTCAAAACATCTATGGAATAAAATAACTTAAAGAAAACATATGGTCCATATTTTCCTTTAGCCTTGATTCTTTATAAGGTTTTGTCTTGTTTGATGTGGATCTTTATACACATTGTTGAAATTCTCAGGAAATTTTGCTGAAAATAAGATTCTACATGCCACCTGATCAATAAACTGCCATTATCATGCTTCTGAGAATGCTATTCATTAAGTAAATAGATTAATTAAATTGAGAGTAGCAAAATATAAGAAAATAAAGTGTCTTATTTAACCACTAGTCTTTGATGGAGTTATAAAATGGTCCTAGCAATATGTAATTTAGACTAATTTTATTTTGCTAGTATTGTCTTTCTGGAGAACATCAGCTATATTTATTCACTAGGAGAAAGTGAGGACTGCAGATGCTGGAGATCAGAGCTGAAAAATGTGTTGCTGGAAAAGTGCAGCAAGTCAGGCAGCATCCAAGGAGCAGGAGAATCGATGTTTCGGGCTTTCTGAAACGTCGATTCTCCTGCTCCTTAGATGCTGCCTGACCTGCTGCGCTTTTTCAGCAATATTTATTCACTGACAAATTCCTCTTCCACATAAGAAGAGCAATTTCATTTGTATATTTCTTAAATATAGCTAGCCCAAAACATATAATTGCAACAGATACAACTACTTAGACAGCTTATAAATGTCATCCTTTATGTGGGGAAGTTTAAAATCTATTTGCAAAACTTGCATTCTTTTGTGACATAGATGTCATTTCTCACTTGCGAAATGATTTAATTATTTCACTATTCCTAAATGATTCTATTTATAATTACAGATTAGAGAAGTAAAATAAAATATTCACTGCTTTTAAATAGCTGATGACAGTCCTGGCTATTTTTGACTGAGATTGTCACAAAATCAATTTTATGTCTGAGACAATATCTTGCTGGATAAATCCAATCATATGTGGCATGTTTGCAGAATCACAATATGGTACAATTTCGTGAATATGGTTGACAATGAATTACATAGCATAATTTCAAATTGTGAAGATTCCCAGTGGCTCAGTGGACCAAATGCTCAATGAAATATTGCAGTAGTTACATAGATCACCAAAATTTCAAATTCAATCAATCTGTGTGGAGTCTATAAAACCACATTGCACAGACTCCCAACTGTGTCACATAGGTTCGATAAAGATGTTACAAATATCAAATGTACATAATGAGGAGAAAGGATTTTTAATTGGGAATTATTCTGTAATCATACATCAGATCTCTTTGATATTTAAAAGATGTCTTGTTCTTCCTTAATTTCTGGAAATTGAGCCTTCTTTGTCAGACTAAACAGCTTTTAATTATGGTGCTTTTAAACCAATTTCCATTCATCTTGTTGTGATAATAGTTCACTATAATCATGAATATGCACTAAATTTACCAGGCTGCAGCTACAGCAACAACAAATACCAGAACTTTGCACAACTTTGAAAGCCTGAACATCCATACTGCAAAATGCAGATAATTCTTTAGTTATCCTGAAGTTCCTTCCAGTGATGGCTTAACTATGGAAGAAGCCATCACTCCTAAGCTAGTTGGAGCAAAGTCACAATGCATTTGCCGAAAGTACAATTTAAGATTTAACTAAGTGGTTCAGAAAATTCTTCTCTCAGTATTCTTAGATCATTGTGCTCAAATCATTTCACATCTTCTACATTGGAAATGATTTTGCCATTCTGACATTATGCCTCGATTGTTAAGACATGTTAGTCATAACAAGTGAAACAGAAAGGATGTTCTTCCTGTTGCTTTTTTTGGGGGGAATTTATTAATGCAAACGCATTCCTTTAAAATCATCCATGCTCTGAGTGAATGCTGAATTTAACATTGATTAGTATATGTTATAAATGTTAATCATGGGAGTGAAATAAAAAGATAAAGTTGCCACTGTCCATCTGGACCATAGGACTATTCTTACATTAGACAGAGATGCCTGGTGGTGGTTTAACTTGAGGGTCACCACACTCAGGTGAGGGGAGAGATTGAGAAAGAGAGTTCTTTATTGTAGCTTCAGCTGGTGTAAGAAGTGAACCCTTGCTGTTGGTATCACTCTACATTACATGACAGGCGTTTAAGCCATCTGAGCTAACTGACTCCCAGAATCAAGTACAGCGTAGTCTTCCAATCAAGTCATGTGGATGGGAAATCCAATGACAATTTGCATTTATACTTTGGCTCGTCATAGCAATGCTCTCAAACAAAATTTGCCATCAAGGCAAATAAAGAAATGCTACGAGAGAGATCCAAAAGCTTGGACACACAGGTACATTAAACTAGAGAGGGAGGCAAAGAGATGGAGAGATTTAAGGAGGGAATCCAAAGTTTAGCATTAAGGTGTTTTTGTGCTGTTTGAAATGCATACTCTGCACAGGAACTCTTGAAGGATGGCTGGTTGGAAGGTATACCGTAATTCTACAAAATGACAGGCCAGCTCAAAGTCGTTGGAAGTTCTTCAAACTATCTCTTTCCACTCATCTCCTAACCACCCATTAGCCCCCACTTGCACATAACAGCCCTATACATTCTCAGGTTACTCATGCTATTCTCATATTTTCTTCCATGACCCCTCAAATATCCATGCAACTTATCCCTAAGTGCATTATGTACAGTCTTTTGTCATGTAGGTTTAAGGCCGCACCTAAGGAATTGGGTTCAAGGTAGCCTGGTTGACGAGTAAGCAACGTCAAGAACTGTCATCCAGCTTGGGCTCTGTAGAACTCTATGGCATGTTAACATAATGTACAATCATACATGGTGGTCTGAGAGATACCAGACTTACAGCCTTATGTTACATGTTTTCTACATGTATTTAATTCTCTGTTCACTCTATTCTAACTGCCCATACTCCACTATTTATGCTCTATGGGAAGTAGATCTCTGACATCATTAAGGTTACTTCGGAGTCCTAAAGACCAAATACAATGGTCCTCCTGAAGCTTTTCTCCCCCAGGTGATAGATTATCCTTTTTGTGCATCTGAAATGAATTGCTTAGGTTACTTCTTACAACATTTACTATTCATTATATCTTTCTCTCCACCTTTTTCCAAGTATTAGTTGAAAGATGTTACATTGCTGTAGCTTCAGGAATACATGAGGAAGTTGGATTGTTTCGCTGGTATTAGCATCTATATCAGGTTGTGGTGTTATGTTTCCTCATACATTTGATGTTTTAAAGTCAGTATTGCATGCAACATCACTTTACATGTTGGAATGTTACCTCAAGTTGCATGGAGATGCTAAATTAGGTGCTAATATGTGCTAATCATGGAGTATTACTTGATATAACCATGAGATTGGCACCAGAATATAGCTGATATTTAGTTGAGTAATGAGTTACATAGACTGGTTCTATCGAATCATGTGTCTGTTTAATTTCTCCTAGAGAGTGTTATATTGGTGTTAGGTTAATATTGCTCATATGAACAAACATTCCATTACAGTATTAATCCATTCCTTTTGGTTCTGTTCCAAGGCATGAACACAATGTCAGCTTGGAAGTGATTAGGTTTGATGCTTGGTGTGTTCTTTAGAGCTCTTGGAGAAGTGGCCCTTTTTCCGACAATGAACAGATCATTGGAGTAATGCTGGACACTTGTTTTCGCTGATGTGAATTTTTGGAATCAAACCTGTGACAAGATATTGTAGCATTGCATTGTTTGGGATTTTGCACTGAAGTTCTCATATATGATATGTTTTTCAAAGGAGATGTCTGTTTCCTCTAATTGAATACTATATTGTGCTTTAAGCATCAACACATTCTGTAACATGTTCTGCATTCATAGAGTCGTAGAGATGTACAGCATGGAAACAGACCCTTCGGTTCAACCTGTCCATGCCGACCAGATATCCCAACCAATCTAGTCCCACCTGCCAGCACCTGGCCCATATCCCTCCCAACCATTCCTATTCATATACCCATCCAAATGCCTCTTAAATGTTGCAATTGTACCAGCTTCCGCCACTTCCTCTGGCAGCTCATTCCATGCATGTGCCACCCTCTGTGTGAAAAGGTTGCCCCGTAGGTCTCTTTTATATTTTTCCCCTCTTACCCTAAACCTATGCCCTCTAATTCTGGACTCCCCAACACCAGGGAAAAGACTTTGCCTATTTACTCTATCCATGCCCCTCATAATTTTGTAAACCTTTATAAGGTCACTCCTCAGCCTCCAACGCTCCAGGAAAAACAGCCCTACCCTGTTCAGCCTCTCCCTATAGCTCAAATCCTCCAATCCTGGCAACATCCTTGCAAATCTTATTTGAACCCTTTCAGGTATGACAATATCTTTCCAATAGGAAGGAGACCAGAATTGTATGCAATATTCCACCAGTGGCCTAACCAATGTCCTGTACAGCCGCAACATGACCTCCTAACTCCTGTACTCAATACTTTGACCAATAAAGGAAAACATACCAAACACCTTCTTCACTATCCTATCTACCTGCGGCTCCACTTTCAAGGAGTTATGAACCTGCACTCCAAGGTCTCTTTGTTCAGCAACGCTCCCTAGGATCTTACCATTAAGTGTATAAGTCCTGCTTAGATTTGCTTTCCCAAAATGCAGCACCTCACATTTATCTGAATTAAACTCCATCTGCCACTTTTCTGGATTAGTGGTGCTGGAAAAGCACAGCAGTTCAGGCAGCATCCGAGGAGCAGTAAAATCGACATTTCGAGCAAAAGCCCTTTATTAGGAGTACGAGCAGAGTGCCTGAAGGGATTCTGCCTGTAATCCTGATGAAGAGCTTTTGCCCGAAACGTCGATTTTACTGCTCCTCGGATGCTGTCTGAACTGCTGTGCTTTTTCAACACCACTAATCCAGAATGTGGTTTCCAGCATCTGCCACTGTTTTTATCCATCTGCCACTTCTCAGCCCATTGGCCCAACTGGTCAAGATCCTGATGTAATCTGAGGTAACCCTCTTCGCTGTCCATTACACCTCCAATTTTGGTGACATCTGCAAACTGTACTCTTATGCTCACATCCAAATAATTTATGTAAATGACAGAAAGTAGAGGACCCAGCACTGATCCTTGTGGCACTCCACTGGTCATAGGCCTCCAGTCTGAAAAACAACCCTCCACCACCACCCTCTGTCTTCTACCTTTGAGCCAGTTCAGTATTCAATGGAGATTTTTCTGTATAACGCTTCTTGAGTAATTATATAGACTCTGTATTCATTGGTATTTGGACTGCTTGTTTTAGACTGAGATCTGCTTCTGATTGAGTAAATTATCTAAGAGACAAATAATGATTCTGTCACAAATGATCTCTTCTTGTGACATTGCAGTTACATGATTCATATTGTCAATGCAGGTTACAAATGAAGCTACCTACACACCCTCCTCAAAGTTGGTAACTGCTACTGAACCATGATCTCAGCAGTGTCTTAATTGTTTTTGAAGTGAAATATTGATCAAAACTTGTTATGAAGCTATAGAATGCAATTTGCTTCTCACTGATCTGCTGTTGATCTTAGACATGATCTGATGTTGTCCCCATGTAGTAGATAAGTGTGCTAGACTGTGCTGCATTTGATTTGGTATCACATCCTGATGATATTCAAAATATTAGGTCAGAAGTCACCTGACACCAGTTATAGTCCAACAGGTGTATTTGAAATGACAAGCTTGTGATTCCAAGTAAACCTGTTGGACTATAAGCTGGTGTCATGTGACTTCTGACTTTGTCCACCCCAGTCCAACATCGAATCCTCCACATCAAAATGTTAGGGGTACTGTATTTTCTATATTTGCCAATTTGCTGATCAATGAAAGTGGATTTGATAAAATTCTCTTGGGTAGAGTGGTACCAGTGAATGTTATTGCATTAAGTGATTGTTGCTAAATTTACGGTTGTTGATCATTTTCTTCATTTGGATGATGATTGTTAGAATTTTGATCTTTTTGTACTATACTCATGTTGTCACCTTGTTTTTTTTGATTTAATGTTGTGCATCTCTGTTGTAAAGATTGTTGTTTAGCATTAAAACCAAAATTATTACAATTTTTGTCATTTTAAATGCTGTTTTCAGTGTAAAATTTGGTTCTTCTTTACTAATACGGGAGCTTTCATATTGATTTTCCAAGATGGCTAAAGGATTTCCAAAAAGATTTGTGGATAGAAACTTTCTCAAAATGGCTTCAATTAATAAAATTTAAAGAATTTTTTTGCAGTATGAAAGATGGCTATTATGATGTAATTTGTGCTGATTTCTTGTGCTAGAGGCATTTCACGCTGCATTCAACAATAGATTCAGATTCATGCCCTTTGACTTTGTCTCTGATGGCATGTTTTAATAATTAAACTTGAAAATTTCATAGTTCCTACATTAAAAACATTTCTTGTTCAATGTTTCAAAATATTGCGGGCAGCATGGTGCACAGTGGTTAGCACTGCTGCCTCACAGCGCCAGACACCCGGGTTCAATTCCTGCCTCAGGCGACTGACTGTGTGGAGTTTGCACATTCTCCACGTGTCTGCGTGGGTTTCCTCCGGGTGCTCCGGTTTCCTCCCACAATATAAAAATGTGCAGGTCAGGTGAATTGGCCATACTAAATTGCCCGTAGTGTTAGGTGAAGGGGTAAATGTAGGGGAATGGGTCTGGGTGGTTGGCGGGTCACTGTGGACTTGTTAGGCCGAAGGACCTGTTTCCACACAGTAACTAATCTAATTAACAATTTAGCTTCACTGTGAGAGAACCGAGACAAAATTGCACAAAAAAATTTTATTTCTGATTTTCTTTTCAATCAATGTACCTTAAGCCTGTTATTACAATAATTTCTTAGTTTGTTGACAGATTTACTTTGAATTAATTGTCTGCAGCTGCTAAATGACAACCAGAAATCTTGCTCTGAAAGAATTCAGCTTCCCAACGTAGCTTTTCAGTGTTTTCCTCTAAGGGATTGACTCTGCTCTGGGTGTTCAGTAATCTACCTCATTTAGAAGTGCTTAATCTGGATTCACCATCTTGGTTGCTACTGGGGTTTTATTGCTCTTGCTTTTTTATTTTCCCTTAAGTTTGTTTCTGTTATTACCGGCTGTAAAAATCTTACATTGACTTACATTTATCCTGGTGATTTCCCTGCAGGAGTTTTCTGTCCAGAGATTCTTCATTCATAGCAGAAATTCAGCTCTGTGACCCTTCTGGCTGTTAGCTGGTCCAAAATGTATATTGAGAACTGTTTGGAAAAGTGATTTTTTGACCTTCATCACTGCCACACTTTTATTGATAGTTTATTTCATTGCTGCTCCCCTCTTTCATCATATGATTTTCTTCGTTTGGATGATGATTGTTAGAATTTTGATGATTGTTAGAATTTTGATCTTCTTGTACTATACTCATTTGGGTTCAAGACAGACAGACTGGTCAAGGAGAAGGTATGGTCAAGAACTGTCTTCAAGCCTAGGTATTTCTGCAGAACGATATTTATTTCATGTTCACACATTAAACAAGTATACATGGTAATCTGAAGGGTACCAGATTCACACCTTATTGTTGCTTTACATATGCTTCTGTTTTCATTCTAACAACTTTCTCCACACTGCTATTTATGCCCTGTGAAAAGCAACACCGTACCATCATTACAAGGTTGCTCCAGAATGCTAAAGCTGATATAAAACATTCCAGAGTCATGCAAAATAATTGGGGAAAAAAGCAAGCCTTTAACAATTATAAGGACTGTATCTTTTTATTTTGTGTTTTGAAAACTATGAACTTGAATGAGAAAGAGCTGTTCTGAAAACCAGTGTCTGAAAGAATGGCTACAATTTGAAAAGCAGGTAGCCTAACGCCCATGGCAAGCATTGTAAACAATGGCTTGAACAAGCACTAATTGAAGCTTAAGTTCAAGATGACAAAGCAACTTTTGGATTGTTGTCTATAGCCAATATAGAATCAGAGAATCACTAATTTACACTGATCATAAATCTCTAGCCTTCATTGAAAAGTTCAAGAATTGGAATGGAAGACTATTCAGATGGAGCCTTTTGTTGCAACCATTTCAGGTTAAAAAAAGTTAATGGAAAGGACAATGTGATTGTGGAAACATTGTCCCATTTGTAAAATTTTGGAATAAGTTAAAGGCTTAAGAAATGCTAAGACTATGTAAGGGTGTATAAGGGGAAGGGAGAGGAAGAATGAATGGTTGTAAGCCTTATTTTATTTTGTATCACAGGTTGCAATAAAATACACTTTTGAAATGAGGTTTCACTTTCTTAAGGATGGAGACATATAAAATCTGATTTTTTTTCAGTTAGTGTTTCTAAAACTGTTGACGAAAATGAGAAAGATTTGTTTTGGAAATTAATGTTTGAAAGAATAGTCAACTTTTGAAAATCAGGTTACCTGACTCCCATGATAAGCATCGTGAACAACTGTTTGAACAAGCACTAAATTAAGTTGGAGTTGCAGCTGATTTGGAGCCAAGGTTGATTTGGGGGAAGGGGATGGGGGGCATGGGGATGCATTGGTGCAGCTTTTACTGGTAACAAAAGTTGTTGCTACATTGAGTACTGACCAGTTACCAATGATAGAGACCTTTTTTGCCTGCCAGCAACTATGTGATTCATGCTCAGTTAACGGTACAGCTTGGAGCTGGAAACAGAGAGAGGGATGTATTTCGTACTGCCCCTGTGGGGTCTAAAGTTAACTTTTCTTTGAAATGTAACTATTATATCCATAGGCAACATCAATATATATTTTCTTTTATATAACATTTCAAAACATTCCCATGCCCCTCACAGAGACATAAGACAATAATGGATCCAACCAAAATATTTGGACAGATTACCAAATGTTTGGCTAAAGAAATCTGTTTTAAGGAATGTGTTAAAGGAGAAAGAGATGGAGGAATTTAATAAGGAATACCAAACTGTGGACCAGATTGGATGAAGGGAAGGCTGACTTTGTTGGAGCACAGACTGACTTGCTAGACGAGAAGAATAACCACAATGCAGTGGAGTCATACATAAGCCAGACACGGTCAGTACATAGATATCCTTCCCTAAAGAACATTAGTGAAACAGTTTGTTTTCAATAATAATTGATGGTAGTTTCATGGTCATCATTCTGAAACTGGCTTTCAATTACAGATTTATTAATTTAATGTCACCAGCTGGTATGGTAGAACATGACTTCATGTCCCCACAGCATTAGTCTAGTGACACCACCACTACACCACTGACTCCCCAAAGTGATGATTTACCTGATCCACTCTTAACACTGCAACCATACTGAGCCTACAGGTGCTAAGTCCCACTGCTAACTCCTTGGGTGACCTAAAGTATAGTAGATCTGCAGCCAGACTTACAGAAAAGTGTCATGGGAGAGTCAATTATGTAACTCCTACTATATTTCAATACCAATAGTCCATTGCTTATCCAGTCGCAGACACCCATTCAGAAAACCCCCTGGAAATCCTGATCAGTACAGTAGAAATGGCGTGCTCAAATAATGCTCTCTTGATTACATTTCCTCTTTAATACACTTGGGATTTGAATTTGTGTTACATTGAAGAAAATCAGGCCTATTCAGTTCTAAAATGCAAGTTACAAAATGAAACAATTTGATTTTAAATATATTAATAGAAAGAATTATGGTCACATTTTACATTTTGAAAGGATAAGATTCATTTCCTCTTTTAAGAAACATTATATTCAATGCACTTCTCATGCTTAATAAGGAT
Source organism: Hemiscyllium ocellatum (assembly GCF_020745735.1). Classification (NCBI taxonomy): domain Eukaryota; kingdom Metazoa; phylum Chordata; class Chondrichthyes; order Orectolobiformes; family Hemiscylliidae; genus Hemiscyllium; species Hemiscyllium ocellatum. Next base: position 33,690,872 of record NC_083422.1, on the reverse strand, counting down.
CAATGGTATGTTTTCTCCAGAGTAAACAGGGAGGAATAAACAGAGCAGAAATTATCTCTTGTGGCACGATAACTAACCTCTGTGCTAATTAAAGCTTCTTAAATTTAAGTACCTGACATGCAGCCAGAGCATCAACATGCATCTCTTTTGCATGACCTTCCCTGTGCTAACAATGAAAACTTGTCGTTTAGTTATTAATTTTGTACACTCTTGAATTGGAACACAGTGCACTCTTTCATACCTAAACGTTTTGCATTTTTTCAGCCAGCTAGTCTGTCAATATGAATTTTACATTTTTTCCCATGCACACTGACCTATGCTAATGAGATTTGCGTTTTGATTACTTGAAGAGCACAAATTAACTGATCGATGAAAAATGGTTGTGTATTATTGTAATAATGTGGCACAGCTGCCATAGCCTGTTTAACACTGAAATCAATTTCATATGCTCAAGATGATTCTGTCGATGTTGTTAGCTGGGATCTTTGCATCTGCATCCTCTCCACAGACCCTGAACGCGATGTAGGTGTTATATGGAATAACCACTGTGCTTGAGACAGGCCTCCATAACCAGCCACGACCTCCTCGCTTGTACATCTTGACAGTCACCTTTAGACGAGAGCACAAAACTCATGGTTATTTAGTTTAAGCAACAGCTTGGGGGCAGGGGGCAGATAGGGATTGACCATGGACATCATTAGACTTTTCTCTAGCCTCCCCTTTCACCTGAAAGGGCAATGGGCCAAAGCAGAGGTCGGCAAGCTGTGAAAGTGATGCTTATTATGCATGTGAAAACTTAGCAAATATCAATGTCCCTGGGTCAAAGAGCTTACAGGCCAAGTTTGAAAGGGAAACTTTATCTTTGTGTGGCTGCATTTTTTGCAGCTGTAGGTACAGTCAGCAACATATAGTGGAGAAATAGACATTTCTATGGCATGGCACTGTCGGCAGCTGGGCCCTTTGTGTGATGAGTTATGTTATTGACAAACCAGCAGAAAATTAAATGTTCCCCAAAGAACTTCCAGATGTGTTTTTTACTAATGACTTCATTACAAGGAACATTAAAAGACAGAGTAAATGGAACACTAAAATTCAAATTACAGCAAAACCTCATCTCATAGCTTTGAGGGTTCTTTTAAGGGACTGCAATTATAATAAATTTTAATCATTTATTTGTGATATGATGATGAGGAAATGAATAGTACAGTAGACTGGCTGCTCAAAATGTTATCGAAACTATTCAAACTGTCATCAGGGAACAAACCAGACTTATATTTTTTTCAAAGACTTAATATATCACAGATCACAATCCAAAGCAACAGCGTAGTGTTTCCTTTTGTTATTTTATAAATTCTAAAATTTTCAGCATTGATCATTTTTAGTTGCTCAAAATAATTTTCTCAGAAAAAATTAAAATAAATTAATGTCATACAAGTCAACATTTAAAGATATGAAAGCAGATTTGGTGGTAAGGCAGACTGTTTATAACAATACACTCTACCACAGAATTGCAGCATAGGGATTTACACCTATTCCTCCAAATGGTAACTTCCTGATTTTGGATTGTACTGTTATAGTAACAAAGATTTTGTGGAGGCTGCTTGTTCTTTGCAGATAGGAGAAAATAACAAGGCATGTTATCCACAGTCACTCTTGCACAACTTCTAGTGTGTGGTTTCAGAGCAAAACTTGGATAAACCTAAAAACAACCTACTGCCTATTGTACTTTATGAAAATATCAATAAATATATAGAACAGTGAACAATAATCAACTTAATTACATAGTCTTACAATGCTTCAACCAAGGCTGGAATGAAGGTTGCAATGCAATATGAAAGGCTGTCTGTTCATTGTCCTTGTAATTTTCTAATTTATGTAGAAATGAAGTAGAGAGAAGAAAGCCATTTGGGGTTTAGTTGGAGAAGGTAAATGTTTTGTAAAGGCTAGTGTCCTCTTTAGCATTCATTTCAACTTGGTGCTGTATAACTGGCAGTTACTCAATTACTATCAACTTCCTGAAGGTTACCACTGATCAGAAACTTAACTGTAACAGTCATGTAAAACTAGTTTTTTTTTCCATTTTCAGTCTATATTATTTTAAGGAAGTTTCATCATGAATGCCTAGTCTTGGCTCACAGAGACATTTCTCATGTTATCTTCCACTCCTCACCTTATTAATTCTGCAGCTGGCCTGTTTGGTATCGTTTTCGTGCAATCTTGTAGAAGGAGAGGTGAAATTCCTGCTACTCTCAGCACCTTCTGATGTACAAGCTCCTGGCATTATATTTAAAGCCCAGCTCACATCTCTCCAAGTGCTACAAGCTAGAAATTACCTCATATATTATCCTCTTAGGAAACCAAAATGTTCAGCTCAAAACCTGGAGGTCCTGGTGGATGGGGTGGTAGAGAGGAGGACCATCATCTACCCAGCCTGACGCCAATTGCTCCGAATCATTATGGAAGCTGTATCAATGTTAATAGGTCGTCAGCAGCACTATGGCTGTGAACCAGTATAATTCATCAAGTACACTTGGTACACATTCTTTCAACACTCAAGAACATGTACCCTGAGGCATCTCAGCAGGTATACCTGCTGGAGGTTGGAATCCACAGACTTGTCTTGAGGTTTGGGGTAACACTAACTTTACAGAGTTTGTCAGGTCATTGAATTTCTTATAAAACTGGATCTAACTTCTTTCAGCTATGCTTTTGTTGCTGTCTATGGTTGCAAATTAATTGCCAAACTATTTACCAATCGCCGGTATGGGGTAAAGGGTTAATTATACCTTTACTCTAAGAATAACTACTGAATCTGTATGAAAGGAGCTTCATCATAGTGACATCAGATCCCATGACTACCTTACACTGCTTAAGCTGGAAACAGGGGCTTCAGTGGCTGTTTGATTGGATGACATTAAATTGTTGACCAATTGCTTGACCAAGAAGGAAACAGTCTCACAGTCAAAAACCATCTTCAGGTAATATTAAGACACAATTTGTTTTGTTCATTTATGGAATGTGAGTATTGCTGACTCAGCCACATTCATTGCCCATCCCTTTCTACCTGAGGAAGATAATAGTGAGTTCTCTTCTTAAAACTGCAGAGACACCATTATGCTGTTAGATAGGGTTTTTGACCCAGGGACATTAATGGAACAGCCATGTACTCCAAATCAGGATGGTACATGGACTTTGTAGGTGTTGTTGTTCTCATCTATCTGTTACTATTGTCCTGCTTGTAGTAGAGGTCATAGATTTATCCTCTGGGCGGCACGGTGGCACAGTGGTTAGCACTGCTGCCTCACAGTGCCAGAGACCCGGGTTCAATTCCCACCTCAGGCAACTGTCTGTGTGGAGTTTGCACATTCTCCCCGTGTCTGCATGGGTTTCCTCCACGTGCTCCGGTTTCCTCCCACAGTCCAAAAATGTGCAGGTTAGGTGAATTGGCTATGCTAAATTGCCCGTAGTGTTAGATGAAGGGATAAATGTAGGGGAATGGGTCTGGGTGGGTTGCTCTTTGGAGGGTCGGTGTGGGCTTTTTGGGCCGAAAGGCCTGTTTCCACACTGTAAGTAATCTAATCTAAAAAAATTTAGAAGATGCTCATAGAGGAGCCTTGGTGAATTACTGCACAAATTCAACTGGAAGAGGGAACTAAAGACAAAGGCACAGGCTCATGATCTACTCATAGGATAACGCACCTACATGTGGTTCAAAGACTTGCAGTGTGAGGGAATGATGTTAGCGAGACTCTAACAGCCAAGATCATATCCTGTCCAAACAACCACTAACACTGTTTGGAGAAACAGGTGTGTTTTGATTATGCTGAAAAAGCCAATAACTGGTTGGCATGCATTCTCTGATCCTCACAAAGACTCTGTAACAACACATGCACTAATGACTGAGAAAAGAGTCAGGGGAAAAATGGAAGCAGAAACCCTGATAATGCATTGAAGCAGATATCTTGCATTCTTCATGACATGAGGATACAAACTAAGTTGGCACTCTAGTGAATTATAAAGAAAGCCTTCATTGTCAAAGGCCTTTCAGTTCAGTTCCCATTTGGTACCAATTTCTTTGGTACAACTCAAAGATGAATGAGCAGTTCCTCATCAATATTTCTCTTTGAGTGGATACCAGTAAGAAACAGACGAATCAGCAAAACATGTCATTGCTGTTTGTGTTATAGCAACATTGCATAATGGCTGTTGTGTTTGAAACACTTATACACAGCAGAAGTTATTTGCTTTGCAAAGTACCTTTAGAGAGCTCAAAAAGCTCAAATAATAAGGCATTTTATAAATGCAAAACTTTGAAAAGTCCCTCAGCATTTACAAAATACTCCTATTCTCCACAAGACCATTCCCACTGGTCTGCGTTTTTAAAACAAGAAGCAAACAAAAGGAAAACAGATAAAGAAGTTTAGGAAATTGCATCCCTGACAAGCAAGCACAGAATTAATCATTGTCTTAGAGCATACTGCATTACCCCTCAAGCATAGATGGGATGACAAAATTAAGGTCACTTTTTAAATATTCATTTTTGCTGTAAGACTTTACACTTCAACTATTATATGTGTTTCTGTTACCAAATCACATTGTCGTTCACGTTTGGGGTACTGCTGGGGCCTCCCTGATAGAAGATTTATCCAAGTAACAAACAAGCCTTGATATTTATGCTGTTCTGACTCCAGTAACTGTGCACATTTTCAGGAACTAAAACTTGTTCTCGGTAGGTGCAGAAAAGTCACACCATGATCTCAGTCTGACAACTTATTAATAAGAGATTTCTGTTAAGGCCATAATCACATGTAATGGATTAAATCGATGTAAGCATTGTGTGCTAATGTTACCTAGGTAAAAACTTTCCAAATAATTGGCATTCGTTACTTATTCAGCATATATACACATAACTGAAAACCAATGTTTCTCTTCTAAGATGTTTCTTTTTCCATTTTAATGTAATCTATAATATAATCTGGTTTTAGATTTTCAACATTTCCCTTTGACTCTTTACATATCATCTGAGAAGGCTGTTGTTTGAAGAAGTAAAGCAGAGCCTTCTGCAGATTCGGCAAATAGTAGACTTGTACTTTTTTCAGTTTACTCTACAGTATTCGCTGCTCACTGTGGTGGTCTCATTTGCATTGGCAAAACCAAAGACTGGGCAATTCGTTTTTAGAAAACCTCTTCTCTTTGCATTGGAATGACCCTGATCTTGCCATTTCAATAAAGCCCCTTGCTTCTGTGCTAACATTTCCATCCTTGGCAGTCTACAGCATTCCAACAAAGCTCAATGCAATGAACAACACCTCATTTTCCACTTAGGCACTTTACAGCTTCAGTATTGAGTTCCACAACTTCAAAGTATGACTTCAGTCCTCCATTTTTCTTACACCTCCCCCCATCCTCCCTGGCCATGTTTTGTTTGTGTCTTGTTGGCTTTGCTCTCAGCTGAGCAGACCCATGTTTCCTTTCACAGTGAATATTTACATCTATTTTACATAACTATCTCTCCTTTACCACCATTATCACTGCATTTGTCTTTTGCTCTGATGACACTCACCAGCTGTTCCATTTGCCTCTACTTCTGTCACTAACAAAAAAACCCGACAAATTTTCAGCTCCTTTCACTTCCAAAGACATTAACTTTGGTTCTCCATTCACAGATGCTGCCACATCTGCTGAGTTTCTCCAGCATTCCCTATTTTACTGCAGGCTAATAATAGCTACACAGCCAGGTGGCAGCAGGGCAAAGCTGCCTCATGAGATTACTCCCCACATGAATGCAATCTGGGAGACTTTCCAAATCAGCCTCTGGTACATTGATTCTCTCACTTTTTTCACTCAACAGATTTGGGCTTGGAGTCACCTGCAACAAGAGCTCCAATCCCTCTTAGTTCCCTGGAGATAGTCATCATCCAAACAGCACACTCCTGCAAAACCTACTTAGCTGCCTTTGTAACAATCAAAGAGAGTCAAAGAGTGTGCATAACCAGTCAGGCAGCATTCAAGTAGTGTGGAGTCGATATTTCAAGCATAAAACTCTTCATCAGGAATGACGGACTGGCCCAAGGAAGCTGAGAGATAAATGGGAGGGACGTGGGGCTGCAAGGAAGGTAACTGGGAATGCGATAGGTAGATGAAGGTGGGGGTGAAGGTGATTGGTCGGAGAGGAGGATGGAGCAGATAGGTGGGAAGGAAGATGGACAGGTAGGGCAGTTCAAGACAGCAGTGCCAAGTTGGATGGTTGGATCTGGAATAAGGTGGGGGAAGGGGAAATGGGGTAACTGGCGAAATCTACATCGATCCTGTGTGGTTGGAGGGTCCCAAGGTGGAATATGAGGCATTCTTCCTCCAGGCGTTGGGTGGCTAGAGTTTGGCAGTGGAGGAGGCCCAGGATTTGCATGTCTTTGACAGAGTGGGAGGGGGAGTTAAAGTGTTCACATCTGGAAGTATTGTGTGCAGTTTTGGTCACCATACTATAGGAAGGATGTGGAGGCACTGGAACGGGTGCAGAGGAGGTTTACCAGAATGTTGCCTGGTATGGTAGGAAGATCGTATGAGGAAAGGCTGAGGCACTTGGGGCAGTTTTCATTGGAGAAAAGAAGGTTTAGGGGTGACTTGATAGAAGTGTACAAGATGATCTTGACCAGGAGAACCTTTTTCCATGTATGGAGTCAGCTATTACGAGGGGGCATAGCTTTAAATTAAGGGGTGGTAAGTATAGGACAGATGTTAGGGGTAGATTCTTTACTCAGCGAGTCGTGAGTTCATGGAATGCCCTGCCAATATTCCAACAGTGGCTTAACCAATGTCCTGTACAGCCACAACATGACGTCCCAACTCCTGTACTCAATATTCTGACCAATAAAGGAAAGCATACCAAATGCCATCTTCACTATCCTATCTCTCTGCGACTCCACTTTCAAGGAGCTATGAACCTGCACTCCAAGGTCTCTTTATTCAGCAACACTCCCTAGGACCTTACCATTAAGTGTGTAAGTCCTGCTAAGATTTGCTTTCCCAAAATGCATTTATCTGAATTAAACTCCATCTGCCACTTCTCAGCCCATTGGCACATCTGGTCCAAATCCTGTTGTAATCTTCGCTGTCCGCTACACCTGCAATTTTGGTGTCATCTGCAAACTTACTAACTGCACCTCTTACGCTGGCATCCAAATCATTTATGTAAATGACAAATAGTAGAGGGCCCAGAACTGATCCTTGTGTCACTCCACTAGTCACAGGCCTCCAGTCTGAAAAACAACCCTCCACTACCACCCTCTGTCTTCTACCTTTGTGCCAGTTCTGTATCCAAATGGTTAGTTCTCCCTGTATTCCATGAGATCTAACCTTGCTAATCAGTCTGCCATGGGGAAACTTGTCGAACACCTTACTGAAGTCCATATAGATCTTCACATCTACTGCTCTGCCTTCATCAATCTTCTTTGTTACTTCTTCAAAAAACTCAATCAAGTTTGTGAGACATGATTTCCCACACACAAAGCCATGTTGACTATCCCTAATCAGTCCTTGCCTTTCCAAATGCATGTACGTCCTGTCCTTCAGGATTCCCTCCAACAACTTGCCCACCACCGAGATCAGGCCCACCGGTTTATAGTTCCCTGACTTGTCTTTACCGCCCTTCTTAAACAGTGGCACCACGTTTGCCAACATCCAGTCTTCTGGCACTTTACCTGTGACTATCGGTGATTCAAATATCTCAGCAAGAGGTCCAGCAATCACTTCTCTAGCTTTCCACAGAGTTCTTGGGTACACCTGATCAGGTCCTGGGGCTTTATCCACCTTTAACCGTTTCAAGATATCCAGTACTTCCTCCTCTGTCATCTCAACATTGTGCAAGATGTCACCATCGATTTCCCTACAGTCTTCCATATCCTTTTCCACAGTAAATACTGATGCAAAATATTCATTTAGTATTTCTCCCATTTTCCGTGGCTCCACACAAAGGCCCGCCTTGCTGATCTTTGAGGGGCCCTATTCTCTCCCTCGTTACCCTGATGACAATGTTGTGATTGGTTTTGAGAGCCTAGATGGCATTGCATTGTGAATGGGTGATGTTTTGCTCTACCTTGTGGGTACGGCTGATGAATCTGGCATTTATATATTTCCTGACGGTTTGAGCATACATGTCAAGCCCAGGGCAGCGGCCCTCCGGTAGGGTCCAAGTTGACACCTTCTTTGGTCACTCCTCTACAGATCCCTGTGATGACTGTTCATGTTCATCAGTGGGCTCATTGGGATCACTGCTGGCACCTTAAAAGAATCCCCGGAGTCTCATTCATCTGATGAACTCCTCCGTGTCTGCTGCCAGAACCAACTGGTTCATTTTGGCAGTGGGGCAGAAGTTGAGACCCCTACTCAGAGCTTCAGTCTCTTTCAGTCGAAGGGTGTGGTCCGATAAGACTTCCCCGCAGTGATAATGTTGTCTACTGTGGTTCCAGGGTGGGCTTTGCTATTACTGGTGAGAATGCCAAGTTTCTCCAGTTTTTTGTTCTTGGCATGCAAGTACATGATGTAGTTTTGTCGCCTTGTCTGTTTGGCAATGTCGTATAATTGTACTGCTGTATCCTGAGTGCAGGCTGAGAGTGTGGACTCCATCTAAATTTCAAGGTTGTGTTGCCTGCTGTAGGTTGGGGTATGAGATGATTGAGGAGTTTACGAGAGGTGCAGTGGCAAAGTTTCTCTGCGTAGTCTGTGTTGTAGGTCGACTTATGTGGGTTCGTGATCCGTAATCCTTTTGGGATCTTTCCTGCTTGCCTGCAGGAACTTGATGTCTGTGTCGATATGTGCAATCTTCCTGGAGATTCTCTCCACTTTAAGCCGGCAGTTAGTGGTGTTGATAGTAGTCATGAATTGGAGATGGCGGTGTTGGACTGGGGTGTACAAAGTTAAAAACACTTCAGCACCACACTCCACCGCAAACCCACAGACAACCTCACAATGCTACACTTCTCCAGCTTCCACCCAAAACATACTAAAACAGCCATCCCCTATGGACAAGCCTACGCGTACATCGGATCTGCTCAGATGAGGAGGAACATGACAGACACCTGGAACTACTCAGGGATGCCCTCACAAGAACGGGGTACAATGCCAACTCATCGACCGCCAGTTCCGACATGCCACAGCAAGGAACTGTAATCACCTCCTCAGGAGACAGACACGTGCTGCAACCGACAGGTTACCCTTCGTTGTTCAGTATTTTCCAGGAGCTGAAAAACTACATTATGTTCTTCATGACCTGCAACACATTATCAATGAGGATGAGCACCTCACCAAGACCTTCTCCACACCTCCACTACTTGCCTTTAAACAACCGCCAAACCTCAAACAGATCGTTGTTCGTAGCAAGCTCTCAGGACAACTCCATACAACCCTGTCACGGTAGGTGCTGCAAAACGTGTCAGAGTGTGGACATAGATACCACCATTATGCATGGGGACACTTCCCACCTTGTACATGGCAGGTACTCATGTGAGTCAGCCAACGTTGTCTACGTTATACGTTGCAGGCAAGGATGTCCGGAGGCATGGTACATTGGGGAAACCGAGCAAAGGCTATGACAACGGATGAATGGGCACCGCACAACAATCAACATTCAGGAGGGTTCCCTCCCAGTTGGGGAACATTTCAGTGGTCCAGGACATTCGACCTTGGACCTTCGGGTGACCATCCTCCAAGGTGGACTTCAGGACAGGTAGCAGCGAAAAGTGGCCGAGCAGAGGCTGACAGCTAAGTTCGGTACCCATAGGGAGGGCCTCAACCAGGATCTTGGGTTCATGTCACATTACAGATGACCACCATTGCACTACACACACACACAGATACCCCTACACACACACACACACTCTCACACACACACAGGCATTCCTATACACACATATACATGGACACACATATACACAGACGCACACACACACACCCACACACACCCTTACAGACCACACACTCCCACACTCACACATGCACTCCCTAGCAGACTTAAGATACTCTGCACTCACTACACACACACACACACACACACACACACTTTCTCACACTCACAACCCCCAACCCAGACACACACACACACACACACACTGACAGACCCACATGCACACACATATTTTGTGAGGTGAATTTATACTTGCAGGGTTACATTGTATTTTGTTCAAAAACTGCATGAATTCATGTACAACTCCATTATCTCACTTTTTAGATTAGAATCAATCTAAACATCATGGCATAGACAGAGAACTAATAGGGGGCTAACACCTTCAACATATTGTCTAGCTATCACAATTGTTAACAGCTAACCTGAGAATGCAACTTTAAAAAAAAGGTTTTGTGATTTACACATGAAAGAAGTGAAACTGTCATGGTATTATAACAGATGAAAGGCTTAACAAATGATCAATATTTCAATGTATAATTTCAGTTACATCACACTGTAAATTTTTGCTATGAATTGTGTGTGTTAAGATTCATCCCTCCACTACCACCTGATGAAGGAGCGACCCTCCAAAAGCTAGTGTGCTTCCAATTAAACCTGTTGGACTATAACCTAGTGTTGTGTGATTTTTAACTCTGTTGTTACTACTTTCAGATCAAGAGGCACAATGTCATAGGGACCAGTATTATTAGCCTCGAAAGATGCAATTTATTCCTTTACAAGTGTTCAAACATTCTTAAGTGCTTTTCATACATTTTTAAAAACAATTAAAGATTCCAGAGACTTTATAGAAAAATTAAAAATGTTTCTTCTTGGTCAAACATTGTCACAAAATAAAGGAAGAACAGCTCATTAAAAAATGATCCTTCAGCCAAAGAAACAGACGTTCATGGCAATTCTATGCAAAGTAGAATTCTTTACTATGCCATTTGCATTTTGAATTCCCAAATTACGCATTCTTGCAATTTAAATTATACCTGTTTTACTTTTGGATATGAGTTCAAGAACTGCTCAAATACAGTTGACTTAACAATCCTTTTGGTCTTCAGGTTTAAATGCTTTAACATCTATCTGGGCTAAATTCAAACCAAGATTTTAGAAAACACTCTTCATCCATTTTCCATGGAGGCTGAGGGTTGACATGAGAGAAGTTTCTAAAATCTTGGGGGGCGTGGATAGGATAAATAGACAATGTCTTTTCTCTGGGGTGGGGGAGTCCAGAACTGGAAGGCATAGGTTTTGGGTGAGATGGGAAAAATTTAAAAGAGACCTAAGGGGCAACTTTTTCACAGAGAGGGTGGTGCGTGTATGGAATGAACTGCCAGACGAAGTGGTGGAGGCTGGTACTATTACAGCATTTGAAAGTCTTCTGGATGGGTATACGAATAGAAAGGGTTTAGAGGGATATGGGCCAAGTGCTGGCAAATGGGACTAAATTAGTTTAGGATATCTGGTCAGCATGGATGAGTTGGACCGAAGGGTGTGTTCTGTGCTGTACATCTCTGTGACTCTAGTAATGAAACAAATGATTATTATCTAAATGAATTTAAATCATAAACTGCAATGCCATACATTCAAGTATGACATATTTTGAATTTTACATGTAAATAAGCATGTGGAAGAAAAATCATCCAGTATTCTTGATGTCTGAGGGTTGTTAATAACTCATAGCCAGAACTGGGAAGTAACCTGTGCTGTTGATATTCTGCACTACAGTTTTACCAAGAAGAGAACTGAGGTAATCAACTCCTCAATCCTCCAGAATTACCAACTTTTGCCAATGATGGGTATTGAGAAATTTAAGTTAACAATCTACTGTGAAAGTAAGTGCTTTATTGATGACACTTGGGTGTCACCTCCGCCCCTGTCTCAAAATGGAAATTTGTTTAGATATTGTCATTTGAGCTTTCTGTAAATGTGCTGGAAATAAATAGAGCATTATATCAATCAGTCTTATCAGTTGCCCAGAATATACAAAATTTAGTGACAATATTGAAAAAATATTTATCACTACATAAATGCATTCATTTTGGTCTCTACAAATAATGTGAACTGGCTATAACCTTTTGATTTATTTGTAACATATGCATATACCAACAAATGCCTAAGTGGTCTATTAAAATTCCATGAATCATTAACTGAGCATCTCCTACTTTCTCTTCACTCAACCTTACACTGATATTATTTTGAAGCTGAAATAATTTGTATGGGATTTAAATCATGTTTCACCTAGCCAAAATGTACCTGAATAAAGAATAAATATGTGACTATCCTGAAGATTATCTTGAAAGGGGTTGAATTGTTGGCAACATTCAGGTCCAGCTGATGACATTACTTCTGGGGATACACAGATATAAAATTGCACAGAATATATGAATCCATCTGCAACATTAGGTCAATATTGATAACTTGGGCCTGTGGTAATTGCAAAGTAGATGTAACTTGCACAGCAAGGCCTCTCTAGAGACAAAGGAACAACATATGTTGGCAAGCACACATATTGATGTTAGTAAACTCTGAAGAGGGCTTTTTGTGTTTTGTTGGAATACACAGTATGGCAGCCATGGTGTGTTGAAACTGAAGTAATAAAACAATGCATATATTAATATTATAAAGTTACAGAACATTGCATCACCATTCAAACAGCCTTCAAAGGCTAATAAGACATAATTGTAGCTTCACTGTGTTGCTGCAGTAGACTCTGTTAAATATTTCAATAATTGGAGTTGATGGTACAAACCGTTTCTTCAAAGGATTTTTTTCCACTTATTATAATTCCAAATAAGAATACTAACTCATAGTGAACAAATTCTTAACCTGCCCACTTGACAATCCTTTTCCCACAATTCAATAAATACATTAATCCATTTAAACAATACTAACACAGTGAATAGAGGAATGTTGTATTTAACATTAAGCTGCTGGATCTGTAAATGGTACTTCTGGGCTACAATAAGACAACATACCTTGGATTATGGAGTATATAAGGTGAGCAATGATTCCATTGCTTCAATGAAAAATGCATGATTAAATCTATGCTCAGCATAAAAGACAACTCCAGTTTTCAACTAATGTTTCAACTAATATTCAACTAATGTAGCATGTTTAGGGCTACACTTCTATTAGGAGTGGAATCTTTATGGTCTCATGATAGCCAAAGTGATTCATGATAAACTAAGTCACAGCATCAGATGCCGAATATTTGATAAATTTGAGAATCTTTAAAATTTGATTGTGGCTTAATAAATATGTAGAATTGTTTAATTAGATAAAATGTAACATATTTATTTAATTTGAATTATGGCTGTTATATTTTGATCCACAGTACAAAATAATGACCACTCACATCAATACCCACTCTCCTTTTTAAACTTTCTTTCAATATTTAATCACAGGAATATGGACATCCATAGGCTAGCCTTGCCTGGCCTAGCTTGCCCTTGAGAAAATAGTAGTGAGCTGCCTTTTTGAGGTGCTGCAATCCATGGGAGGACGGGTAGGTATACTCATCCAGTTTAGGGGAGGGTATTCCATCATACAGCCTACTTGTGTCCTGTAATGGTGGACTGGCTTTGGAGAGTCAGAAAGGCAAAAGTGAGGACTGCAGATGCTGGAAATCAGAATCTAGATTAGAATGGTGCTAGAAAAGCACAGCAGTCAGGCAGTATCCAAGGAGCAGGAAAATCGACGTTTTGGGCAAAAGTCTTTCATCAGGAATGGAGGCAGGGACCCTCCAGGGTGGAGAGATAAATGGGGGTGGGGGGGTGGGGGTGGGGCTGGGGTGAAGTTAGCAAAGAGTACAATAGGTGAATGGAGGTGGGGATGAAGATGATAGGTCAGAAGGGAGGGTGGAGCGGATAGGTGGGAAGGGAGATTGGCAGGTAGGACAGGTCATGAGGACAGTGCTGAGCTGGAAGTTGGGACTGGGGTAAGGTGGGGGGGGGAGGGGAAATGAGGAAACTGGTGAAGTTTACATTGAAGCTCTGGGGTTGAAGTGTTTTGAGGCGGAAGATGAGGCGTTCTTCCTCCAGGCGTCAGGTGGTGAGAGAACGGTGGTGGAGGAGGCCCAGGACCTGTATGTCTTCAGCAGAGTGAGAGGGGGAGTTGAAATGTTGGGCCACAGGAAATGGTGGGGTTGACTGATGCGGGTGTACCGGAGATGTTCCCTAAAGTGCTCTGCGAGGGGGCGTCCGGTCTCCCCAATGTAGAGGAGACCACATCGGGACCAATGGATACAATAAATGACATTGGTGGATGTGCAGGTGAAACTTTGATGGATGTGGACGGCTTCTTTAGGGCTGGGTGGGTGGGTTGTTGGGGGGGCGTAGACCTGACCAGGTAGTCACGGAGGGAACGGTCTTTGCAGAAAGCGGAAAGGGGTAGGGAGGGAAATATATCTCTGGTGGTAAGGTGCGTTTGGAGGTGGTGGAAATGTCGGTGGATGATGCAGTTTGTACTTCTAGCTCAGCACCATCCGCATGACTGGTTCTACCTGCCAATCTCCCTTCCCACCTATCTGTTCCACTCTCCTCTCTGACCTATTACCTTCATCCCCACCCCCATTACCTATTGTATTGTTTGCTACCTTCCCCTCACCCTCCCCTCTGACCTATCTCCTCCATCCCCAACCCCATTCACCTATTGTACCTTTTGCTAACTTCTCCTCAGCATCCCCCTCATTTATCTCTCCACCCTGGAGGCTCTCTGGCTCCATTCCTGACAAAGGGCTTTTGCCCGAAAAATCTATTTTCCTGCTCCTCGAATGCTGCCTGACCTGCTGTGCTTTTCCAGCTCCACTCTAATCTAGACTTTGGAGAGTCAGAAGCTGAGTCACCATATTTCCTAGCCTCCAACTGCTTTTGTAGGCACAGCATTTACAAGGTTGGTCTGGTTGAATTTCTGTTCAGTAGTAATACCCAGAAAGTTAACAGTGGAGGATTCAGTACTGATGGTGCCATTGAATGTCAAGGGGAGATGATGCCATGACTGTGATAGGAAGAATGTACTGGTAATTAACACAGTTACTCCACCAGTTGCATCATTAATATAAACAATTTGATTCCTTCACCAAAATGGCCAATTAATCCACATTTGTATGACGATTCAAACTTAGAGACTTTCACCAAGCTTCTTTAATTAACTTGAAATAAATAATTTATTATAATACAAATCCACTTTAAAAGACAAGTGGAAAACACTGGTCACATTCAAACTTTCATCTGGAATTAGAATTATACCCTATATTCCTAATCCAACACAAAAGAAAACATAACACTAAGCAGAGATGATGCTTTAAAAAGAAAGGAGAAAGAGAAAAAAAAACTTACGGGCTTGACAAGAAGGGATAGAATTTGAAGAATCCTCACAGTCTACTGGATTTGGTGTTGAAAAAATTGAATGACAGCTATAGAGTGATGGAAGATCTTCAGTTTGGATTGAAATCAAGCTGGACCCAATTATTTTAAACTGATCACAGTTCAGATATTAAGTGTTGAAAAAGGTCATGAGACATATTAATACTGAGAAATAATCAGATTTTTCAAACACTATTCCTGATAGATGAAGAGAGATGTGCAATGTTTGGGGAATCTTCCTTATGACTACTTAGGCCTGTAAAAACAACCATCAGCACAGATGCCCCAGTGCCTTTTCAAAGGTAGATTTCCAGCAATTGACCACTGTTAACCTCACCTCTTATCTCCATATAAGTTTTGTCTGTCATTTTCTCCAAAGTTATTTGAATTTCTGTAAATCACCACACACATTAAACTATTGACCTCATTTTCCAAGAAACTACATAGTAAACACACATTTCGATCCAGAAAGAATTAAAAAATTCCATATCTTCAACATTCTGTGATTATCAGTAAACATTCCCACTTCAGACCTTAGGATGGAAGGAAGGACATTTATCAACTTATTGTTTCAGTTGATAAAGTAGCTGAAGATTGTTGGGCCTAGACACCACACTGAGGAACACTACAGTGATGTCCTGGGACTGAGACGATTGACCTTCAAAACTTACAACTTTCTTTGTGCTAAGTATGACTCCAACCATTGATGGATATTCTGCCTGATTTCCTTTGACTTCAGTTTTGCTAATGCTCCTTGAAGCCATATTCAGTTAAATGCTGCCTCAAGATCTAGGGCAGTCAGTCTCACTTTACCCTTATCTCTGGAGTTCACTCTTTTGTCTATATTTAGATTAAAACTGTAAGGACATCAGGAACCGAGTGGCCCTGGTAGAACCAGACTAAGCATCAGTGAACAGTTCAAGTGCTGCTTGGTTGCACTTTTGATGAAAATTTCCATCAGTTTGTCAATAACCAGGAGAAGGCTGATGGGGCAGTCATTAATTAAGTTAAGTCTGAGTTTCTTTTTGTGGACAGAACTTATATTGGCAATTTTCTATGTTGCTGGTAGAGGCCAAAGCTGTAGCTGTATTGGCACTGCTTGGTTACAATGTTGTCAAGCTCCATAGGCTTTGCAGCATGCTGTGCCTTCAATTATTTCTTCATCATGTTATGAATCATTTCATGTTTAATTGTCCTTATTTTGAGAACTTTGATGGATTGTGGAAAAATTGATTTGTTTCAAGTTTTGTGGAAGTTGTGGTTTCTTTAATTATTCTGGTTGATAGATCTTCCTAATAAAAACTTCATATCCATAAGATACTTAAATTAGCCATCTCTGTAACTTGAAAATCTACTTTTCTTTTATGTTGTAGAATGATAATGCCTTGGTCATAACAATATCACACGAAGTGAACCAAATTAGTTGAAGATTGGAACAATAACGGTGGACCTATAAATGAGAACAAGATAGATCGTCCACTTATCACCATTGGTGAAAGATAATTGCAAGTGTTTCAGCCATGTCTTTTGCACAGACGTATTGGACATCTCCATGACTGATTATGCAGATATTTGTGTGGACCCCTCCTCCTGTTTGTGGTTTAATTGGCCATCACCATTCATAGATGAGTATGACAGAACTGTCCTGTATAAGGTAGCTGGTAGCTGGAAGAGTTAAGTGACATCATGTGAGAGTCTTCACCCAGCAAGATATAAAGGATTGTTTCTGGCAGTCGCTAACCAGAGTTCGTAAGGACTCACCAGTGTTATACTTGACACTTCTGTATTTGATACCAGTGCTCTGAGAGACTGTTTCAGTAGTAGTAATGTAAACTTACTCAAATTGAATCTGATACCTCACAAGAGAGCAATATTTTCACAAATGTGATGTAACTAATGATTAACTAATAACTTATAAACCTAGTTGGTTTCATCAAGATTGAGCCTATTTTCTGTGAAAGATTTCCTGTGTGAGCATCCTTTCCCATATAGTATCAGTAGCTCAGCCTAATAGAAGCAAGGAGAATTTGTGAGTCTACGAAAAATATCCTGGATGGTGCAGATAGCTGATAACAACAATGAAGGAACCTACAGAGCTTTGAACTGATCTATTGATTGTGGTTATGCTAAACTCTGTCTACCACATGCTGCTTACCCAGTCTGGCATGTAAGTAGTCTTGTATTATAGCTTGACCAGGTTGACATCTCATTTTTAGGTATGCCTGGTCTTCCTAACATGTTCTCCTGCACTTTACATTGAGCCAAGGCTATCCCCCAGTTTAATGGTAATGGTAGAATTAGGGAATAAAAATAATCTTGAGTGGGGGTAATGAAATTACATATTGTGGTTGAATATAATTCTGCTGTTTGTGATGACCCACAGCATCCCATGAATGTCCAGTTTTAAGTTGCTAGATCGGTTCATTTAGCCACACAACACAAAGGAGAATAAATTCCGTATGAAGATGGGACTTGGTCTCTATTAGGACTGTGAGATGGTCATTCCTCCTGACATGGCAATTGCCAGCTGCATCTACAACAGGAAGATGGTGAAAACAAGGTCAAGTAGATTTTTCCTTCTTGTTGCTCCTCTCACCACCTGCTGCAGACCTAGTTCAGCAGCTACATATTTTATGACTTGGCCAGCTTGGTGTGTAGTGGTGCTACCAAAGCCACTTTTGTTGATGGACATTGAATTCTCTGCACTCAGAGTACATTCTGTGTCTGTGACATCTTCAGTGCTTCCTCCAATGGCTGTTCAACATAGAGAAGTACTCATTCATCAGGTGGGAATCAGAATGAAATTTCCTTGATCATAGTTGAACTGATGCCTGAGATGTTTTAAAATCTGCAGTCATTGTTGAGGACTCCTAGGGAAACTACTTCCCAACTGTGCTATCACAACTGTGCCATCACCACTGCTGGGTCTGTCCTGCTAATAGGACATCGGCTGTATTGGATATATGTAGGGTTGGAGTTACTGATGTTAAGGACATGGTAAGGTATGATTCAGATGTATGATGATGCTAGGGTGGTTCTTGTTAGTCTGTAGGACAGTGTCAACAATGGTCTATGGGCTGTTGTCATTTTTGGTACCTAGGTAAGTGCTCGGTGTTCTGTCACTTTCGCTTTCTTTCTTTAGGCTTTGTAACTGTTTGCTTGCATGTTTCAGAAAACATTTAAAAGTCATTGCTCTTTGTCTACAGTTACATATAGACAAAATCAGGTAAGGACAGCAGATCTCCTTCCCGAAATAACATTAATGAACCAGATAGGTTTTTAAGACAATCGACAATGGATTCATGGCCAACATTAAGGAAGCTTTCAATTCCAGACTTATTGAATGAATTTAAATTCTATCAACTGTTTGATGCATGCCACCTGAATAATTCCAGCTGGCTGAAATGGACATTTTATTGCGAAGTATAGTTTGTGCAATACATTTAAATGCAGACTTTGTTCACCGACAGCAGTATTTTCTTTTGATATTTAATACACTTTTTAATTCTTTAACCTTGAATTACTGTCTCTAAATTTCTGATTCCTTAGCAAGATGTTCTATCTAGCCAGTGCTACGTGAAAGATTTTAGTTGTATCAATGACAATGATAAAAATAATGAAAAAGTTACTGTTAACATTTCTTTCTATTGAAGTCTTATTCATAAAATGTATTATGATCTTTCATAATTCATGACTCAATTGTTAGATTTGAAAGGATGACATATCTTTTGAGAAGAATATAGATTTGCACCCTTAATTTTATAGCACTATCTGTGCGATCAGGCAATGTGGCGAGATAAACTTTTCAAAAAAGAGAAAGTAGAAGCTCAGTCTTCTTGCTCTGCTTTTGAAAATCTTCTTTGACGATTTGTGGCAGGTTGCTGTCTCCTTTCCCAGTATTTTTTTGGGAGTAGAGAAGGTTGAAGGAATACTGGAGGAAAAGTTTGGCGGTCAGCTCACTTTCCCTCACCCAGTTCAGCAAGTCAAAGCATGACATGGTTATGAGGCATAGAGATCTCACTGGACAGGCCCTGATTTGTGCTGAGAAAATCGCTCTTAAATATACATTAACAGTGTTCAATTGGCTTTGGTGTGGCTTAGCTGTTGTGTGTTGCTCTTGATCACTATCCAAAATTTCCTACAAATTTGTGTGGCAAATTGGGCTCAGCTATGGTGGCTCAACCAATGGTCACACAACCCATTAACAAAAGGCTGCCATACCAGCAACTGACCACCACCATGGTAAAATAAACCCAGTGTCATTCACTATGTTTGGGAGAAGAACAGCAGGGGAGCAATGCTGGAAGAAATATAATCATTAAAATAATCGGTTGTCCGATATTCTCATTTGCAGTATATTGAAGCTATCAAAGTCACAGTTTAAAGTTTCTGCAGACACATTTGAACATATGAATAGCTAAGAGCTGGCAGAATCTTTCAGTGACCATTTTAAAGAGGGTTTCCTGGATCTTAAGAAGGATTGAGAGTCAAGTGCTTAACCACTGAAATTACCAGGCTGCCTGCCCTTTAAATGTTGTTGTGTTCTTTTCAATTTCTTGCAGAAGAAAAATCAATATTTCATTACTTCAAAATTTCATTGCTATTAGTAGAGTCTGCCAGCTCAATGACGTATCTGCAACATAAGGCACAACATACACCAAACATGCATATAAACTGGATGAAGGGAATATGACTTTTATCTCCAGAGGACTGAACTATGTACCAGAACTGTGAGAAAAATATGGTATTCACTGGACGGATGCAGCACATTAACACATTTGTTAGAATGAAATACGAAACATCCAATGATATAAATATCAATTGCTATGTGAATAAAGAAAGACCTTGGATGTACTTGAGTTCGTTAAATAGGTTTTACAGTTTGATTTTTATTTCATATAAATTCAATAAAGATGTTTGTGTCTTTGTTCCTGCCTAAATTTGTAATTTTCAGTGGAAATGCTGACCATGTGAAGCAGGTTATATTCATCCTTCTGCTCCCAGTTTTATCAATCTGAATCTATCATTTACATGAATTTAACATTTGTCTATGTTTTCTTATCTCTTGAATGAGACGACATATGTATTCCTTTTCCTTGGGTTCTTTTATTTACTTTCCCCAAAACTGATTAATTCACTTGATTCTAATATTTAATAATGTGACTATATCAATTTCAAAGGAAGATTCAACAGCAGTTCATGTTTGTTTTCTGCATTTGATAAGATTTAGGTATTACAATACCCTTTACTTCTCTACTTTATTCATTTTTGAGCCAGTCAATTTTTGTATTATATTTTCCTGCTTTCATCTCATCTTCAATAAATTGTCTAGTGGTTTCTGTTGATAGTATTTACAGATTATATTCCATGTTGTAACTCTAATGCATTGTTTTGGGCTTTTTTAGTGAGAGGTAATGGTGATGTTCAAGAAGAAACATCAAAAGAGCATGTGAGAGGTGGGAAAGAATTACTCAGTGTAGATTCCTTTCGCCTTTCAAATTCACCAGTGATCATTGTAATAGCAAATATACATCCAATGTGGTATACTGAACAAAGACGTCAATTGGTATTTTCAAACATGATATTACCAAAATTATCTTGCTGTTAGTCACTTTCAAGTCAATGGATATTTAAAATTCAAAGCAACTGAAAATTACTTTAAACAATGTAACCAAGCAGACTAACAACTTCCATATTTTACAGTTGTGCTACTGATGATCAGGTTTATTTACAGGTGTCCTATGTGTCCAGCTCTAATCTCATGGGTAAAATACCATTATGAAGGAAATTTACAAACACTTCATCTACATCTGATTAAACACAGCGAGGAAACTAATTGGGTCTTTGAAAGGTACAACTAGGATGCAATATTAAACAACTGATAAATCATGGATAACCTCAACAATTCTTGTACTATTGTCTTGGAAAGCGAACATTCATGTTCTGCAGAATGTGGAGGAAAGTTTAAGGAAAATAGTGATCTCAGATATTGAACTGATGGAACAGATTAAAAACACTGACACAGAATAAGATCCTGAGGTCAGATGGCCCACACACATCAGCATATTAGAAAATATGACAAAGAAAATTGGCATTTTATGATAGGAATATGTAGGGAATCATTATAACTAGGATTTTCTTCTATGCATTATAAAGAAGAAAATTGATGAAGTTTTAAAAAGGACAAAGTAGTGTCCTGGAAGTTAAAGGCTGACCTTTTAGGGACAAAGCATTAGGGATTATCCTTCAGGTTGCTTCTCATCATCCAAAAATATGCTAGGTTCCGTACGCACACAGAAGGCATTCAATTCTTCCTCACCGTCACTTCTTCAACCCCTTCACTGTTTGCTCACATAATGCTCATCAAACAATGAGCTGTTGTCTTTAGTCCACAAGACTATCTCTATTGCCTAGCCACCAACTGTATTCCTTGCCCTGGCAACTACCTTTGGTTGAACTAGACCATTTGCTACCTTAGTGACATAT